>NC_090439.1:282383164-283129831 GCF_031143425.1 Pleurodeles waltl
CATATAGGATGCTAAGGATCTGTGGGAGGTCTAGGAGTGTCAGTTCCGTCCTGTATGCCGGGTCCTCCCACCCCCATTGAACCAGTCATGGATCACTATCAATTGGGTAGCCAAGTAATATAAATAGGGGTCTGATGCACCCAAACCCCCATCGTACGTCCCTCTTCTACATTGTTGTATTGCTACACGGTGTCTGTTACCTTGCCACATACATTTTTCCGTAATAGTTTCGAGATTTTTGAACCAAGTGTGGGGTATGGTGGCTGGGAAGTTTTGGAATACATACAGAAGCCTTGGTATGATTATCATTTTGTATAAGGCCACCGACCCATCACATTTAGTGGCAACGTTTGCCATCTCTGCAGGTCTGTTTTGATTCGTGTTAGTAGCGGGGAAATATTTTTCGCCCACGACAATTCAGGTAGGAGGGAGATCCATATGCCTAGATATTTAAAACTCAGTCTGCGTAGGGGTATTGGGTTTTGCCAGTCAGAGCAATCCCTTGTGATCGTAAGTGGAATACCTGGCACAAGTATAATGTGTCACAGGGCTTTACAAACGGATGCATTGGGCCCAGTGCGTCAGTTTGAAATCTGGAGCATTGTAAAGCACTGCCAGTGCTGCATGAAAAACAAATGACACAAAGGTGGCACAAGGGCCTTGTAAAAGAGACCCTCAGCGTTTAAATAAACAGCCCCTAAAATGTACAGAGTGGCATGGAATTAAACAATAATGTGTGACACCTAATTTATTGCAAACAATTATTTTGCAAAATGTTCTATTAAAGTAAGTTAAAACAACCAAAGATGTGGAACCAAATTAGCCATGAACTAATACACTACATCTATTTACATAATGGTCCATTTAACTTGTGTATTTTTTTATATCCCATTAATAAGCAAGGTAATACAGATACAGATTAAATTAAGTTTCTACATCAAATACTATTTTGAAGATCTGTAAACAATTAATTTCTCAGTCTTATCATGAAAATTAAACATCACTGTTGAATGCCAAAGAAAATTTATTTATCACCTTTGCCATTATAGATTGCAAAACTTCACTCTTAGCTATCGTCCCACTACAATGTCATCTCATTCCAATCTGGACTTCACCCTGAATACAAATTCTAAAGAACAAGAGATTTTCCCATGACCTAAACATATTTCATCAGAATGCAGTGAATACTTATAATTGATAATGATAACAGTGTGTGTAATATTTATTAATCCTCAAATATCAGTGTAATAAAATACACTGGATTTGCAACTAAAATACACCCAGCAGAAGACCCTAATCCAACTTCACCACTGATATGGATTTAAATAAATATTGAAAACAATGGTCAAATCATTTGTGTAACTTATTTCAAATCAAAGTTGACAAAACAAATTTCATTGGAAATCTAGTTTTCATCATATGATCAGCTAGATTCCTTTAAGGTAAAATTACTTTTGGTGGGCTAGTCATTGTAGGAACATGTAAATATATATATTTGTTTACATTTTCCTCTTTTATATACTATGAATCCTACCTTGTGGACTAAAAGGCCTAATTAGGTGTGACATATTTAACAGCAAAAAATGTGCTCCTTTTTTGTAAAAAATGGCTATTTTAAAAACGTTTGCCTGCAGATTTGAATGCCGCAACCCTCAGGCTACATAAGTAAACCTGAAGCCATATTTTTCCTTATCAGTCTAGTGCATGGCACAAAATGTGCTGCAGTCTACAGGTGACATTTATCTTTCCGTGACATTGATGCATTTCCTGTAACATATGCTTAGGCTTAACTGAAAAATTAAATATGACAATTGAGGATTATCCAATTTTTAAGTTTTTTTGGAGGGAGGATGTCATTAGAGATGTCATAAATGATGTCATTTGAGATGTCATCAGTGACGTAATCAATGATGTCTCTAGAGGTGTCATCAGTGATGTAATATGTGAAGTCATAAGCAGTACTTTGTTGGGTGACAATTTACAGTTAGCTTAGTTGACTCAGTAAAATATACCTGGTGAATTTCATTTTTTGTTTGTTTTAAAACAATAGCTGTTATATTATTGCAAGGCATAACTGCAACATCATGTTAACAATTGTTTTTTTCAGTGAATTCCTCGTGTTTTTTGATGTGACCTAAAATCTTAGTACATTACTTAACTATAACCACTTTAACTTTTTTTCAAATGAATGTCTCAGGTTTTTTAAAGTAAAGTAAGACCTTATTACTTTACCTAACTATTGTGTCACTTTAACATTTGTTTGTTTTAGTCAATATCTGGTGTTCTTTGATCAAATTTGTCCAACTCCATCACTAAGCATACCTTTTGACCATATGCAATAGGGGGCTAAATGTAAGGCCTAGACACAAGATCTAGCCCATCCACCTTTGGGCAACCCTACTTCTCACTGCCTTCAGTCATGCACAGTGGGGGTGTTAGCCTCAGGGCCTGGCTAGACCTTGGGGCCTCGACCAAGGGCTAATCCCCTGTAGGCATCCTACCCTCTGTTGTACACATCCCTCATATAGCGCCTTGCTGGAATGCTTTTAAAATAGGACTAGAGATTCTAGATACACTAAGAATATGGGTTTGGTTAGATCTTTTATTACAAATTCATTACTAACACAAAATTAGCTTTCATCAGATGCCCCTTTACCCTCCATTGGGATAGCATAGTTGAAGTGCGCATTGGAACACAAGATGTTTAGTAAGCAATTGAGTCAATAAAATACATTTCTACCTAATTGAGGTCCTATAGTCAGGAACTTTGCAGTTGAAAGCCCTTAATAAAATGATGAACATTATGGTATGGGGTATGGAAAAGGTAATTTTCTTTTCTATCTATATGATACAATAGGAGTTTATCTACTGTTTTCATATTGGCTTAAGGAATAACATATTGGTAGTTGGTTGATGTGTAGTTTTGGTCAGAAAATGTAGCTTGTTCCTCTCCTATTTATAGTCTTTTTCTATTTCCTGCTAACTATATCTCAGAAGGTCCATGGTAAAAATGTTCACAGTTTCTGCAAGTGGTATCTATGCGAAAAGCGTGGAATGTGGAACAGAGTGTAGCTGTTTGCTGCCCACCCATCAGATTTCAAAAGCATGGCAGAAGGGCTGAAAAGCAGTCGCGTATTTAGCATTTTCAAACTAAACAGTTTTTTGCATATGTGAGCCGACTGCTGAAATGAAATATGTCTTAGATGGAAAGTTTTTCTGTTCACCTCTTTAAAAACATTTTGTAGCAAAGTTTGCGACTCCTTGGTGACACCGAAACCAAGTTATCCAACCTTTTCTTGACATGTGCAGACAGGGCTCCAAACCTTGCCCCTTGAAGAAAATTCAAGCACACAAAAAGTTACTGTGTGGTCATTTAGATACCAAAGTAGTGGGAGCTCAATAATAAACTAGTGATGCTCTCATTGTGCAGAAACTATGTTACCCCCATATGATTTGGATGTGGGAGTACCACTGGAGTTACATAAGCTAAGCATAAGCTTCTTTGTTGTACATTGGAAATGTGCACTGTCAGTCTGGCCACAGCAGGGCAGCTTGCTCACATAGACAATCATCACCCTCGTAATATGGTCATAATTCATAAGGGGAAAACTCTCTGTGACTCAAGGACATTTTTGCTTTGCTTTGCATCTACAGCAGCAGATGCATTTTAGACTTTGAAACCCCTCCAGACAGGTTGAATTCTTTGATATACTGAGAAGACCTCCACTAGGAGGAAGAGACCAGGGTCCCACCATCTTGCGAGGCTGGCAAGCAGCCCACCAAGTTTAAAATTACCCTATATTGCTAAACATAAACCTTGAGAGTTTGAAATTAATGGTGGCTAAGTGATCATAGTATTAAAACAGCCTCATTCACTACTATTTTCCAGTTCAGCTATCACAGACCATTTGGTACCATTAGGTGTCACAGTTAAAAGCTTCATCAGGACCCCAAAAATGTCTTAGGAATCTTAATGTAGACAATCTTAGTACCAGCATCCTGCCTTGCTGACTGAAAGAATCTAAATTCTAAAAATGAGAATTAAGCCATCAACAACAGTGGCCCTTAAATTTTGAGCAGCGCTAACAAAAGATATGGCTCCCATCAAATTATGACTTGTGGTCTTTTGCTAAAAGCAGTTGAAATTTCTATGTGACACAGCAGGGTAAAACATGGGGGAATCGGTTCAGAAACACAGATATTTGCATGTAATTCCCTTTGCACTTGAAATCCCTTAATTTCCAAGCTGATTCTGAAGATTATAACAGGTCACCTGTAATGACGGCTTAAGGGATTTGTTCAGAGTTTGGTGGATGCAGGATATGTGAAAAAATGTTGGATGTCCAGGTATCCCTATTAAGAGTGTACACATAAACATGAAAGGTTGGACTTCTCGCACATATTGGTGGATATCCTGCATCTGCAAAGCTTTAAAAGACCCCCAAAGTCTGAAACTAAAACTTTTGACCTGATGAACTGCTATTCTTCGATAATTTCATAATACCTGAATCCTTCAACAGTTTTTTTTTATTTTGGTGTTAGTATAATCGATAACATTGAATATTACTTTGGTGCTGCTAAATTGAATGAAGTCTGTTGCTTGAACCTGAGTTATCGAAGGTAATTAACAAATTCTGCATGGAATCCTGTTGGTATGTTTTAGACACTAGGGGCCAGATGTAGGAAGCTGTTTGCACATAGCAAACAGCGAATTTCACTGTTTGCGACATGCAAACTGCACTTAGCAGTGCACAAAACCCATTTTGCGATTCAGTAACCTGGTTACCGAGTCGCAAAACGGGTTTGCGAGTCGCAATTAGGAAGGTGTGTCCCCTTCCTAATTGCGAGTCGCAGTACAATGCAGGATTGATTTGTGACCGCGGTCGCAAACCAGTCACAGTTAGCACCCATTTCAAATGGGTGCTAACCCATTCGCAAAAGGGAAGGGGTCCCCAGGGGACCCCTTCCCTTTATGAAAGGCATTAAAAACAATTTTTTCAGAAAAAATTCAACAAAAACGTTTAATTTTTTTGTTTTGTAATGCATCTCGTTTTCCTTTAAGGAAAATGAGCTGCATTACAAAAAAAAAAAACTGCTTTATTTAAAAGCAGTCACAGACATAGTGGTCTGCTGTCTCCAGCAGGCCACCATCCCTTTGAGTGCCGCGAGTCTCAAGGGGGTTGCAAATTGCAACACACTTCATGAATATTCATGAGGTGGGCATTTGCGACCCCCTTGCAAGTTGCAAACAGTGTCAGGGACACTGTTGTGCATAAGGTTTTGCGACTCTACGAGTCGCAAAACCCAAAGTTCCTACATCTGGCCCTAGGACTCTTATATATCATGATTTTGCATCACCCTTGCGCTACACAAGGGGGCACATGGGTGACAGAAAACCGAAATGAGACTTATCAAGCCATACAAGGCCATTTTGATTGGCCCTGAGTTGCTTGATAAATTTAGAGTAACGCAAGGCTGCGCAATTCATTGCCTTGTATTATTTTGTGGAGGGAAATATCTCTTGGGTGGAGAATTAGTTTGAATACTAGTCCCCGACAAACACCACCTCCAGTAAAACTCCTTCCTACAGTAACTAGTTTAAATACTAGAGTGTATTCAGTGACCCTGCTACTCCTTCCTTCTTTTCACAATCAAGAAAGTCTTATGAGATCGTAACAATTTAAAAAAAAACAAATAAAAAATTCTACCTATCATAGAACCTATCTCTTACACACTTCCCCTCAAAAACAAGGAACACAATATGCATTCCTATTAGTAGAGTGTATTGAAAACGTATCTATTCCTTTAAAGATTCACAATCCGGCAAGGGTCCCAAGGGATCATAAAGATTAGTTAAAAACAATAAACAATTATTTTCTTCACACTAGTTATATATGAGACCCCTCCTCTCGAAATCTAGTTGGACAGCCTGACTTTCTGTTGCCCCCTTATACATCTTTTTTAATTAATTTCCAGAACACCTCCAATTTTTCACAGTAAGCACTAATTGCTACCATTTCATTTCTAAAATGTCAACGGCCAGCCAATCAGAGCAGTTGCGGGACTTGTCAGAGCATTGAGCTCTCACAACAGCATGAAGGCCCACAGGAAAAACAGGCCTCTTGACCAATCACTGGGCCCCATTTTTTAATCTGTGGTCTCACAGGAGGCTCACAAGATTCTCGCAAGCCCAACTGCCAAAATGTACAATTATTTTTTATTCTTAATTACTCAAAAACTACTGAATGGATTTACACCAAATCACAAAAAGCATAATCTTCAGAACAAAATGTAGCATTCTTCCAAATGTGGTGTATTTCTGTTCAGCAGTTTTTGCTTTAATCTACCCTAAAGGGGTCTATAGAATATATATATACATATATATATATATATATATATATATATATATATATATATATATATATATTCACTGAAAAAAACAAAGGTTACATGGATGTTGTAGTTATAAAATAGAATTTAAAAAACATAGCAATTCACTCAATAAATCAAAGGTTAGAGGTGTGTGATATATATATAAATATATATATAACCTAGTGGCGTCGCCAACAGGTAGTTATAGTTAGGATCTAGTTTCTATAGAAAAAGCATTTTTTTCTTGCCTATATCTTTGACACCAGTTGATGAATCTTCACAAAAATGTTTACAAAATTTGACATTCACATCAGCTGCTGTCTGGAAAGTTTTGCAGTGATTTGTCATATGGGGGTTGAGAAAAAGGGGTGGTACCATAATGTTTTTTTTCCCTATTTTAATTCCCTTTGGGTTTTTGAACAGGCCTACAGCCCAAACTGCTGGAATTACATCAAATTTGGCAGAATGGTAGCTCTTGGTCTAATAAGTACCCTTTTTTTTGTAAATCTGTTCAGTGGTTTTCTAGTTATTATGCGAAAACCAAATTTGTTTATATAGGGACGTGGATACTGTGCAGAGCGTCGTGGTTCCATGCACCAGAAGCAGTACTCTGATTTGCTGGCCACAACCTGTGCAGAAAGTTGTGGCTGCCATGTTATGAACTGGTTCACGGTCCTGGGAATGAAAATAAAGGATAAAAAGAATAGAAGTAGTCAGGTTAGAGGTACTTTTTTAATGGCTGTCTGGAGGACCCCTCATTAGTTTAAAAAAGCTAAAAAACCTTTTTTAATGTTGAGTCGCAACTCGTTCGCGGCACTCAGTGCAGCCCTCATGTAACTTTGCAAATCTTGCTGAATTTTGTTTAAAAAAATATATATTCACACACTCACACACACAATAATGCACATACTCACAGACCCACTCAGAAACTCATGCACCTACTAACGACTCACACACAGACACTTGTACACCCAATTAGAGGCCCACTCAGACACTTATACATCCACTCACAGACCCACTCAGACACTCACCAACCAATTCAGAGACCCAGACACCCAAGAACCCACTCAGAGACCCACTCAGATGCTGACACCCACTCACACACTCATGCACCCACTCACAGACCAACTCACACACCCACTCACATACCTATGCACCCACTCACAGACCCATTCAGATAATCACACAACCAGTCACAGATCCAGTCACACAGTCATGCACCCACTCATACATGCACTCAGACACTCATGCACTCACTCACAGACCCACTCAGATACTTACATGCCCTCTCACAGACCCAATCATACACTCATGCACTCACTCACAGACCAACTCATACACCCACTCAGAGACCCACACAGACACTTGTCCAGCCAATCACAGACCCACTCAAACACTCACACACCCACACACACACCTACACAGACACTCATACACCCACTCACATACCCCCTCAGACACACCTGTACTCACAGACCACTCAGACTCTCACACACCCATTCTCTGACCTACTCACACACCCAGTCAGAGACCCCCTCAGGCACTCACACCCACTCAGAGACCCACTCACACACTCATGCACCCACTCACAGACACACTCATACACTCATGCACCCACTGAGAGACCTATTCAGACACTCACAGACCCACTCACACACTCATGCACCCACTCACAGACCCACTCACACACCCACTCACAGACATAGACAGACACTTGCACACCCACTCACAGACCCACTCAGGCAATCACACACCCACTCACAGACCCACTAACACACTCATGCACCCACTCACAGACCCACTCATTGACTCATGCACCCACTCAGACAACCACACAACCAGTCACAAATCCACTTATACAGTTATACACCCACTCACAGACCCACTCAGTGACTTATGCACCCAATCAGATCCCCACTCAGACACTTACACACACACACATACCCACTCACACATTCATTCACCCAGTCACAGGTCCACTCAGACACGTACACATACACTCACGGATCTACTTACGCACTCATGCACCCACTCACAGACATACTGAGACACTCATGCACCAACTCACAGTCTACTGAGTAAATCGCACACCCACTCACAGAGCCAATTAGAGATGACACTGGTATTGCGAAAGCTATTGGGACAGGTATAAATTCAAACAAAGACATATGAATAATAACACTGGGGTTGTGCAATAAATGTGTGCTTTTGGTTTTTGGAATCCACAACAGAGTCATGACTCCAAAATGTTTGGAAAGAAAAGTAAATCTGATTTTGTTTGAAAATTAACTTGTGTTTAGGAAAGTGTGGCTCTGAGAAGAGCCTTAGGGCCTGATTCTAACTTTGGAGGACGGTGTTAAACCGTCCCAAAAGTGGCGGATATACCACCTACCGTATTACGAGTCCATTATATCCTATGGAACTCGTAATACGGTAGGTGGTATATCCGCCACTTTTGGGACGGTTTAACACCGTCCTCCAAAGTTAGAATCAGGCCCTTAGTCTTTATTGTGTGTATATGATTAGCACACATAAGAGTGGATGCAGAGTTTCAAGCTGCTCAGAAACACCAGGTTGCCTTCGTCCATGAAGTGAACACCATCACTTCCATATATTTCATCCATATCAAAGTGCAGGTTATGATTGTAGATAGAGCCCATGATATGGTCTCTTAGGAAACCTGACAGTTTGATTAATACGTTTCCTGGGTTTGTCTATCTGTGGACAAAATTCAGTTGACCACTTCCATTTCTGCCTTTGACATATGTTAGAGAACACCAAGGCAGTGTGACGGAAAAGTTTAATTAACTTGAACAAAGGTATCCTTCATTAGGATTTCTGGTTCTACCCCAGTCAGTGTGCCCAGGTCATTACGACCACAGTGCATAATCATGAGGTGAAGGAGTTGGGTATTCACAATGCTTTGAACCAATGGAAGCAATTGATGCCATTTCAACCCTCCCTGGCCACACCAAGTAATATCCACATTAGGCAAACCCAGGTCCCCGTCAATGGCACTCTTTCAAGCATATTCACTAGCCCCAAAAACATAGCTATGACCTACTATCCAAACTCTAATCATTTTGAAGGGAGGAGCAGTAGCACACAGGAGAAGGCTGGAGCTCAATGAGACAGTTTTCACAATGCGTGGTTCTTAAAATGGAGAGCAGTTCCAGTTTTGAAAAAAGCACACATTTCATTGGATGTAGGTAAAATACATTGGTGGATAAAAATAGGTAGTGATTTAAAACATTGTCGGTAGACTTGTGATTGGCCCTGATTATTACACAAACAAGCAATGCTATTTTGGATATGCTTATATTCTGTTACCGTCAACCACACCTGCTATAGAACAATTTGAAATTAGTATGCTGCTGACAGAAAAACGCTGCTGTGAACATTTGAACTACTGATACAGTGGAGTGTGCCAAAGGAGGTTCCAATGCAGCTGAGGCTGAAAGGATGTGGAGAGAAGGGAGTTAGTAAAGCAAATTTAAATAGTTTGAATAAGAGTTTTTAGCATAGTAGCCTTTGAAAAAACGTACTTTTCCAATTTCATATTGTCCATATATTATCATCATATGTTAAATGTGCCTTAAAAATGACCAAAACACAATGGTAAATACATTTTCAAACCCCATCTGGAGTTGTGACTCTGTCGCAAAGTTATGTGAGGGTGCCACGCTATCGCGATGGAGTCGTAACTCCAGCCACACAAAACCAAATTTGACTTCTTTCTAAAACTACAAGGAACGGTTAACAGTTACTAACTAGTCACATGTGAGATAAGAAAAATTAATTATGAAATGCAGTTTTTAGTTTGTTAACTAAGACAGTATCACTGAGACCAAAAATGAATAGGTTACACTAATGGTTCCTTGGTATGAGAGTGGGGTACCATTGTTATGCTGAGATTTCAAGCTTATAAAAAGGAAGGAGCTAAAGTGATACTGTCACAGTATTTTATCTATCAAAGAAAGTAATTTAACGGGCATGTGAATTAGAGTATATATTTACAACAAATGTATATTAACAGCTGTATCTGTAGGTAGGAGGGATACAAGTGTATATGACATAGACGAAAGTACAGTGTCTTAGATACAGCTAGAGAGGCATTTATACTTTTATTCACGTGTAGTAAGGTATTTATTATTTGAGAAAGTGATTAACACTAGTAGATCTTTAACCATACCTTTTGCGTGGTATTACAGACATTATGGGGGTCATTCTGACCCTGGCGGCCGGTGACCGCCAGGGTCACCGACCACGGGAGCACCGCCAACAGGCTGGCGGTGCTCCCAAGGGCATTCTGACCGCGGCGGTTCAGAAAGGGTAAACCGGCGGTCTCCCGCCGGTTTACCGCTGCCCGATTGAATCCTCCATGGCGGCGGAGCGCGCTCCGCCGCCATGGGGATTCAGACACCCCCTACCGCCATCCTGTTCATGGCGGGAAACCCGCCATGAACAGGATGGCGGTAGGGGGTGCCGCGGGGCCCCTGGGGGCCCCTGCAGTGCCCATGCCAATGGCATGGGCACTGCAGGGGCCCCCGTCAGAGGGCCCCACAAAGTATTTCAGTGTCTGCTTTGCAGACACTGAAATACGCGACGGGTGCAACTGCACCCGTCGCACCCCTGCAACTACGCCAGCTCAATTCTGAGCCGTCGTCCACGTTGCAGGGGCATTTCCGCTGGGCCGGCGGGCGCTCTTTTGGAGAGCGCCAGCCGGCCCAGCGGAAATGTTTGAATGGCCGCCGCGGTCTTTTGAAAAAAAAATTACTCTAACCAGATTAGCATCATTTTATGGTGCTAAACCTACTATGCCACATGACTCCTGCCTTAGAAAAGGCAGGAGTTATGCCCACCACCCCAATGGCCAGCACAGGGGACAAGGGTCCCCTGGGCATGGTCATTGCACCCTGTGCCATGTATGGGGGCCCATTACAGGACCGCCTATGGAACTTTAAAAAATAAAATGCAATACTTACCTGTACTTATCTGTAATTACCTGGGATGGGGTCCCCCATCCTCCATAGGTTCCTCTGGTTGGGGAGGGTGCCCCTAGGGCCTGGGGAGGACACCTGTACGCTTATTCCATGGTCTTTCACCATGGAAATAGGCACAGGACCCCTAACGCCTGCTCTGACCGAGAAGTTAAAAAACGGGGCAAAGCAAGTTTTGCACCATTTTTTGACCCCTCCTCCCTCCTGTGCACCATTTTTGCACAGGAGTATAAATATGGTGTTAAGGCCATAGAGTCATTTTTAGAATGGGAACCCCTACCTTGCATCTCATTAAGGCAAGGTAGGTTTCCACTTCTAAAAAATGACTTTAACTCCATAAATTTTGTGCTAGACGGGTCTAGCACCGAATTATAAATCTGGAGTTAGTTTTGCACCGAATTAGAGTAAAAAAAAAAAAAATGACGCTAATTCGGTGCAGATAGAGTATAAATATTCCCACAGTTTGAAGTTGTAGTTTATCACGTTAGCACTTTCAGTACCAGATGGCGTTTTATAGGGCCAGTGTCCCACCTATACTATGTGTGACAAACCTGTTCTGAAAAGCATAGTCATAATAAACCACCCAGCCAAAAAGATATTTAGGAAATTATATATTTGAGAACATATTCACAGAGTACACCCAGTAACACACTCATGCATGCACTAAGATAGCCAGGCACACACTCATGCATATACTAATATACCCAGGCATTGAGTCATACATGCATTAGCATGCCCAGGTACACATTTATGCTCAGTCTGAGACACCCAGAGACACACTAATGCATACAGCTACACTCCCATATACATATTGATGCATAAAATGACACACCCAACAACAAACACATGTATAGTCTATCACATGCAGGCACACACTGATGCACACTGACAAAACCAGACACACACTCATGAATACACTGATAAGTTTAGGCTCACGCTCATGCATACAATTGTTTCCCCAAGCACACATGAATACATACACTGTAACATCCAGGCACACATGGATTCATATGCTGAGGGTACCCTGGTACACACTAATACAAACAGTTATACACTGAGGAATACACTGAAAAATACAGTAACACAATCAGGTGCACACTGACTCATACAGCAACACGCTCACTTACACACTCAGGCTTATACTAACACACACACTCATGCACATTTTGACACACCCAGGCACTCACTCATATATATGCTGATACCCCAGGCAGATATTGATACATACAACGAGACATCCAGCCATATACTCATGCATACACTGACACACCCAGGCACACACAGATACCCCAGGGGCAGTCTGATGCATACGCTGACACACCCTACCAGGTACAGATACATACACTGTCATACCCAGGTACCTACTGACAGATATCCTGACACATCCAGGCACACACTGTTGCATACACTGAGACTTCCAGCACACTGATGATTATGTTGAGACCCTTAGGCAGACAGTCATGTATAGACTGACACACCCAGCCACATACTGACCAATATACTAACACACCTAGGCACATATTTATACATATAGTGGCGCACCCAGGCATAGACAGATGCATTTGCTGACACACCCATGCTCTCACACTGATGCATCTTATAAGATACTGAGGTACACACTGATTCACTGATCCATACAGTGACAGACCAAAGTACACAGTGATGCATACAGCAAAACACTGAGTCAATGGTACACCCAGGCACATACACTAACACAGCTAGGCGCACATGATGCACACTCTAACAGACTCAGTCACACACTGACCCATACTCTAAAATACAGAGGTAAACACTGATATATACATTAATACACATAAGCATACACTGATGAATATGCTGACACACCAAGGACAGACTCATGTATGCACTAGCACACATAATGACACACTTATACATACACTGATACCCAAAGTCACATACTCATCCATACACTAACACACCCAGGTATAAATATATGCATAGACTGACACATCCAGGCATAGATGGGTGCATATGTTGACACACTGAGATACATTCTTTAACATACACTAACATAGTCGGAGACACACTGATACATGTGATTAGATACACAGGCACACACTGATATACACAGTGACATGCCAAAGTACACACTGATCCATACAGTAAAACACTGAGTTAGACACTAATAACTATAACAACAGAGGCATGCATACTCTGTTTTAAATATGAAACATAGTGATGTGACTGCTAGAATTAAATGCCTATGATATATTATTGAACATTATATAATAATAAGGTAAATATGTTCATATATAATTTGATTTCAGATATCTATTTGTATATAAAAACAGACATCTAAAATGATGAAAAAACAGAAACACAAATAAAGAGAGGAGAGTATGCTATAGTTGCAACAGAAAAACAAAAGTGACAACATGTGGACAATGTGGTTAAAGAGAAAAGAGCTGCTGGTAAAAATATTAAAAAAATTCTTAAAGTTGTATGTGGGAAACTTCAAAGTTTACAAAATCAAGTAAATAAAAAGAAAAGTTTGAAATACGCAAACAAAGGGCAGAAATAAAGGTAAGCAATTAATGAAGAAAGCAGATAGCTTAACCAGAAGACAGTAACAGTTTAAATAAATTTTAGTTAGAATTTTCAATAGCAGCTTAATTCAGACTCTTATTAAAACTATGAAGCAATACAAAAGGAGAAGAGAAGTAGTGAAACAAATGCAACATTTTGAGGCTCTAGCTGAAAAGGCATTTGTCGTAAAGAGGAAGTTTTTTAGATGCAGTCAAAGGAAAAGACTTGTTAATAAAACTTGTTTTTTGTAAAAGGTTTAGTGGTGAATGGAAGCATAGCTCCAGTTCACAGTCCTTCTTTAATGAAGAAACAAAGAAAACATATTAGTGCATGCAGTTGACTCAACTGGTCAATGTTATGAGATAAAGGATGGTAGTCCAATTAAAAAAGAAGAGATTGTTCCTAGAAATGTTGAAGGAGTGATAGTTGAAGAGGTACAGGGAAGGCATAGACAGGCCTCTGTGAACAAAAGGAACTGTAGCAGTATTTGTAATATTCAGTAGCAATCAATTGATTTATTAAAAACCTTTGTACGTGATTTTCCATGCAGAACTCTAAAACAAACAAATTCAATTTTGCAAGGACCATTTGTTCCATGCAAAGTAAGAAATTATAGTAATGTACAAGGACATTCACTAGCATATCTAGCAAAAAAAGTGTGCCAAAGCACCTGTTATCGCTTTAGAATGATGACAATTCACCACTCAAAAACAAGAAATGTAGTTAGAAGGCTTTGTTATGTGAAGACTCCAGCCTTATGTTTATGCACATTTGCATGGCACAGTAGCAGAGGTATAACATGTTTGTGAGGATGTGCAGTTTTGTTTCTTTGGTTCAGAACAGGAGTGTAGGGAAAATGAGGAATTTGTACCTACAGGTGTCGAAGAAGGAACAGAGTACAGGTATTAGTAGTGAGAACTTTACACAAGAGATTATAAAGTTTAAAGCAGAATGTTTTGAAAAAACAAACTGTGTTTGTACTTGTTGTTGACGCACTCACTATAAAAGTCAAACTCACAATGTTGATGTATTCTCCAAAGCTGTAGAGGAAAACAGAGAAACTTGGCAAAAAAATTCTGCCTATTTATTTGTAGAGGAGCATTTTGACTTGTCCATGCAGAAAACTTTATGTAAGCCCTGTTATGATAAGCTGAAGGATAATAAAATGTCAGCAATAGCAGTACATAACAAATTTGGACTAATGACTATTTCAGAACAACTACAACATTTAAATGTTTATGAATCCATACTTATACAATCTGTAAATTAATTTCAAGAAATTATTTGATTGGAACCAAAGACAGGTACACCACATTCAACAGAGTTACAGTAAGGTCTTAAAGGAATAATAA
Source organism: Pleurodeles waltl (assembly GCF_031143425.1). Taxonomy (NCBI): domain Eukaryota; kingdom Metazoa; phylum Chordata; class Amphibia; order Caudata; family Salamandridae; genus Pleurodeles; species Pleurodeles waltl. Next base: position 282,398,436 of record NC_090439.1, read on the forward strand.
TATATTTGCAATTAGATTTTAAACAGAATTCTGGGCCAAATGTACAAAAATGCAATTTTGAATTTCCTAAATAGCAACTTCATAGAAATTGCTATTTAAGAAATGCAAAATGTAATATACTAAGATACAGATTTCCTAATAACGATTCCTACCCAGTAGGAATTGATATTAGGAAATCGCTTTTGAGAAATCCGATTGCAGTTGAGTAAATGTTCCGGTTTTGCATTTCCCAAATAGCGATTTCTATTAATACATCGCTATTTATGAAATGTAAAAACAAGTATCGCAATAGGCAAAAGGTACCCCTAGGTGCACCTCAAAAATAGTGGTGCACCTGTAAAGCACATATATGCCTAAGGGGCATGCGTGTACTCTATTGCAATTAAAAAAGCACTTTTCTTTTTTCTTTTTTAATTATGCCCATTACCATTGACTTCAAGTCAATGGTAAATGCACCTCCTAAATGCCCAAGTCTCATTTAAGAAATGCATGGTGAATCAGAATAGGGATTGCACATAGGAAATCCCTATGTGCAAGTTCCTATTCTGGGAATCGCAAATTGTGATTTCTACCTTGTAGAAATCCAAATTTGCACTTCCTTAATGGGCTTTTTACAAAAGAAAAGACCAGTTTGCATTTCTTAATGGTTCGAAATAGCAATTCAGACCATTAACAAATGCAAATAGGCTTCGTACATCTGGTCCATTGAAACAGTGGGGGTAGGCAAAGACACTGATGGGCCAATTATCATTCTAGTAAATGGTATGCCAGCTAAGAATAAAAAGGTCTGACAAGGTGTAGTTGATATTAATAAAGTAAAACAAGCAAAATTATACCTGGTGCAAAATAATATTTATTATAAATATCTTGATGTTGAACAAGATATAGCAAATCTGGATGATGAAACTTTGCCAGCAAGTGGTCAGAAATAGTGGATTAATCCGGATCAGAAGAAATATATAAGTGCTACAGCATCCATCCCTTACATTCTAAAGAAGTCATTGGTAATGCTAACAAGCTCTTTCAAATGAAACAAGCAAAGAGGTTTAGAGGTTTGCTGATTCCACTAATTGTTTACCACTGGAGCAGGCGGTCGCTTCGATGACTGGCCCCTACAAATATCAGAAGCTCAATGCCTATCAACAAGATTATATTCAGAGGATCCAAGATTTCGCTAGTGTATACCATACATATTTCATCTTCTGTTTGAGAGTAACTTGTCTGGACTTTCAGATGCAGTAAACCACATTCTAAAGACAGGAGAAAATCTTCAAAATCTCACAGCAAGACAATGTTTTGATAAGGTTCATGGAAAGGGTGAAACCTTGGAATAAAACTTGATTCATTTATTGGAGTGCCAATGTGGTACCAACGAGTAATGGTATTGTCATCATGGAGAACTCAAATGTATGCTAAGAAAGCTGGGAGCACAAAACTGCTTTCTTACACTTGGGTATGCATGGGATGACCTGCTTGAAGTTTTGAGAGAGGTGAACTTAAATCTAAAGGACATCAATGTAAAAGCTGTTGGAGAACTTTGCTCACTAGATCCTGTTAATGTTTGTAGATATTTGAACCACAGGTTCCAAGCTATGCTGGCTTTCAGCTTCAACAAAAGCAATCCTCCTCTTGGAGAAGTAACTGATTTCTCTTGGCATAGAGAGTACCAAGCAAGAGGTGCTCCACTCATTCACATGCTGTTATGGTTAAAAGATGCACCCAAATTTGGAGCAGAAACTGAGTCTGTACTGTTGTTCATAGAACAGTACATGACATGCACTACTGTATACTGAAAAACACTGGTAAAAGAGGTCTCAGACAACAGGGTTTGCATTTCTAAACAGATAGATGTGGGAAGTACTGCAGTCATAAATAAAGATCCAAAGTAACATTTTACACAAGATATGTAACACCGAGCACTGACGCGGCGTCTCTTTCTGTCCTCGCGGGTGGAACGCGCTACCGATATTCGGAGCGCCGTTCCCGCGTATATATTTCGCTTCCGGACGCGCTACACTTACTTGTAGCCTTTTTTCTTCTTTTGTAGTTGGTGGTGGGTTTTTTGTTGGTCCTTTTGCCTGTCTCTATCCATGTTGTGTCCATCTTGTCTTCTTTGTGTTTTTGTCCCAGCATGCTCTGTTTTTCTTTTATACTACTTCCTTTTTCCTATACTGGTGTATGGGCTTTTCCCAATCCAAGATGGTGTTACTTCCCTTTCCTGTGATGTCACTTCCCTTTTCTCAGTATATAAGTCAGTCAGTCTTGTTCCTCCTTGCGTTGAAAACACTTCCTTCTGGTTGTGCTGTTCGCTCCTGTTCTTTGTTCCTGCTTTTTTGCCTTGGGAGATTTTTGCCTGTTCTTTGTTCCTGCTTTTGTCTTGGGAGATTTTTGCCTGTTATTTGTTCCTGCTTTTGCCCTGGGATATTTTTACCTGTTCCTTTTTTCCTGCCTTTTACCCTGGGTATTGCCTATTTTTATATCCTGTTGTCAAGTCCTGTTTTTTCTTGTTTTCCTTCAGGAGTTCCTGTTAGAGGTTTTTTCCCCAGTGTTGGGGTTTTTTCCATCTGGGACTCCTTCTGGAGGGTACGGTCTGCTTTGGCATAGCCTGTCAAACGGCACCGTGGCTACTAGAAGGGGTCGCCCTTATCTGGGAGTATCCAGGAACTGTAGAAGACTTGGTGTATTCGCCAATCCGAAATCCAGAGGTGAGAAGTCCAGCGCAGTACGTGACAAGATATCGATTTCGATATCCATGACCTGTCATTTCCAAAGGAAGTGTGAGCAGCTTTTTGTCTTCAGTCAGACATACATTGACACTGAAATCACCAAAGAACACATATAATCAAGAAGAACAGAGGCATTCAAATGTATTAATGACTATAATCCTGTGATTCTGAAAATGTGGGACATACAATTTGTTGCAGACAACTCCATTGCTGTGATTCATACTTTGCTTTATAAATTACAAAATCAGAAAAGACAGAGATGAAGGAGATTTGGGAGGTTACTTCTGCAGAGAAGACACTTACCAAGTGTTGGAAATAGCCCTCTCTACAGGGTCGCCCCAAACCTTTTGCCAGCCTCCTCCTAATTTTTGCTAGATTTTTGCTTGTTGGCCTTCAGACCACATGCACTTTTCTACTGCTAACCAGTGATAAAATGCTTCTGCTCTCTCTCCTAAAACATGGTTTGATCGGAATTTACCTGATTGGCATATTTAATTTACATGCAAGTCCCTTGTAGAGTGGTATACTATATACCCAGGGCCTGTGGATGAAAAGCTACTAGTGGGTCTGCAACACTTATTGTGCCACCCACTTGAGTAGCACCTTAAAACATGTCCCAGGCCTGCTGCTGCAGACTGAAGGTTAACTTGGCATTTAAAACCCCTACCAACCCTTCAACTCTCCTTTAATTACACATAAGTAACCCCTAAAGTAGGCCCTATGTAGGCCATAAGGTAGGGTGCTGTGTAATTAAAAGGTAGGACTTGTACTTGTTAGTTTTGCATGTTCTAGTAGTGAAGAACTACCAAATTTGTTCTTTCACCACTGAGAGGTCTACCCCTCCCATAAGGTAACATTGGAGATTCCTTATTAAAATTAATAAGTTATAATTCCTAAACCATAGGAGGCAGATATGTCATGTTTGGTACCCATTAATTGATAATGATAAGCCCTCTTTAATGGTAAAGTCAGATTTATCATCACAAGTTTGAAAATTTCAACTTTTAGAAGTTTGGCGTTTTCCTGCCCTTAGCCCTCTGTTCCTACAATCTGCCCTAGGTCACCTGACTGGGTCTAACTGACTGTTGGAACTTAGTGAATTCACCGTGGACAGTCACACAATAGGGTGATTAACAGAGCCTGCATGAACCATTAACTGACTTGATGGGGATGCCGAGCTAAGAACAGACCCACTTACACCTAAATAGGTTGGGCTCTGCCACCACACAATAGGCTTAACAACCCTGTATTTTCAGTGCAGTCAGCTAGGAGCCAGAGTAGGGGAGGCAGGAAATTCCTGGAACGTCAGTGAACCTTTCTGGAAACTTCACCTAATGTCTAGTAGCAAGGCACCAGGATATAATAATAGGATTCTCAGACCTGCTGCTCAGTTCACTACTGGACCTGCGGAAGGACTCTCAGAGGACTGCCTGCTGCTATGACCTGCTGTGCACTCTGCCAGACTGTTGCTGTACCTTGAAGGACTGCTTTGCTTCCTGGAGCCTGCTTGGAACTAGGACTAGGGGCCAGATGTAGATAGGAAAAAATTAACGAGTCGGAAATTGCGAGTCGTTGCGACTCGCAATTTCCGACTCGCTAAATGGTATCCAAGAAAAAAAAGCGACTTCATTTTGCGACTCGCAAATGAAGTTGCACCGCAGATTGCGAGTCCGCTGTTTGCGAGGTTGCTTTTTGTGACCGCGCAAAAAACAAACACGCAAATTGCGAGTGGGTGTCGCAAATTGCGACTGTGCCGCAAATTGAATGCAGGTGCAGCAGAACACTCTGGAAAACACTTCCTGGCTCTTGATGATGACATCACAGCCAGGAAGTTTACTAATACACCTGGGAGGAGGGAGGACCACACCCATTTTAAACTGCTGAACTGCAAACAGGAGGAACAGCAGCTACCATGGCAGACACTCCTAGAAAGCGCAAATTGAAATTTGCTGAAAAAGAACTGGAGGTGCTGACTGAGGAATGCTGCCAGCACCATGAACAACTTTTTGGGAGGACAGCCCTCAGTGTGCCAGAGGTGGAAAAGAAAAGGATTTGGACTGAAATACAGGACAAGATCAACTCCATGGGTGTGAGCCACTGGAGTATCAAGGAATTGAAGAAACAGTGGTATGACCTGTGCTCCCGGACCAAGGAGAGGGTGGCAGAGCGGCTCCGGGAGATGAGGGCACTGGAGGGGGACCATCCACCATACCACCACCCACACCCCTGGAGGAAAGAGTGGAGGAGACCTTGGAGCCAGAGGCAGTGTCCGGGATGGGAGAGCTGGACACCTCATCGCCAGGACCATCAACCTGTGAGTACCATGAGACATGCATGTACACCCATATCTGCCATACCCCCACCCACCTAGTACACAGCAGCATGCACAACCAAAATAGCTCCATTTCAGAGTAGCAACCACCTGCATGGTGCATTATGGGCAATGTAGTCAAGTAGGCAGTTGATAGGCAACAGTTTATTAGGAAGTAGATAACAGATGGTAGATACTGACAGTGTGTTCCCTATGTCCCACAGGTCTCCCACACGACACCACCTCCAGCCACAGCGTCCAGGGGCCACAGGTCAGCCACCAGCCTGCCCAGGACTCAGGACCAGCCACCACAGGGACCTGCACCACCCAAACACAGTCCCCTCCTGATACACCAGTGGCCAAACTGGTGAGTGAGCCAGCACCCTTTCCCAGCCACAGTGCAGGTGTACCGGACACGGAGCCTCCACTGCGTCGCAGGCGACGTCTAAATTTCCCTCCAGTGCCGCAGGCTGAGTCCGGGGACGCCTCCATGTTGGCCGCCGAGGCTGCACTCCTACGTGGTCAGCGCCTGCAGACACGAGAGATAAGGAACATATCAGGGGCCATGTGGCGCATGGAACAGAACCAGAACACAGGGCTGCAACTGGTACACATGGAGCTGCAACAGCTAAATACCCATGTTGGTGACCTTGCGCTCTCAATGAGACAACTGGTGTCAGAACTTATCACTGAGAGAGAGGGTGCAAGGTGCCGTGACAGGCAGCTCATCCACCGGCTGGACCGCATGTCTGCCTCCATCGTCCGGCTGGCTGTGAACACCATTGGCCTGTCACGGCGCACGGTCAGCCTCCAGGTGGACATGGGCCACTGTGCCAGTGATGTGGCACGTGGGCTGGGACGTCTCAGCCACGCAGTAGATCTAATGGAGGCACGACAGGTGGCTAGGGGCGCGGCAGACACGCCGCAGGACAGCGAGGAGGGCTCCACCGTTAGCAGTGTCTCAGCCAGTGACACCAGGGTGTTGCGCAGTGGTAGCACAAGGCAGGGCACTGCTGACACACCAGGAACCAGCCATGCTGGGCGAGCCCGGCGTAGAGTGTGATCTACGCACCGTCCTTGAGTAGAGGCACATGAGGTTAATGCGTCCTCATGCCAGGTGGACTTTTACAGCCCCTGAACTGTAGTTTATGTAAATAGTTTTTTTGGTGCACATTATTAAATTCCTTGTTTGTTCCACTTCACACCTGGACACTTTGTGTGTGACATTAGTGTGTGTGGTGACAGTTAGCACGTACCTTCCAAAGTATTGGTTTGCAATGTGGTCCCGTCTCTGTCTGCCTTGATTTGCAATGCTTCTATCCCCATGATGGCGATGTGGTAGCTCTTGCTCGTCATCCTCCGAATCTGGGTCTTCTGGGGTGAGAAGTAGCCCACGTCTGGTGGCAATGTTGTGCAGTATAGCGCATGCGCCAACGATCTTGAAAGCTGTTATTGGGGTATACAGGAGGGCACCTCTACTTCTGTGGAGGCATCTGAATCTTGCCTTCAACAGTCCAAAGGTCCTCTCTATGATATTTCGGGTCCTCCTATGTGCACTGTTGTATCGCCTCTCTGTCTCATTGCTGGGTGTTAAGTACGGGGTAAGTATCCATGGTCACCTGTTTGGCACAAAATGTACAATGTTAGCTGGACATTGATGGGTTCCACATTGACCTGTGTGTATGCCTTCAAGGTGTATTCAGCTATACCTAGGAGGTATCCGTCTTCAAATTCCCCACGTTCTAGGCGTTGGTGTATCCCACTGTGCCTGAAAATGTAGGAGTCATGTGTGCTCCCTGGAAATTTGGCAACCATGTCAGTGATAACATGATGGGCGTCACATACCACCTGGATGTTCAGTGAGTGGGTACACTTTCGGTTGTGGAACAGATATTCCAGATTTGCAGGAGGGCATATTTGTATATGTGTCCCGTCTACACACCCTATGACATGTGGGAAGTTGGCAATCCTGTAGAATTCCAACTTGGTGCTGTTGATTTCTGCCTCATTCCTGGGTAAGTATATGTATCTGGACATGTGTGTGAGTATGGCATCTAGGAATGCTCTGAAGAACCATGAGAGTGCACTTTCGGATACCCCACCTGCCACTGCAATGACCCCCTGATAGCTACCCGAGGTCAAGAGGTGCAGTGAGCACAGCACTTGCACATGGGTGGGGATGGCGCAGGTGCGCACAGTCTGGCGCTGAAGCTGCGGATTGCGTAGATCTATTGAATCTAGGATTGCTGCACTGCTAGTTCTGTATTTATCATATATCTCCTCCTCAGTTTGTTGGAAAAGTGTCTGCCTGTTTCTGTATATCTTCTCCTGTCTCTGGCTCCTCCTCCTCATCTGCTGTGCGGCGTGGGCTCTCCTCCTCCTTGTTATCACATATATCTCCGCCATCTTGAGTAACCCAGGTGCCTTCTGGGTCTACTGTTATACTTTGGTTCTGGTTACCACCTGCTCTGAGTTAGTGGTAAATTGGAAGTGCAAAATGTGCTTTTTGCGACTAGTCGCAATTTGCGAGTGGCTATTGCATATGGTTTGCGACTCGCAAATTGCGACTTCCTATTTGCGGGTCGCAAAATGGGGTAGCTATTTTTGCGAGTCGCTAATGGCTCGCGCCGCATTTTGCGAGTCGGAAATGGGATTTTTGCATCCCGTTTCCGATTTTGCGGGGTCGCAAATTGCGATTCGGGCCATTTGCGACTCGCAAAAGCTTGCTACATCTGGCCCTAGTTTAGCTAGTCTCGTGTTCTGAGCCACAAGGACATAACAAGCTCTCACCATCTTAAACCTGCACCTGGACCCAGCCTTAGTGAGTCTCGAACCCCCCAAGAGGACTCCATCCATTCCTGGACCCTTGGTTGTGGTAGTAAAGGAACTCAGGTGGCCATTTTCCAGCACTGATGACTTGCTATTTTGAACCTTATATTTTAACAATTCAGAATTCTGGTTCTACTAGCTGGGTTTTCATGGTTTTGGTGTCAAAGAGTTTATATAATTTTTTCTATTTTGCTAAATTGGTCTGCGATTTTTATTGTGTTGCTGTTTGTGTACTGCATAAATACTTAACATATTGCATCTAGGTTTAGCCTGGGTGCTTTTTATGCCAAGCTAGCCAGTGTTAAGGACAGGTTAAATTTGTGACTTTTTGTGGTTCACTCTGCAAGGGGTTGTGGCTGTTTGCTGACCAGTGCTCACAGCCCAGTCAATCAACAGCCCAATTTCTCACACCAAGAAGTTGTACTCCTTCAGTTTGAAAATCCTTTCCCATAGGGTATTGGGATCCTATGAGGTCTTTGGCAGGTTGGGTTCAGCAAGTTTGTTCTCAACATCAAACTGACATTTTTGGGTTATGTTTTGGCCTGGCTAGCACATGAACTAGAGTGTTAAAGGATTTCCCACAAATTCAGTATGTACCAGAGTTTGACCTACAAATTACAGACATTGTGAAATCAAATATGTTGGATAAATACTATCAAAGGAGGAGTCCACATCCACAAAACATTGTATGAAATTTTTTAAACACATAAAGGAAAATCTAATTAACCACCGAAAACTTAATTGTTAAACTCCTGACAAAAGAGAGCTTTTCTATTTGGCTTTTCTTCAACTGTTCAAGCCTTGGCGTAGTGAATTGGAATACTTGGGGACTATGACTGCTACAAAAATTATTTCAATGCTGTCAAAGATACTATTCAATGTTCAGTTTTTACAAACTATTTACAAACATTAAATGATGAGATTCAAGAGGAAACAATTGCTGCTGAGGAAGCTTAGGATAGTTCTCAGAGCAGCCAAAGTTCAGGACCTATTATTGAAAATGAAGCCACAATAGCTGTAGATGAAGTGAAAACTGTAAAGGAGCAAGCGAGACAGGAATCTGTAGATCTGAAACAGGAAATTGCAAAACTCAATAATGAACAGAAAGACATTTATATTGGAGTAAAAGACAAAATAGAACATGAACTGCTACATGAGAAGAAACAATGTGATTGCTCATCATTCAAGCCAATACTTTTATGTATCAGTAGTCAAGCTGGTAGTGGGAAAAGCTTTTAGAAGTTCTCTTCAGTTACCTACCCAAGACTACAGAGTCAAACTTAGTTTGTGCAGTAACAGCATCTACTGGATTAGCCTCACACAATATCAAGTGAATAACTTTATATATACTACTTATGCTACCGTCTGAACACAATAATATACTGGAATCCCAGAAGTTATTTGGTGAAGCTAATCATGAGGTAGCAAGAGTTTTGAAGAAAGAAATTGAAGCTTTTAGTTGTTGATGAGGTAAGCATGGTTTCATATTAATGTTTGCCTTTGTTCACTTGAGAATGCAACAAACCTTTCTAATTGTTTTTTGGTTACCTACTACAACTTATCCCTGTGAAAGGACAGCCTGTTTTCAAGACCCTTTTCCATGAAGAAACTCTGAACTCATTAGGAAGTATTAGCAATGCACACATTTGGGATTATTTCAAATATAAGTAACTTGTGAAGAAAATGCTTTAAGTCTCTGACATGGAATACGGAAACATTCTAAAGGACATTAGACGAGGAGCTCTGACAAAGGAAAAAGAAACATACCTTAGAAAGTCAACTTATTAGGAAACTGTTTTCCTCTAACAACACAGCAGCAAAGTTAATGTTTAATTTCTGTAAAGAAGGGAAATCCATAGTTTCTTTTATGCCTACGTTTCAAGAGTGTGCTGATTTTAATGAACAATTACTAAAACTAGAGAAAGAAGACAATTTGGAGATTACAGCTATCAACAAAATTGAACACCAAGGAGTGACAGTGCTGGTCTGTGGAAGATTACAACAAAAATGTAACTCTTTGGAGAAATCTGTATCCAGGACTGCAGGACTAGAGAAGCATTTTTGTGTCTGCTAAAACTGGACAGTAATTTTAAGACATAATTTAAGTTTTGAAGAAGGATAGTAAATGGTGGGATGGGTAAAGTTAATGACTTCATAAAATTCCATAACTGCAATGAGGTTGAATACTTAGCTATAAAATTTGATCAGGTTGATGGCATGAAGCAAATTGGTTAATGTGTTTTAAGCTTTTTGCTTGTAAAAGACTTATGTGTCAGGCTGAATCAGTTCCCAGTCTGTCTTGCATATGCTGTAACTATCCATAAATAACAAGGTTTAAGTAGGGATGCTGCATTTATTAATATTGGAAGTAGGGTATTTAAAGAAGGATTATCATATGCAGCATTTTTACGAGTTGAAACATTGTCCGGTTTGTTTTTGTTTGGTTTTGATGATAAGAAGCTTTGGGCTAGATGTAAGTAGCCTTTTGCGGCTCGCAAACGGCGAAAAACGCCATTTGCGAGGGGCAAAAGGCCTCAGGCGATGCAGAAACACATTTTGCGAGTCGGTACCGACTCCAAAATGTGTTTCCGACTCGCAAATAGGAAGGGGTGTGCCCTTCTTATTTGCGACCGCATCGCGATATAGAGTTGATTTGTGACTGCGAAAACGGTCGCAAATCAACTCGCAGTTACCATCCACTTGAAGTGGATGGTAACTCATTCGCAAACGGGAAGGGGTCCCATGGGACCCCTTCCCCTTTCTGAATGCAAACAAAAATATTTTTTCAGAGCAGGCAGTGGTCCTATGGACCACTGCCTACTCTGAAAAAAACCTAAACAAAAAGGTTTCGGTATTTTTTCTATTTGCAGCTCGTTTTCCTGTAAGAAAAACGGGCTGCAAAAAGAAAAAAAAACTGCTTTATTCAAAAGCAGTCACGGACATGGTGGTCTGCTGTCTCCAGCAGGCCACCATCCCCGTGAGTGCCTAGACTCGCTATGGGGTCGCAAACTGCGACCTACCTCATAAATATTTATGAGGTGGATCTTTGCGACCCCATAGCGAGTCGCAGAAAGGTGTCTGAGACACCTTTCTGCATACCAGTTTGCAAGTTGCAAATTGCGAGTCGGAAGGACTCTCAATTTGCAAGTCGCAAAATGGTTTGTACCTACATCTGGCCCTTAGTGCAGAGGTAAGTTGTGTCAGAGTGTACAACAAACTAATAAGTATATATGTTTCGCATTTAGGACAGTATCTTTTTTATGAAAAATGTATATTATGTCTTAAGTTGAAACTTTAAAAAAAATCAATTCATATTGTTGAAAAGATGGTAAACAGGAACAAACAAAAAGGTGTTAAGGAAAGAAAATTGGAAAACAAGAGAGATTTTGAAGGTTACCAGCTGGATAACTCTAATGGTGTAAACTGCTATGTTAATGTTGCTCTCAGTGTTCTCTTCCATTTACCACATGTTGTAAATGCAATTCGAGAAAAACATGGAACACACTGTATACAGCACTCTTTCATTGTCTTCAATGCTTATCTACTGATAGAACTGTAATACATTCTGCTTCAGGTATTTGAGAACTGGTAAACAAATGTAGTGGCTATGTAGTAGTTACTCTAAACGTGCAACAAGATGCACACAAATTTATAATGGAAATCCTTGGAATTTTAGAAGAAGATGGAAATATTGATGACATATTTGGACTGAGTTACATACGGAACCATGGGTGTGAAGACTGCCATACCACTGAAATCCAATCTGAGTGATTTCTCTACTTAACTCTGCCAGATTCTAAAAGTGTGTTTTTTGATAAACTAATAAAAAAAGTGAGCAAAATATGACCTGTTCAAATTATAAATCAGATGTATTGTCTACAGTGCTTATATAGAGAAGTGGTAAGTACATTATTGCAGTGCTTCAACGATGCAGAGCATATGGATCGAAATTAGACACCAAAATTAGTAGTTTTTAAGCTGGACAAATATCAGTTTCTGGGAGAACATACTGTATTTTAGATATCATCTTCCGTGAAGGCCTTACTATTGCATCTGGATATTATGCTGTATATTTAAACACTCATACTTGATGTAGGGAATGCAATGACTGCAGTCTGCAATTCAAACAAAAACTACCTTTTAAACTCATAATTCTTGCCTATTGTTTTTTCAGCCAAAGTTCTAATGAGAATTTATAAAAAAAAATATGGGATACACTCTTCTGTTTATATTAATCATCACTGCTAAAGACATCATTCCGCCGACGAGGGGTGATGTCTTTAAAAAAATTGCAAAAATGACGTGTGGATCAAATGTGCTCAAATGACTCCTGGTAAAAACAAATATACAGTCCTCTCTCTACATGGATCATCACCATTTAAAACATCATTTGGCCTATCAGGCCTCATGCACTCACTCAGTCACCCATATACCACTCATACACTCACCCAATCATCCATACAGTACATTCACACTCTTACAAATGTATGTTAAGCATATAGAATTTCTTTCTTAAACTGGAGTAGGTGGTTCTAAAAAGAACATTTTTTTCAACACTTTTTCTAACTATTTTGAATTTGAATTTTTTGGTGTTTTTTTGTTTCCTCCCAAAAAAAAAACAGAACATCCTGTCAGAGAACAAGCAGCAAAAAAAAGAAACTCGCACAGCAGCAGAAGATGTTCCAGGTTCATTGCTTCCAGTTGCAATAGTATGCTGCTGATTTTTTTTGTCTCTGCATTTCTGCTTGTGCCAAATGTGTGCCATGGATGGTGCTGATATGTTTGTACATACTAGATGTACAACATTAATATTTCTTCTCTTCCATGAAAAAGGACTTTCTGGCACAAACTGCAAGCCCCTTCCCGTGCATTTACTTTTTTCTTTTCTTATGGTACAGTGAAGAACTCCCAGACAATACTCTCCTTTTTCTTCTTTGGGGGCTCTTCATCTTCCTCCAGAACTTTCTGCTCTTCCTTCTCCACATGATCTGTGCAGATGACATTTTGAAAAGGAAGGAGTCCACAAAAAGTGCGAATTCAAATTCAAGTTGGGGACTGCTAAAGAAAACTGTGAAAATTCACAGCCACTCCCAAAATAATGGGAAAAAGGGGTGGGACCTTCCTGTATTTATGATAGAAACATGTTCCATCTATCAGATCTTTTTGTTTCTGTGTTACATAGGATACGCGACCCCAGTGCATCCCTGTTGTGCCTGGGTTGTGACTTCGTAAAATATATTAAAACAACTTGATAATTAAATTTTCTCTCTGACTATACTTTTTTTCTTCAAACTATAAATCAACCTCTTTCCTTAAAATAAACCTTAAAATTGTCTATAAATGTATTTTAATATTGTAAAAAGAATTTCACAGTCGCCTACTCACCTTGGCTCTGAAAATACGTGCTGGTAAGGTGTGGGACGGATTCGTGACTCTCCAAAATGTACTAAAACGACCTTAAAAATACTTTTTTATTTGTTATTAGATCGCTTTCTTTACCATATTACTAAACCTCTTACCAAAAAATAAACCTTTGAACAGTCTCTATATGTATTTTAGTACTACCAAAACTACGCCAGAGTCGTGTAAGGCTGGTGCACAACTCATTTAGAAAAAGAAAAAAAAGAAAATAAATTAACTACCATATCACTATATACAGTTTACAATCATTTGTGTTTTACAAACATGATGGGCAACATAACAAAATACCCACCAGTGGTTATCTTGCAAACTTTATTGCCATAGGAGATCTGTTCTAAATTAAATCAATAAGCCGCATGATAATCCTAGGCCTCATTATACAAGAAACCCACAGTGGAGGTTATTATTTTATACAGTTGTACACTGAGTAGGCTATACAAGTAGCAGAAAAGAGATTCCCATCAGATTTGTTATGAAATGGTGCACTGATACACCTACTACTGCTGATATTTGCATACAATGGTTCTTTGCAGACACCTTCATGTTCACAGCTAAATTTACTTTTGGCTTCCAGTGCATGTGGTAGTAAACAGGATTTACCAATACAAATAAGTAAAGGACATAGTATCCCATGTGAAAAAGGAATCAGAGAAAAATAGGTAGGCCAAACAATACAATTATACAAACAACAGAAAGGAATGCAAGCAAAAGGAATCTAAATGATGACAAAGTACCAACGTCAGTAAACCCATATATAGGTCCAGCATGGACCAAAATGTGTCAGATTGTTTGTACTGCTGCACGAACAAAATAGTAAATTAGTAATAAAGTAATTTAACCCTAATTGTGTGACTCATGGCTTGTTGTGTAGAACTTGCACCCCCCAGGCAGTTTTATCCCCAGAAATGTTACTACAAATATTACATTGATATTATCAATGATGTTCTCAAAGATGTCATGAATGCTATAATTTGTGGGGTAAATAGCAGTGCATGGCAAGGGAACAAGTTAAAATTACCTTTGGACATAAGTTATAGTTACTTGAGGTAACTCTAACTACAGTATAGCTGGTGAAATTCTATGGTTTTGCACATTTAAATTGTGAGACTAATTATAATGTCCCTGTAACTTTTGGTTTTCTAAGTGAACATCCATTTTTTTTTAAATTCTATTTCCTAACTATAACTTTCCTGAAACCTTTGGTTTTTCAGTGAATTTCTATGTTTTTTTTTTAACACATAGTAATTTTCATTGCTATACAATAATCCAACTACAACCGTGCACGGCCTTTGGCCATATGTGGCAGCAGTTCCTAACAGGGCCTGGCCTGCGCCAGGCCCTGAGTCTAACCCCCATATGCACCCAACCTTCCATTGTGCATGACCTTCACTTGTGCGCAGCGGGGTTGCCCGCAATACCTGGACTGCAGCCAGACCCTGTGGTCAACCCCCCTAACCACCCAGCCCCATGCTGTTCACAGCTCTTTAGTTGTGGATGGCAGGAGTAGGCTATACCCTCTCTTGGTGTGAGAATTGGTTGTGAGAGGGTGTATTTAGTGGTGAGAGTGGCTGTGAAAGTGAACGTCTGGGTGTGAGAGTGTGTACATCAGTGTTTAGGTGGGTGTATCACTCTGTGTGCGGGTCTGAGTGGGTGCATGAGAGTGTGAGTGAGTCTGTGAGGTGGTGTATGAGACTCTGAGTGGGTCTGTGAGTGGGTGTGTAACTGTCTGAATGGGTCTGTGGGTGGGTGCATGAGGGTCTGAGGGGATCTATGAGTGGGTGCGTAAGTGTGGGAAAAAAGAGTTTAAAGGAGAGGTAGAGCATGAGAAGGAGAGAAATTGAGTTTTTTAGGCTTTGATGGATGATATACTTAGATTGAGATGTTTCTGCTCAAATTGAAAAGACAAATGTATTTGTCAATTAAAAAGGGTAAGGTCACCTTTCAAAGTGAGCCTTAACAATTTGCATAAAAAATAAAGGGAAACAACCAGGGACACACCTGGATTCAAACCCTCAATGCTCATTGTGAAGGTCTACAACTTTCACTCTTGAACTATGTTTTTGTTTTTTTTGTTTTTACCCATTTATGTGTTATCAGAGACTGCAGAGGAAGCCTCAAGGCCTTCCTTGCGGTCCCTTGGTATTTTTTAAATGTACTTTATAATATGACCTTAGGGGCTATCAGGGACCACATGGGAAGCCTCAAGGCCTCCCATACAGTCCCTCATAATTTGTTTTAATTTACAAAGCCCTTTAAGGCTATCTGGAACCACAGAGGGAGCCTCAAGGCCTCCTCTGTGGTTCCATTGCTCCAGCGAGCGGGCAGCTGCTTTTGACAGAAGCTGCCTGGTTGCTGGAGCAATGCTTGATCTCTGTTGCCTTCACCCGTATCTGTGTGCAAGCAACAAACATATGAAAAGTCCGCTTTTTGACATTGGGGCCTGTTTGATAGGTCCTGCTGTGAAAAAGCGGACTTTGTTTGCTGTGACTTGGCTGCAGGCTAGAATATCATAAATACCAGAGAGGTGGTGATTCCCAGGGCAGTGAGGAAGGGATGTGCAGTCCCCCTGCACTAAATATTTACAAAGCCCCTGGGAGGTGGTGAGCCAATTTAAAAAAATGCTTTTGGCATAGGGGGTCCTTTTAGGACCCCATCTCCAGAGTTAAGGATGTTCGTACCTTGGCCCCTTTTGGATTTTGTATTCTTTTTTTCTGGGACTTGGCTTCAGCCCAGTCCCAAGATGGCTGGGAAAACTTTAACGGATTCCTTGTTGAAGTGTTGTCAGCCAATCAGATCACAGCACGAGATTGGAAGAGGTAGATCTCTCTAGATATACAATTTTGGATTTTCATTAATTTCTTTAAAACTACTGAATGGATTTACACCAAGACAAAAAAGTCACTGTTCTGGATCTACCTTTCTGCTACATTTGGTGTAATTCCTAAGGAAAAATGAATGGGTAAAAAGTGTTTTGGGACCACCTCTTATTCTTGCTCCCCTCCAGATGGATCTCCCCAAAACTTTCCAGACAGCTGCCTATGTGACTGGCAATTGTTTTTGGAAAGTTTCACAAAGAATTGTCAAGTGGCGCCAAAGATATAGACAAGTAAAAAAAACAATTTTTGCATAGAAAACAAGGTCCGAATTATAATTACCTAGTGGTGATTGCCACTAGGTAATATATAATATATAGCCATATATTATACATAACCCAGTGGCGGTCGCCACTAGGTAGTTATAGTCATGACCTAGTTTCCATAGGAAAAGTGCTGTTGACTTGCTTATATCTTTGGCACTGTGTGACAAATCTCAATGAAACTTTCCCCAAAAAGTGTTACAGTGATTCCTGTAGTGCATGGAAAGTTTCGGCATAATCCATCAGGCCAAGGTCAAGAAAAAGGATGCTGAAAAAAGGTTGCAATTGCCATGTGTATTTCCGTAAGATTTTTTAGATACAACTACAGGCCCAAACCATTGAACGGAATTACACCAAATTTATGAGAAAGCTAACAGTCGGTACGCAGATCATGCTTTTGGTTATTTGGAGTAAATCTGTTCAGTAGTTTTTGAGAAATTTTGGAAAATTCTCATTTGTATATCTCTGGCCGTGAAGTATTCGTGAATAAACATGAGCTCATGCACGGAAATGTACAGCTCTGATTGGCTGCCAACACTTCAATTCAGTGTTGGCAGCCATATTGGGACTCGGCTTGAGCCGAGTCCAAGAAAAAAAGTAAAAATAAAATAAAAGGGGCCAGGGTACAGACACCCTGACCCCTTAGCACTGGTGGGGGGAGCAAAAAAGCATTTTTTAAATAATTTTTTTGCCACAAGCTCACGAGATTTATTAATTTGCGGTCAAAAAACAAACAAAAAAAGTGCTTGTTTTCTTATAGGCCCCTGGGTGGGCCAGGTCCCAGAGGCATTAAAACGTTAGTGTGTCTCTCAGCCCGCCGCAGCTCAGTGGAACACCACCTCCCCAGAGTTTTTCTTGTTTTATATGCTGGGACCCATGGCCCTCCTGCTGGCCTGGGGGCCACCACCTACTAGGGGCAACAACTTTTATCTATGTGGGGGAACCTATGACCCCCGCTGCCCTTGGGACCGTCACAGCCCAAGGCTTACAATTTAATAAATACGTGGGGGTCCTTGTCCCCATTGTGTCCCAAGGACCACCACCTCCCTGGGTTGTCCATTTAAAATATGTGGGGGGGCTGCAGCAAAGCCACAGCAAATACTTCAGGTTTTGACAGCAGGACCTTTAAAGCAGGTCCCTCTAGCAAAATCTGAAGTTTCATCTCCGTCCTCTGCATGCTGCAGGGGACAGAGATTATATGCTTCAGCACACACGCACGGAGCTGCTGTTAAAGCAGCCCTGTGCTTACTGAAGCATTGACACTGAGGAGGAAGCCTTAAGGCTTCCCCCACAGTGGCAGGTAGCTTTTAAGGACTTTCTATTAAAAATAGAAAAAAAATAGAAAAAAATAGGTCCCGCTGGGGGAGGCCTAGGGGGGTCTATCGCGGTCCCACATAGCCTGTAATAGCGTTTTATTTTAAATAAATAATAATAATAATAATAATAACAAATACAAATATATATACTGACCTTTCGATAATTTTGTATTTTTTATTTCACAAAAACAATATGAAAGCCCATAAAGGACTAGAAAAAAAGTTTAAAAAAAGTAAATCTCCATAGCTCAGTGTGAAGGCTGCAGACCTTCACACTGAGCTATGGGGGTTCAAGTCCAGCCGTCATCATTTCTTTTTTTAAATATATTTTGACTTGAAGACAAATAACTCATTCTAAGTATATCATACATCCATCTCACTTTCTTTTTCTCTCTCTCTCTTTCAATCAATTCCCCCACTGACACTACCCTCAGGCACTTACGCACCTACTCACAGACCCACTCAGACACTCACGCACCCACTCACAGACCCACTCATACCCTCATGCACTCACTCACAGCCCCAGTCAGACTTTCATTCACCCACTCAGACCCACTCAGACAGTTATGCACTCACTTACACACACTCGGATTGTCACACACCCACTGACACCCTGATGCACCCACTTACAGACCCACACACAAACTGACAAACCCACTAAAACACTGATGTACACACTCTCACACTGAGACAGACACTCTGACAGCCACTCTTACAACCAGACACAGCCTCTGGCACCTATTTTCACACCCAGAGAGGCCGGAGCTAACTTCCACCTTGCATGTGTAAAGGGCTGTGCACAACATCGGGTTGGGTGGTTAGTGGGCTTGGCTGCAGGCCAGCCCTTGCAGGCAACCCCTACTGCATGCCGGAGAAGGCAGTGCACGGTGCAAGGTTGGGTGCTTATTGGGGGTGGCCTACCACTGTTGCACACGGCCTAAAGCCATACACGGCAGTGGTTGGATTAACGTATAGAAATTCAAATTACTATACGTTAAAAAAAAAATCATAGACATTCACTGAAAAAAACAATGGTTAGAGGGACTTTATAGTTACGAAATATAATTAAGAAAACCTTAGAAATTCACTGAAAAAGCAAAGGTTACAGGAAATATAGTTAGGACATAGAATAAAAAAAAACTTAGAAATTCACTGACCATGTCATGAGTCATGTAATAAGTGAGGTGATAAGCAGTGCATTACGGGAGTGCAAATTATAGTTAGCTTAGGTAATTATAACTGCTGAATTTCTAGGGTTTCGTACAAGTAAATTCAGACCCTAACTATGACGGCCATGTTAGCTTTGTTTTTTTCAGTGAATAAATATTTATATCAAACACTCAAGGTCTTTTGAGAATTAGAGCTGGTAGGATAGATGGTTAATTAATTTTGAAAGAATGCCAACGATCTTTTGAATGCCTTTGTAATGCAGTCTTTCATCAGGATTAATTGATATAGAGGACACCAGATGGAACCATACTGGAAACAAGCATTTTCAATGCAATGGGTCTCGCATTTGCTCAAGTTAGAGCTATTAGCATTATAAACTCCTAACCGGACTTTTATTGCCACATAAACTGAAAAGTAAAAAGGCTTCACATAAGCGAGCCAACAGCCGCCATCAGTGCAAAGCAGACACACCAAAGGAAACAGAAGTTTGCTTGCAGTGAAGCGTACCAGAAAAAGTGCAATTATCCATGTAACCGGCTAAACAGCAATTATCCATATAACTGGCAAAAGAGCAAATATCCATGTAACAGGGTCAATGTCATGCAAAGCACTCAACTACTGTCTAGCAAGATAGTGCTGTGAAATAAAGGGAAAAAGTAGTCCAGAAACCATACCAAAAACATGGATCCCGCATGTTTTCAGTTGTCAGTGCGCTCAAGGAGGACTAAACACCGGAAAAGGCATGACGTATGCATCCCTTTCACTAATAAAAATGAAGCGAATTTGAAAAGGCAAGCCCAAGAACTAACCAAACTGATGGGAGTGACATGGGCGTGGTTACAAGCCCATAGAGAGATTACACCAGGGGCAAAGCGCTTTGTGCTCAACCCTAAAAATTACATAATAATGAAGTAATGATATTACAAAATGTTGCCTTATGGTACATAATTTGCTTTTCTTGCTGCTTAATTTACTCAACCCTGCCACATAATTTCAGCAGCCCTGACTACACTTTTGCATGAAATTGTAAGAAATGGAATCAATGATGGGCGACAAAAAATAGGAATGCAAACAGTGCATTTCAATCTACAGACCATTCAGAAATACAAAACAAGTATTCACAAAGCTAAAAGGTCTAACTTTAGCTGTCAGTCTTTTGTCTTTGCTAACTCTTGTTTTGTCATGGTTTTTGCAAAACATTTATTATCAGGGTCGCTGCCTGACCCTTGTCAATCAAAAACGAAAAATGATTAAAAGCAAAAATAGTGTTTGGTTTCAAAAAGCACACATTGCCATACGGAAGTTACAGGACCTTAAGAAAACGACTGTGTGCAGATGTGTTTCTTGTGCAAGGGAATAATGCCATCACTCACAGTGAAATTATCCAAAGGCTAAAGTGGGTGAACCCACTGCCCATGGCGGGACTGAGATAGAAAATAGGCCAAGGCACCAAAATAAAAGTGGCTTCCATTACTGAATTATAAAGTAAAAAAGTGCCCTGTGTTTGCAAATGGGACAGTTTCGACTTGTAAAGAAACAATGGCCCTCATTACAACATTGGTGGTAAAAGCCACTTACCGCCGTGCAGAAGACGGCCAACACACCGCCGCGGCCGCAGAATTCCGCCACAGCTATCATCAGCCACATCTTGGAATCCGCCAAAAGTCAGACACCCACACAAGTCCGCCACACCAAAGGTCAGTGATAAACTGGCGAAAACAAAACCGACACCGTAACGCCTACAGAAATACGCCCACACTATCACGACACACGAATCCACGTGGCGGTCTTTCAACCGCGGTATTCCATTGGCGGTACACACCGCTGCACTCAAAATACACACACATTTAAAAAACACTGCCACATTGGACAATTCAAAATACACACACATGATACACATTCACACACCACTCCCACACACCCATTACAATATAAAACACACACACACATCACCCACAAACCCCCACGACAAAAAATCCGAAAGAAGGTCAGAGAGAGACACCACCAGCAAGAACAACAGCATCCACAGGCACACAACACCATCACCCACACAACTTCCACACACCTCACACAACACACCACTACATATCACCACACTTATCACCACACACTCCATCCCACAAATCACCTACACCACCCCATGGCACGACAAAGACACCACAGGTTCTTGGAGGAGGAGATCAGGGTCATGGTGGATGAAATCATCTGGGTAGAGCCACAGCTATTCGGAGCACAGGTGCACCACACCTCCATAGCTAAGAAGATGGAGCTATGGTGCAGAATAGTGGACAGGGTCAACGCAGTGGGACAACTCCCAAGAAATCGGGAGGACGTCAGGAAGAGGTGGAATGACCTACAGGGGAAGGTGCGTTCCGTGGTCTCAAGACACCACTTGGCAGTTCAGTGGACTGGCGGCGGACCCCACCTCCTCCCCCACAACTAACAACATGGGAGGAGCAGGTCTTGGCGATTCTGCATCCTGAGGGCCTCGCAGGAGTACATGGAGGAATGGACTCTGGTAAGTCAAATCTTAACTATTACAACCCCCACCCTACCTGCATGCCAGCACATACCCCCACCCTCACACTCACCCCCAGCACCCCAACTCCACACAAATGTCCCAACATCACAAACCACACATCCCAACACCAAGCCCTGCATGCAACAACAAAGCATGGACACCCATCACCAAAGCATGCTCACTGCACATACCCATACACCCCCCTGAACCATCATCACACAAGCTCCCACACAGGAAGGCTAGCACTGGGGTACACGGTTACCCACCTATTGCACACCATGGCACACACAGATGTAATAAACATCCTTTTATCCCCCTGCAGGACCCCTACCCAACGTCACCGGGCAGGAGGGTCCACACATGTCCACACCACCAACAGAAGAGGCCCACAGTGATGACAGCACCTCTGTCCAACTGGATCTAGATGACCAGCCCGGACCATCGGGGACCTCTGGACAGTCGGTTCCCCTCACACAGGCACAGGCCACCACAGACCTTCCCCCCTCTGGAAACACTAGCACAGCACCCACCCAGCGGGCCCATACCACCATCCCCAGGACACGTCAATCAGCTTTATGTCCACCACTACAGGGAACCCAGGATAACCCACCACCCCAACAACAACAGGGACCTGGGGGCAGTGGTAGTGGGCACACGGTCCAGGGGACGGAGGCACTGGAAACACAGGGGAACTGGGAGGGCTGCCATGCAACAGGGGGCGGACAGGCCAAGGGAACCCACTCTCCACGAGGCCCTCTCCTCCATCATGGGAGCATACCACCACTCCCAGGAGACGATGGCAACGGTACTGGCCAAGTTTTAGGAGACCCAGAGCCTGCAGGAGAAACAGTATATGGGCTTCAGGGAGGAATTCAGAACCATCAGCTCCAACCTGGGCACTATCATAGGGTTGCTGAGGGAAGTACTCAACACCAGGAGGGACACTGTGGCACTACAAGGGGCCCCTGACACTAGCATGGACGATGAACTGCCCACCACCTCCGCCGGCGCTAGTGGATAGGATGCCCCGCCATAGGACCACCACACCAGCACCCCAGTCTGTCCGTGATTTCAAAATAGTGTATTAGCAATTACAGTGACAAAATGTTTTTTAAATAGTAATGTCAACATACCTATGTCACACAGCTCTAGTCCATGAGGAATCTAAGCAGATGTCACACAGTGGGACCCACATCTGTGAAACCATAAGGGAAAGTGACAACTCAGTGACCATACACTAGCTGAAAACGACAGACAGGAGAAAGGTAGTAGTGTTAAAGTACATGTAGTAGGCAGGATTGTATTCTTACCTGTGTCTCACTGGAAATATTGCTGGATCACTGAGTCCCTGTTGTGCATGTCTTATTCCTCTGCTTCCTCCTCATCACTGTCCACAGGCTCCACAGCTGCACCAACACTGCCATCTGGACCATCCTCCTGAAGAAAAGGCACCTGGCGTCGCAAAGCCAAGTTGTGAAGCATACAGCAGGCCACGATGATCTGGCACACCTTCCTTGGTGAGTAGAATAGGGATCCACCTGTCATATGGAGGCACCTGAACCTGGCCTTCAGGAGGCCGAAGGTCCGCTCGATCACCCTCCTAGTTCGCCCATGGGCCTCATTGTAGCATTCCTCGCACTTGTCCTGGGATCCTCACTGGGGTCAGTAGCCATGACAGGTTGGGGTAACCAGAGTCACCTGCAAATGGTGAGGGGCAACTGTTAGACACACACTAACCTGGAGGGATAACCCCAGACCCAGAGAACCATTCCCATTGACTTGCTTCCAGGTGCTCACCTAATAGCCACACACGGTGCCTCTGGAGTTGACCCATCACATAAGGGATGCTGCTACTCCGCAGGATGTAGGCATCATGCACTGAGCCAGGGAACATGGCATTCACATGGGAGATGTACTGGTCTGCCAAACATACCATCTGTACATTCATAGAATGATAACTCTTCCGGTTTCTGTACACCTGTTCACTCCTGTGGGGGGGGGGCAAAGCCACATGGGTCCCATCAATGGCACCTATGATGTTGGGGATATGTCCCTGGGCATAGAAATCACCTTTCACTGTAGGCAAATCCTCCACCTGAGGGAAAACGATGTAGCTCTGCATGTGTTTCAGAAGGGCAGACAACACTCTGGACAATACGTTGGAAAACATAGGCTGGGACATCCCTGATGCCATGGCCACAGTTGTTTGAAAAGAGCCACTTGCAAGGAAATGGAGCACTGACAGCACCTGTACTTGAGGGGGGATTCCTGTGGGATGGCGGTTTGCTGACATCAGGTCTGGCTCCAACTGGGTACACAGTTCCTGGATTGTGGCACGGTCAAGCCTGTAGGTGATTATCAAATGTCGCTCCTCCATTGTCGACAGATCCACCAACGGTCGGTACACCGGAGGATGCCGCCATCTCCTCACATGTCCCAGCGGACGCTGCCTATGAAGGACAACAGCAAGCACAGAGTCAAAGGTACGTACCCATAGTTTACCCAGAACACCAATCATACACAAAAGGTGGCCTGTATGTGTGTTGAGACTAGGCCTAGGTATGTGTGACGCAGTTGAAAATGAAGCCATGTGGGCCCCTGAAATGGCGGCTGCCTGACCTGCAAAGTAGGACAATGGGATGTGAGGTAACTGCACTGGCGTTGTACACCGTCGCGGTAGGCGGTCAATGGCCGCGGCGCAATGCTGCATCGGTTAACATTGGACCCTATGGGTCCCAGGAGCCAATGACGATGTACGCCGGCGGTGACGGTACGCACCGCCGCGGACGTGACCGCCATTTTGTATCTGTTCAATCACTCGATACCTGATCTTCGACAGGAGAGGACCTACACCGCAAGTGCTGATGTGACCTCGGTCTGGAAGAGACAAAGGCTTGTGCGTCTGGGGAAAGGGCCCCTGCCTTCACATCAGAGGAGTTGGAGAAGCTCGTGGATGGGGTCCTCCCCAGTACATGCTACTCTACGGTCCTCCAGACAAACAGGTAAGTACACAGGGAGCATGTTGTATGGGCTATGCCTGTGTGGAGAGGGCTGGATGTAAGAAGGAAGGGGGCAGAGTGCTGCATTCATGAAAGTCGGTGAATGCATATGCCACATGGCAAGGGTAGGGATGGGGGCCAATCACTTTGACGGTGCAGTTGGTAATGACTTCTCTTCTTCCCCTGTACATTTCATGTAGGTCAGCGCCCACCAGAAGACAGATATTTGGCGTGCCATCGCCAAGGACGTCCGGACCCTGGGGGTCTACCACAGACGGAGCACCAACTGCCGTAAAAGATGGGAGGACATTCGCCGCTGGAGCAAGAAGACGGCGGAGGCTCAGCTGGGGATGGCCTCCCAACGTGGGAGAGGTGCCCGTCGCACCATGACCCCCCTGATGTTCAGGATCCTGGCGGTGGCCTACCCAGAGTTGGATGGGCGCTTGAGGGCATCACAGCAGACACAAGGGGGTGAGTACACTCTCATTCTGCTGACTTTGCGCGCAGTGGAGTTGTCTGGGTGGGGCAGGAGGGCTGTGGGTTTCCCTAGGCCAGGACGAGTTCCGTAGGCAAGGCCTCTCCATAAGGCAGGCCATGTGGAACCCCAGCTCACCTCTGTAGAGTGTCAAGTACAGCTATTCATGGCCCTGTGTCATCTATGTGTGCAGATGTCGTCCATAGCCTTGTAGGCCATTTCCCAGGAATTGAACAGTGGAGCCCAAGAGCGCGGCGAAGTGCAAGAGGCTTCTGTGTCTGTCTTGTCCGCCAACGGTAGCGGTAATCCATGCACTCAACATGTCTTTCTTCTGTCCCCCCCCCCCCCTTTTTGTGGTCTCCCTGTTCTTGTGTGCATTAGCATCATCAGGCGGAGGAGCAGTGGCACCGGAGCACGAGGGAGCTGCATCCCACATGGCCCTGGAGGGCGAGACTACGGACTCGGAATTCACCAGTGGGACGGAGGGCGAGGGGAGCTTCACGGCGGGGACAGGAGCTGACACCAGCGACACAGACTCGTCCTCTGATGGGAGCTCCCTTGTGGTGGCAGCAACATCTGTGCCACCCGCATCTACAGGTACAGCCGCCACCCCCCCTACCAGCACCGCCCTCCCAGCAGCCCCTCAGCCTTCACCCGTGCCCGCTCACCCAGATGGGTGGGCATCACCTTCACCCCAGGCACCTCAGGCCCTGCCCCAGTCATGCCTGCTGCCCTCAGGGAGGCCATTGACCTCCTCTGGTCCCTTACTGTTGGGCAGTCTACCATTTTGAATGCCATCCAGGGTGTAGAAAGGCAGTTGCAACAAACTAATGCATTCCTGGAGGGCATTCATTCTGGTCAGGCGGCCCTTCACCGAGCTTTTCAAACTCTGGCCTCAGCACTGATGGCAGCCATTGTCCCCGTCTCTAGCCTCCCCCCTCCAACTTCCTCCACCCAGACCCAATCCCCTGTACCTCAGCCTATCCCAAGCACACCATCAGACCAGCCTGCACACACCTCAACACACAAGGGAAGCTCAGGCAAATATAAGCACCACACATCCCACAGGCACTCACGCAAGCAACACACACATGCAGACACGCCAACATCCACTGCCTCCACTGTGTCCCCCTCGTCGTCGTCTCCCTCCTCCCTCCCAGTCTCGTCTACACTCACACCTGCATGCACTACCTCTACAGCCAATACGTCCCTCACCAGCACACCCACCAGCACACCCCGCTCACATGCAGTCACCACCCCCACTACCATTCACACGTCCCCTGTGTCCTCTCCCAGTGTGTCTGTGATGTCCCCTCCCAAGATACACAAACGCAGGCACACACCCACCCAACAGCCATCCACCTCACGACAGGCTCCAGGGCATACACCTCCTACTACCACCACCTCTTTCTCCACTCCCCAACCCCCTCCAGCTACCCGTCCCAGTGTGTCCAAAAAACATTTCCTGTCCAGCCTTGACCTTTTTCCCACACCTCCCCCAACCCTTCCATCTCATAGGTCCCGAAGTAGCACCTTAGCCACAACATCTCCGGGACCAGTGGTGCCTGTAATCACCAGTATTTGGAGTGCACCGGCCACCAGGACAGCCAGTGTGGCACGGAACCACAGCACAGACAGTCCCCCACCTGTGAAGCATCAGAAGTTGGCCAGTGCCCGGTGGGAGAGGGGGAAGACTACAGCCACACAAGCCGCTCCCAGGGGTCCCGTTAGGCGTGTGGAGTCAGCTGTGACACCTTCTAAGGCGGGGAAGGGCCACAAGAAACCCAGCAAGTATGGGAAGTGCTGCACAGCGGAGAAGACCGCCATCATCCCCGCTGCCCAGGAGGCCACCGCCAGCCCCAGCCCAGCTGCTGAGGAGGCCACCACCAGCCCCATCCCAGCTGCCCAGGAGTCCGCACAGGAGGCCACGGCCAGCCCCAGACCAGCTGCCCAGGAGGCCACTGCCAGCCCCAGCCCAGCTGCCCAGGAGGCCACCACCAGCCCGAGCCCAGCTGCCCAGGAGGCCACCGCCAGCACCAGCCCCGCTGGGCCATGAAGGACCGCCAGCACAAGCCCCGCTGAACAGGGCACCGCCAACTCAAGCACCGCTGAACAGGGCACCACCAACTCAAGCCACGCTGAACAGGGCACCACCAACTCAAGCACCGCTAAACAGGGCACCACCAACTCAAGCACCGCTGAACAGGGCACCGCCAACTCAAACACCGCTATCCCATGAGCGGCAGGAGCACTGATGCAACTGGGTCCATCACGGGGTGAGTCATGCACTCTGGGCACCAGTCCCCCTCCAGGACCAGTGGAGAGATCCATCCACTACCTCCGTCCTTCACAGGATGAAGCACTGTGGGTACCAGTCCCCCATCAAGAACCAGTGGAGACTGTTATCCACTTGAGAGACTGTGGCTTTGCACTCCCCAGAATTGAACAGTGGGCAACCCACCCACTGTAGAGACTTGAGAGACTGTGGCTTTGCACTCCCCAGGATATGGCAGTGGGCAAGCCACCCACTGTAGAGACTTGAGAGACTGTGGCTTTGCACTCCCCAGGATTGAACAGTGGGCAAGCCTCCCACTGTAGAGACTTGAGAGACTGTGGCTTTGCACTCCCCAGGATTGGACAGTGGGCATGTGGCCCCCTCGTGGATTTGGTGTCGAGCACTCAAGCGGCTGAGGTGCCCCCCCTTTCCCTCCCCCTGAGGTGCCTGTTTTCTTGCTGTCTGATGCCCCTGCAGTGTTCTCTCCATCATGGTCGGGGATCTTGTGCGGGCCTCGCCCATACCGTGTGGTCCCAGTGTTCCACAGACTTTCTTTGTGCAGTACCTGGACTACTATGCCTGGTATATATTTGGTACATGGTGTATATATATATTTCTGCCTACTTGTTTGTAATATATTTTGATGGTTACACTCATTTTATTTGGTCTTTGCATTATTCCGGGGGGGGCTTGGGGGGTGTAACTGTGATGTATTGATCTGCATTAGTGTGTTTGTTGTAGTGGGTGAGGGTGGGGGTGGGGTTGTTGCGTGTCCCTGTTTTTTGCCTCCCCCTCCCCTGTGTCGTAGGTGCAGTACTCACCGTGGTCTTCGCCACCAGCGTTCGTGCTCCTGGTAGAGGAGCAGAAAGACTATCGCAGGTAGAATTTGGAGTTCCGATTCCATGGTGTCCTCGTTCCTCATGGAGTGTGTAGAGGTGAGCATTTTCCCTTCGAAATTCCTGTTTCTGACGTGTTTTTATCCACGGTGTATCCGCCCCGGAAAAGGTGGCGGATTGGTAGGTTGTGATACTGTGGGTGGTACATTGACTCCCGCCTGTCTGTTGCCGGTGACCGTCGCGCTGTTTGTTTGTACCGCCGTGGCAGTCGGAGTGTTAAAGTGGCTGTCTTTGTTGGCGGTTTCCACCACGGTCATAATTGCAATTTTTTTACCACCGGCCTGTTGGCGGTCTTACCGCCGCTTTAACACCGTCCGCCAGGGTTGTAATGACCACCAATGTATTGTTGCTTTACAAGGTATGTAAGACTGGAAGGATTTTAGCTTCCCGGCAATGTTTGTTTTATTACCAGGTAAATCAACAGTAAAACTAGCCCAATAGACAATAAAAAAGGCCCCCCAGAAACAGCCAACCTACTGCCCACACACTGACCTTTCAGACCATACCATCGGGCACTGCCTGACTATCCTATAGGCCAACCTGACTGTGTCACTGGCCAAGCTGTACGTTCTGTGAGTGGAAGAAAATTATGAATGTAATAAACCAATGGATGAAGAGAGCTGGATAAAAAAAAAGCCACCATAATTTAATTATTACAATCAGAACACCTTGGCTAACGCCATACCTAAAAACAGAAATGTTTAACTGCTGCCTCAAGATAATTAGGTTGTCAAGATAGCATCAGGCATGTTGCGTCAGAGTAATCCAAACACTATCACAAACAATTCCCTTTTTTAAGACCGATCTAATGAGCTAAAAATCTCCTATCACACCATCACTACAAGTCTAACAGCATTCCCTGAGATCACTGACAATTTAACCCACTGTTTTATAATGGTGTACCATGCAATCATCTTAAGCTTTAACCACATTACATTTTTAATACAGACTAAACAGAAATGGCACTCGGACGGAGCCCTTGAATATTACTTACTCAGGAACTAACGTGAGAGCCAGGGTCATTGGCAGCAGTATGTTATTTTAGACCCCCTCTCTTTTAAGAAGCTCAACATGCATAATTGAAAAAGGTTTAAGTCTGGACTGACACACCAGGCAGGTGAATCACTTTGTTCTTCAAGGAGTTTGATCACTGTCATCACTAGTGAGATTCTGGAAAAATCAAACACATTTGAAAGTTTAATTGCTGGTCCTTTTGATTTTCATTTCACGTTTCTTTCCAATATATATTTTTTTCATTTTTATGGGCACTTGCACCCTAACTGGTCTGTCTGGACTCAGGGTGCTGAGACCGGAAAGTGACGAACAGGTTCCTCACAAGTTCGACCATGTAGTGAGTCACACAGTGAGTCAAGGTCGCACAAACAAAAATATAAAAATTAAGCTTTTACCGGAACTGTCCCTAAACTATTCAGTCTCCCTTTCCCACCACGACTGATGCCCAGCCCTTAATTTTCCCGTTTGATTATCTCATTTACATAAGTATTATACGCCTCCCAGAATGAGATCCAGCCCTACTGACCTGACCAAGAATAAAATGTCCAAAGGTGTGTGATACATGCCGAGGGAGCCTTTCAATCAGAGCCCTACTGGTATGGTAAAACAGTTCTCACTACCTTTATTCAAGCTCGCCAAAAGGGTGAAAGTTAACAGATGTATAAGGTTCAAATGACATTTTGGGATATGTTGGGAGTGCGGGATACTAAGAGACCCACAACGAGCGAGTGGCTGACAGCACGGGGAGTCAGAGACCTGCTTCGCTTGGTTTTTCCAAAGTAAAAAAACAAACAAAAAAAAAACGAGTAGAGACAAACTGAGAATTGCATGGGTTAAGACTTGCACCACTTGTGCTTCCATGTGATGCCCACTGTACAGAAACGAGAATTGTGATTGTGCACCCAAGCGTCACAGGAGCTTTTCATTATTGCCTCTAGATGTAGATAGAACCACAAAACAAAACTGTGTGCAGTTGGCAGTAGGGCTTTTTTATTTCACAGAATTATGCCATCCCTTTCCACCAGACACACCTGGAGCAGCAAGAGAGCTCCACTGGGGTGCAATAAAACGCACAAGACCTGCCTGGGTAATGCAGAATTAAGGTGGCTGAGTCTAGATCGCAAAGTTGTTACCTAAAACAGAAACACAACTCCTCTGCCCAGTGAAAACACACATTGGCATAGTCAATAGGCCTGCTTTAATGGGCCAAAACAAGTAAACACAACATTTGCAATGCAATGGGCCTCACGTTTGCTCGAGTTAGAGCTATTGTTGCTGTAAACTCCTAACCGAATTTTTCTTGCCATGTAAACTGAAAATACAAAGATAAACAGTTTCACATAAGCGAGCCCACAGCTGTGAAGCAAACATACAAAAGGAAACAGAAGTTAGCTCACGGTGAAATGTATTGGCAAAAGTGCAATTATCCATGAAACCAGCAAAAGTGCAATTATCTATGTAACAGGATCAATGTCATGCAAAGCGCGTGACTACTGCCCAACGAGATTGCACTATCTACGAAACAAAGAGAAAAAGTAGTTCAGAAAACATGGAGCCTCCTATGTTTTCAGTAGTTTGCCGGTGCTCTCGAGGAGGGCTAAACACCGGAAAAGGCATGACGTATGCACGCCTTTCATTAATCAAATCAACTGAATTTTAAAAGGCAAGCCCACGAACCAACCAAAGTGATGGGTGGGGTTACAAGCCTGTAGAGAGATAACAACAGGGACCGAGCACTTTGCGCGCTCAACCCTAAAAATTGAAAATTATGTAACAAGTGCACAGAAACAGCGTGCTGTAAAGGAAAAGGGTTACTCTCATAGGGTACCCACAGACCCACTCAGAGATTCTCATACTGGCTTGGATACCCTCTCAGAGTTTTACACACTCACTCACAGACCCACTCAGAGACTCATCTACCCACCTACATACCCACTCAAACCCTAATACACTCTCAGGAACGAACTCACCCACACATGGAGGTACTCACAAACCCAATTAGACACTCACATGATCATACAATCACTCACACACCCATTTACTCATTCACAAAGCCACATCACACACCAACTCACTTCCACATGAAGCCACTCACACGGCCACTCACCCATACACCTACTCACACAGCCACTCACTCAACTGTGGTACTGAAAATTCTGGACCCGTGTTATAAACATCGTCGTATCACAACGATTTTGGTATCAGCAGACCGAGAATGATTAGAATGTTATGCACAAGCATTGTATTCATATTCGGGTGACGAAATCACCCAAATATCAGAGTTTCCGTCCTGAACCCTCGTGTTCCATTTAAACGACAGCCATTGTGCGATTGCCCTCACATATGCCAATGACTAATGCTGAAAACGAGTCTGAAGGACACGTACATCTTTGCTGACTCCTCTGTGACCTGGGCAAGCTGACTCCACTGCCTGAAGCCAAACCTGTTCGTCCAGTTTCTTTCCCAGTGGCCGAATGAGGTTAGTATCAAGGCACAACACATCATAAAACCTTTCATCACACACAAACCATGCCTAATCTTACACGCACCTGTCCCTGTTCCTTTCTTTATGACTTGCTTTACAAGGAGGAGGTGCCTGTTTATATTGGGGGTCCGTCGATATCTGATGAAAGTACTGAGCATTGCCGGGTAATTGATTGAGGGCTGGACAAACTGAAATATGGGCTTGTCATCATAACCCTGCTATTTCTTTGTAGTGAAAATATGTGAATGGTCAACTGTAAAATAAGGGATGTTTGCCTAAAGCATAATATTTTGTATAAAAGGGAAGGTTAGCTTTACAAGGAGAGCAGTCTCCTGAGAATATACACAGTGTTGTACTTCTAGGATACCTGTTACTGGCTGCAGCCAATAAACAAGATCTTTGACTTCACCAAGAAGACTCTGTGTTTCTGTAGTCTGAAACAGGAAGGACTCGAAGTCTTAGGGTGTGTTCCCTGGCACCACTGGGTTCTGAAAAACCCAGTACTTCAGTTGGTGCCCAACGTGGGGCGATTTCAGCGGTACCGGTCCAAGCCAGAGGTTCGTGAGGAGCTTTGTGTGAAAATTCTGGAGGGAGGCCGCCACTTCATCGACCCCTGTATGTCGACGTGGTCCAAAAGTCTTTGCTGCGAGGTTCCCCGCTTCCCGACGGCTACGAAGGACTGCTGCCCTGACTATCGCCCTGTTTTGGACCCTTGATGATTTGGTAGAGCGAAACGATAAACGAGTCTTCTGGTGACGTCATCGATACCTCAGTTAAGTATAAGTGGAGCGTCTCCCAGTCCTTAGTTTGGTTCTTAGTTTGGTATCCCCTTGGGATCTTTGATTTGGAACTTGCAAGTACCAAAGCAGAGGGATTCGTGTATTCACGAGACTATCGTATTCGATAATCCTTTGAAGTTTGAAGCTAGACTGGAGAGCGAAGATGCCTGGTCTTAGCAGACATGGAAATTTGTTTTGTCTTGGTTATAATAGGGATTCCCGATTGGAGGACTCGTGTCCGGTTCCTCCGATTGGAACTCCAACCTATGAACTATATGTGAAACATGGCATAGGCCCCCTCACATATAATGAAGTATGGATCCGATACACCAGGAAAGATGGTGTTTTGAAATGGCCCCAATATGGTAGTTTGACACAGAGATTCTGGATAATCTGGAGGTTAAACTTTTTAAGAAGAAAGCCTGGCCGGCGATGTTTGACTCTTTCCGCCTATGGCGTAAGGAAGCCAAACAGAAGGAAATTAAATTAGCAAAGAGAAATAAGAGGGAAGAGGGTATCTCAATAAAGCAAGCTGCCATGCAGTTTAAAGATGATGAAGAAGAACAGATGACTGAGCAGTTGCACAGGCAACGTAAAATGGTGACCGATAAATGCTATCCAGTTTTTCCGCTTCTTCAGCTAGATGCAGCAAAAGAACTTGAGAAAGATCCTTTAATGTCACACTTGTTGAGTTCGCCACCCCCTTATGCGCAGAATGCTACAGCACCTCCGCAACCTTTAGCTGTGCAACCTCCGGTTATTGTGCCTCAGGTTCTTCCACAGCCGCCAGCTCCTCTTCAGTTGGCTCCTACTACTATGGTGCAGCCCCTTCGAGGGCCGCCGACTTCGCAACCTGCTCCATCTGTACCTACTACGACTTTATGTACTACATCGACTGCCTCTTCTGGTGTGCTTCCTGATACTGCCTCTGCGTCTGCCTCTGCGTCTGCCTTGCCTCCCTCTGTTTTTCCTCCTGTTCTTTCATCAACTTCTCCTTCTGTCCGACAGAGAATGACAGATACTGTTGCCAGCCTTATATTTCCTCTCTTTGGGTCGTCTGGTGTGACCCCAGATTCGGAGCGTAAGCAGTCGCGTAGTCAACTGCCTAATTCTCGAGAGAGAGAAATGTTTGACCGTATGGTGCGTAAATGGGTTGTTTACCCTTTAAGATACAATGTAGAGTCTGTTATGGATGTCTTCCGTCAATGGGAAGCACCGAAACAAAGATAAGTTTTTGAGAAAATGTGTGCTTTCCTTTGTGAGGAATTGGAGGATAATGATTTGGAAACAAATCCGCCTGATTTGTGCCGTGTACGGTTTGAGTTTGAAAAGGGCACGATTGTGGGTTCCGATGTTGAGAAAGCAGTTGCGATGTTGTTGCCCTTTAGGAATAAGGATCCTTCTCAGTCATTGTTCGAACATGACTCCTCTGTTAAAAAAAAAGGTGCAACAGTACCCAATGAGAGAAGTCCCTCCGGTATGGAAGGACGCCGTTGCGGCTGATGTTGCTAATCAAATTGATGCTGTCCCAGCTCATTTTCAGCGTGTTTGGGTACGTTCTGTGGAAGCGAGCTGAAGTTTTAGCCCTTAAGCAGACTTTGCCTGATCCCCGTAAAAACCCTGCAGGGTATTATAAGGAATTATCACAGACTGCAGACTCATGCATTATGAATTTAGCCGACATAGACATGTTATTTGGGAATGTTGTTCCACAGCCTTTGTGGGGATTGATTCGCCATACAGATCATGCGCAAGAGTTAGGTGACTCATGGGCTAATATTAGTGCTGCAAATGATAGACAAGTTGGTGGTGCCAAGCCTGAGCCTTTGGTAGCAGAACTGCCTGCTAGGATCATTACTTACATGAAGACTTTAATGCCTGCGATGCGTGTGAATTGGGATAAATTGT
This sequence comes from Pleurodeles waltl, assembly GCF_031143425.1. NCBI lineage: Eukaryota > Metazoa > Chordata > Amphibia > Caudata > Salamandridae > Pleurodeles > Pleurodeles waltl. Next base: position 282,432,697 of record NC_090439.1, read on the forward strand.
CTGCGTGTAAGCAGAAGAAAGATGAAACAGTGTCTGATTTCTTTACCAGGTTTGAGGAAACGTTTATCGACCACAGTGGTCAAGATATGAGTACAGAAGGTGGTCAACGGTTGTTCGTCGACAAGTTTGTGCACAATTTGCTTGCCGAGCTGTGTAAGAAATTGAAGGATTCAGAGAGTTCTTGGGCCGTTTCCTCTTCAGCACAAATATTGGCTACTGCACAGTACTACGAAAATAGGGATAAAGATGAGAAGGATAGAGCAGACAAGAAAACTAAAGAATTAAAGACGAAGGTTCTTTTACAACAGGCGTATCTGCCATGTGGTGGTCAGAGTAACTATCAGCAACCTCAACAGTTCCAGAGAAACTCGCAAAGGTTCGAGTTTTCTCAACCACGTGTTCCTGTAGGTTCCAATCAGTGTTCATATTGTAAAGAAGAGGGTCATTTCAAGTATAGTTGTCCTATTTTGTTACAGCGTACGAATGGTGCTTCTGGCGCAAGAGGTCAAGGTGTTCAACAAGCTCCTAGAGGTAGAGGACGTGGAAGTTTCCCCAAGAACACGCGTTCCTTTCCGTCTCAAAACTCAATTAATAGTTTTGACCAGCAACATAACGCGTCTGGTAGGACGGCTCAGTACTATGCTGACGACTACTATGCAGAAGATGAGAATCTGAAAGGTAATAATTGCTAGGACAGCCATAGACGAAGAGAGGGAGTTTTTTTAGTTCCAGTAGATCAGAATGGACCTTATGTTAAGGTGATTACATCAGGTGTGTCGGAGCCTTTTCTGTTGGATACTGGTGCTACAAAGAGTTCTATTATGCACTCAAAACTCCCTGGCGCACCTTTGTCTGGTGAAATGAATGTTTCAGTAGGTTTTTCTGGCGCCCCGGTTAGGAACCCGATTTCTAGTCCTATGTCCCTTTCTGTTGGACCTTGTGAATTGGAAGCAGCCCTTATTCTGACGACAGGTTGTGGTGAAAACTTGTTAGGATTGGATTTGTTTAAAAGATTGTATGCGACATTATATTGTTCTCCTTCGGGAGTACAACTTACACTGGGTAGGAAAATGGTCTCTCCAATGTATTTGTCGAAGGATAAACTTCCGACCGAATTGTCGTTTCTTCCTGATATCATTTGGGCTACTGGTCCTAATGATGTGGGTCTTTTGGAAATACCGCCTTATGTTGTGACATTGAAAGCCAATGTTAAATTACCACGCATTCAACAATACAAGATCTCTAGTGAAGGTGAAAAGGCGTTGCTAGCGATCATTTATGATTTAATTGAAAAATATGTAATTGAAGAGACAAGAGGCAACGTTTGTAATAGTCCTGTTTTGCCTGTTTTGAAACGTACTGACCCTTCTAAGCCATCTGTTTACAGGCTCGTGATTGATCTTAGAGAGGTAAATAAAATAGTTGTGCCACAGTTTCCAGTTGTTCCTAATATCACTGCCCTATTGACTATGATTCCAGCTTCCGCCACCTGGTTCTCAGTGATTGACTTAAAGAATGCTTTCTTCAGCATCCCGATTGCCGAGGAGAGCAGGGATATTTTTGGCTTCAGTTTAGGAGGCTGAAGTTTCCGCTTCAAACGCGCTCCACAAGGCTACTGTGAAAGTCCATCAATATATAGTCAGGCTTTAAAAACACAGCTTGATGCAATTGTTTTACCTGACGGCGCTACCCTTATTCAGTATGTCGATGATTTGCTAGTCGCTACAGATACTGAAGAGATTTGTAAAGAAGCCACCTTGTCGTTGTTGCGTCATTTGTCTGATTTAAATCACAAAGTGTCCCTTTCAAAACTGCAATATTGTCGACAAGAAGTGACCTACTTAGGTCATCTCTTGTCGAAGGAGGGAAGGAAACTGACCTCAGAAAGAATTCAGGCAATTGCAAAATTGAGTGTGCCAAGGACACAGAGAGAAGTATGTGCTTTCTTGGGCATTACATCATACTGCAGACAATGGATACCGAATTTTTCTTTGCTGGCCAAACCTTTGGTAGCATTGACCTATAAAGATACACCGAACCCCGTTCCGTGGTCTGAAGATTGTCAGAAAAGTTTTTCCGAATTGCGTAATGCATTGTGTTCGGCTCCTGTGTTGGGTACCCCCGACTACAGTAAGCCCTTTACACTGTATGTCCATGAGAAAGAGGGTTGTGCATTGTCAGTGCTGACACAGTCTTTTGGAGACAAGCAGCGCCCATGCGCATATTTTTCGTCGACTTTGGATCCGGTAGCTAAAGCATTGCCGAGTTGCTTGAGAGCCACAGCGTCAGCAGCTGTTTCTATTCGACAGTCTGCTGGGCTAGTGATGAATAATATGTTGATTGTGATGGTTCCACATGCAGTGGACACGTTGTTAAACAGGACCAAGACAGAGCATTTAACTAGTGCTCGATTGTCAGGTTACGAGTTGACACTGTTAGCGAGTCATGTGCACATAAAGAGGTGCAATACGTTGAATCCAGCCACGTTATTGCCGATTTCAGTAGAGACAGATGATGTTGAACAACATGATTGTTTTCTTAGGACAGAAGAAGAAACGAAAGGGAGAGTAGATCTTAAAGATACTCCTCTTGTAAAATGTGATGGTACCTTATGGGTGGATGGTTCATGCTTCAAGCTTCCGAATGGTGATACGACTGCAGCATATGCTGTTACAACTTTGCATACGATTGCTGAAGCTGCACGTATACCACATAACTCAGCTCAAGCAGCAGAGCTGATTGCACTTACGAGAGCGTGTGTGTTATCGAAAGGAATGAAAGTGACCATATATACCGACAGCCAGTATGCGTTTGGTGTGTCCCATAGTTTTGGACGATTGTGGAAAGAACGTGGGTTCCTGACTTCGCATGGAGCTAAAATTCAGCATGGTCAGTTGGTGAATGAGCTTCTTGAGTCACTGACCTTGCCATTACAAGTTGCGATTGTGAAATGCAGTGCACACAAGAAGGTTACTGATGATGTCGGTCGTGGCAATGCATTTGCTGACGAAATCGCAAAAGAAACAGCAAAAGATGTGATGAATCGAATGTATGTTGCAGGCCCCGCAAGATGGGTTGGTGACATTGGAATGTGTGAAGATACGATAGAGGGTGTGAAGTCTCTTCAAGCTGAAGCTTCAGAGAAAGAGTTGAATGTGTGGAAAGAAAGTACGGGTAAATTGGATGAAAATGGTTGTTGGGTTGACTTGTCAGAACATCAGCGATGTTACCCGATGCGTATGTGCTTGCAGTGGTGACAATGGCTCATGGAATGGCCCATATCAGTGTGAAAGGGATTTGTAAGTTGTTGGCTCCAGTATGGCAAAATGCTGGAATTCCTAAATGTGCAGAGAATGTGGTCAAGAATTGCATGGTGTGTCTGAAATACAATCCTGGTAGGGGAACCCCAACTCCAGCTGGTCATTTTGCGCCTCCAACGTATCCGTTCGAGGTTTTGCAGCTAGATTTCATCCACATGGAAAGGTGCAACAATCTGAAATACGTACTCGTTGTTGTTTGTGCTTTTTCAAGATGGGTAGAAGCATATCCCTTAAAAGACAACACTGCCTTATCCACAGCTAAAGCCCTTGCCAAAGAATTATTCCCTAGGTTTGGAATGCAGAGAATGGTCTGGAGTGATAATGGGAGTGAATTTGTGGGTCGAGTGATGAAAAAAGTATGTGAGGGGCTAGGTATCCAGCAAAAATTCCACACTGCAAATCACCCCCAATCAGCTGGACTAGTAGAGTGCTATAATGGCACGCTAAAACTGAAGTTGGCAAAGATACAAGCGAGCTCTGGTCTTAAATGGCCTGACGCTCTGCCTTTACCACTCCTATCAACAAGAATGACTGTGCATTCGCGAGTGGGACTTAGTCCCTATGAAATTGTGTTCGGCCGCCTGGCCAACATATGGGGAGTGCCAAGACCAACAAAATTCAGTGAGATCGAACACCCTGTACTGCTTGATTATTTGTATGAATTGACGGCTAAATTGCGTGTTATACACCAACAGGTTCACGATACTCTGCCTCAGGTCTCTGAAGCTCCAGGACATCTTATGGATCCTGGATCCTGGGTGCTGGTCAAGAACTTCCAGCGGACAAAGAATGACCAGTCCCGTTGGACCGGCCCCCACCTCGTCCTTCTCTCAACAAGATCAGCTGTTCGAGTGGAAGGGAAAAAGAACTGGATCCACGGCGTACACTGCAAGAGGGTCCCTTTTCCTCTACCGTACGACCGGTGGGTCCAGGAGGGGATCGCTGACTCTGAGACTGAGACTGTGCCTCGTTTTTTGCCATTTAGCGATGCACGTGTAAAAGGAACAATTTCTGAACGAGAAAGTGACAATAATTTGCAAGAAGCTGTGCCACCGTCAATTCGATTGAACAGTACAGAGCCTGAACTCTTGTTCCAGAACCAGACAGTACCTGGAAAAAGCCATTATAATTTGAGACCAAGAACTAAGGACAAATAATTTTTTTCCCGTTCCTTTGCTATTTTTTTTTAAAGTGCGGCTCTCTCATCTGAGAAACTTTCTTATTTTTGTTTTTTTCTTTTCGAACCACCATCCGGGATCAGCTGTAGGGTCGTGGTTGCCCAAGTCTTTGGAGTGCAGCTGAAGACGTTAGGTCGACAGTTCTGGTCGGTCTAAGGGTGTTGCCCTGGACTGACAGAAGCATTCCCTAGCATAGAACACCCTACCACCGCGAGCAGCAATTAGAGAGGATGGAGTTTTTCAAGAATGAGAGACCTGCCAGACAGATGGACTTTAAAGCCAGAATGTGTATAATAATGACAAAGAAACGATTTTTGATATTATGTATTTTCATGTTGCTTAGTGTAATGACGTTTTTAATAGGATATGTTTTATTCTCTTTTCAAGTGACATTTGCACCCATTACACAGCCCATACCTCCTTCTACTGTTTCCTCGCATTCTTTTCACCCCCTGCCTGAACACGAGTCTGCCAGAAGATTAGAATTTGTCAACAATTCATTCATTCAGCTTCTATACCAACACCAATTAGTAGTGAACACAACTAACTGTTCGGTGTGTGGTCTTATGCCTCATACTACTGATAAAGGTATCCCTTATCTGGTCCTGCCTTCCAGCCATAATGGTTCTGTGTGGGCATATAGAACGGTGTTCATATACGCGTATGAAGCCAACCCCCTACGTTCTGTGAAAGATAATCCTAAGAATAGTGCTCTAGCTAAGGGTATAGTAGATATGATTAGGGAAGATATTTCCTATGAGACTATCCCGAGAGATGAGACACTAGCATATATTGGATGGAACATAACAGGATATGGAGTTACTCTGAGTGGGAACCAGCGAGCAAAGAGATCCTCCCCGATTTGTATTGTACCCCATCAGGGTCACCTACGTCTGCAAGGTAATGGCAAGAATCCCAGAGCTCAGTTAGGGAAAAGTATCTGCACTGAAACATATGTTTTTGCGTCTCAGACTTCTCCTTCGTTCTTAGCAGCTAAGGGTATCTATTTCATCTGCCATATTAGAGCCTTTACATGGTTGCCCCCTGACTTCTCAGGCACATGTTTTGTTTCGTTCCTGTTACCTCCCACCTACACGGCCGCGGCAGATTACCATAAGACAAGGATAGTTAGAGGTGACATAAGTAAAGAAGACACTACAGGACAAGAATTTGGAGATTTCGTAAAGGGTTTTCTGCCGTTTTGGGGTCCTATGGTTAACAGCAGGAACATAAGGCAATTGACAAGGGTGGTTGAATCCACGGTAGTTGAAATCGCCGGTGCCCTTAGTAATTTGACTGCTGAGCTCCAGTCGAATCGCCTTATGACTCTTCAGAACAGGGTCGCATTAGACATCATACTTGCAGACCGAGGTGGGGTATGTAAAGTGATCCAATCAAGTTGCTGTGTTTTCATCCCAGATAACGCTCCGACAGTCTACCAGGCCATTTCCAAACTGCATAAGATCTCTGAATCTATTCACGTTGATAAAGGAGATTGGTCATTGATGGGGTGCTTCTGGGAGCTGATATCCGCCTGGGGATGAAAGACTCTGGTAGTCATTGGGATGATCTTAGCCATTCTTTTCCTGTCCTGTCTGTGTGTACAGTGTGCTCCTGCAATATGTGGCCTCTGTGCTACATCGTGTGTAAGGAAACCTGTATCAAAGGACGAGCTAAGTAATAGGATGATGCTACTGCAACATCTCAACGACTTTATGAATATAGACCTGGACTCAGATTAGCGTGAGTATAGGTTATGGCCTATGTAAGGGCAAAAGGAGGGTCTGTGGTACTGAAAATTCTGGACCCGTGTTATAAACATCGTCGTATCACAACGATTTTGGTATCAGCAGACCGAGAATGATTAGAATGTTATGCACAAGCATTGTATTCATATTCGGGTAACGAAATCACCCGAATATCAGAGTTTCCGTCCTGAACCCTCGTGTTCCATTTAAACGACAGCCATTGTGTAATTGCCCTCACATATGCCAATGACTAATGCAGAAAACGAGTCTGAAGGACACGTACATCTTTGCTGACTCCTCTGTGACCTGGGCAAGCTGAATCCACTGCCTGTAGCCAAACCTGTTCGTCCAGTTTCTTTCCCAGTGGCCGAATGAGATTAGTATCAAGGCACAACATATCATAAAACCTTTCATCACACACAAACCATGCCTAATCTTACACGCACCTGTCCCTGTTTCTTTCTTTATGACTTGCTTTACAAGGAGGAGGTGCCTGTTTATATTGGGGGTCCGTCGATATCTGATGAAAGTACTGAGCATTGCCGGGTAATTGATTGAGGGCTGGACAAACTGAAATATGGGCTTGTCATCATAACCCTGCTATTTCTTTGTAGTGAAAATATGTGAATGGTCAACTGTAAAATAAGGGATGTTTGCCTAAAGCATAATATTTTGTATAAAAGGGAAGGTTAGCTTTACAAGGAGAGCAGTCTCCTGAGAATGTACACCGTGTTGTACTTCTAGTATACCTGTTACTGGCTGCAGCCAATAAACAAGATCTTTGACTTCACCAAGAAGACTCTGTGTTTCTGTAGTCTGAAACAGGAAGGACTCGAAGTTTTAGGGTGTGTTCCCTGGCACCACTGGGTTCTGAAAAACCCAGTACTTCACAACTATATAGTCACTCACACACCCGCTGTCTCATACAGATAGCTACTCACACACCCAGTCACTCACCCTTATATCCTCTCAACAGAGCCACTCACACACCCACACAGCCACTTACATACTCATTCACTTAGCCATACAGTCACACTCAGGCAGCCAGATATTTACCCATATAACCACTCACACAGCCACTTACGCCCTCATAAAGTCACTGACACAGCCACTAACTCACTCATCCAGTCACTAACACTTCCACTTACTCACCACTACAGCAACTCACACAGCCACACATTCACCCATACAGTTGCTCACATACCCACTTATTCTCCTATACAACTACTTACACCAACAGTTTTTGACTCATACATCCGCTCACACACCCACTCAAACTTGAAAACTGCTACTCATATTTTCACTCACTCACCCCAACAGCTACTCACATACCGACTTAATTAGTGACTCATTACAAGTTAGGCAGGCCTGTGGAAAGGAGACCGCTGCGGAGCTGGAGGTCTCCCCCTGGCCCAATTATGATGTTTCCACTGGGATGACCGACGAAAACCTTTGTATTAGGAGGTTTGTGCCAGTCAGCCCAGTGAAAATAGTACAGAAGCATTGACCTCGGCTCTTCAGGGAGCCGAGGTCAATGCCATCACACAAAGGGTGCTCCTAGCACCCTCTGAATGCGCACTATCTGCTGTAGCAGACAGTGCACATTCTGAGAGTGCTGGGCATGGGGGACCTACACTGTCCACGACATGGTCTTGGGCATTGCAGGGGCACCCCTGTGGCCCCCAGACTGCTTTTCCACCAGCCTTTTTATGGTGGGGACCCCGCCATGAAAAGGCTGGCAGAATGGGAAGTTGTGATCTGGATGGCGGTGCTGAACTCAGTGCATTCGTGGCTGACCACAACTTTGACTGCCCTCAACCCATCAGGATCCATGATCCTTTCGGTGGCGGTGCTCCAATCATCAGGTTCGTAATCCGGAGGTTGGTTTATCAGGAATGGAGCATTGTGACCACTACTGTGAGTTTTGAGTTCGCAAGACCACCAAACTCATAATGAGGCCCTGAGTCTTAAAGATACTAACACATATACTCCTTTGCCTATACACCCTCTGTAAAAAGCACATTGACCAATCACCCACTCTCACACTCAGTCACTCACCTGTACACTCACTGACATACCCAGTCTTACACTGACTCACACACCCACTCAGTCACATATGCAGTTTCATACTTTCCGACTCACTGATCCATACACCACTGTTACACCCACTCATCCACCCACAGAGTCACTCAAAAAGCCACTCACACACACAGCCACTTAGACACCCAGTCTCTCACCAAAACAGGTACTCACACACCCAAACATTCACCCATACACCACTCACTGAACCACTGACTCAGCCACATACACATCCATTCACCCACGCATTGACATACTGACCCAGACATTCACACACCGATACAGCCACTCACACAGACACTCACTTACCCATACAACCAATCACACAACCATTTATCCACCTATACAGTCACTCACACACCCACTTATGCACCCATACACTTATACAGACTGGATGATGTCATCAGTGCTGTCATTTGAGATGTAATCAGTTATGTCATCAGTGATGTCACTGACTATGTCATGAGTGATGTAATATGTGAGCTCATAAGCAGTACATTGTGAGGGCATAAGTTATATTTAACTCATATAACTATAACTGTTGAATTTCTAAGGTTTTGTCTGATTGCAATCTGAGCCTAACCGTAACGTCCCTGTAACCTTTGTTTTTTAGTGAAAATTCACTTAAAAAACAAAGGTAACAGGGTCCTTATAGTTAGGTTCTGATTTTAGTCGTACAAAACCTTAGAAATTAGGCAGCTATAGCTTTAGTTATTTTAAGTAACTAGAACCCGTGTCCTAAGGTAACTATTACTCACACCCCGCCATGCACAGTTTTTTATTAATACCTTTACAATAAATGTTACAGTGATATTATCAAAGATGTTATAAAAGATGTCATGAGTGCAGTAATATCTGGGGTAATTATCAGTGCATGGCGAGGGTGTGAGTTATAGTTACCTTAGGGGAGGAGTTATAGTTATTTGAAATAACTCTAACTGCTGAATTTCTAAGGTTTTGTATGAGTAAATTCAGAACTGAACTATAACGTCACTGTGACTTTTTTTACAGTGAATTTCTGTGTTTTTTTCTGCTGTAAAGTAATTTTAATTACAATACATTATCCCAAACCACCCTAGCACACAGCCTTTGGCTGTGTATCGCAGTGGTTGGCCACAAGGCCTGGCCTGTGGCCAGACCGTGAGGCCCACCCCCTAACCACCCAACCCCAGGTCTGATAGAAGCCCTAGGAGAGAGACCCCCTGTTCCCCTTCCTTTCTAAAGCCCCCAGTGCCCCCAGGTCCAGGCTCATCAAAAGGCTCATTCTAAAAAAAAGGGTGGGAGACCACCTGTTTTTGAAAAGAAGTATTGGGAAAATCCACTGATCTTCCCGACATTTTTGAAAAAACGTTTTCTAGCATTGGCAGCATCCCTGATGGACACATTGTAGTGATCACACGGTGGTCTGGTTCAGTTTCTTCACCTTTTATTCCAGGATAAATAGTACAGCAAACCATATAACCCCCAGCAATAGATCAAGCCTCCTCCTTCTCTCAGTTCCTCTCTCCTTCTCCACTCCTCCAGAATCCCAGCACCCCAGGATTCCACTTTTAAGACAATCTTAGTCACTGCCTTCTTTTAATTATGCACAAGTTTCCTGTACTCCACTCTCTCACGTCTTCCAACTTGACTACTGAATTCTTTACAGAAATTACTTTTTGTGGTGCATAAAATTAGCTGTCACCTTTTCTTACCATTCCTACCTTCTTGACCGCCACAAGATCCCCACATTTCACTTCAGTAAACTTAACACCTTTCCTCTGATCATAATCCACCATGTTCTTCTTTTGGAAATACATGACCCTCGCGTGCAACTTCTCCTGGTCAACACTTACCAGTTTTTTCTCACTGATCCACCAAGGAAATTCCTTAGTACCTGGCTCTCTCCCTCTAAGGGCAACAAAGGGTGACACACCAGTCGCAGAATGAGTTGTTATTCTATGCGCCCACAACATTTTGATCAGCTCATGTCTCTAATTCAATCCATTTGCCAAGAACAGTTGAATATTTTCCACTATAATTCTATTCACCCTTTCTACTAGGCCATTAGCCTGAGGCTGGAATAATGCAACTTTCTCATGTTTTATCCTTAATCCATCTAGAAACTTGGCCATGGCAGCTGAAACTAATTGTATACCATTGTCCATGACCAAAACTTTCGAAACCCCTTCCTCCAGAAATGGGTCCCTAAGGAATTCAATTACTTTGTCCGTCGTAATTTGTTCAGTGCATCTAATGCGGAACCATTTACTATAATAGTCCACTAAGACATGACAAAGTGACTACCTTTTCCTAACCTCTCTATTGGCCCTACTAGATCAAAAGCAAGCTTCTCCCACGGTGCCTTCGGAAATTGCACTTGACCTAAAGGAGGTTCCCTCACCGCTTTTGACTTGTCGCTGTTCCTACAAGCCTTACACTCTTCCACCACCTTCTCCAAATCACTGTCCATCCCAGGCCACCAGTAGAATTGATGCAACCTCCTTTTAGGTGCACTTTTACCCAAATGTCCCTCGTGGACAATTGCTACTAATCTTCTCCTCAATTTCAATGGTGGAATTACCCTGTTCCTTCTCCAAATTTTTTCTCCCTGTATACTCAGCTCATCCCTTACTACCAAAAATGTTCTCAGGTCGTCCTCCATCTCGACAGAATTATGATAAAGCACAAGCTTCCTCAACTTACTGTATTCCAAGTCATCTTTTACAGCTTCATTCCACTCTTCCTTACTTATAGCAAGTTCTCCATCAGTCAGAGATGCCTCTAACTGCACGTTGCACATCTCATCATTTCCATTTCCACTTCCCTCTTTAGGTAGTCGTGACAGGCAATCTGCAATTATATTTTTTTCTCTCTTCACATATTCTACTGTGAAATTAAACTCAATAACAGATAATAACCACCTGGAGATTCGGGGAGTTAAGCCACCCTCCAACCCTCAACCACATTCAAAAATCTGCAACAAGGGTTTGTGGTCTGTTCTCAGTATGAAGGGTAGCCCCCACAAATAGTACCTGAAATGGTTTATACCCCAGCAGCAAGCCAATGCCTCTTTTTCTATGGCAGAATAAGTCCGTTCTGCTCCTTGTAATCTGCATGAGGCAAAGCCAACAATACTCTCATCACCGTTCATCCTTTGAATCAGTACTGCCCCTAATCCCACTCTACTAGCATCAGTAAGAAGGATTGTTTTCTTCGTAACATCAAAGTGACCTAGAGTTGGGGCCTCTGCAATGGATACCTTAATCTGTTCAAACACCCTCACACAATCCTCGTTCCATTCAAACATTACTCCTTTTTTTAGTAAAATCCTCATGGGTTCTACAAGTTCTGCAAAATTGCATACACATTTCGAGCAATACTCTGCTAGCCCTAAAAATGACTTCAACTGATCCTTACTGGTAGGACACGGGGCATCTCTAATTGCCTCCACTATACACTTCTTCGGTCTAATACCTTCACTCGAAACCTCATGTCCTAAGTAGTTCACAGACTTCTTTCTTAATTGGCACTTCTCTTTCTTAACCGTCAAGCCATGATCTTCTATCCTTTTCAATACTGCTACTAGTAACTCATCATGATGTTCATATGAACTTCCTATTACAATTATGTCATCTTGGAAGCATAGGACGTTATCTAAATTTCTAAAAATGTTTTGCATTATTCGCTGGAAAACAGCAGAAGCTGATGCCAAGCCGAAAGGCATTCTGCAATATCTATATGCCCCAAGAGGTGTTACAAAAGAAGTGAGTGGTCTAGATTCAGGATGTAAATTGACCTGGTGATATGCAGCAGACATGTCTAGTACACTGAATACCTTCCCACTCATCACACTTAACATTCCATTAATATTCGGTAGAGGTTGTCTATCTACCCAAATATTCTTGTTAAGATCTCTTAGATCAATGCATAACCTAACCTTTTTACCATCCTTAGGTGCAAGAACTATTGGTGCCAAACATTCGGAAGATTCGATAGGCTCTATAATTTTCTATTGAAGAAGCTTATCTAATTCATGTCGTAATGGTTCTCACATTAAAAACGGAACTGGTCTCCCCTTGTGTACTATCGGAACTGCATTGCTTTTTAAGACAATACGATGTGTGAATTCCTTCAACTTTCCAAGTCTATCAGTAAACATCTTCGGAAACCTAGACATTAAGTTTTCAGTCCACTGTTCACTAGGAACCAAATCATCTATGTTAGCTGCTTGATCCATAAACTTGACCGGAGTTGCAGAGTTTGGGTTGAGCACAATATTCAAATCTTTCTGGTGTCTCCACCCTAGAAGATCTAACCCTTCGTTCGTAATATAAACATTACCATGAACTCCATTACCTTCAAAGACAATATCCATCCATTCCATACCTATAATTTCTATCCTCCTCCCTCATAACCAACTGCTTTTACATCAGTACTCAGTAAATTATAAATTCTTCCTTTTAGTGTAACTTCAAAAGTTTTCCTTGAAATCAATGTAAGTAGACTACCAGAATCTACCAATACTTTCACTATCACTGAATCCATGAGCACATGACAATGCGGTTTTTCTAATTTATAAGAGCTTTCATTCTTCCATTTGCCCATACATTTAGGTTCTACCCTCAATTGGTTGGTTTCATCAATTTTATGGATGGGTAATACAATTTCTTGCTGGTCGTTATCTAAATTATCTATAGATTTCACACTGTTAGATATTTTCCCTTTAGACCTGCAAACCTTAGCTAGATGTCCCTTCCTTCCCCAGGATCTACATACTAAATTGTGTGCAGTACACTTAGGATTAGATGCAATGTGACCTAAACATCCACATCTAAAACATATAATATTGAAATTCTTTTTCTCACTAATTTTCCTTTCCACGTTTTCAGCTGTCCATTCTTGTTTTTTCATTTTTACTTCTTTCACTTCTATTGTTGATTTCTCATCAATATCTCTTATCTGTCCACTCGACTTCTATATTTCTTTCATCCAGGTAGCTGTATGTTCCATACTCCTTGCTACTTGTATGCTTTCCTCCAACGTAGGATCCATTGATAATAGCTTCTCTTTCACTTTCTTAATATTTGTGCAGCGTACAATCTGGTCACGAATCAAGGAATCAGATAAATCACGAAAATCACATGTAATAGCTAATCCTCTTAAGGTTGCAACAAATTATATATTATCTCCATCCTGGCCTTGAACACGGGAGAAGAATTTATGACGCTCAAATACAATGTTTAATTTTGGGGTAAAATGTTTCTCTAACATTAATAACGACATTCCATATACATTAGTAGGATGACCATCTCCAGTACCTAATGGTATTTCAGGAAGGTCATCATAAATTCTTCTCCCTTCTGCCCCAAGATGGTGAAGTAATATTGCCTGTTTCCTTAAAGGGGTATACCTATCTCCAGCAATTGCCAACAAATACGTGGAAAATATATTTCTCCATCGTTTACATGATATAGACGGTTCACCAGGTATTGGTAGGAAACATGGTGGTAAAGACATGTTTTGTTCAGCCATACTGTAAGAAAGAAAAAAATAATAATAAACTACAATAATATACTAAAATAAAAAAATAAAGTAATAAATTAAAGTAACAATCTAAAATAACAATCTAAAACAATAATTAAATATATGCTTGTTGGTGTAGATTTTCCTTCTGTGTTTGTGTGTAACTAATAGTCTTTCTTCTTTTTTTTTTTCTTTTCTGTCTTGTAGTCCTTCTATAGTTTCCACTTTATATCTTCCAATCAACAAACGAAGTGATAACAACAAAAGATCAATGCCGAAGAGCGGAATAGTTGTAACAGCTGACGATCCACGATGTGCTGCTTAATTCATTCTTTCGGTAAGTACATGTACACGTTAATTAACAGCGCGCGTACATACACCAAGCTGCTCGAGGTGCGCTGTTAGTTGCGCGTGTAGAATACACGTGCACCAAGCTGCACGAGACACATTGTACGCTGTGCTCTGCTCGTGTTAAGCTGCTCGAGATGCGCTGTTCGTTCGAGTTCGTTGTGCGCGGAGACTTTGAAAATAATCAAGGTCTACACGATGTAACGATTGATGATTTTGAAAGCCGCCCCTTTAAATTAATGGTTACAAAATCCTTCCAAAACACACTGGAAATTGTGTGAAGAAATATTATTAGGAAAGTTCTTGTTGATCAATTATATTTGAATAATTTCAAATTTCAACGTGTAGTTGCTAAGAATAAAACTTACTTGGAGGATGAGCTTGCTGACATTCATCGTTTAAGTCCATTTATCTTCTTTTTTTTTTTCTTCGCTGCGACTTGGAAATTTTATCTTGACTAGAAATATTTATCGTATCCAGGGGTTGGGGGTTATGAGTAATTTCTGCCCCCTGCGCAGAATAATCCTCGTCGCCAGTTTATGTAGTGATCACACGGTGGTCTGGTTCAGTTTCTTCACCTTTTATTCCAGGATAAATAGTACAGCAAACCAGATAACCCCCAGCAATAGATCAAGCCTCTTCCTTCACTCAGTTCCTCTCTCCTTCTCCACTCCTCCAGAATCCCAGCACCCCAGGATTCCACTCTCACAACATTCCAACATTCAGAGGAATGATCCTACACACATCGACCAAGGCTAGGGGCTCAGGTTGTCCCTACCCTCACCCCTTTCATATTTTTTTCACTTTTTTGCAGAACTTGGCTGAAGCTGTGTCCCAGGATGGCTGCCAACACTTTCTTGTTGAAGTGCTGGCAGACAATCAGATATAAGCACAGGGCCATTTGGATCTGTGGAGTATCCGCATGCCCAGTTATCTATATATTACGGCCTTTACATTTCTACAACCACTCCACGTATTTAGAACAAAATACAAAAAGCTTACTTTCTGGACCAAGATCTAGCTTTCTGCCAAAATTGGTATAATTTCGTTCAGGGGTTCGGGCTGTAGTAGTGTTCAAAAATTTGAAAAATCCCATTGACATAGAATTGGGAAAAATCATTTAGGTAACCCCATTTTTCTAGGCCCCACCTTGATGGATCATCCCAACACTTCCACAACAGCAGCTGAACTGACCAAAGTATAAGTTTTAAAAATCAAGAGGAGCCAAAGTTATTGGCAAAGCAAAAAATGCTCAGACTATGGAAAAAATGGTCCTCACTATAACTTCCTAGTGGCGACCACCACAAGATTATGTATATATATATATATATACATATATATTATAAGCCACAGCAAATACTCTGCTGTTTGATACCGGGACCGGTAAAGCAGGTCCCGCTTTAAAACAGTAGAGCTTTCATCTTTGTCCACTGCACACATGGGGAACAAAAATGAAATGCTTCAACAAGCACAGAGCTGCTGTCAAAGAAACTCCATGCTTGCTGAAGCAATAGCACTGCTTGGAAGCCCTTGAGGGCTCCCTCGTAGTCCCAGTTATCGATAAAAGGCTGAATAAATAGTTTAAAAAGAACTCCTAGCTCAGTGTGAAGGTTGCAGAACTTCATACTGATCATTTGGGTTGGAGTCCAGCTGGACTCATTGCCCTTTTTTCTATTTTAATAAAAATAAATTGTTATTTAAAAAAAAAAAAAAAGTTTTTTTACTTTAAATTGTACACAAATATCTCATTCTAAGTATATCGGACATTTGAGCCTAAAAAATTCTCTCTCCCTCTCACTTTCTGTCTCTCTTTCAATCATTTTCTCCCAGTTTTACACCCCCTCAGACACTTATGCACCCACTCACAGACCCACTCAGAGGCTCAATTAGCCGCTCAGACAGTCTTGCACCCACTGACATATCCACTCAAACCTTCACGCACTCACTTTCATCCCCAGTCAGATCCTCACGCACCCACTCATAGACATAATCAGATATTTATGCACCCACTCAGGCTGTCATAATCCCACTCACAGACCCACTGACACCCTCATACACCCACTCATAGACTCGCGTAAACACTGACACACCCACTAAAACACTGATGAAAGCAATCTCACACCCAGACAAACAATCTGACAGCCACCTTCACCCCCAGATACACAATCTCACACCTATTCTCACACGCAGAGAGGCTGCAGACAACTTCTGCTATGGACAGCCAAAGGGTAATACTCAGCATGATGTTGGGGGGTTAGGTTAGGGAGGTTGGCCGCAGTGTCCGGCTTCAGGCCAGGTCTTGTGGGCAACCTCTGGTACACATAGGTGAAGGCCATGCATGGTGTAAGGCTGGGTGCTTTTAGGGGGTTGCCCACAGGCCCTGTGGCCAACCGCTGCTGTGCATGGCCTTTGGTGATGCATGGCAGTGGTTGGATTAACATCTGAAAATTGCTATAGTTTTAAAAAAAACATAGAAATTCACTAAAAAAAAGAAAGATTACTGGGACATTATAGTTAGGCTCACATTTTAAATGTACAAAACCTTAGAAATCTACCAGTTATAGTTATCTCATCTAAAAATAACTAGTGCCCTATGGTAACTATAACTCACACCCTCGCCATGCACTGCTAATTACCCACAAATTATGGCATGTATGACATCTTTGAAATCATCATTGATAATATCAATGTAATAAGTGCAGTAAAAGTTTTGACAAAAAAAAGTGCATGGTGGGAATGGGATATTGCGGGTCCCTCCTCATTTTATGAACCTTTGCCCCAGGAAGGTGGTGGTCCCCAGGGTGTGGGGGGCCCAGTGGGTCCACTTGCATAAATATTTTTCAATGCCCGGGGAGGTGGCAGCCTGTGGGGATTTGGTGGGGGGGCAGGTGGGCACCCAGCATGAATTTTTTTAATTTGACCCCAAGGTGGTGGCAGTCTTTGGGGCATACAGGGTGCTGTGCTGGCACCCTGGCATAATTAATATCCAGGGACCTAGGAATGTGGCAGTCCTCTGGGCTGTGTGGGGCAGTGAGGACCTCCTTGTATTTTTTTAACATCCTTTGCCCTGGGGGGGGGGGGGGTCCTTGGGAACACAATAATCCCTAGGAGGGGGTCCCCATGCACCCCCTTCCTTTTTTTTCTTTAGCCCCCAATGCCCCCAGGACCTGCTTTCCCAGAGCCGCAGTTTCTCAAGGTGTTACTAGAGTTCACTCCTGAGTCTGTTGCAAAAGCACTGAAAGCCTTTCGCTAAACTGTAATTCCATAGACCCTACTTGGTTTCCCTCACAGGTCAAATACAAAAGTATTATACATGAATTTGCAGTTCCAAGAGTGGTTATAAGATGTTTTTAAAAGGCAAATGCAAAAGCATTAATATTCTTACTTGAAGCTGCAGTTTCACTAGGTATTCTAGGTGTCCCTCAAATCAAATTAAAATGTATTGATATTTGTTTGTGAAGGTGCAGTTCTACAAGTTCTTACTAGATGTTCCTCACAAGTCAGATGCTATAGCATTGAAATTCATACCACAAGCCTCAATTCTACTCGTTGTCATTAAGGGGGTCATTATGACCCTGGCGGTGCTCCTCCGCTACACCGGCGGAGGCAGCCAGACCGCCGACAGTGTGGCAGTGCAGGAACACCAATTTGTGAAAATGGAAGTGAACTGGGTGTATTGCAGCCAGTTCACCACCTGTACTGCCAGGGGTGTAGGACCGCCTGGCAGAAGATGGACCACCTTCGACCCAGCGGTCCACCTGACACTGCCCGCAGTACTTTGTGCATCCTTACCGCCAGGGATTCCGTGGCGGTAACGATACTGGCAACAGGAATGCTCATTCCTTTTGCCACTGTATGGCTCCCCAAACCCCCTCCATGTAGGACTTTCCCCCACCCTGACCCCATCAGAAGGCCCCTACCACCCCAAGCAGTGACACCCCGCCCCATCCCCATTCTGAACACCCTTCCCGCAGATCCCCATTCCGAACTCCCCTCACCCTTACATCTACGGAGGCACACATCACACATACATACATACATACACGCACACATACATGCACACTCATTCACACACACATGCACACACGGCCATGAGACGGCCACCCCTGCATACACACATGCACAAATACACTTGCATACACACGCACACAAACACACACAACACCCCCACCCCCTCCATTCACACAAACACACACCCTCATTCACGCACACAACACTCAACACCCCCCTCCCCTGTCAGTCGATCAGCTTACCTGGTGGTCGCGGTGGTCATTCGGGATGGAACGGGGTCCATGGCGCTTGCTCCGCCACCAGCACCCCACCAAGACAACACCGCCACGCATATTACTAAATTGTAATAGGCTTGGAGGTGTTGTGTTGACTTGGCGGTGCCAGCGGAGCAATCTCCACTGCACTGCCAACCACCAGTAAGGCTGCAGGCAGCTCTCTGCCCAGTTTATTGAGGAGATCTGCCAGCAGTCATAATATGGAGGTCACTGGCAGTCTTGTGGCTGGCAGGACTTTGGCTGTCTACGTTCTAGACAGCCAAAGTCATAATGAGGGCTTAAGTGGCCCTCAGAAGGCCCGTGCAAAAGTGTTGATATTCTTACTTGAAGCTGCATTTCCACTAGTTATTCTAGGTGTCCCTCAGTTGAAACTGCCATTCACAAACCTGTCAGGGGAGTGGCTTCAACTTAAGTTGATTTATAGGGAGGGATGAACATTATAATTTACAATGAATGTCTTGAGAGTTAGGACAATTGTTGATGTAATCCTACTATACATAGGTACTATCAGTCATTGGTAAGTTCAAATGTCTTACAATTTCCATTACTGGGTGACTATTTTTAGGTGTGTGTGTGTACATGTGCAAGGAGAGAATGCAGTTACTGAAAGTGGTAGCATCCAATGCCTGGTGAGGGTTAGTTTGCTGATGTATACCTTCTGCTGGGGTGGTAGGAAGTAGAATTTGAGTGATATGTCAACAGACCAATGATGAAATAGCGATGATTAGGAGCCCCTATATAAGTAGGTACTTTTTGTATGATATTTTTTTTAAAAACATGAGGCTGGCAAGATGTTAAAATTGACTTAAGTCTTAGCTTACTGAATTAGGCTATAGCTTTTTTACATTTTTGGCAGCATGCCCTTTGCTCACCAATCACAATGATAAATATTTTATGGGCTACTTTAGAGATTAGTATGATGGGAGAAAATCACCAATGTCCTCCTAAAGTAATTATTTAACCTTTACACATGCAGTTTTAGTGTTAATATTAACTAGTTGTACATTAAACACCAAAGACTAGCATTGCCACTAAAGATCCCTTTTATCAAATGAAAAAGTAGAGCTGGAAGTTTGCTGTCCTTACAAACCTGAAAACTACAGAACCCCCTACTAAAAAAATAATGCTGATGAGCAACCAACTACACATCACTAAACCAATAAACAAAGCTTTTCTCAAAAACACAACTGAAGACCCAACACAATCTCCTTATCTAATGAACCAAAACAAAGTAGGATGTTTAATCAATATTCAAGAGGATTGAGTCCACAGAATCACTATATGGGCCAGAACACCATTGTAATGTTCTTAACTGAACTTCACAAATGTGTGTGTTAGCGCGTCAGACCTTATTAAGTAAACTTAGAAGCTAGATGCGAATGGGCCGATGAAACTTTTGACTTGCTTCGAGGTTTTCCTACCAAATATCCAGTACATGCACAAATCAATAACCAATAACAATTAATGACATTATCAATCAAGAGGAGTCAGCAACTGTCACACACCATGACCTTACAGTCATGAATAACCACACCTTTATGTAAAAGTTAAAATGTTTATTTCCCTATATTAACAATGCTAATGTCACATAGCCTAATTTCAAAATCAATTGATAAACATACAGAAACAATACTGGCTGTCCAAAGCAGTGAAAGAATCACAATCTAATCAAAGCTTGAGCTACTACACATTCCAAAGTTCCCTTACAAATTAATAGCAAGAAAAACTGCACAAATGATATTACATACATTTAGATTCAGCAAAGAAAAAAAATCAATAGTTATTTCATGTAACAAACTTCATTAGTGAGAACCCTAACTAACATCAAGTTAGAATAGCATGTTTGGGCTTCATGCAAAACAATTCAGTCACACAATTTTGGGAAAACATCTAACTATGGCTCTATCAAAATAACGGTTGGTACCTAGAAACAAAGCAAATAGACATAGCAAACAATATCATAGTCAGTATACTGCTCCTCCATTTGGATCAGCAAGCTGTGACTGTCTTCATCATCAGGACATCAGTCTGGTCAGCAAGGCATGAGGATTCAGCATCAAAATTCAGAAAAGGCAAAGTCTCTTTAAGCAGTAAAGTTAAACATGTTTACTCTCGGGCGGTCTAGAAAATAATGGCAGCATCTCCTCTCTGTGCAGTCTGGCTAAGTTAGATTTCCTAAAACTACTTCCCACGTCCTAATTGGTCAGGGAATCACATGTTCATACTTAGTCCAATAAAATTAAACCCTCAAATCTACAATTTTACTTGTACATGGTTCACATGTTCATGATTGGCTCCTCTTGTCCAGCTACTGTCATTTGGCTCATCAGGCATCAATATTGTTGCAGCTTATACTCTAGTCAGTGAATTCATTGTCTTCTCCTGGGAAGGTCAGTTTTACACACATTACATTAAACATTGTTGCACTAGGAAGTACATAATCTCACAGCAAGCAGATTCTCACGAGAAAGAACTTCAGCTATGAGAACATGGACAGTACAGTGGAAAATCACAACTTAATTATCTAAGCATCCATTTTATTAAACACCTAAGAAAATGCAGCTTGACATGAGGCCATGCAACCAAGCCAAGACCTCGCTAAGTTAAGACATTCAATTCATAAAGCCAATACATAATGCAAAGCCCTTAATATGACATATTACTACATTACTAAAACATAAGCTCACCATTTCACATTAATAAGCTATTAAGAAGTACACTTCGTGAACAATGGCGGCCACTCTGGTTGTCGCACCTTCAAATGCATGCATTATTTTTTCTCTAAGTTAGCACATTTTCTACGCAAATCTTACACTCAAAACACATGAATATTAATTAATAATTTTATAAATAATTCTGCGCTAACAATCCCTCCTCTGATAACGAAATATGTCATCACACCAAATCTTCCCACACAAATCTTTGCATCAGCTAAAATTCTGTCATCTCTATCCCCTCAACTCTTTGTTTCCCTCCTCAATTTCCCGTAAACAATTTTTCTCCTTTCATTTCCTCCCTCCTCTGAACATTTTTTACTTTCTTCAATTTAATCATTTTACACAATTTACATATTCTCCATGCTCCATATTATGCAAATCACAATAATCAATATCCCTTATATTATTTTCAATAATATCCCTTTCCCAAAGTTGCTGAGCCAATTTCCCACTGAAGCAAATCCTTTGTCAAATTTCTCCCAAACACCTGTTTCTTTCACCTCTTTCAAATCAGCACTCCCATTAGTCAGATTAGTAAGTAAGCTTCTAATTTCTTGACTCTTATCAGGAATGAACTAACAGCAATGCTTCTAATTAAGCATTTTTGCAAACTCCGCCATTCTTTGCTAAAAGAATGTCTAAAGGAAGTTGGTTTCTGAAGAGTCGTAGCTCTTTCCGCAGCTAATTCAGTATCTATCAGGATTATGGTTCCTGAAAAAATTGTCAGCATGTTATCCACAATAGTAGACAACTTTTGATTCTGTATTAAATTCAGAACAACTCCTAAGGAAGGAATCATAGCTCCAAATATATTTCCCACCATACTAGAAGGAGACTCTCTCCTTTCTCTAACATGATGTAACTCAGTCAATTTCGGCAAATCTCTTTAGGTCATCCAGTTGGAAAATCTTTGGGAAAACTATCCCCAAATAACATGTACCTTACCATCCTCTTGGAAGATGGTAATAGGCATTATGTCTGCAAAGGTAATATATGCCAGGAATCGCTGGATCCTGTCCATTCAACATAAACGTCCATTTACTCTGAAACAAAACTAATTTCTACCCTATGTGCTGTGCATGTAAAACCATTTGTCCCTTGTGTCTTTATTTCACTGTAAGCATTGTCATTTCCAAAAGTCATTTTCTCTAAATCTTTTTTCTAATTTCTCCTTCAATGCCTTTCTCCTGTCATCTGTGTGATCTAAAAGCTCTTTTGTAAAGGTGTACGCAAGCATGTCAGGTTTTTTCTGTGTGCATAAGCTGTGCCAAAAGTTAATGTAGGCTCAAAGAAACCCCTCACTAATGCTATGTCATTATCCTTGGCTACTCTACTCAGGTACCTAATTATGGGGACAAACAAAAACACAACGTCATGATTAGAGTATAAATACTGAATGTACTCCTGGTTATAGAATCTTGTTAGTAACAGACTACAACTTATCCTATAAGTTAGAGGCAAACTATGATAGGTAACTCCTTCTTCAACTGATGAAGGAATCTGCATACACACATAACAATTCTTTGAATCCATCATCTCAACATGCCCACTCAGTAAGCGATAGAATACATTAGAAGAAAGTTCCCCTTGTGCATTGTCTATGTGCAGATATTTCTCATGTAACGTAAATTTCTCTTTTGCTGATAATGCAATAGTTGCCTCTAAAGCTGAAGTATGGTTGGCTTTACTCTTGTCCAGAACAGTCATGCCCACAATCAATATCACACACAATATCATACATATAATTGCCAAACCAACACTCATGTATTTACAGCACCTGTTCTTCCGACCCAGCTGGCTAATGTTACTAAAGATCTGTAAAGAATCAGAAAGTGGAAGAAAAAACTTATAACTACACAGCAGAAATCAAAAACAAACATTTTCTTTCAGCAGTTATTTACAGATTTCAGACTCACTTCCAGGATCCTTTGTCACAAGCAGTTTAGAAGCTTGTCAAATCAGGTTATCTTGCCAAATCAGGTTTCAAAACGTCTTTTCCAGTTACTTTCAATAGTCTCTATTCTCTTTGTACTTTTCTCAATTTGTTTTAACAGTTCAGTTCATCCTCCTCCTTCACGTTCCAAAATATTGACCTGGAATGTCTTGATCAAAACAAAAAGACAAACATTCTCTTTGCCATTCACTTGTTGTTGCATATGCCCACTCAGGACCTGTGTACCTTTGACTTGGTATTCTCTTTCTTTTCAACTTTTGATCTCCATTCAATTCTCCATCACTTACATCTTCTCTCCTAGTCATATCCACGTTTTCCTCGATTGTTGTCACAACAACTACTTCCCTCTTCGCTTGTGACTCTGGACACTTATCTCCTTTTAGTGGACCCTTGATCAATGCTCTTTTCAGTGTTGAACTTGAAACTTCTTCTTGCTCTGCATGATTTTCTCTTGACGGACCTGCAACTGGCTCAGAAGGCGTCAGATCACATTGGCTCTGATCCGCCTCAACTCCTTCCCCCTCGGGGTCTGGCATTTGCTCTGGTTGTCTTTTGACTTTGTCTACTTCTGGGAAAGCGCTACTCTGACTATGCTCACCTGCTGCCTCAATTGAGATTGGCTCACTGTCACCCTCCTGGAGGCTTCAGAGCGGAATGGAGGGAGGTGGACTCTCTCAGTTCTGCCAGTGAGGAAGGAGGTGATATAGTCGGCTCTGTTGCAGATCCCTGCGTCATTGAGGCATGTGCGTAGGGTGTGGTGTCAGATGGTGTAGAAGGCGGCCGAGATGTTCAGGAGGATGAGGGCGGTGGCTTCACTATTGTCGAGTATGGTACTGATATTGTTGGTGGAAGTGAGTAGGGTGGTTTTGGGGCCATGGAATCTGGATTGGGAAGGGGACAGAATGTTATTCTCCTCGAGGAAGTGGGTCAGTTGTTTGTTGAAAATTTTCTTGATGACATTAGCTGGGAAGCGGAGCAGGGAGATCGGCTGGAAGTTCTTGAGGTCCTTTGAGTCCGCCTTGGGTTTCTTGAGGAGGGCATTGATCTCGGCATGTTTCCAACTCTCCGGGAAGGTGGCAGTCTTCAGACACTGTTGATGATCTTCCGGAGTTGGGGTGCAATGAAGGAGTTCATTTTGTTGAAGATGTGGTGGGGGTGGGGGGCAGATGGTGAGCCTGAGAGGATGGTATTCATGATTTGATGGTATCCTCGTACTTGATGTGGGTCCAGGAGAGCAGGAGGCTGGTGTGGCTGGGGGACGGTGAGTCTGTGGTGTCCGTGGTTGGCGGGGTCTGGGTATTGAAGCTGTCATGAATGTCTGTGATCTTGCAGTAGAAGAAGGTGGCTAGGGAATCACAGAGGTCTTTTGATTGCGGGATGAAGTTGATGTTGGAACTGGGGTTGGAGAGTTCCTTCACGATGTTGAAGAGCTCCTTATAGCTGTGAGCATTGTTGTCGATGTGCTCTTTGAAGACTGTTCTTTTGGTGGTTTGGATGAGTTGGTGGTGTCTGCGGATGGTGTTCTTGAAGGCTCGAGTCTTTGGCATGTTTTCTTAGATTCTCAGAGCTCGGCGGTGAACCAGAAGGCCTTTCTGTTGGTGCGTCTGTTTGAAGGTTTCTTTATCAGGGAGAGAGTGTTGGCACAGTCGTCGATCCATTCTCTGAGGTTGCAGGCTTCTGTGTCGGTGGCGTTAATTGGTGGGTTCTGGGAAAGGGTGATGATCAGCTGGTCTTTGGTGACCTTGTTCCATCTGTGGTGGGCAGTCCACTGTGGATGATGGTGTGTTGTGGGTTTCTCGAAGGAGAAGTGGATGCAGGGGTGGTCGGTCCAGTGGAGTTTGTGGTGTGGATGAAGGAGATGTGTTTGCTGGAGGAGAAAAAGGGGTCAAGCGCGTGTCCTGTGGAATGGGTGGGTGTCATGATGAGCTGCTTGAGGCCATGTTTGATGAGGTTGTCGAGCAGGGTGGTGGAGTTGTTGTTGTTGGTGTTCTTGAGGTGGAAGTTCAGGTCCCATAGGGGTATGTAGTCTGTGTATGTGAGGGCATACGTGCTCATAACGTTGGAGATGAAGTCTCTGAACTGCTGTCAGGGTCCGGGTGGTTTGTAAACGAGGGTTCCTCTGAGGGTGGTGTTTGGATCGGTGTGGATCTGGAAGTGCAGGTGTTCGGCAGTGCTGAGGGTGTCTTCAGTGTTGGTTGTGATTCCTGTGGACGATGGGGATGCCTCCTCCTGGTCTGTTGGTGTGGTCCCTATAGGTGATCTTTAGCCATCCGGGATGGCTATGGTGAAGTTGGGCACTGAGGAGGGGTATATCCAGGTCTCGGGCAGGAAGGCGACGTCTGGGGAGGCTGAGTCGATTAGGTTCCAGAGTTTGATGGAGTGTTTCTGGACAGAGCGGGTTGTTGAGTGAATGCATCTGAGATGGTTGCGACCTGCGTTGGCGGGTGGGTCGCTGGAGTGGGGGCTGGTGAAGGTGCATTCCAGCAGAAGGGTCCACGGGTGAGCTGCAGGGTGGCCTGATGGCAGGTGATGAGCGGCAGGTGATGAGCTGCTGGTGTTGAGCGCATGGTGGGTGGTGGTGTCGCAGTGGAGTCGTGTGTCGTGGCCAGGGAGGGGCGAGAACCAGAGGTTACGGTGCTGGGCGCAGTCCAGGCATGGATGGGCACAGACAGGCTTGCCTTAGGCACGCCTTTGGTGTGCCAGCAGCGCACCCGCTGCATGCGGTCACTATTAAGTAGGAAGGGGAAGGACAGCTGGGAGGTGGGAGCGGGGATGGAAAACGGCATGAAAAAGGGAGGCATGGCTACGGGAGCCACAGCGTCGGGAATGCTGCGCGAGAGAGAGAAGAGGGTGGGGTTGCAGGGGCAGCAGTGGCAAGGGAGCGAGAGGGGGAGAGCAAGACTGAGAGAGAGAAAGCAGAGTGAGAGGAGAAAGAAATGAGGAAAGAGTGTTACACAGAAGCGAAAGACAAAAGGAGCAAAAAAGGGACAGACACAGAAGAAAAAGCACACAGAGAACAAAGCAGGAAAAAGGAAGAGAGAGGGAGAGGGCAGCCTAGTAGAAGAGGCAGAAGCCTGTGGGTGGAGGATGGCCTTAAACTCCCGACAGAGGTCAGGAGTTCAGAGGAACAAGGGTCGACTTACCGGTGGAGCTTCGGGAGGCAGAGCAGTTCACTGACTTAGACATGTTTCATCTTCTTCAGGTAACAATTCCACTTATCTTTGAATGATATACAGTTCAATGCGCAAAACCTTGTGACTTGATCCACATGGCCATTTCCCATTGCCATCTTGCAATTTTAGATGTGCACTGCATTTCACCATGGCAATCTTTTCAGGCATTTGGATGGAATGCAGCAGCTCTTTAATTCTCTCACCATTTCTCACTTTTGAACCAGAAGAGGTCATGAAACCTCTCTGTGACCACAACTGGCCAAAATCATGGATTATTCCAAATCCATATTGACTATCCATATAGATGGTAACGTTTAGCTGAGCAGAAACATGTCACACTCTATAAGGGCTACCAGTTCCGCTACGTGTGCTAAATATACTCCTGGAAGCCAAGACGTTCCAGGTATACCATTAATTGTGTACACAGCATATCCTGCTCTCAAGACTCCTGTATTGTCCCTTGGGCAGTGTTGGACTTTTCATCCTTGGTGTGGTCTCCCTTAACTTTTTGCCTCTGTTTCCCAGGTTGTTGATGTGTGCTGGATACTGTTTTTGTTGTTTTTGTTACTTTGGGCACTTTACCACTGCTAACCAGTGCTAAAGTGCAAGTACTCCTATACAAAATGTGTATGTAATTGGTTGATCCATGATTGGCATATTTTATTTACTAGTATGTCCATAGTACAGTGCACTAGAGGTGCCTAGGGCCTGTAAATCAAATGCTACTAGTGGGCCTGCAGCACTGGTTGTGCCACCTACATAAGTAGTTCTGTAATCATGTCTCAGACCCGCCACTGCAGTGTCTGTGTACGTAGTTTTAACTATAAATTTGACTTGGCAAGTGTACCCACTTGCCCGGCCTAAACCTTCCCTTTTCTCACATGCAAGACACCCCTAAGGTAGACCCTAGGTAGCACCACGGGCAGGGTGCAGTGTATGGTTAAGGTAGGATATATAGGCCCTCATTACGACCCTGGTGGATGGTGCAAAAAGGGTGGTAAGACCGCAAACAGGCCCGCAGTCATTACCGCCCCATTGTGACATTGGCAGTTTGGCATATGCCAAACCGCCAATGTCCCGCACCATACGCCCCAGCGGTAATGACCGCCAGGCTGGAGACAACGGTCTCCAGCCCTGCGGCCATCACTAATCCGCCGGCGGTATCAGGACCCCGCATACCGCCATGGATTTCATGGGGTTTTCAACCATCACGAAATCCATGGCGATATGCACTATCAGTGCCAGGGAATTCGTTCCCTGGCACGGATTGGGGTCCCCCCTCCCCTGCCCCCCTCCTATGAGTCCACCCCCAACACCCACGATCCCCCTACCCCCTAAAGGTAATAGGACCCCAGCACCAACCCCCCCAAACATACCCCACACATCTCCCTTCACGCACGCTCACATTACTCACACACATACACATGCACATACATTCACACATGCACACATACATACACGTTACATTTCCCCTATACACATCTCACCCCCGCATATAAACACGCACTCACACAACCCCTCTACACACTCACACGCACACCCACATGCACGCTCACACCACACAACACTCTCCCATCCCCCTTCCATCACTTTACCTGTTTCAGTGATCCTCCGGGAGGAAACGGGATCCATGGGGGCTGCTCCGCCACCAGCACCCCGTCACCAGAACACCACCACGCTGAATACTGAGTCGTATTTCGGTGGGCGGTGTTCTGATGACGTGGCGGTGACGTGGGAGCAACCTACACTTCACAGCTGACCGCCAGTATGGCTGCTGGCGGCTCTCCGTCCAAAAAAGGGGCGGAGGGTCGCCAGCAGTCATAATGTGGTTAGTGAAAGACAGCCAAAACTGGCAGTCTTCGGCCCGGCGGAACCTCAGTGGTCTCTGGAAAAGACCTCCAAGGTTGAAATGAGGGCAATAGTAATGTGTTTTATATTTCCTGACAGTGAAATATTGCTAAATTCATTTTTCACTGTTGCAAGGCCTGTCCCTCTCATAGGTTAACATGGGGGCAACCTTTAAAACTAATTAAAGGGTAGATTCCCTTTGGAAGCAGATAGACATTTGGAGTTTGGGGTCTCTGAGCTCACAATTTAAAAATACATATTTTAGTAAAGTTGATTTTAAGAAAGTGGGCATTTTCTTGCTTAAACCATTTCTGTGACTCTGTCTGTTTGTGGATTCCCTGTCTTGGTCAGTTTGACAGTTGGGCTGGTTGAACCTCTCACTAGACAATGACACAAAGGGAGCTGGGGTGTAGTCTGCATTTCCTGATGAGACATCTGTGCTAGGAGGGAGGGTAAGAGTGGTCACTCACACCTGAAAGGGCTGTGCCTGCTCTCACACAATGCAGTCTCCAACCCCCTGGTGTGTGCCTGGGGCCTTGCCTGGGCCAGGCAGGATTTCACAAACAAGAGAGACTTTTCTTTGAAGTAGGCCTACTTCATGGGACAAAATGGGTATAAGAAGGGCACCCAAAACCATAGACTTGAGAACACTTCTGGAAACCAAGAGGAACATCTGCCTGGAGAAGAGCTGAAGAGCTGCGGAAGAAGAGCTGCCTGTCTGTGACTGTCCTTTGTGGAGCTATCCTGCAGTTGCTGCATCTGCCTGTGCTAGAGGGCAAAGACTGGACTTTATGTTGCCTTCCTTCTTGTGAAGATTTCCAAGGGCTTGATTTAGAGCTTGCCTCCTGTTGTTTGACGTCTCAGGGACAGCAAAGACCAGCACCTGGAGCCCCTGGAGAGACTCCTACTCTGCCAAGTGGTGCCAACCCAGTTTCTGGGACCCTAAGAAGAGATGCTCAAGAGTAAGAAATCCACGCACAGACTGACATGCAGGGAAAAGGTTGACGCAACTCCAATTTGTGGCTGAAAAATCGTCAAAGCCCTGAAGTCAAGAAAACATAGATGGAGCTGATGTTTCAGTGTTATAGCTTTGTCGATTAAGAGGGCAATGGCCATGATGTTGCTAATGGTGCCTGTCTGTTTATAAAATTCTGTTTGGATCATGGGGATTGTTCCTTTTTCAGTAGTCCATGAATGCAGATGATCCAATAGCAGACCTGCAAAGTGCTTTGCGTCATTGTCAATTAAGGCAATCAGACGATAGCTATTAGGGAGTGACCTTTCCCCAGTTTTAAAGATGGGGAGATTATGGATCCCTTCCAGGTCTGTGGGATCATTCCTGTCAGACCTATTTCCAGGTAGAGATGTTCAAAAATCTTTTCCCAGAAGGGGCTGTTCTGCTTGAAGACTGCAGGCGGAAGTCTGTTCAGGCCCAGGGTGCCCACTCTTCTGCCCTTGGCTACCTGATTTTTTTAAATAACTGAGTCAGTGAGTAGTGTAAGCATGGTCTTTAATGAAGGCCTGTGTAGGAGAAGAGTTCTTGCGAAGTCGTGCTTTGTGTGGCCATGCTGAGTGATGTCTGGCCATTGAAATGGACTCCAAGATGTTGGGCCCAGACAGCTTCTTGTATATGTGATGTAATGTTGCCATGATATGGGCGTGCAAGGTTGCACATTGTACAGCAGAAGTGCGTGCTGTTGTTTCTCCTTGCATCCAAGCGTCGCCTGGCCCACAAGTCTTCACTGCGATTCCTATTGATTGTCCATTTTAGCTTGTTCAGTGACTTTTTGTGGTGCCTTAAGGATGCCAGAAAGTCTGGATTGCCAGGGCTACCACAGAGACGCCTTATAATGAAGTTAATTTTTCTCTTTGTGTCTCATAGTGCTGTCCTGTGGGCATGTGCCAAGTGTATAAGGCTGAGGGAGGTGCCAGTCGCCTGTCCGGGACTGGCTCCGCAAAAATTCCACTAAGCCTGTTGTGAGTTGTTCCCATTTCTGCACTTTGCTGTCATTGTTTGTTTCTAATTCAAGTGCAAGAGCCACTGCTGCTTTGGTGAAAAGATACATGTTTAATTGCCCACATTTGACCCGTTTGCAGTTTGAGGTGAAAGTAGTAATGTGTGCAATGCTCATTTTTTCCATTTTGGTTATCCTCAGGATGATGTCTAATTCCTGTGGGCAGTTGTCGCTCTTGCTCCTGTTGCCTAGATGGTTGGAGAATCCTTGTTTGAATAGTGGAAGGGTGACAAATGTGTAGTCAATTGTGGTAGAGGCTGTGGTAGAAAGATATGTTGCTGCTGGAGGCGAGTCCTCAATAAATCTGCCGTTCAGGGTTCTTAGCTGTAACAATTCTAAGCTATTGAGCAAAGACATGCTGATCTTTGTGGGACAGCCGAGTTTGTTGTCCCTCTGTGTAGGAAGGTCCCAAGTGCTGGAAAGGGCATTTGGGATTTCGTCTATGGAGGATCCTAGTAGATGCAAATTGAAATCGCCTGAGACGATGATATCGGCCATGTCAGCTATACACACAGCTGCTTATATAACTCTTGAGTAGAGCCACTAGGTTATTGGCATCACTAGATTTTAATTTGGGGTGAAGGTATGTGTTTACGAGAACTATCTCTGCTATGGGCAAACTCGTCATTGCGGCAATTGTCACAATATTGATAGAGGAGCAGGTGGAGAGCAAAGGGGTGATGACTGATAGTGCTAAAGAGACTTAAGTGGCGAGATCACCTTGTGGGTGACCATACTTTGCCTTTCTGGTTGCTGGGGTGATGAAGCACATATAGCCCTGCAAGTGGAATAGTTCATCCAGCCAAGTTTCCTGTATTAGTATAATGTCAAAAGTGCTACTGTATTGGATGAAGTAATGGTCCAAAGCTTTAGAAAGGAGTCCATTAACATTCCAGGAACAAAGGCAGAGGGTCTCCTTTGAAGATATGGGGCCCTGCTTTTTATCTGACTTTCCCTCACATAGGGGCCTTTCTGATCAACTTCTAAGGAAGCTGCAAGCACACATTCCTCTTCATCTGAACTCTTTCTCACCCAGTCATCGTTTATTCCATTCTCACTGTGTAACGGGAATTGGTGACATCAAATGTCTGTCCCACAGGAGAGACTACTTGGATATTCTCATTAAGTACTCACCTCATTGAATTCTTACTTAGGACTCCCTGTCCATCTGCACTGCTTTTCTCTTGTGCGAACAAAGGTACAATCAGACCGATAGTGACAGGTACAGATACAGCATCTGGGTTTGGTCTAACAGTGGCTGCGTAGTTCCCATATTCTGGCTCATCTGTACCGAAATATCTGTCTGGGTCCCTGTTATCGGAGTGTATCTTGACATTGCATGTGGCTGCACTTGAGGCAGTACAAGTGGAGTTGGCTGTGTCTGAACCAATGTCGGTTTCAGGAAAACCTGTCCTGTAGACACTATTAAGTATGTGGCAGTTTCCACTATAGGTACATCAGGGTAAATTCTCTGAACATTCGGCTGTGGCACCTGTTTTAGTGCTACCGTAATAATATGTGAATTTAGACTACTCTGCATTGGGCTCTGTGTAACATCAGGATTAACCTGAACTGGACCCATTGTTGCATTAACCTGGATCGGAGCTATGGGATTCATACTAGTGCTCGGACCACTCTCTTGTGCTGCGTACTGTGGAGGAAGATTTCTCAATAACTGCAAAATAAACTCCATATCATCTGATTCTTCCTCAAATGTCATATGCAGTATGAAAAACAGCAACACAGTGAAAACAAAACACAATAGAAATCCCAAACTAATTTAGAAAAATAAAGAGCATTTAAATAAATTATTTAAACACAAAAACATCAAAAGCCAATTAGTAGAACTGGAGTTATCAATTTTTTAAATGTAAGGTTCATAATAGCAAGTGCTCCTTTTTAGAAAATTGTCATCTAGCCACCTTTATCACCACAACCACAAGTCTAGGAGTGTGTGGATAAAGACTCAATAAGGCTGGGCACAGGTGTGCGTTCAAGCTGGCAGGAGCCTGCTGTGTCCCTGTGTCTCTGAACAGGAGGCCAGCAAAACTAGCTCTTGGAGTCACTTAAGTCCTAGGTGCAGGAGAAGATGCAGGGCTCCATAGAAGGGCTGGCCTCAGAGGTTCAAGGGAGGCTCAAGGCAGCAGCAAAGCAGTCTGGTAGAATTCACAGCAGGTCACAGCACCAGGCAGTCCTCTTAGAGTCCTTCCACAGGTCCAATAGTGAACTGAAGAGTGGGCTGAGAGCCCTACTTTTATACCCTGGCACCCTGCTCCTAGAAGTTGGGAAAAGTTTCCAGAAGGGTTAATTGAAGTTCCAGGACTTTCCTGCCTCTCCTGCTCTGGCTCCTAGCTGACTGCACTGACAATACAGGGTATTTAAGCCTATCGCGTGGTAGCAGAGCCCACCCTATTCAGGTGCAAGTGGGGCTATGCTTAGCTCTGACCCCCCTAAAGTCAGTTAATGGCCAATTCAGGCTCTGCTAATCCCACTATTGTGGGACTGTCTGGGGTGAATTCACAAAGTCTCATCAGTCAGTTATATCTAGTCATGTGACCCAAGGCAGGCTGAAGGCACAGTGGGCTAAGGGGGGAGGGGGGGGGAATGCTAACTTCCTAAAAGTGGCATTTCCAAACTGGAATATAAAACTGAATTTATGATTAAAGCAGGTTTATCATTACAAGTTCATAGATATCAAACATGATCTATCTACCACCTCCGGTTTAGGAATTACAGCTTATTACAAATGATAAGGAATTCCAAATGTTATCCTATGGGAGGGTTTGGCCTCACAGTAGTGAATAATGAATTTGGGTGTTTTCCACTACTAACACGTAAAGCTTAAAAGTGCACATTGTACCTTTTACTTATACAGCACCCTGTTGTAAAGTCTGCCTAGAGTCTGCCTTAGGGGTGACTTATATGTAATAAAAGGAGAGTTTAAGGTTTGGCAAGGTGTTATAAGGTGTCAAGTTGGCATGACAGCAGGACACTGCTTTCAGGCTGAAAAGGCAGGACTGGGGCAAGTTTTAAGATGCTACTTAAGTGGGTGGCACAATACGTGCTGCAGGCCCACTGGTAGCATTTAATTTACAGGCACTGGGTATATGGTATATTACTCTACAAGGGACTTACATATATATAAGTTAAATATGCCAATCAGGTATATGCCAATCAAACCATGTTGTAGAGAGCGAGGACAATAATTTTAGCAGTGATTAGTAGTGGTAAAGTGCACAGATCTTTAAGGTCAAGAAGCAGAAATTCAGCAAAAAGTAGGAGGAGGAAGGCAAAATGTTTTGGGGTGACCCTGTATAGAGCACCATTTCCAACAGGCACCATCAGCTGCAACACATATATGACAACAGCAACCTATGGATGAAAAGTACCTGCATGTGTGGCTGCAATAGTTTCAACAATACCAGTGCTTATGCACCATTGAAGACCTACACTATACATCTAGGGACATATTTATGAAAGGCTTGCATCTCTAGAGCATCACTGTTTTTGATGTGTTGCCTTACTCTGCATCAGGCAGGCATTCCATGGGTGGTGCAGTGGGTTTACCCAAGCAACATCCATTTCTTCTAACTTTTTCCTCTTTCCATGTTTGCTGCAGAAGAGGAAACACCTCTTGGGATTGTTTTTGTGCTGGCAGGTGCCTTTTCCAGCACAAAACAAAATCCTGCATGCAACACAGACGCTCTTGCACCATGGTACAACGGTGCCTGCGTTGGTGTTAGGCAGTCAATTGTGCGCGAGCGCAGGCAGAAAGGACAAGAATGCACTGTATTGCATAAATATGGTGCATTCCTGCCCTTTCAATTTGGCATAGTGTGACACAGCAAAAAGACTTGGGCGCTACCCTATGCCAATTCCCCATAAATAAGCCTCATAGTTTCCCTCCAAAACTCTGTTGTTGCATTTAATTTTTCTTCCCCAAAGGATAACCTTTTAATCATGCACCCGGCCACCTTTAATCATACGCCTGTAAGAAATAAAGGAAAATGAAAATCGAAGCACTTCTGTCACCTCCACTGAGCTCTGAAGCGCCAAATAAATTACACATATATAGTACCAACCTAACAATTGAGAATACATGCTAGATCTTGTGTGTGGTGTGGAACAGTTTGTATGTATGCCAATCCACTACAGTACAATGTTTGTTTGGAACACGTTTTAAACTTTGTATTCAATAATATAAATCATTTAACGTACAATTTATTGTACAAGCTAAATATGTAGCCAATATATTAAAAGTGATTTTGGTGTTCTAAACAAAAAAACGTATTTTTCACTTCACTGAGATCATAATACTTTTTATGCTTACTTTCTATATCTACTTTTGCTTAGGACTAATACTGTTTGAAAGCTCTCTATTTTGTAGAAGATTTAAAGTCAGCCTAAATAATTCAAGATTGCATGATGTGCCTAGAAATGTTCCTGGACGGAACCTGACGACAGATCTCGGTGTGGTGACGTTGCCTCATTTTTTTTGCTTTATCACCTTTCACTGTTCTCATAAATAGTGACCTGGGATCTCACACTTATCTTATCGCGGTGCAGTGCTCCAGACTGAGTCACGCTCGCCTTCTGCAGAAAAAACTGTCAATGCTAGTAGTTTTAAGGAAATAAAATACATAAAACTCTTCTGTTACATGAAGGACGTGCTGGTATTTTTTAAAATGTACTAATTTCTTCTTTTACAATAGAACCCAAAGCAATTTCAGAAAGGGAAACGTCATGGTGACAAATGCACATTATATGTGCCATTGAGCACGGTATTCCGAAAGCAGATTGTAGCGCCTCATGTGGACTACTTTGAAGAGTCTAATAAAATGCGCTGCTCTATTTCGGAACATGTTATTGAACACTTGTGCAGCAATGTGTAATAAACAGCGCAAAATATCAATACTTTCAGATCCTTTTGTATCCGGTCCGGAAGCAATCAATCTTTAATTGTAAGACAATATATAAATTACACCCTAATATGTCATCTGCTCTAGTAGAACACCACAATGATCAGGACCAAACAAAAGAATTCTATTTGTTTCTATAGTAAGCATTGTCGCAGGAGCTTTACGTCTGTCATGATGGACAGGCAGCTAACTGTCAGGTTTTGTTCCACTCGTCACACTACACTTACCTCATGATGTTAAAAGTAATCAATACTGGGTCTGAAATCACCTACCACTACCTCGGCTGCCTCCTGTTTTGTCCTCTTATAAATTATGGATCCCCGCACAACATCAAGTCTACAATTTCGATTGCATTTGCTAATCATTGATCAATAATTCAGACACCTCTTCCACTTCAAGCATCCTTGGTTTCCTGGAACATATGGCAGGAGGCTGGCTGTGTTCACTAGACTATTCCCTGGTCACAGAGAAAAAAGAGCCTGCGAAACAAGTTGGGTAAAGTTGTTTCTTCTATTATCAAGTATCATGTGCGCATTCTTTCATCATGTTCTCCTTGTTTTCAATGTTGTCTGAAGCAGCAACATGTCACCCACTGGCCAATTCAGGGCGGTCTGACGCAAAAAGGAAGGCAGTAAAAATGTGGGGAAATAGAGGAAGGACATGGGGAGGAAGTTTAGAAGAATGGACAGTGAGGATGTACAGATGGAAAACGAGTGGTTGGAGGTGACGGGGAAGCAGGCGAAGTAGACAATCAGGAGTGTGGAAATAGAAATGCAGAGAATGGGGGCACATGAGAAGGAATGGAGTATATATGTATATATATATTTTTGTTTTTTCAACCCCTAATGAGTGCATAGACATACTGTATATTTTTGGAAATATAGTAATAATAATGTCATTCAAACGAAACCGACAATTGCAGTAGGCGTCTTTCAGAGCTGTAAAGAAGTGGACAGTTTTAATTGAGCACATGCATCGCAGTTTGCTTGAAAGAGCTCTAGCAGCCCCGAGACCAGAAATAGCAGACAAAATGCAACTGATCCTTCAGATCTCTGCTAACCCCACAAACCCTGCAACTTAGAAGCTGAATTTACTCTCCACCTCAGAGAGTCCCTGAAGTATAGAAAGAGGTGGTGCTTGTGAAAGCCAGGGCGAATATATAGGCCGATGGCAGCCTCCCTTTATAGTAGGAAAAGTACTGAACATGACCTGTGCACTATCATGGTGGTAGTCCTCACTTCTCCCACTTTCTTATATGAGTCCAAAATCAATATGGCTCCTGAATCAAACACAGCTACCTTCGAAAAAGGCGAGCGGCACAGGCAATCTCTCTTGGCATTCCCCTCTTCCGGTGTCAGTGTCACCTAAAAAGAGTAAAAACAATTATGTCTCAGTCTATAGCATCGAACAGATTGTGTGTGAAAGTGCATTACTGTGGTGCTGCACTTCTTTATATGCGTGTGTTACATATGTCGGCTGGTGGCACTTCAGAGGAAAGTTCCTTTTCCAGTATTCCAAGATAAGCAGGTGGCACACCAAGTACAAACAAGCATTGTCAAAGTCAATATGATTCACCTCTGCAAAATCTATTGGTTTTGTTAAAGGTTTTAGACATGTTGCACAGCAGCGCTAGCTGCTCTGCTGCATGCTTAAAAGTTAAAAAAGCACAACAACACGGTCAAGTGTCTGTGTCATAGCTCTTTTAAAAAAAAAAATGTAAGGCATGTTGTACAGCAGCCAGTGCCGTTGTGCAACATGTATTATAAAACATTGACAAAACCAAGAGATTTTGCAGGGACAAAATCTATTGGCTTTGGCAATACTTGTGTATTTAGGCATGAGGAGCTTATGGGCGTCATTAGGACCCTGGTGGTCACTAGACCGCCAGGGTCACAGTGGTGGTCGGTCCGCCGCGGTTGTGGCGATCCAACCACCACAATATGATAGTGGCGGAGCAGCCACGGTCCAACCGCTGACACTGCCAGGCTGCCACCAGCCTGCAGCCTGGTGGTCCCAGCGGTCCCGGCAGTCTCGGCGGTTGTAATCTGCCAGGGCAGTGCTACAAGCAGCGCTGCCATGGGGATTACGAATACCCATCTGCCAGCCTGTCCATGGCAGTAAACAACACCATGGAAAGGAGGCAGAATGGGGTACTTGGGGGTCCATGGGGGCCCCTGCACTGCCATGCACTTGGCATGGACAGTGCAGGGGCCCCCATGCACAGCCCCCTCGTGCATTCCATTGCCCAAATTACAGGCAGTGGAATGCGCAACAGGCCCATAATTAGGGCCTAAGTGATTTACCAGTAATTACAAGACGTTGAGCTGAGGCTGAGGTTATCAATGTAAAAAGCAGGGTTAAGGAGGAGGGATCTTTGGACAGCAATAAGAGGTCAGCGGGGGTGAGCAGGGACAGGTGGGAGGTGGTGGGGGTAATGTCAGCTTGCAGATCACCATTTTCAGATGGACTGCATGCTACAGTATAAAATAAAATAAAATAAAGTACCTCTGCAGCCATGCAGAGGAGGAGAGCGAGTGGGTGAAGGAGCAGTGACAGCAAGCTGTGAGGAGGGAAGATGGTTTGCACGTGCACTCATATGGATTCTCATTAGGAATTTTAAAAAGTACCTTCAGCGTGCGTGGCCATTGAAGGACACTGGCCAGTAGTCAGTGGCTAGTGACTGGAAGCTGTACTTGGGCCAAGCTCCATGCCACAGCATGGAAAAGCAAACAGAGCAGGAAGTGACAAAGTGACAACTTGCTCACCAATCAGAAGCATGTAAATTAAAGTGACATTAGAATAAACGAATGGTAGATTCAGGTACATATTGGGCGAGTTCTAGACCTCTTTTAAGATTTTATTTTTTTAACACAAGAGATCTTGCAAGCAAAGCAGAAGCCCTGTGCCAGTGAAACCTAAAAACATTAACAAAGACAATAGTTCAGCTTTTTGTTTAAGCAAATCTAATTTAATAGCTAGCTGCCTATGAATAACACCACAAGAGTTGGCACATGGGTGTAGGAACACTGAGTTTAAATGCATGAATGGAAAGGAGGTAAGGTTAAGTGGTTTATTTTGGTTCCCATGCAAGACCCCACTATGTAGAAGTTCAGGAACTGCCTTTTCACCAGGTCTTTTGTCTATTGACAGTTGATTACAAAAAACAGCAATGAAAAAACAAAGAACCAGTTGTTTTCCAACCAAAAGGTCTCAATCCACCATTACATTATGATTGTTAGATCATAAGTCCCATGTTTATTTTCCTGTAATCACAAAAATATTTTTTATGATAAACAACTACAGAGGGTCATTTATGCTCTACTAGTTTTCCCACCACAACACCAGATAGCAAGAGGTGGTGGCCTTTGCTCTCCTGGTAGAGGACTGCCTGCCACATTTACAGCAACCAGCCAGTCATGTGGGGACCCATGTGTGCTGTGAAAAGGATTTACTGGATAAATCTGCCCCAACTTGGTTGTATTCCTGTCTGGTGGAAGTCTGGCAGTTAAAGGTTGGACCCATCCTGTTGGAGCAGTGCTAAGACTGATTAGCAAACAGCTAGCTGCTGTCAAGAGTGAGGTAGTGAGGAAAAGCAATGACATGAAATGTGGCGTGAGCAATTAGAAGTTAGTAAGATACACTAAATATTCCTTCTTCACTCTGTTCTTTATTGTAATAGATACCCCACGTACAACTTATATGTCTGAAAGTGAGTTCTGAGCTTGCAGTGCCTCAAGACGCATTCTATACCCCACTGACACGGACTGAGTAGGCCAAAGTATTTCTGGGTTTACTTGTGTACCATACCGAGTGCACGTGGCCTGGCAACTCCAACTAGACCGTTCCTACTGAAGCAGGACCAAGACTGATTTGCATATGGTTGGTTTTGGGTATAGTGATGAAAAATTATGGCCAGGCTGTCAGCATACAGGTTTCCAAAAGTGGAAGAAGCAAAGGCTCTGCCATCACATATTCTGTGTTTCCCTCACCTCTAAATTGAGGGCGGAAACCACAAGTTTGGCGATGTGGGAATATTGATCATTCAGGGCAGTACCTCCAATCCACCACCCAACTCTTCTCAAAATGAATTACAATGTACTAAGCTTCAGTTACGAACTACTGAGCTGGAGGGGGTTGATTCCGTAGATGCAGAACACTGACTGAATTGTCAAAATCTGGATGTACATCGTGCTTGTTCATTAATTCTCCTCAAGGAGAAGAAAAATTGAATATTTTACTGAAAATATTGGTCAACCTGTGTCCTTCTGTTTTACAAACATTTAGGGGGTCATTACAACCCTGGCGGACGGTGTTAAAGCGGCGGTAAGACCGCCAACAGGCTGGCAGTCTTTTTTGGGGAATTTTGACCATGGCGGTTACCGCCATGGTCATCCGCCGCTTTTCCATTCCGCCCGTCAGGGCGGAGACAACCGCTGGGCTGGAGACCTGGGTCTCCAGCCTGGCGGGCGTGACAATACTGCTGCCGGCATTTTGACCCGGCTTACCGCTGTGGATTTCCAGGGGTAGGAACCACCATGAAATCCATGGCGGTAAGTACTACCAGTGCCAGGGAATTCCTTCCCTGGCACAGATAGGGGTCTTTCCCACCCCCCACCCCCAACCCGACTCCCTCCCCTACACCCCCCACCACCCCTGCCACCCCCCAAGGGTGGCAGGACCCCCCTCCCCACCCCGACCCCGACAATACCGTACACATACACACCCAACACGCACGCAGGCACCACCAACACACATACACGCACACACACCGACACACATGCCAAAATCCACACACACGGTCAGAGACGCACACCCACATTCAAACATACATGCGCACATCCATACAGACATACCTACATACACCCATGCACACCCCCATGCACCCACACAACACACAACACCCCCCACCCCCCTCCCCTGACTGACGATCGACTTACCTGTTCCGTCGATTCTCCGGGAGGGGACGGGAGCCATGGGGGCAGCTCCGCCGACACCACACTGCCAACAGAACACCGCCGCGCAGAATCACAGGACGTGATTCGCTGGGCGGTGTTCTGTTGGCGTGGCGGTGGAGGTGGAGCAACCTCCACTTCCCCGCCGCCCGCCAGTATGGCTGTTGGCGGCTCTCCGTCGGAAAAACGACGTGGAGCTCCCAACAGTCATAATGGCGGTCTTCAGCACGGCGGTCCCTCGGCGGTCTTGTGAAAAGACCGCTGAGGTTGTAATGACCCCCTTAATTTCTCAATAACTTTAATTGATTAGCAATATTTTTGTGACGGTTTCACCCAGTAGCTGCTAAATCGGGTTAACTCACAGCTCATTAATGTAATACAATTTTGGTGTTTTTCATTGATTGCTCATTGTGATACCAGAATATTATTGATTTAGGTCCATATTTATAATTTTTTTGCGCCGCATTTGCGTCGTTTTTTTACGCAAAATCGGCACAAACTTACAAAATACAAATGCATTTTGTAAGTTTGCGCTGCTTTTGCATCAAAAAGCGGAGCAAATGCGCCCCTAAAAAAGTATAAATATGGGCCTTAATATCTTCTGGCAAAAATATTGTGTTCTGAAAATTGTTTAAAAATTGTCCCATTCCAGTAAAGATGATAATATCATATCTACACTAAATAAGGTAATATGTTAGTAAATTATATTTAAAAGGCAACATTTATATCAGATATCATTTTTGTGGATGATATTTTGACGTGCAACTTGTTTGCTTCACATTTCTTAACGTATCTATATATTTGTATTTCTCTATGACATAATGAGATTGTTCATTGTTTTATCCAGATCATATTGTCGCTTGATATTTTTATTCCCCTTTGTTAGGATGCATTTCTCTCAAGTGCAGGGGTTCTTCAGGCCATTGGAAATAAATACACTTAGAGGTTTGCAGGATATTTTTTTATTTTAATTGTTTTTTTTGGTGACCGGTGGTAATGTTTTTATGGGCCTATTTGTGTGATGAATTTGGCACCTAGCGTCTAACTAATTCTTTAAGGGGTAGTACAGTTATGTAATCTCCATCTTCGAAACCAAACTCACACAAAGAGAAAATTAGTTTATTTATGAAAGGCAAAACTTTTATGAAGATTATACACAAGACCTGCTCAGTTATTCCATTCCTCATAAGCATTAGGCATACATACATTAGAAATGTTTTAATTCCTCAATAACAGGCATTTAACGAATAATATTATCTTGAGTAATCCAGAGAAATAACATAGAAAGCAATATTATGACTTATGGAGGAAACAATTTAAATGTAGGAATTATTAGCAAGTAAACAAATAATGAAATGTAAGTGAAGTGATAATGAGCATGATTAAACCATATCAGAAATTTTGGCAGGATTTACATCATATAAATATTGCTAAAGAATTAAAATGAAGTTTAGAGTGCTAAAACGTTGGTAAAGTAAGTGGAGCATGAGTTGAGGGCTTTTTCAGAAACCCATTAAATGTGCTTGAATTATGTTGATACAATGGAAGCCCATTCCTAAAAGCATGCTTCAATTTTAGGTCTGTCTGGTAACATCACAAGATCATAGATACCAGTGCACATGTAAAACAGCCAACATCATTTGGATGACCAGATACTGACGGGCATATTCACAATCTTTTGATGCGGGACGGCACTGCTGGCTTCTTGTTGTGCTGCCCTGCGTCAAAAGAAAGGAGCAGGAAGGCACCGCATCTACAAGACACAGTGCATTCCTGTCCTTTTCTGCGGCACTGGAGTACAATGGACATCCATGCGCCAACGCGGGAACCCTTGCACCATGGTGCTATGGTGTCTGCGTTGCAGGGATGATTGTTTTTGTGCAGGAAGGGAAACTGTCCTGCACAAAAACAATCATGTGAGGCATTTTCCTCTTTCTATGTGTGCTGTGTGTAGATATGGGCCTGCAGTTTGCACTGTTGGTGCATCAAAGAAAGTGACACAACAGTGATGCAAGTCACTTGTAAATATGTCCCTGAGTTTAAGAGATTGAACTCTTAGTTGAAGGGGGTGAGGAGCCAATCCAAATAATGCTCACAGATCTTGCCAGGGTGAACCTCAAAAGTCACTAAATAAACCTGTGCTTAACCCTCTGGCAGCTTGGTACTTAATGGCAATGTGTAAAGCAGTACTCAAACATTAATAAAGTTAAAACACATGGAAAAATCCCAAGCCAATTTGGAAAAATTTAGAATATTTTAACAAATAAAATTACATAAAAATGACAAAAATACAATAAGTTGATCCTGAGATATAATGTTTTAAGTTTTGGATTAAAAATAGCATGAAAAATTACAGCGTTCCAACTGCAGTTGACTGGTCATGCAAGCTAGGGTCAAATTCTAAAGTTAAAGGCGACCATGATAGAGCGCAGGTCAGAAACAGGTACCAGGTCGGTTGTGGTAGAAAGTTTACCTTCTGACCTAGAAATGTTTATTGAGGAAAAAAGTAATCAACAAATTGTTGGCAGAGCAAGCTGTAAGTTGGAGCCGAAGCTGAGCTTGACTGCCAGCCGGTTGCTGAAAAGCAGGGTTCATGCCCAGGAATGCCTTGCGGTCGAACTGCTGATGCTCAGCTTTGGTCCGGATGAAGCCCTCTAAGTTCCAAAGCAGAACATTTTCTGTGAGTCAGATCTCCTTTAGTGGGACAAACCAGCAAACTGAGGCCAACAGGTGACTCGACGTTTGTAGCTGCAGCTTCGACAGCGATACCAGTCTCTGTTGGTTCTCCAAGCAGAATGTGGGCAACCATTTTCTAAGACCCAAATCATGCCATTTTAGGGACAGGGGGAGTGCACTCTAACAACTACCAAGGGTCCAGGATCTGGGAGCACCCATTTGGAAATTAGGAATCAGTCCCCTAGAGCCCAGCAGTAGGATCCAGGACAGGCCCAACCGGAACAGGCCACCTGGGCAGTTTCAGGGGGTGAGGCTTCCAGAAGCTTGTTGTGTCCCTGATGCTCAAAAAGAGGGTCAGCCAGCCGACACTCAGTGTCATTTCTTTGTTCATGGGTTCAAGGTAAGCAGGTCCAATCTTCAGGATTCAGACAGCAGGGCAGTTCTTTTTCCGATTCTTCAGAGTCCAGAAGAGTTTTGGTGAGAGATTCTGGCACTCGTATTCTTATATCTATTGGCAGCCTGTGGTGAAGGACAATCCTTTGTCCCGCTTCTAGACCAGTTCTGGTCATTTTCTTCCCTCCCTTTGGGTCCTAAGGGTCCTACACATGTTCTGGTCAGTTCCTCCCCTCTCTCTGGGTTTGATGCTAGCCTGACTAGAGAGACAAAGGGAAGGCAGGCATAGATGTGAGCTTCCTCTGCCAAAGAAAATGCAGGCATCCTTTGGAACTCAGAAAGGAGCTGGACACAGCCCACCAGCCATTCCATCAAGGGAGGTGTCCTCCTCCACATATCCACAGTCTCTTTCCACTTTCTGGGAACAATACATATCTCACCAAAGTAGAGGCAGGTGACATAGGAGGATACTGGCATGAAAGTCTTTTGGTTTTAGGGAGGAAAATGACAACTTTCTAAAAGTGTTTCCAAATTAGTAATATAACATCAGACATGATCATTAAGATGGATTTCAAATTAAAATGAGTCCTTGAATCAGTTATCTAGCCACTCCCAAACTAAATTCAGCACTTATGCTTGTAATAGTGGAAACCAGGGTTAGCCTTTGGGAGAGCCAGCACTGTCACAGTGAAAAACAACTTGAGAGGTCTTTCACTGCCAGGACATGTGAAATATTAAATATACACGTTCTATTTTATATATATTATGCACCCTGCCCTACAGGCATTTAGGGCCTACATTAGCGGTAACTTATAAGCATTAAAAAGAAAGGTCTAAGCCTGACAAAACATTTGTTTTGGCAAGTCAAAGTGGCAGTTTTATAACTGCACACCAAGACTGCGAAGACAGGCTTGGAAATATTTTTAATAGAGTTACTTTAGTGGGTGCCATAATGAGTGCTGTCACCCACTAGCAGCATTCAAATGACAGGTCCTTGGTGCAGGTAGTACCATAAACTAAGGACTTACAAGTAAATTTAGTGTGACAATTAGGGATGTACTACCTTTACCAAGTTTGAAGGAAAGGCACCAGCACTTTAT
The DNA here is from genome assembly GCF_031143425.1 of Pleurodeles waltl. Lineage (NCBI taxonomy): Eukaryota > Metazoa > Chordata > Amphibia > Caudata > Salamandridae > Pleurodeles > Pleurodeles waltl. Next base: position 282,476,908 of record NC_090439.1, read on the forward strand.
GCCTGGTTAGCAGTAGGAAAGTGCACACAGTCCTATGGCCAACAAAAAACGGATTCAGCAACATAAGGAAAAAATCTGGGGTAACCCTGCAGAAAGGGCAAATTCCTAACACTGAAAATGCTTTACTGCCAGGATTCGGTAACACTGTGTTTTGTTGTCATCTCATCCCAAACATCAGTGAAAATTAAAGATCATGAGTCCTGTCTTATCAGCAGAAAAATGATATCACACAACATCAGATTTATTTAGTTCTTTATCATGTGTCCAATGCAACATGATCTACTGACCCTTTTACTTCAGCGTTCTCAAGGTATCTTATTCAGGTATTTCAAGATAAAATCAGAAAGTAGAAAAGGGAGGAAATTTGGCTTGTTGTAATTTTTTTAAAGGAAGTCCTAGAGACTCTCTGATTTTTGTGCATCATGTAAGTTATTCCCAGGTGCCTTATCCAAGTTTGCTCTTATCCAAATCCTCTTTGTAGACAGCATGCAGTCTAGTCAAACCTCTATTTCCAGTAACTACATATAAATTCAACTTGTTGATACTCATAGCACACAAATTGAGAAGACATATGATTTCATGCTCATTAGCACATTCTCCACATTGTATCATGCAACAGATATCACACTCATCATCACAACACAAGGTGCAGGCAGTTATCACCAGCAACACTTGGCTAGCCCCTATCTTTACATAATATTTTGATATGCTTTTCACTGTTGGCTACACAATACAACACATCCACTTCACAAAATGTAGACTTCAGTTTTTAGCCACCCACAAGTTCTCCTCACAAAATAAGTGACCTCAACAGTGCCTCTCCACCCACCTCCACTCCAAGGAGGCTTAAAGCACTTTCAAGATTTGCCCTTACACTTACTAGTGAAAGCATTGGGCTGATTGAGCCTATGCTGTCACAGGGGAAGCGTGAATGCTTGCCCAGTGTTTTGTACTGCAGCGTACCTTACTCATATTCACTGTCAGCATTCCTGCCTTCTTCTCACCCTGCCCATCATCTCACAAGAGCTCCATGAGTATATAAGGACTTTGTGAGCCTTTTCCTACTGAGGCTTCATTGACCTTCTTACAAGTTCTACATTTGCACTTTGTTGCGAGAGAATTTGTCATCTGGGGTATGATTTATTATCATGGGGGAAATGACCATCACCATGATCTCTGTCGAGTAGAGGATGGTGCCAGAGAAAGGTAACCATGTCCATCACTAACCAATAAACTGTATCCTGTGCTGTGAGCTACCATAATCTCAGGGAGAACCAGAGGGTTTGACCATCTCTCAATTCTCTTAGGGTACTGACTGTGAGTTTAGGGTTCAGTGATGCAAGAGGAGCGGAAGAGGAAGAAACACTTTACCAGGTGCAGTTGGAGGGCAGGTGGCTGTGGACTACCTGTTCTGATAAGAGAGTGCCTCAAGGCTGTCACTGGTGAGGTGAGCTCTCTTGTGATGATACTACCTGTAATCTCAGAGAAACAGCCAATGGGAGGCCAGAACCAGACAGACCCTTGCATGGAAAATACAGAGTGTGCCGCCATTGTCTTAGCTGTGCATCCATCCCAGAATTCCTGGACTGCTAGGGAAATGTTCTGGCTCAAGGTACTAACCTTGAACTTAGATGCCCATCTTTAGTTATTACCCAATGATGCTGGATACGTGAGTTCAAGTAGGGTGTCTGAAGATTTAGGTTGTAGCTCCCACCTCTCAGTTTAGCATGAGGCCTGAGAGGAATTTTTTGCTGGCAAGTTTACTAGCTTCTTAAACACTGCACAGAGCAAAGTCTTGAGCCTTATTTTCCTATTATCACAAAGTAATTCTCAGTCACACATAAGACAGGAATTCAGTCTTCAGGATCGAAACTGGTACAAGAGGACCCCTTTCTCACATATGTTTCTCTGTTGAGGCAGGAAAACTCAAACTCACTAGGAACCCTGATATGGCAAACAATTGGCACTAACATGCCCCAGAACCCAAATTCTTCGTCAGAGAGAATTGAGGCAACAGTTAAACATCTATATGTGGAGCAACTTTGGCAAAAGCCTACCTTATCAAGCTTTTAAACAAGCACTGAATAAACAAATCAAGCAGCTCTCCTGGTTTAATGACAAAGCCAAATTCAAGATTATGCAGCCATGCATGGATGTCTATCAATACATACAAGTCTCCATCTGCTCAGTAGTATATGGTCACCTTCCAAAAAAAATACCTTCACTGACGCTGTTCCAAAATGGCTTCAATATTCATACGTCAATGGATGCAAACTCTCTGCTCATGTCCACGGGAAGATTTCATACACATAATTTGCATACGCCCAGCTCTTCTACCTTGGTGTAAAATCTACTTTCAAAACATCTTCAACTCCAACGGCATTAAATCTTGCCACCAAGCAATCCTGTTTTGCCTGAAGGAGGTTACTTTTCAACACCTGGCATGTTTTGCAAAATTCCTCTTAAAAGTGGATCTTCTGATTAAACAGGTCACAACTCAACAAGTGGGAATGTAGTATGGAGCACAAATACAATTTGTCTCACATGCTTGTCCCCCACTCCCTACTCTCCTACTGGCTCAACAACATGCCATATGTCAAATGCACTTCATCAATTTTCCAAGCATCCTGGTCTCTATGCTTTCTAGCCAATGTAACAAACAAGTGGGTCGACCGTAGAACGCAGAACCACGGGTCCACGCAGGGATTGTGGCAGTTCATACTTTCTCGCTGTACTTCATCCCCAGCAAAAACTCAGCACTGCAGCACTTTGACTCTGCTTGCTTTTGCCAAGACAGTCTTCCTTTTAGTCTACCCTGGAGATTTTTAACATTTTTATCTTTTCCTTTTAAAATTATTTCTCTTTATTCTTATGGCTTACATTGTCATATATGGACTTACAATTCCTTTTATTTCTCCCTTTGTGTCAAACACTAACCTGTTCGTCCCATGGAGACAAAATGTTTACAAATCAGACAAATAACTATCTGATAACCAATGTGTACTCTACTGTGAAACTATGATGTGCACGCTAGATGTACCTGTTGGGGTCCCCTTTCCCACTTTTGATGACTGTCCCTCTCTCTATGAATTTTCAGAAACAATGTGGATTACCTGTAATTAAATAAGAGCCTTGAACCTCCTACACTGTCAATAACTACTCCCACTGAGATCCTGATTATTCCCTCGTCACCTCAATTAAGCCTACCTAGATATTCCTTAATTCCTTAATGTTCAGTGGATATCTTGCATGTTTCACCTTGATGAGATTTCCCAAGAAGCTGGCTCACTTGACTCATAGACATTTACATAGGCAACAATAATAAGAGCAAACTCCCAGGGAATTAGATACTCCACATATTCTTGGGTAAGTCATTGTACTGTGCTAGTATTGCGAGGAAAGTAATTCAATGTTTAAATCACACTGAAAACATAGGGTTATTATCCAGGATTATGGTTCACGTTGTGTAACTATGCAAACATTGAGTTAATCAATAATGTTCAACTTCTGGAACAACCAACTTATCACTGTTACATCACAGCGTAATTTTGAGCATAGCAAAGATAAGCTTCAACTTTCTTTAAGCACCAAACACAGAATGTTCCACATCACAAGCAACAATTTGAAATAATGCAAATACCACTTTGAGCTCAGCGTTAATAACCGTATTCACAGTACATCGTATCTCTAACAACAATATTAGTACCACATTAAACTCAGCCATAATAAATATATTCACAGTATATCATTTTCATAATAACTGTTCAATGGAACATGACAAGCTGCGAACATCCCAATGACCTTAAAACTTAAAGATGTGCCCTTTTAGGCGCATCACATCCTAGAACATTCGTTTATCAAGTTTCAAGTCAGCAAGTATCAAATTTTAGCAATACATTTTCTTAAATTGTGCGTAGCCTGTTACCGCCTTTTTAAGGGTAAATGCCCTAGTCTCTTCCTCTTCCAGAAACGGCCTCCAGGATGCTGGACAGAACAGAACGTGAAGATCAAAAGTGGAGGAGCAGAGATTCCTTATATGCAGCCGGTGACCTTTACAGCAAGCAATTCACTCAGGCCAGGTGTGGTGTAAATACCTGCTGCATCCAGCCACACCCAGTCTGAGTCGTAGGGAGCCTCACCTAGTCTGAGTCATAGGGATGCTGGAGGCTTGTGCAACATGTGTTCCAAAACAAACATTGGTCTCTAACAAGCATTTGTTCCAACAAGCATTAGTCTCTGCAAACAAGCATTGGTCTCTGTAAACAGGCATTGTTCGCTGCAAGGGCAAATGATCAACTCAGAATTTTTTTACTGGGGCATATCCAGGTTTGCAGGCATGGCAGTACAGCCCTCCCAAGGCCCTCTCAATTGGTTTTGGTTTGTCAGGGTATCGATGGTGGAACTGATGAACCAATCGGAGAGCATGTACGTGTCCCACCGGTTCCCATGAATGATTGTCCGGCCCATAAACTTTCCAGCCCAATAAATAATAAAGTTTGTTACATATTCATTTAGAGTCTATTATGGCCCTGACATCATACTCTGGTTGATTATCCACTAGGATTGGAAGAGGTTGCATACAGTCAGGTACCAGTTTTAATAAGGAGACATGGAACACTGGATGAATTGGTAGAGAAGTGGGAAATTCTAGTTTCACTGCTGCCCGCTATTCCTTTTGATGATGGTAAAAGAACCCACAAACCATGGATGAAACTTTTGTGCACCTTTCAAATTTAAGTGTTTAGTTGATAACCAAACTTTTTGTCCTTCTTCTTACTTTGGCCCCTGACATCTTTTTTTGTCTGCATATATTTTGTATGTTTGGTGTGCTAATTTTCGATTGTCTTGTGCATTTATTTGAATGTTGCTCAATTGTTGTAAAAAGTGTTGCAACGCAAGAGTGGTTAACTGAGGTACTGCTCTCAATTCCAACATTTGAGTGTGATATCCTTAAGTGCACTAAAAAGGTGACTATTCAGTGGATGCATGGACTACTTTGTTATATGTAAAATTGGCAGCCCACAAGCACTCAGACCAATCCACTTATGAGCTTAGGAGATAACAACATAAATATTGTTCCACACATTATTAACTCTTTCGGTTTGTCCATCTGATTGTGGATGATGACTTTTTGACAGTTGGACATCTGTATCCAATTCCTGACAAAGACATTTCCAAAATTTGGACAGGAATTGTGTTCCTCTGTGTGAGAAAGTACACTCTTTCTAGCATGGTTATCCCCGCTTTTGGCCTGTTTGTGAGTGTGTGTCAGGGTGTTTTTACTGTCTCACTGGGATCCTGCTAGCCAGGACACCAGTGCTCATAATTAAAACCCTATTTGTCAGTTTGTTTTGCCTGTCTCACTGGGATCCTGCTAGCCAGGACCCCAGTGCTCATAGTTTGTGGCATATGTGTGTGTTGTCAGTAGTGCTAAACTGTGTCACTGAAGTTCTGCTAACCAGACCTCCAGTGCTTATGCTCTCTCCAATTTCAAATTACTCACTGTAGTTTAGTGTCTTCATATTCCAATTCCAATTGGCACACTGGACCCCCTTATAAGTCCTTATAAGTCCATAGTATATGGTACCTAGGTACCCAGGGAATTGGGGTTCCAGGAGATCCTTATGGGCTGCAGCATTTCTTTTGTCAACCATAAGGAGCTCAGACAAACATTTCTTCAGGGCTGCCTCTGCAGCCTGAGTGAAATAGTGCACACCACCATTTTCACTGCACTTAAGTAACTTATAAGTCACCTATGTGTCTAACCTTAATTTACTGAAGGTTAGGTGCAAAGTTACTAAGTGTAAGGGCACCCTTGTACTAGCAAAGGTGCCCCCACGCTGTCCAGGGCCAATTCCCTGGACTTCGTGAGTGCGGGGATACCATTACACACATGCACTACATATAGGTCAATACCCATATGTAGCTTCACAATGGTAACTCTGAATATGGCCATGTGAGGTGTCTAAGATCATGAAATTGGGATTGGGGGCCAATCCCATGCATCGTGGGGGCTCCACCATGAACCCCCAGTACTGCCAAACCAACTCTCTGAGGCTTGCACTGCAGCTGCTGCCACCTCACAAACAGGTTTCAGCCTTCCTGGGGTCTGAGCAGCTCAGTCCCAGGAAGGCAAAACAATGCATTTCCTTTGGGAGGAGGGTGTTACACCCTCTCCCCTTGGAAATAGGTGTTACAGGTTTGGGAGGGGTAGCCTCCCAGAGCCTCTGGAAATGCTTTGAAGGGCACAGATTGGGCCATCCTTGCATAAGCCAGTCTACACTGGTTCGGGGGCTCCCGTCCCTGCTCTGGCGAGAAACTGGACAAATGAAAGGGGAGTGACCACTCCCCTGTCTATAACCACCCCAGGGGGGGTGCCCGGAGCTCCTCCAATGTGTCCCTGGTGTTAGCCATTTTGTATTCCAAGGTGCGGGGACACTCTGGAGATCTATGAGTGGCCAGTGCCAGCAGGCGACCTCAGAGACCCCTCCTTATAGGTGCATACCTGGGTAGATAGCCAATCCACCTCTCCGGGCTATTTAGGGTCTCTCCTGTGGGTGTCTATTCAGATTGAGCCTGTAAGACTCCTACAGTAATCCTTTGCATCCTCTGCTTCAGCTTTTGGCTGTCAGAACAACGTCAGACTGCTCCAGGAACCGCTGTAACTGCAACAAAGTATCCAGGACGGCTCCTGTGACCTGCAACTTCAGCTCCAGCCAGCACTTGCAATAGTTTCCAAGGGATGCATGCTCTGAGGACTGCCTGTATTCATCCTGCACCAGAAGAACAGAAGGAATCACCCGTGTAGTGACGGAGTCACTTCCCTTCTTCTGCAGGCACCCTTCTGCGATGACGACTAGTTCACTGAGACTCCTCTCCTGACAACGAGCGTGCTTCCTGGAACACAGGTGGTGGACCAATATGACCCAGACTGTCCTAAGGTCTAGCTGTCCTAGTTTGGTGGAGGTAAGAGCTTGCCTTCCCGGTTTGGGACAGTACCACTGTGCACTGTGGCATCTCCAGCTTCTTGGACTTCTGTGCACTTCTTCCAAGAATCCTTTGTGCACAGTGTAGCCCAGGTCCCCATCACTTCATTCTGCGATGCACAACTCACTGAGTTGTTCTCCAGCGGCATAGGACCTTCTTTTGTTGTGCTACTCCAACCACAATTTGCATCTTCTCTGTCCCAATGTCCTGGGACTGCTGTGGGTGCTGCCTGGTCTTCTGTGGTCTCTCTCCAGTGTTGGGAGCCCCCTCTGCCTCCTCAGTCTGAGTTGAACCCGAGGTCTCTCGTGGGTCCAGGCAGCGCCATTTTGATGCAAGCCACGACCTTGTTTGAACCAAGGCTTGTTGGATGAAACCAGTGACACAAATAGCCTGCATCCAAGATCTCGATGTGGGGCATCTCCTGCACCATGTAGGAAGCCGCAGCCGTCTTCTTTTGTGCTCCACTGCAGACTTCTTCTAACTGGAAAATCCTCTTTTACACTATCTTCTAGGTTGGCAGGGGCTTCTGTGACTTTTGGACTTGGTCTCCTCTCTTCACAGGTCTTCAGGTCCAGTAATCCACCATTTGTTGCATGCAGTCTTGATTGGCTCTTGCAATAACTCTTATCACGGCTTGTAGTGTGTCCTGAGGAAACTTGCAGTACTCTACTCCTACTTTCCTGGGCTCTGGGGTGTGGGTATTTTACTTACTTTTGGCGTTTTCTTACACTCCCAGCACCCCGCTACACACTAATCTTTCCTACGGGGAAATTTGTGATTCGCATTCCACTTTCTTAGTATATGGTTTGTGTTGCTCCTAGGCCTATTGCATTCTATTGTATTTTCTACTGTTTGCACTATTCTATGACTATTTACTTACCTGATTTTCGTCTCTAGTGTATATATTGTGAATAATACTTACCTCCAGAAGGAGTATTGCCTTTAAGATATTTTTTGCCTTGTTTCACTAAAATAAAGTACCTTTATTTTTGGTAACACTGAGTATTGTCTTTTATTGTGTATAAGTACTGTGTAACTATAGTGGTATTGCAGGAGCTTTGCATGTCTCCTAGTTCAGCCTAAGCTGCTCTGCTACAGCTAGCTCTACACAACCTAAGCTGCTAGAACACTGCCTTAATTTCACTAATAAGGGATAACTGGACCTGGTTAATGTGTAAGTACCTTATGTACCCACTACAAACCAGGCCAGCCTCCTACACTCAGACGGACACGACTACAGAAGGCAGACCATGTAAACAGACTATTGATTGTAGGAATACATGGGCCAATTGAATAGCCGAAGGTAAGGCTTTAAGAGGAATAAAGTGTGCAATCTTGGTCAAATGATCTACCAAAACTAGAACAGTGGTGAACCCAGCTTGAGATTTTAGCAATTCTACTATGAAGTCTAAAGATACCGTGCACCACAGTGCAGGTGGTATAGGTAAGGGTTGCAAAAGACCATTGGGGGATTGATGAGAACTCTTTCCTTGGACACAGGTCACACAATTTTCTACAAAGGTTTTTGTGTCATTGAAGGATTTCTAGAGTCTTTTTCTCCCCGGGTGACCAGCAAGTTTACTAACATGGCACCAGTCATAAGCTTTATCTTGTAGTTTTTCTGTGGGTGGGTGTAACTTTTGTGCTACATACTTTAATCTCCCATGGCTAGTAATGTCAGTAGTGCTGTGTTGCAGGGTTTTTATGGCTACTGTACTTTCTTGCTTTTGTTGCACTTCTAGCAAGAAGTCTGAATAAAGGTTAGTGGCCCCAACTATCTTATCTGATGAAATAATAAAGAGTGGCTCTTCCACTTGTTCAGTAATGGTGTGAGCTATTCTGGAAAGTGCATTGGCTTTTCCAGTCTTATTACCTGGTTGGAACTGGATAAGGGAGTCATTAAGACCATCTCAACTGTTGTGTAGACAAAGCAGGTGCGGACTTAAGGAATTGTAAGTTCCTGTGATCTGCTAAAATGGTGATGGTGTGTAAACTCCCTTAAAGATAATGTCTCCATTCTTCAAAGGCCTGTTTTATTGCTAGTAATTCACAGTCTGCTACTGAGTAGTTAGTTTCAGCTGGGTTCCATTTGTGGGAGAAGTAAGCCACTGGATGAAACTCACCAAGTCCAGGGTCACGGTGAGAGAAGATCCCACCCACAGCTACTTGAGAAGCATCTGCTTCTACCACAAATGGTTATGTAGGATCCGGGTATCGTAAAATGGGGGTGGTACTAAACTTTTCTTTCAGTTGACGAAAAGCCTTATCTGCCTCTTCTCTCCACTGAAACTTTATTCCTTTACAAAGTAACTTTGTGATGGTAGCCCAAATGGTGGAAAAGTGATCAAGAAAACATTTATAGAAGATGGCAAACCCTTTGTAATTCTTTCATACTTTGTGGAACCTTCCACTGAGTGATATCTTCAGCCATCCTAGGGTCCATTTGTACCCCTTTTGGATATACCCAAGGAATTCTACTTCTTGAACATGGAAACTACACTTTTCAAGTTTTTTGAAGAGATGATTTTGTCGCAAGGCTTGTAAAATGGCCTTGAGATGAGCCAAATGTTCTTCATAGGAGGTGGAAAAGATCAAAATGTCGTCAAAATAGACAACAGCACACTGATCAATAAAATCACGTAGTGCCTCATTGATGAAATATTGGAAAGCAGCAGGGGTATTACAGAGTCTGAAAGGCATGACGGGGTACTCATATAAACCAAATTTGGTCCAGAAAGCTGTTTTCCACTCATCACCCCACGGGACTCTCACAAGATCATATGCTCCTCGCAAATCCAATTTCGTGTATATGCATGCATTTTTTACCAGATCTATAAAGGTTGAAATCAAATGTAATGGATATCTGTTTTTGATTGTAATCTTGTTTAAGGCTCTGTAATAAAAACAAGGCCAAAGTTCCCCTCCCTTCTAAGGAGCAAAAAATAGTAGCGATGAAGCTGGAGACCAAGAGGGTCTGATAAATCATATGGCCAGCATCTCATCTAAGTATTGGTGCAAATGTGAATTTTCCTTGTCTGTTAGAGCATCAATTCTGCTACAAGGAACTTGTGAACCTGGCTGTAAATTGATCTGACAGTCAGAGGGACATCGCAGTGACAATGTACTGGCCTTCCTTTTAAAAAAGAAATCTGCAAAATCTTGGTATACCGAAGGTCACTGATGTTATCCTTTTTGTGCATTATCTCAGTTTAAAACAATACCTTTATCTTATAGGACCTCTGCCCAGCAGTGGTCTTTATAGAACTGAGACTGTAATGTACCCTAGTTTGTGGTGGGATTGTGTTTTTGTAGCCATGGAATTCCAAATATTACTTTATATTGAGGGGCACCTAATGAATCAAATTTTATGATTTCACAATTATTGGAGTATGTTTGCATTTTTAACTAGTAGTTTTAGTAACAGGCCCTCAGGACAAAGGGCTACCATCAATAGTTTTAACTACCTCAGCACAGGTTTTCAGCAGAAGTGGTATCCCAAGTTGTTTTGCAAAGGCAATATCCGTGAAATTCCAGGTGGCCCCTGAATCCACCAAGAGGTTGAAAAGAACTGGGCGGTCTGAAGATAGCCATTCCATCTATGCAGATATTTATATATTTGATGGTATTCTTTCTGGGAGCTAATTTGAGCCGAAAGTGGGAGACTTTTATTTGTTTCAAACCCGAACAACTAGTCTCCACAGTAGTCGGGTATTATGGTTTCATTCAAACTTTTCACTTTTAGAGCTTTCCACCCCTACAGATTGTTTCTTAGGCTTAACAGTACAATCTTTCAAAAAGTGACCCTTTTTTAGGTCGAGAGTTAGCGTTCGGCCTGCTGTATACTAAGGTATACAATAGAGTGAGTTTCAGCTTTCTGATTTGTTAGTTGCAGTGTCCTTCAAACATTCTTGCTTGCTAGTGGTCGGTTCTGCCTCTTTCACTTTGGGAGAAGCACAAAGTACTGTGTAATTACGCTATGTCCTGTTTATCTCTTCTGTATGGGACTTTTTTTTGGCATTGCCTGTTTGACCTCAACAGTGTGGGTGCTTGTTCAGCCCCTCCTCCCCACCAGCTCCCTCTGTAAACATAAACCAACCAGCAGAGGGGGGCTTTTCCAGGGCCAGCTCACCCTTGCTCGCATTCTTTTGTTATTTCTGGTCTGTGTGGCAATAAAAGTCAAGTCAGTAATTTACAACGCTATGAGCTCTAACTGGAGCAAACACGAGACTATTGCATTCCAAATGCTTGTTTAACGATTTAAAGTAAGACGAGTGTTCTTTGCCACCCCCTTCCACAGAACACACACTGCGGTCCTCTTTCTCTGCGTAGTATAATACTCTGGAATTTGAAAGACGTCACTCTCTTATTTTATGTCTCTTCTGGATTTAGGATGATTTTTCATAACATGTGTCTCTACTCATGTACTTCTGCCTTCCTACGCTTGTGTGTGTCTGCATGTGTATGGTAGCGCTTTTGGGGTCTCCGATTTGGGCTTTTGGCTGCAGTAACGGGAATGTACCCTCTTCCCGAACCGTGGCATTTCGGCCTAATGTTCTGTGCAACAAATGACAAAATATTAGAGACCTCATGGTTCCTGTGCACGTATCCTGTGCTTAAGACCTTCAACATTTACGAAGGTCTAATGCCACAGCAGTGGGGTTCCTGTCTTGGCCCCTGTAACTGATTGCATGTTCAGGAACGTAGTTGTCAATGTTACAGCCGCGCCGGTCCCAGGGGTCTGAGGCGCAGCTGACTGACGGCATGACCTTGGGAAGAGGGAACGGTTACTGTGGCCAGATGTTTGGTCTCTCCCTCTGCCTAGTTTACGTTCTGCTTGATGACCGTTCCCATTTGGACTGGAGTATATGGGCTCCTTGAGCCTGCTTTTAAAGAAGCTCGCGGCACGAATCCCCTTGCAGTCAGGTTATGTGTTTTTGTGTAGGAGTTGCTTTAAGGATATAAACGCTTTCCATTCTCTCAGGGGTTAAGCTCTCTGGTTTATTTTAAAGGCAATGAGGAAGCCATTCACAGTACAGACACTTTCCAAACTTTAAAATGCACGGCTCTTCATTAAAATAATGTACTCATAGGTGTAAACCTGCTTATGTTCAGCAGTGAACACTTGCAAATAATAAGTGAAATGAAGAAAGTTATTACATTCTGAGGAGGTCGCAACAAAACCTATTTTCCTGCAAGCCCTCTGAGAATGCCAGCACCCTCCCTAGCAATGAAACCAGCCCTCGAGTTTTAAAGTAATCCTATATTTTTCACTATTGAACAACAAATATCAATCTTTTAAAAGTTAAGATAAACTAATTTATGAACAGTACCACCTTAAGTTGGCACATCCACCTAACGGAAAATTCATTAATGTGGTTTGATTTTCCATTCACAGATGTGATGTAGGGGTCGCTGGGGATCTCGGTAGCAACCGCTCTGGCTTTCCTAGTAACCTGCATGCTTTTGAGATGCTCCGGTTTTAAACGAAAGTTCTCTCTGGCGCTCATGGGACCAGTGGTAGAACAATGTAATCGTTCACATTCGGGGATTCCACAGGAAGGGCCATAATGCGCTGGTCACTGGAAGTTGAACGGTTACTCTTAGGCTCCCATTTCAATTCTTTGCATGTCTTCTGTCTACTGGTGTGAGATTTTTGAGTTGTTTATTGTTTTCTCGCTAGACTTCGTTTGATTTCATTAGCATCAAAAATTGTGCACAGTCGCTTCCTATGATATCATTAAGACAATGCAGCTTCTGCTGCCTTGTGAGGCTGGTACGGTTACAGCAGGGCTTCCAACAATATTCTTGTCGCTCACTGGTAGAAAAGTTAGGAGGCGGTCCTTAATGTGCTGTACTCGGCTGCTCACACACCGAGGTTGGCCAAGCTTAGCCTTGATTCTACTTTGCGCACAAGCTCAAGGTTTAACCTCAACAGCGGTGCTTGGGATGCGTAACTCAAAGCACAATACACTACAGGTAACAGAAACATAACTCAAGGTCGAGGCTGAGGCAGATGTAAACTTAGAAATAAGTATTCACTAATTACCACTAAAAGGTTAACTGGGAAAGAAGCTGTGATTTTTGTCAAGATTGCCTTACTTGCTAATTCAAAAATATCCCAATTAGGATAAAAAATATGGCTTAACCATAAACAATGGTAAAAAGTGATGCATATCAGAAGGAGCAGTTTATAAAAATCTATGGGCCTCATTACAACCCAGGTGGTCAAAGACCGCCAGGGCTGTTTTGGCAATAATCTGCCTCATTATGACCGTGGAGGAAGCACCGCGGTTGCACCGCCGGGACAGGCGGTTTACTGCCATGGTTTTCCCAGCGGTTTTAATCCTCCAGGGCAGCGCTGCCCAGGGGATTACGAGTCCCCTTCCCGTCAGTCTGTCCATGCACTTGGCATGGGCAGTGCAGGGGCCCCCAGGTACAGCCCCACCCTGCTTTTCACTGTCTGCACCTTTCGCACGGCCGCAACACCGCCGTCTCCATTAGGAGCCGGCTCCCATCAGTGAGTCAACACAAGCTTTATTCGAGCAACAGACCATCAAAGCAATACAAAGCCTCTGCTGCCTCCCTCCGCCAGTCAAGGTTGTAATGAGGGCCTATGTGTCTACCAGGATGCCTAAGGACTCCAGGTCCTCACACAGACTAGAAGAGCTGGGTAGGGGTCATGCAGTGATGGCGTCCCACCAGAAACCATGGGGTAAGTTGCCTTGAGGAGTACTCTGGAACTTCTTTCACTAGTAGGCAGTTTTGTAGCTGAGCTTCTCGGGTGGGCCGAGGCATGCTTCTGGTAGGCTGGTCTCACTGCACTTCCTTCACGCTATAAGCTTCTCAATGCTTTATATCCCACTCTTTTGGCTTTGAAGATGCTGATCCTATTGTATGTATGGGTGATTCTAATGTACGCATGAATATGTATATCTTTGTGAGTATTCTATAGTGCAGATCTAACTATAAAGCAGTGGAGGGCTGTAAAGCAGGCACTGCATAGCATTGGCCCTTATGAGTGAATATTCCGGATGGAAAGCTGTATGAGGGTGAGTGGTGGTCCTTGCAGTGGGTTTTCAGCTCCTACACGTGAGGGGAAGTAGTTGAGGATTCTTGGTGAACTGAAGGAGGTTTGACCTGTTTTTCTCTTTGTCTTCTTCGTTCCAAGCTTGGAAATGTCTCGACTTCTTGTGCAACACAGGCCCCCTACAGTAGTAAGTGTTTTAGTCAGATATAAATCTGCACTAGTGATTTGTAGATTATGCAGTGGACTTTGAGGTGATGCACGGTTATGGGGGCTGTTTAGTTCCTTTAGGGAGTAGGTGTTATGGTTGTATTTCTGCTGTGCCTTGATGTTACGAGCTGCTGCATGTAGGATACCAGTCTATAAGGAGGGGGTCAACAGGTGGCCTTTTTGACCTAGAAAAGCTGATGAGGAAGATATTGTCCCCATCAAAGTCGGAAAGTATCAAGGTTTTGACTGTCGTTAAGAGCAAATTTAATTAAAGTAGAGGTTTAGATTCTTAAATAATCAGGTTTGCACTAAGATAGTTTGGGTTTCAATGTGGCTACAGTTAGGCTTCTACCAAAGTTGTGTTTTGTTAAAGTCTACTCACTGGTTCACTTTGAGTCTTGAAGGAGAGGTTTTGTCTAGGGCAAATCAGTGTTACTTGCAGTTTGCAGTAAGTGTTTGAATTCATGTGCTAATGTATGTATGTGATACGAGGCAACCTTTCCAGACGGCAACAGAGCTTTCTATGGGGTCAACAAACACATCAAGCTTTGTGATGGATAGGCACTCTTTAACCTAGGCTTGTTAAGTGATGTTGCAAAGAGACGTTTGGTGCTGTTCAGGTTAAAGTTCAGGTGTACCTGACATCTAGCTCTTACAGAGGACAATACAGGTCATTCACTGTTGCCAGTAGTGGAGATTTTCATGTAGGTCTGATACTGGATATCTCATTCACCAAGGGATTAGACACCTGCCAAACAAAATCCATATACTTCAATGAGATTTCCAGAGCCCACAAGCCAAGATCTACAACCTTGGCTGTCTTCTGTGTTTGTGTGTGTGTGGGTGGGGGGGGGGGAAGGGTAATAGTAATGTTCACTCCACATTTCTGAAGACAGACCTGTCCTAAACTGGGTCTTGCCAGTAGCAAAGAAACTTATGTTTCTCAGATCTCAGATGGGATGAGGTACACAAGCAGGTTGCAGCTGCAACTGTGTTCTCGCAATCCATAAAATAATCTGCTAACTAGTGAAAATTAGGTTCTGAGTTCAGGTGGTTGCATTGTGGAGAAACTGAGAGATCAGAGTGGGTAATGTTATATCGATTAGTGCGCTAAACAGAAATGTTTCTTGGCACTTGATAAGTATGATCCATCATTATTATTAAAAGTATATATGCTCATTGATTTGTTTTTGCAGTACTGAGCAGATATTGTACAACAGATCAACATATGGCAAATCCTGCACCAACTTCACACACAGATTTTCTGTGATTGGTGTAATTTGTAGCATGCAACACTGACTTGTGCATTTGAACAATTAGTTGATTACAAAACAAATCTTGAATGCTAAGTTTGACCTTAAAAACACAACTGATCTGCATTCTCTCAGCATAGAGATTGTGTTGATGAGAAGTACTATGATATTCCTTAAGAACAAGATGTTCCTTCAGAACAGCCCCACTCTGTTCAATGACTACGTGACCCCACTCATCAGCATCATCCACAACCACAGGAATCAACATCATATCCTATGCTGATGACAACCAGCTTCTACTCTCCCTCCTTACTGATACGCCAAACACCCAGAGCAATTTCTCCACCTGCATGACTGACGTCACCAGATGGATGAAAACCAAGTGCCTCAAGCTCAATACACACAAGATGAAATAAGTGATCTTCGGCAAAGATGCCTCACTCTGGAACTCCACGTTGTAGCCTGCTGAACTTGGAGCCACACACCTTCTGGCAACCCAAGCGAAAAACCTCAGAATAGTAATCAGCTAGCCATGTGAATGCAGTCTGCACCTCCTGCTTCCACACACCCAAGATGTTTAAGAAGAGCTTTAAATACTCCCTACCAACACTCCCAGAACAGTCACCCAAGCCCACATCACCAGCAAGCTGGACTCTGGCAACGTATTCCATTCTGGAGTCAACACTAAACAGACCAGAAGACTACAAACCCCAGCAGCCAGACCCCCCCGCACCCTCCCAAACCCACACTCACATCACCCCCACCTCAAAATGCTCCGCTGCCTCCCAACCCACAAACAATCACTTTTCAAACTCCTCATGCACACTTAAATAGCCCTCCACAACACTGTCCCAACATACCTGAACAACTGCATACATTTCTAAAAACCTACCTGACACCTTTGCTCAGCCGAACTCCTACTTGCACACAGCCTAGCATACGCAGAACCACATCTGGCGGTCATGCATTCTGTCTCACTACAAAATACTGGAATGAGATGCTTATGCACATCAGAGCCTCCTCCTCAGTTTTTGAATTCCTCAAGAAACTAAAGACTTAGCTCTTCACCTAGCCCCCAACTCTGGCTCGGTCCACACAGCTCCTGTTTCAGTGCCAGGATACTCTCCAGTATGAGTTGTGCGCTATACAAATACATATAACCTAACACACCTAAATTGTCTCTTCTCCAGCACTTACACATAAATTCAGTGAGGTGTGGTGTGGTGGCAGCCTTTTGTGGATCAAGCTGATTGAGTTATCATGCTCAAGATTTTGCATTGAAGTTAGTGAACTTTTATAATGAGATAGAGGACCTTTAATATTTACCTACTAACATACTTCATTGTTATTCGTAAACCCTAGGAAACGGAAATGTGTTAATTGATGAGTTTCGAAACACTCGTTGGGTTTTTCGCTCTTACTATAGTAAAATTATAAGTTGGAAGGCCTATTTTGTTTTGAAAGCAATCCTTGAGCAAGTTATCTGGTATTCAAGCAAATCATAAACTACAGTGAAGTTCAACCCAATATGAGACTGGGTCACTTTTTATATCTCAACTCTGTCTTTATAAAATTGTAGAACTTCAGTTTGTCATATCCATTAGATCCTGTAACATATTGGTTGATGCTTCCATTAAAAAACCCTCCAGTCTTTAAAACTAAAATGTGCTCACTTTGTAGCAGTGCCACAAAATGGCCCTTAAAATGCCCTTGTATTTGTTTTATTACAACCTGATTTGTACATTTGAAATTAAAGCCAGTATTTGAAATGTATTTTGTTTTAGTCCAAAGGCCCTAGTAATAAAGCTCTTCACAACCTGTGCAAAGTCTAAACAAGTAGCAGTACACACAAACTATCCAAAAATTAGACCCCACCCCTCGCACATCCTTCATATGTTTTGTAGGCAAGCCAAAAAGACAATGTTGGAGATCGAGGAGAAGCACTCTTAGCTCATTGCTAAGGTGTCTCTATTTGTTAGTATATTTGAATCTACAAATAAATTCTAAGAATTTGCAAGCTGGTGACCAAAACCTTGAGCCACCTTCATATAGGTCATTTATGTTAAGACAGCACTGTACCAATATTGGAGGATTTTCTGCCTGAGTGAATTTTTTCAGAAACTTTTCTTATTATGTCTGTATGTCCCTAACATAATCATCCTCATTAACTATTTAAATGAAGCTGAGGCATAAAGAACATGGCTCTGTTATGTTGTCTTGTTGCAAGCCCATCTTTGCAACAGAATTGGATAGTCTGAACTATAAGAAATGTTTTGCCTTATTTTGAAGTCTGATTTCTGTGATCCGTCCCATAAATTATATTTTGGTGAAATAGACTGCTATATCGTTAGTTTCTTTTCTCTGTATGTTTTATTGAAAGGCCTCTTTTTTACCGACATCACTAATGGTAGCTGTCTGAGGAAGGGACCTCTTCTCATACCCATCTATTCTTTGTCCCTTTAACAGCTTGTTCTTTCTTCCTCTCTTTTAGCCCTATTTCCTCCCCTCTAAACCCCAGCATTTCTATGCTAATTTCCCCATCACTGTTATACCCTCTGATGTCCTTTGTGACTTCCTCTTCCTTTGTGGGCCACTATAGGTATAACAGACAGACTATTTCAACCATTATCCACTTTTTTCGACCTCGCCTGCTAGACAGCACAAGCTGTCAGTTGGTGAAAATACCTTTTGTCAGCTTACAGTGGACTTAGAGCCCACCCCTTGCATACCATTGGTTGGCTTAACTGTCACTTATTTGCTTGCTTTCATTTGTTAGCTTGTCTGGGCTTTCCTACCTCTTCTCATATTTGACCCTCCCCCAGAGCATTGATGCATTACTTTTGTCCTTCCACTGCTTGCTTTTCAAGTACTAATTTTTAGGTTGAGCGTTAGCGTTCGACCTGTTGAATACTAAAGTATATATTAGAGTGAGTTCCAGCGTTTTGATTTGTTAGTTGCAGTGCCCTTCAAAATTCCTTGCTTGCTAGTGGTCAGTTCTGCCTCTTTGTCCTGCCTTTTTTCACTTTGGGAGCAGCACAAAGTACTGTGTAATTACGTTATGTCCTGTTTGTCTCTTCTGTAAGGGACTTTTTTTGGGCCTTTGTCTGTTTCACCTCAACAGTGTGGGTGCTTTTTCAGTCCCTCCTACCCACCAGCTCCCTCTGCAAACATAATAAAAACAGAGGGGGGCTTTTCCATGGCCAGCTCGCTCTCTCTCTCTTCCTCTTGTTATTTTCAGTCTGTCTGGCAATAAAAGTCCAATCAGTAATTTACAACTCTAAGAGCTCTAACTCGAGCAAACCATTGCATTCCAAATGCTTGTTATTTTGTTCCCTCACAGCCGAACAGTTTTTCCAACAGGAACTGTAAACACTGCTCCTCCTTCCCGCCCTCCCACACACCACATTCCCACTACCACCCTCGCCCCTGCGCTTTAACCATTTTCTTAGTAAGCACTCACATTTCTGAGCCGGTCTTGCATTTGCTCGAGTTAGAGCTATTAGCTCTGTAAACTACTAACCAGACTTTTCTTGACACACAAATTTAAAGATCGCGCAATGTAAACCCCAGCGCGATCGCACTGCATTTTTTTTTTTTTCTTTTCATTTGTGTTGCAGCAACCGAGCCAGGAGCGCCGCGATCACAGGCTCTGGGTATTGCAATGGGCTTCAGGTATAGTCCAGCACGGGAAACCACATTTCCGGTCATGCTACCTCACTCTGCAATGCGTTGAAAGACTTGTCCGTATTTTCAGTGTGTTCAGCAGATTAAAACAAGCATTTTCAATGCACTGGTCTCGCATTTGCTCGAGTTACAGCTATTAGCTTTGTAAACTCCTAACTGGACTTTTCTTGCCACACAAATGAAAAGAAGAAAAGAAACACATAGCGATCGCGTGTGGCAAGAAAAGTCCGGTTAGGAGTTTACAAAGCTAATAGCTCTAACTCGAGCAAATGCGAGACCAGTTGCATTGAAAATGCTTGTTCTGCAATGCAGACACAACTTTTCCTTGCGTCTTCGCTGTCATTCTTCTTTAGTAAGTAGGACCCTAATGGTACTGATTTGCATCGGTTCACCTTCATTAGTGTCTTTGTTGGTGTCTTCTTTCTTATCTCTAATCACCAACAACCTGTGGTCGGTGCGACCCTTGTCATTCTGTCTCTCCGATAATCAGTAATCTACTTTGACCCCTAAATCAATTAGCTCTTCACAAGAGCCGGCTGGATTAAATACTTGATGTTAAAGATCCTTAAGTTCATCTTTTAACCCTCTATAAAACAAGGAGCCCCTCTTGTCTGTCGGTCAATCAGCCACCAGTCTATTAAAGGCAGTTACATATGTCAGCAAATCCCTATTACCTTGCTTTAGATTGAGCAGTTCCGAGTCTACTGCTTGGATGAATGTATGCTTATCGGGAAAAAAAAAAACATTTTTGTTTTAAAGGCCTGCTGGTCATACAATAATGGATTATCCCGTTCCACTAATGGAATAGACCATGAGGCAGCAGTGCCGGCCAAATACGAGACAACAAATGCCACCTTATACTGCTCATCGGGAAAAGAGGTTGGTCGACATAAAAATTGAAGGTGACATTGATTTAAAAATATAGCGTACTTAGCAGGATCTCCTAGTGCTCTGGGGAGCTAATGGCACCGGAAATGGTGTAGTGACCTGAATTAGTGAGGATTTATTTGGTGGTTGTTCTCAAGCAGCCCCCACTTGAAATGGTTGAGGCCTTGTTCCAAAGAACGCAGGTGTACTTGAAGGAGGTGGTTCGGCTGCAAGTGTGGGTTGAAGAGCACCTAACCACTGTAACAATACCTGGGTTTTGCAGTGCAAACTCCCTGGCATGTGTGCCAAATCAGCTAGGGAAACCTCTTGAGCCTCCATAGTTTCTGGGTGGGAATTTAAACATGGGCTTGCTGTACTGCCAAGCACTAACCTGTTGTTCCATGGAGACACAATGTTGACCAAGCTGCTTGCTCCCAATTCCACCTAAACGTTACTGCCTCCCACTTAAATACACATGATTGGCACCGCAACATCTCAGGGGAAAAGGGATGGATGAGAGAAGGAGAGAGACACTGGAGTCACAGAGCTGAATTTGGATGCCTATCAATGTTCATGAAGAACTGATCTTTCCTATGAAAAAATTACTCATCAGTCAAATACCTAATATCTCATAACTCATGTATACTCTACTGTTACACTATGATATGCAAGCTAAATGTACTTGTTGGGTCCCCTTTCCCTCTTTTGATGGCTGTCCCTCTCTCTAGGATTTTTTGGAAATGATGTGGATTACTTGTAATTAAATAAGAGCCTTGAACCTCCTATACTGCCTATAACTACTCCCACTGTGATCCCAGATTAGTCCCTCGTCACCTCAATTAAGCCTACCCAGATGTTCCTTGATGTTCAGTGGAAATCTTGCATGTTTTACCGTGATGAGATTTCCCAAGATGCTGACTATTTTGACTCACAGACATTTACATAAGCAACAATAATAAGAGCAAACTCTCAGGGAATTAGATTCTCCGAATATTCATGGTCTAATCATTGTGCTGTGCTAGTAATACGAGGGACGTAATTCAGAGTTTAAACACACTGAAAACATAGGGTTACTATCAAGGATGACAGTTCACGTTGTATTACTATGAAAACATACGGCTAATTGGTAGTATTCTACTTCATGAACAACTTGCTTATCACTGTTACATCATAGCGTAATTTTGAGCATGGCAAAAATAAGTTTCAACTTTGTTTAAGCACCTAACACAGAATGTTCTACATCACCAGCGAGAATTTGAAATAATACAAATGCCACTTTGAACTCAGCGATAATAACCATATTCACACTACATCGTATTGCTAACAACAATAGTAATGCCACATTAAACTTATTGATAATAAATATATTCACAGTATATCATTTTCATAACAATTCTTCAATAGAAACTCCTTTCTGTGCTATAATGCAAGCAACTGCAATCAGCGTTATTGCATGACAAGCGGCGAACATCCCAATGACCTTAAAACCCAAAGATGTGCCCTTTCAGGAGCATCACAACCTGGAACATTCACTTATCAAGTTTCAAGTTAGCAAGTATCAAGTTTTAGCAATAAATGTTCTTAAATTGCGCCCAACAAGTCAACGCCTTAATAAGGGTTAATGCCCTCGGTCTCTTCTTCTTCCAGAAGCTGCCTCCAAGGTGCTTGACAGAACAGAACGTGAAGATCAAAAGTGGAGGAGCAGAGATTCCTTCTCTGCAGCCGGTGACCTTTACAACAAGCAATTCACTCAGGCCCGGTCTGGTTTAAATACCTGCTGCATCCAGGCACACCCAGTCTGAGTCATAGGGAACCACACCAAGTCTGAGTCATGGGGATGCCATAGGCTTGTAAAACATGTGTTCTCAAACAAGCATTAGTCTCTAACAAGCATTAGTTCCAACAGGCATTGGTCTCTGTAAGGAAGCATTAGTCCATGCAAAGGCAAATGATCAACTCAGACGTTTTTTACTGGGGGATATCCGGATTTGCAGGCCGGACAGTTTGCAGCTGATTGCGATGGTTTTTATTAACAATGCAAATAAAGATATTAATGAAAGACATTAAGATAGAATAAACTAAGATCTGCATTCCATCAGCAATGTTGATTAGGACTGCTGGCAATCATCCTAATAGTAGTGGTCATGCTGTTGATGCCTATAGTTGTCAGAAAGATGCTGATACTAGCTTAAGAAAATATTTGCTGATTTAGGGCAGTGGTGTTAGTCACAATGGTATTGATTGTGCACTTGCTCCTAGTAATTGCTGAGAGTAGGTGGCATGTGAGAAATTGAAAATTGCCTTTATTTCTGTATATAATAGCAATGCCTTACCCCAGAGTTAAGAAGCTGTAGAGTAGCTGTCAATATTAGATGCACAGGCAGTGGTTTTCACATACAGATAAAGCCTACACTGCTCCTATAAAAATGCTGCAAGGATTTTTGTTCAGGTAAGGTGGACTGTTTTATGACTACACATGTGATCAAATGTCTTCACAGGGACTCGCTTAAAAACAAAAAACACTGCAGGAAGAAAGTGCAACAGTTGCCTTGTCCACATGTGATTTATTATAGTCATAAAACCAGTCTCCAAGTGCAAAGGAGGTTTAGTTTTACATCTTTTGTGGGAGTACCTGTGGTCCACAAGTTTTCCTTTTCACCAACTCTTAGGAGAGAACACTATTTTTGGAAGATTTTTTTTTCTTTACTTACAGAATAAGTCAGGGGCAAAAGTCTATCTTTTGGAGCACTTTATTATATAAAGGGTTATTTTGTGCTGCATTGCGCATTATGTTGAGTACTGCTTCCAGGTTGTCTTGTCACTGGCGCAGACATGAGAATAGGTTACATCGACGAGCATTGGCTCGAAGTGGTAAGTTTTTGAGAGCATCAATGAATTAAATGTAACAAGTAATCACATCTGTAATTGGAAAGTGGGGTCAAACGACAATTTTACAAAAAAAAAAGACTTCCATTTTCTACCTTTAATATGAAATACGAAGTCATTTGGCAAATTACTATGCTGAGGTTCATAACTAACAAACAACTTATAAAATGGTTTTCATCGCAGAAACTACAAATGTTACCTCTTTGTGTTTTACAGTGTATGGAGGTGTTCTAATATTTATTTCTATTAACTTTATGTTTCACGAGCGAGAAACTCTAGTTCCAGCAAACAAAAGGATTCATGCTTGTTTTCATAAAATAATGAACCCGTTCATTGTTCTGCCTGGAGCGGTTATTGATGTAGCTCCATCTCTGGCTCATGTGGTCATCATAAAAAAGAAAGAAAGATTAAGAGGCACTGGTGGCATTAAG
Organism: Pleurodeles waltl; assembly: GCF_031143425.1. NCBI lineage: Eukaryota > Metazoa > Chordata > Amphibia > Caudata > Salamandridae > Pleurodeles > Pleurodeles waltl. Next base: position 282,500,250 of record NC_090439.1, read on the forward strand.
CAATCATCGCTTAGAAAGCAGGGGCCTGTTGTGCTTAATGACCCCAGTTGGTAAAAAGCCATCTTGGCGGTGGATGACATTTGTAGCTCAGGGGACAGATGGTTATTCAGCAGGCTATCCGAATGTCTGAGCTTGGCACTGGGGCAGGCTTTGATCATTCATTGAAAGTTAAAAAGTTAGAATAGCAGGCTGCAGTGAATGAATGACTTTGTGAATCCCATCAAACCAGGTATCCGTTATCCGTTATCCGCCCATACGAAAAGTTATCTTGCTAGGGTAAATATGGTGAATAACATTTAGAGATGTGCTCAAAGGTTACTCAATTAATAATTTGCAGACTATTTTTAAATTCAGGTACTTGGATCTTGCAAGGATAATAATAGTAAAACAAGATCATATTGGAAGAGGAAGAATTGTTCATTTGTCTGTTGCAGGACTCATGAATTATTAGGTGATTCAAGGATTGGGGCAATTTTATTAGCTGGCAGCAGCTGAAAAAAGTTCTCGCAGCAGCCGATACTAGGTTCTTCATCCCTTATCAGAAAACGGTGACAATGCGGTTCATTGTGGCTCGGAGAGCATTCCCTGACCCCAGCGTGGGTGTAGTGGTGTTCCAAAGGCAGATTAGCTCTAAGTAATCAATAGCAGATCTCCAAATGTTTTCACATATGTATAGTAAAGATTGTGTACAGTGAGTGCTGTGGACTCCTTTGGTGTATTGAGGCTGGTGAAGGGCCTGGCCAAAAGTCAGGCTCTGTGTCCAGAGCATATTGTGCCCTGCTCAAGGCCAAAAAGAGTAGGTATACTGACACACAGAACGGTGTAGAGCCTGCACCAAAAGCCTACTATGAATGTTGAAACCTTGGCATTTGTCATGCAGTTGAGCACTGTTTGAGCGTGCAACAGGTTGGGTGCAGAGTAGGTTGGACCTGACTAAAGGCAGGCTGCACGGCAGTCACTTGCTGCTCATGTCTGAAAGTTATTTCAGTGAGGTTAAATGCATAGCAAGTTGAATGAAAGTCCGGGATGTAAGGCGGCTGTTCAGGGTAAAAGGCCATGTTCAGTTGTAGTTGGGTGTGTGTCAGGTTGGGCATGGGGCCGAGCTTAAGACTGTGAAACACCAGCATTGCCCCAGCCTGAGAATTCGTGAAATACCCTAACAAATTATGTATCATGCACTTTTGGGTATTTGTTTTTACTCCAGCTCACATTTCGCCTTAAAACATTTTGAAGATACCAGCAGGAGAATGGTCTGCACAGAAAATGTCTTGTCAAGAGACATTTTCTACTTGCTCCACCCTCTTGCTGGTACTCACTTGACTCTTTTTGCGTGAAGTGAAAGCCCAGGTGAAAAAAAGTGATATGAAATTCCAGAAAAGTACATTTCGCGATAAAAGTGGAATTTTGCTAAATGATCATGAATTATCTTATGATATGTGTTAATAACCATATAACACAATTTCAGCCAGTCCTATAACTAATTCCTTTCCAACCCTGATGAGGAGAAAATATATATCCTACCTGGGACATTGAAGATAATGATGCTTCCCTCTTGCTCTCGGAGGTAGCTCAAGTTTTATTGAGTCTGTGGTGGTGATTAGATTAGTTGACTGAATCAGTCCTTTCTTGCTCTTTGTTTCATTTTTAAAGTCATTTGAAGTACATGGCAACTTGGTAAGGATGAAACAAAATAGGGGCAATACAGAAGAAGAGGGGGGAGGATTTAAAAAAAAAAACAATGTACCCTCCAATATCATTAAAAACAAGTATGTGCCAAAAATATTGGTCTAAAGTTGGCTGCCAGCCTTTTGATTTTGTAATTTCTAGCTTTAGTTAGTCATAGTTTTTGTAAAAGTGTATTGTCTGTGTTGCTGATCTGCCATCAATAGTATAAAAAATAACATTGGCTAAACACATATCAAAGAGTACATTTTGCTATAATGGTCCTTGGCACTTAAGGGAGCTCCTTTGTATGCAGTTATGCTCTTTGTGAAAGAGCAGAATTCTGGCCCACACAGTGAAATTAGGCAAAGACTAAAGAGAGCTGACCCATTGCCCCATGATTGATGCTTGGGTGGGCGAAGAAAATGTGAATGACACAACAACAGACCAATAGATGAAGATGGCTGGCTGAGACCACCAATAAACAGATACATTATTGATACATTGTTAGTTATATCAAAGCAACGTAACTATTAACAGATCTAGAAATGAGAGTCTGGGTGAGAACCTAGTGGTTACTGTTACTGTAATAAAAAAAAGAAAACCCCAGTGTCTGAAGTGATGCTCTTCATTGAGAATTGAAAGCACTCAGAGGTAGTCCTACAATGAACTTATAGATGTAACCAGTGTATTGACAAATGATCTGAAAATGCAAGAAGTCAATAGAAAGTGGAGCATTGATGGCGCTCCCATCCAAAATCTAAGTATAATAGATCAGGGGTCTAGAAGACTTCTAGATGAGTGTTTAACATGAAGATTTTCTAGCCTCAGTACAGAGAAGGAATTAGTACCACCTCAACTGCAACCTGTGATGGTGTAATAAAGAATCATAAGAGTGAGTACCCAGCCTCACTACATGCTGTTAATAATTTGAAGAAGAATCTAATGTATTGGTTCCATAAGCTAGGTGATAGGGTGAAGCCAACTGTTATTTGCATATTGGGTTTTCCAACTAGCTTCCGTAAAGCAATGACAAGAAACCCTGCTTCATAAATACGTTATTGGAAATGATGTAATTGTGCCAGAAATTTCCCAACATTTACCAAAAATATACATGTGCAAGATAAGGGCCAAATGGTTATGAGAAAATAGATGATTATGATTTTCTTGAAATTCGAGGTACGGGTAAATAGCTACCAAACATTAGATGAATGATCCACCCAGAACTGATGTAATTAAATTTCACTAAGGACTAAATAATTCTTAAACTAGTTCTGAAGCAGGAATTTCCAAGTAAAGCATAACTTAATCCATGATTGAACAAAATCAGTTTGTATACTCTGACACAGCACGTGAGCCTAAACGATTATAAAACTACAGTGAAACTGTATTTCCCCTGAAAATGCTAAAGTAAATGGAAAAAATGAAAAACAATATTAAACTCTTCCCACCAGAATGGGCATTAGCAAAATTGACTTAGGGAAATACAACACGAAATAATTAGAATATCATTTTATGCAGCATTTGTTGGATCTCTAATTAGTAGTAGGAAGGAAGAGACCAAATATGTGTCATATGGTGACTAAATGGTGGGCCCCCTCCTCAGGTATCAGACTTCATTGCAGCTCCAATTAAGGAATAGCTGAGGGAAGAATGAAACATTTAGAAGGGCATGTAGAGAATACAGAGACATAGGAGGACTCAAACTAGAGCTTTGGTGTGTGGAACTTGCCTGGCTTCCTATGTCAAAATGATGGTAGTGAACGACTAAAACAGATAAAGCTTTTTTAGATACACTGTTTTCAAGAGCAACACACTAGCTTCTCAGATGTTCAGATCATTAGCCACAGGAGGTGAGGAAGAAAAGTTATGGATGTAACTAATGATTGTGTACAAACCTGATAAAATGATGTGTGAAATACTATGTAGGCCTTAAACATTTCAATGGAAAGTGGCAAAGAAAAACAGACCCAAACATCAAAATTTAATATGGTTGTTACAAGGGAATTTAAATGTACAGGTCAACTAGATTACATTAGCTGATAACATACAGGGATATTAACAAAGTTTGAAAATTCTTGAGATGATCGAACCTCTGATAGTCAATGGATGTACCTATTTGATACCCCAGCAGGACTAAGATAGTGAGCCGGATAATGTCAAAATAGTATTGATTTCTTGCAGAATGACTGTGGGATTTGAGCTTATCGATAGCCATGGAGTTGGTGAGCAATACTGGCCCGTTGGTCCTCAGGCTGAAAAGTGGGACTAGAGAAGAAGTGTTCAGCAGAACTGATGTTAGATAGATAATAGTTGCCCTGGGCCAGACTAAATACCTGTTCACCTCTTTCAAGGCCACTAGTGTTGTGTGTGCTTACGTGGGTGTCGAGTGCGAGGCACTATGACATGGGTAGATTCTAATGCGTCCGCGACGCGTGGAATTGATTTGTGTCAGTTGGGGCTTTCTTCTGGTTACCGCTGGACCTGTTTCCTGTTGTTCCTATCTTAAATAAAGAACAACTAAATCCTACCGCTTGCATCTCCATTTACGGCATGTAACCTGCTCACTTCAAGTTGGCGACGAGGATTCCACGGATCACGCTGTTCGTCTCTCCAATTCTGAAGTGTGGTCGAGGAGGAGTGTATTAACGCCATTCATCTACACCACGACGCTCATCAATGCCGTATCGATGCCATTCATATACACAACGACGCTCATCAACGATGTTTTTATCGTGACGTAGTCGGTGAGGAGTTGGGGGCATTTTTTCTTAAAAGCCCACATATTAAGCCTTACGTGCGCTCTCTACTGTTCCGTAGACACGCGAGCAGAAACCGTTTCTGTGTGTTGTAGACCCGCGAGCAGGAGCGGCGTATGCTTGGTGTTGGTTGCTAGGAAACGTGACGCGCTACGCCGTAAACGCGAGCCTAGCGATGAGGACATTCTTCCGCATGAATCCAGGAACGCGTAACTGCTGTGTTGTTTATTTTAACACATAACTCCTGTGTTGTCTATTTGTGACTCCTCAATTTTTATGTAGCATTTGGAAACAGGTCCAGGTCACAATTGAACTACCTATTTCTTTGTTTTAAGGAAAAATAAAAGAGAAAAAGGAAGTCTCCTGCAAGTATGCATGCTGCACGCTGGGCAATATTTACTGTTTAATTATATACATTCAAATAATAAATAATTGACGATAATAATAGAAGGAGGAGAGAACTTCAAGAGATCCAACTGTACGTCTGAGTCAGTACACTATGGCACAACCAACCTTTACTATTATTCCACCACAGGCGTTTTGGTCTGCGGGAAACGCGCCATCTATCAAATGGGTGGAGTGTAAAGATTATTTTATCAACTATATTAATGCAATTGATGAGGAAAATAAAATGACTGCGGAACAGAAGAAAATCATTTTATTGCATTTGTTGGGTCCCATTGGACTAAAAACATATAATAAAATGCCAAAGTGTTCTGCGAGTGGTGACATTTGTGTTTTTGGAGCAGCAATGCAGGATCTTGATAGATACTTTGCACCTAAAGTATGCATTGGTATCGTTTGATACAAATTTTTCCAATGGAAACAAGAAAAAGGAGAGTTTGAGGATGATTTTGTTGCAGATTTAAAGAGACTGGCAATTGTAGGAGGCTAGACTGGCTTGTAGTGAGTACCTAGGGGTACTTGCACCTTGCACCAGGCCCAGTTATCCCTTATTAGTGTATAGGGTGTCTAGCAGCATAGGCTGATAGATAATGGTAGCTTAGCAGAGCAGCTTAGGCTGAACTAGGAGACGAGTGAAGCTCCTACAGTACCACTTAGTGTCATATGCACAATATCATAAGAAAACACAATACACAGATATACTAAAAATAAAGGTACTTTATTTTTATGACAATATGCCAAAGTATCTCAGAGTGTACCCTCAGTATGAGGATAGCAAATATACACAAGATATATGTACACAATACCAAAATATGCAGTAATAGTATTAGAAAACAGTGCAAACAATGTATAGTTACAATAGGATGCAATGAAGACACATAGGGATAGGGGCAACACAAACCATATACTCCAAAAGTGGAATGCGAACCACGAATGGACCCCAAACCTATGTGACCTTGTAGAGGGTCGCTGGGACTATTAGAAAATAGTAAGGGTTAGAAAAATAGCCCACCCCAAGACCCTGAAAAGTGAGTGCAAAGTGCACTAAAGTTCCCCAAAGGACATAGAAGTTGTGATAGGGGAATTCTGCAGGAAAGACACAAACCAACAATGCAACAATGATGGATTTCAAGTCGAGGGTACCTGTGGAACAAGGGGACCAAGTCCAAAAGTCACAAGCAAGTTGGAGATGGGCAGATGCCCAGGAAATGCCAGCTGTGGGTGCAAAGATGCTGCTACTGGACAGTAGAAGCGTAGGTTTCTGCAGGAACAACAAGGGCTAGAGACTTCCCCTTTGGAGGACGGATCCCTCACGTCGTGGAGAGTCGTGCAGAAGTGTTTTCCCACTGAAAGACCGCCAACAAGCCTTGCTAGCTGCAAATCGTGTGGTAAGGGTTTTTGGATGCTGCTGTGGCCCAGGAGGGACCAGGATGTCGCCAATTGCGTCAGGGGACAGAGGGGGCGTCGAGCAAGACAAGAAGCCCTCTCAGCAGCAGGCAGCACCCGCAGAAGTGCCAGAAACAGACACTAAAAGGATGCGTGAAACAGTGCTCACCCGAAGTCGCACAAAGGAGTCCCACGTCGCCGGAGAACAACTTAGGAGGTCGTGCAATGCAGGTTAGATTGCCGTGGACCCAGGCTTGGCTGTGCACAAAGGATTTCCGCCGGAAGTGCACAGAGGCCGGAGTAGCTGCAAAAGTCGTGGTTCCCAGCAATGCAGTCTGGCGTGGGGAGGCAAGGACTTACCTCCACCAAACTTGGACTGAAGAGTCACTGGACTGTGGGAGTCACTTGGACAGAGTTGCTGGATTCAAGGGACCTCGCTCGTTGTGCTGAGAGGAGACCCAGGGTACCGGTGATGCAGTTCTTTGGTGCCTGCGGTTGCAGGGGGACGAGTCCGTCGACCCACGGGAGATTTCTTCAGAGCTTCTAGTGCAGAGAGGAGGCAGACTACCCCCACAGCATGCACCACCAGGAAAACAGTCGAGAAGGCGGCAGGATCAGCGTTACAGAGCTGCAGTAGTTGTCTTTGCTACTATGTTGCACTTTTGCAGGCTTCCAGCGCGGTCAGCAGTCGATTCCTTGGCAGAAGGTGAAGAGAGAGATGCAGAGGAACTCGGATGAGCTCTTGCATTCGTTATCTAAGGAATCCCAAGAGACAGAGACCCTAAATAGCCAGAAAAGAGGGTTTGGCTACCTAGGAGAGAGGATAGGCTAGCAACACCTGAAGGAGCCTATCAGAAGGAGTCTCTGACGTCACCTGATGGCACCGGCCACTCAGAGCAGTCCAGTGTGCCAGCAGCACCTCTGTTTCCAAGATGGCAGAGGTCTGGAGCACACTGGAGGAGCTCTGGGCACCTCCCAGGGGAGGTACAGGTCAGGGGAGTGGTCACTCCCCTTCCCTTTGTCCAGTTTCGCTCCAGAGCAGGGCTAAGGGGTCCCTGAACCGGTGTAGACTGGCTTATGCAGAAATGGGCACCATGTGTGCCCATGAAAGCATTTCCAGAGGCTGGGGGAGGCTACTCCTCCCCTGCCTTCGCACCATTTTCCAAAGGGAGAGGGTGTAACACCCTCTCTCAGAGGAAGTCCTTTGTTCTGCCATCCTGGGCCAGGCCTGGCTGGACCCAAGGAGGGCAGATGCCTGTCTGAGGGGTTGGCAGCAGCTGCAGTGAAACCCCGGGAAAGGCAGTTTGGCAGTACCAGGGTCTGTGCTACAGACCACTGGGATCATGGGATTGTGCCAACTATGCCAGGATGGCATAGAGGGGGCAATTCCATGATCATAGACATATTACATGGCCATATTCGGAGTTACCATTGTGAAGCTACATATAGGTAGTGACCTATATGTAGTGCACGCGTGTAATGGTGTCCCCGCACTCACAAAGTCCGGGGAATTTGCCCTGAACAATGTGGGGGCACCTTGGCTAGTGCCAGGGTGCCCTCACACTAAGTAACTTAGCACCCAACCTTTACCAGGTAAAGGTTAGACATATAGGTGACTTATAAGTTACTTAAGTAAAGTGTAAAATGGCTGTGAAATAACGTGGACGTTATTTCACTCAGGCTGCAGTGGCAGGCCTGTGTAAGAATTGTCAGGGCTCCCTATGGGTGGCAAAAGAAATGCTGCAGCCCACAGGGATCTCCTGGAACCCCAATACCCTGGGTACCTCAGTACCATATACTAGGGAATTATAAGGGTTCCAGTAAGCCAATGTAAATTGGTAAAATTGGTCACTAGCCTGTTAGTGACAATTTGAAAGAAATGAGAGAGCATAACCACTGAGGTTCTGATTAGCAGAGCCTCAGTGAGACAGTTAGTCATAACACAGGTAACACATTCAGGCACACTTATGAGCACTGAGTCCCTGACTAGCAGGGTCCCAGTGACACATTCAACTAAAACAACATATATACATTGAAAAATGGGGGTAACATGCCAGGCAAGATGGTACTTTCCTACAGCAATTGACTGCAAATTTGGTGGGATCCACGATGATCTAATAAGGGACCAACTGGTCATGCACTGTAACAATCAATCCATCCAAGAAAGATTGTGGATCAATGGTGATTCGCCTCTGGAAGATGTTTTGGCAATAGTGCGGAAGGCAGAAATTTCAGAAAGGTGTGCTTCGGAATTAAAGTTGTCGGATGGCATCTACAAGGTGATGAATCAGAAATATGTACAGGAGCAAAGAAGTCCACAGTGTGGGGATGGTGAACGGAGGTGTTATTGATGCGATAGCAAGGAGCATTTGGTGTATGCTAAAAAGTGTGGCGTAATAGGTCACTTTGCAAGAGTGTGCAGAAGCAAAAAGAAGATAATTATGTGCATATATGAAGGTGTTGACCAAATGGAAAGAGATACTGGAGGAAGAGACCTTGAGCCCAGTGGTGCTGTGGAAGATGGAAATTTAGTTTTGAATACAACTGACGAGAACACAAACAGAAAACCATTGTGTGAAATGGAAATAGGAGGCATTCCAATTGTAATGTATGCTGATTCAGGCTCTCTTTACACCATAATCAATGAAGACGTATGGAAAAAAAAGTTTGCAGACAAAATTGCCACTCATCCATGGCAACCGGATATACAACCTGAAAGCTACACGGGTGAAAAGGTTGATCTATTGGTATTTAGATGGCTATTATTTTCATTCAAGAACAGGGGTGCCAGAGGGAAACTGTATGTGGCAAAGAAAGGACCATCTGTGCTCAGGTGGAAGGACCAAGGACAACTACAGATGATTTTAGATCCTAATGGCAAAGAGAAGGTGTTGGTGGTGAATGAAGGTCTATAGTTAGCTGCAGAAATGGAAAATATTTTTCCCAAAGTATTTGATAAACAGTTGGGAAAATTGGTATGGTTTGAACATGATATTATATTAAAAATAAATGCTGTACCAAAAGTCCATAAAGTAAGACCAGTGCCAATTATGATAAGAGACGACCTATCTAAGGAGTTGGACAAGTTAATGCAAATGGACGTCATTGAACCCATAGAGAGTTCAGAGTGGATTTCACCTGTGGTAATAGCAAGGCAAAACAATGTGAAGATTCGTTTATGCATCGACTTAAGATATTTAAATGACAATATTTTCGTTGACCTCTTTCCATTACCAAAAATTACAGAAATGGTTTCAAATTTGAAAGGTGCCCTTTAGTTTTTAGACTTATCCACAGCCTACCATCAGATTCCTCTGTATACAAAGTCAAAGAAGCTCACAGCGTTCATTACACCCTTTGGGTGCTTCCAGTATAAGAGAATGCCATTTGGACTGGCGTCAGTTGCTGCAGTCTTTCAACGTTTAATGCATAAGTTATTTGGGAAATGTGGAGGTGTAATGTGTTTTCAAGGTGACATTTTAGTGTTTGGGGAGAATAAGAACATGCATGATGGAAGATTGCGGCATGTATTAGGGGTGTTGGAAAGTAAGGGTTTGACTGTAGAGTTGAGTAAATGTAAGTTTGCTGAGAAGAGTGTGGATTATCTTGGACATGAGATCAGTGGAGATTGAGTGAGACCAAAATCATCCTTGGTTGATGCTATCATTAATGAACCAACTCCTACTAGCAAGGATGATGTGAGATCATTTCTGGGGACGGCAGAGTTTTGCGCAAAATTTGTTCAGAATTTTGCAGATAAAGTTTATAATATGAGAAATTTGCTCAAAAATAACACATGGTTTGTGTGGAGTGAGTTGTGTGAACGAGAGTTTGTCAGGGTCAAGAGCGACTTAAGCAAGGTGGCAAGCTTGGAAAGTTTTGATCCAGAACTTGATACCTTTGTGACCACGGATGCCAGCAATAAAGGTCTTGGTGCAGTGTTGTCTCAAAAAGATAAGTATGGGAAAGAAAGGATTATTTTGTTTGCGTCCAGATCTTTGTCACCATCTGAGGAGAAATATCCTGTTACTGAAAAGGAGGTTTTGGCTTGTGCTTGGGCATTGGAGCACTTTCGTGCATTTGTGTGGGGTAGGAATGTGATGATTCAGTCTGACCATAAACCCCTAATTAGGTTACTCACATGCAAAGGTAGTGTGTTGGCTTCGGCAAGAATTGCAAGGCTGCCCATGCGCATGAAGGATTTTTATACCGAATGGTGTATGTACCTGGTAAGAATAATCTGTTAGCTGACTGCTTGTCTAGGTTGCCTAGCCCATTGGAGAAATGTGTGGATGATCCATGGAATGATTTCAGTATTGCCTTGGTACATGATTCTGGTAGACCTGCTATAAAAAAAGAATTGTGGAAAAAAGAGATGGAAGGAGATGCTGTGCTGCAGTCTGTTTTGAAGTATGTTTTGGAAGGCTGGCCTAAGAAAGATCAATTGGCAGAATCCTGTAAACAATTTTGGGAAGTTAGATCGGAACTTCCAGTGGACAAGGACATTATTTTGAGGGGAGATTGAATTGTTCCACCGTGTGGAGTGAGAGAGGTGATTATAGAGTTGTGTCATATGTGATTGTGTTGATTGAATTATATTCGAAGAGGCCAGTGATTGGAATAGTGGAAAAAGCCAACACTAACGCAGTTTTGGAATGTCTTGATAAAACATTTTTGGCGGAGAGTATTCCTGCAAGTTTGTTAAGCGACAACGGTGTTCAATTTGTGTCTGATGCAGCTAAGGTGTATTTTGAGTGGATAGGTGTCAAGCACAAAACCACATCTCTATATAATCTGAGTGGTAATATGGCACAGTAGAAAGGTTTAACAGGGTTCTTAAAGGTGCTATTCAAGGACCTATGGAAAAAAATGTGGATTGGCATAGAATTGTTTTTAAGGCGGATTGGGCTTACAGAATTACAGAAAATGATGCTACAGGTTTGAGTCCTTTTGTGATTATGAGAGGAAGGAATCCAAGATGTAAATTTAGCCCTGCTTGATTGGTGGATACAGGAATTAGACATTGGTCACCGGATATGGTGATGGATTCTTTATGTAGAACACAAGAAAAAATGAAATCTTATTATGATAAATCTCATACCTTCCACGGTCAATATAGGTGATTGGGTTAGTGTAAAAAAAAACGTTAAAGTCAGAAAGGGTGAAAGTCAGTATTTTGGACCAGAACAAGTGATGGAAGTATTACATAATGCTGTTAGACTGAGTGATGGTAGAGTTTGGAATCTTAAACGTGTTGCCCTATGTAATAAGGGACTGAATGTTAGTAGTTGTGAAGGGGTTGTGGATGGAATGTATGGAAGTAAAACCTTTGATTGGTTGGAGGATGAGGATAGAGAACGTGCAGAGGATTATCCTTCTAATTTTGATTGGGTGAATGAAGGTGAGGGTGATACTAGTAGATGTGATACTAGTGAATGTGATGACTGTGTGGGAAGTGGAAGACAAGAGTCGGGCTCTGTGATGGAAGGATACTTGAGTGGTGTATTGTGTGAGGGAAAAAGGAAGGAGACACCTCCTTGTTGGTTGAAAGATTATGTTTTGGGGTATGTTACATGTACTCAGAATACTTCCAGTCAGGAATGATGGGTGTGTGAGTGTGTTAAGTTTGTCTTGTGTATTTGTGAATATTTTGTGTGGTTCTATTGTTTGTGGGTTCTTATTAATGTGATTTTATTCCTTTAAAAAAAAAGGGGAAGGATGTGTTGATGTGTTGTGTGTGCTTACGTGGGTGTAGAGTGCGAGGCACTATGACATGGGTAGATTCTATTGCGTCCGTGACGCGTGGAATCAATTCGTGTCAGTTGGGGCTTCCTTCTGGTTACCGCTGGACCTGTTTCCTGTTGTTCCTATCTTAAATAAAAAAACAAAATCCTACTGCTTGCATCTTCATTTACGGCATGTAACCTGCTCACTTCAACTAGGCAATGTCTAGATTTGTGAACACTAGCATAAATGTAACCACTTAAAAACAACACCAAGGAGCATATTAGGAATCACAGACCAATTTCCCTTCAATTATTCAAACTTTAAACTTTTAGAAGACTCCTGTTAAATCAGGTCAAAACTTGAATGGTACATGGGCTGGTGCCTAAAATTGATCTGGCTCAGTTAAACAGGTGAGCTCCAAACCAGAGTCTGCCAAAATATGATGGTGTTAACATTTATCTAATTTATACCATTTCTCAGGCATTTTCATCGGTCTATCAGCTGTCCCTTGTGGTAGGTACTAAAAACAAGTAGGAAAAGGAAGTAGTTTGCAGGTGCTGAGTACGCTGCATGGTGCACCCAGGCTACAGAGCCAGGGAACAAAGAGCTTTGATTTGAATTGACTATTTTGAACAGTAGAAGGTGATATGACTCATATGTGATGGGAGCATTTCCTGTCGTAGTGCTCTTTGGAGTCAATAGTATGCTCCTGGAATGTACCAAGTGCTCGCTAAGTGTACTCTAATCTCAAAATGACCAAGCGAATAATATAGATAAAACTAAAACAAATCCTTACAATAGGTGGTGGAATCCCTAGAAAAAGGGACTGCTAGTGTGCCTGGTCCTTAGTAAGTAAACTTACAAGGGGACACGTATAGGCTGATTAACCTTTTGGATCGCATGGAGTATCCTAGCCATGTGGTGGCTAATGTTATCAATATTCAATATAACCAATCAATAACTACTAAGAGAATCATTAATCATCAGACAATTAAATCAACAATGCATGAGTAACCACAACTCAATTAACCTTTTAACAATTTTTATTCCCTATTAGTTACAATTCTAGACCATCGGGTTAATTCAGACTTCATTCAATTAGCTCAGAATCAGTTCATTAGTGACCACCAATTACATAATCTAATCAAAACTTGAGAAAACATGTGCTCTAATTCTTCAGCATAAGCTAGCAAGGATGAACATATTGTCATTAACAGCAGAGTGCAGCAATCAGTTCATCAATCATTTGTCACTGTCAACGTCACCCAAAGGAACCTTACCTAATCCACATTAGCATTTAGTATGTGGGACTTAATGCAAAAATAATTTAGAGTATGAATTTGGAAAAACATTTAGCTAGGTGAAAAACTATAAAACAGCGCAGTTGGTACCTAGAAAGAAAGGAACAAAGTCACATTGTCATAGCTACCTATACACGGAATGAATCAGCAATAAAGTCAGTCTTTCTCTTCAGGTCATCAATTGATCAGCAACACATCAGGCTCTCAGAGCGCGAGCCCAACAACAGAATCTCGAATCGCGTCTTTTGGTATCAGCATTTCACCCCTCACATCTGAAGTTTTTGCCCCTTTTCATGACTTTTTATGAATGTTACCCAGTACATTCCCCTAATTCCTAATTGGTCAATTAGTCTCCAGATATGACTCTACCCAATAATATTAATTTTGAAAACCTATGAATTCTAATATTACACCGTTCTCAGTTCATTGATTGGTTCACTGTACGATATCCTCATCATCTGACTCATCAGGTATCAGAAATGTTGCATCTTCTTCTCCAGTCGGTGTCTCTATTTTTCGAGTCCCGGGAAAGTACATCGAGTCTGTCTTACACCAAATTTGTTACATGTCTAGTTCCATCATCTCCTGTCCATTGGTACATTGCAGAAAATTCTAGCTAAGCAGACTTTATTAACATTCGCGGTTCAGGGACAGTTAAATGCATCAGCTTCCCTACAGTGCGCTAGAAATTCAGCTTCTGCATAAGGCCTGGCAACTAGGCCACAACTTCGGTTAAGTTAGCTCTATAATTTAATGCAAAACATAAGTTATACACCCTACTATGGCATATTACTACATTTCTATTATTAATTTTCATAATTTTCACACATTTTTAGTCATTCTTAGTACAATTCATGAACATTGGTGACCACTCTCTGTGGGCACATTTTCCAACGTGCATTTTAATTTCGCTACATTTCATTTTCTATCATTAACACATAAACATTCATTAGCAATTTCTAGTTAGCATATCTGCTTCAACAAGACCATGCTAAACAAACCTGGTAAACCTGAGTGTTCCACAGGGATCTATTTTATTACTCTGATTTTTAATCTTGATATGGCTCCACAGGCCTTCACTTTACATTATATTGGTTTTCTTTTTTATATTCATGTTGATGATGCTCAAATATTATTTAAATTCTACCCAATAACTAGTAATCAGTAAAATAGAAGTCTGATAACTTATTCCTTTTCAGGATGAAATTAGATATTGACTCTCTTCAAGCCGAAACTGTCAGAGCCCCTTAGCTAATGTGGCTGTGAATTTACTCTGAATCTCTAAGCACATTAATCCGGAGTATAAATCACTGATATGCTTATGAATGAGATAGCCAGAGACCCTAAGTACATATACTATTTAAGGGATCTATATTGCAGATCTCTTCCCATTTGAGAGTGGGTTACCACCACCATGAAGTTGGTGGTAAAATATGAACGTTTAATTTCGGTCGCAAACATTCATGCATACCACTGCAGTTCACTATTAGGAAATGATGCCCTAAACAAGCCCCTTCCTATTACCGACATGCAAACCCATAATGTGATGCAGTAATAAGTTACTGAATAGCAAATTGGGCCTTACTACATCTCTTATGTTTTGGTGATCATAAAGTGATAGAGGCAGCCTTGAACATCCTTTTTGTTTGTGCATCATATACTTTTCCGAGGGGACAGTGATTGAAACACTTTTTTATTCCGATCTCTGGGTGATGCTTTACAATTTAAAACTAAGGACCAATGACTTCCATAAATGGTTTGGGGACTTGTCTGAAGAACGTTGGGGTTCACAAAAAGAAAAAACAGCAATGAAATGTATTTCAGAAAATTAGCTATACATTATACTTAGCACAGAATTCCTTACTTCGAATACTCTGAGAAAATGATCGATTGAGAATCCTTTCCCTAACATATTGAACAAATCTGGGTTTCATTCCTTCATGTCTTTCTGATAGCAATCAATACAACAGAATTATGGAACACACTAAGTCCAATTCACAAATGAATTAGACTTTCCCTGAAAATATTTACACCCCTGTGGTTTAGTTTAATTTATTTTAGGTATTTAAACAAAAAACTAGTGCTGGGGTCTACCAAAGAGAATGAGGAGCACAAGTGAAGCACTGTTTATAGAAGACAAAAACGATTTACAAAAACGATATTTCAGTAAAGCATTCTGGTACATCTTTGAATCTTCTCTAGCTTAAAACATAAATCCTCGACATAAAACTTTAGGGCCGGCTCCATCATGAAGGTTCGAAAATATCTGACGTGTACATGGTTGTACAATATTGATGAAAATACTAGATAACAGATTTTTTTCTAACTCTCATTATGAAACACACCGCTTGCCTAAAAGCATGTGAACACTCTCGGCCCCAGGTTTGATGAAGTTCCCACTTGAATTGCATGTGTTCCCTAATAATAAATGCATGATCCTACCTGGATTTGATCACATATTTATAGCAGAAGTCAGGATCTGTTTTCATCAAGGTGACCTTTTAAGACACAGGAAGCAGGAGAGTACTTCTAGTTCTATTGACATATATTTTTAATTTCACGATTTCTCTTTCCGGATGTCTTTCTGCTCTTGACAAAGTATTCATGTGTAAACCTAAATGCCTCCAACATGTTATCATGCTTTCAGTCTATTTAGAACTCAGAGGATGAGAGAGACTTTTAGTGACATTCGCGATCAGACAGTTTTTTTTTTTGCAAAACAAAAAAAATATCCTGCAAACAGGAATGTCCAAGTAAATAACTAGTTTCAAGGTTGGGATCTCTCGTTGTCTCTTTTTAAAGATTGCTCTCGTATTGTAAGCAAACAAAAGAAGGACAAACTAGTGAACAATAAAAGTTATTGACCCACCAAAGGTCATCTTCACAAGCCCGATTAAAAACAATGCAAAAAAATAAAATCCCTTATTTTCAACTTTTTAAGAACTCAAAAAGGATTATATCTGAATTCAGAGCCATCTATGCATGTTATCAATATCCATGAGTACTCAAGAATGTAAGGGGTGTGCCACTTTCTTAACTCTCCTGTGGCGCACACTGCAGGTCACTGCATTGCTTCACAGTTATAGGGAGGCGGCCATAGGCATTGTGGGGTGTGTCCCCATGTAACACCCATGGCATTTGACACATTTTCAGATTTACTAGAGTTTGTAAACCTGGGAATACCTCAAACTCCTACGCCTCCAAATGGGAGGCATAAGAAAGGTGCAACAAGGAGAAATATCCTTTTTTCCTCCTCGCTCTCATCTCTTTCTATGTGTGCTGCCTTCTACAGCACACACAGTAAAAGGAAATTACCTTCATTTTTTTTTATTTTTTTTTTTGCAGGAAGGGGTCTCTTTCCTTTCTGCACAAAGACAGTCAGCCCTACAATGCAGACACACTTGAACCATGGTGCAAGGTTGCCTGCGTTGGCACATGGCAGACCATTGTGCACCACCGCAAGGGGAAAGGACAGGAATGCACAGCAGCTCTTAGATAAGGTGCATTCCTGCCCTTTTCTATTGACTAAGGGTAGCACAGCAAGAATCTTTGTGGCACTGCCCTGCGACCAGATGCTTGTAAATTAGGCCCTAAGTCTGTTTGCTTGTAAAATTGCAAAAGGTGCACAATACTGTATGCAGAAAGTTGGTGCAAAATGCATTTGAAATTAATGTATTTTGGTTTTTTTTTTCTCCTGAAGAAACCACTTCATCAGTCTTATGTGTGCTCTTATTTAATTTCTGGAAATTGGCTTTCTCCTGCCCTTGACAGGGGCCTATGTGCTCGTGTTTCCCTGAAGTGAAATTACCTGTAAATTATACGTTGGTTAATATGCATACATTAATGTGTTTGAAGGTGGTCAAAACTTTTACAATTAAACGACCCAGGAATGCCCACAAACCAACCCCACTACTAGACATACCAATGCAGAAAATACATCATGCAGATGGAAATCCCATGTTGGCACATCCAGTATGGAAGAATATGTCTATATTCCTGACATGATTAAACCTTTTCCAAACTTTTCTTGTTTCCATCCCAAAGTTGGGATCAGAGGTACAAACGTTTTTAGAAATTGGCCTTAAGAATATATTATCAAGTTAGAAATAGTTTGCCACTGAGAAATCATCAGGCTCGGGAGACGCACTTGGGATGTTAGCAGAACACTGTGACTGAATGCTCAACGCAATTCCAAAAAATAAAGTAAATATCTGGCTACAGACCGCACAACACACACCATATAACCTCCAGATAGGGCCATTTTGTCAGCACACTTCAGCCATTGATTTGCATGGCTGAGCCCCCTTGAGTCATTTGCTCATAGTGTGGTCCGTCAAGTTTTGAGATGAAACAATGGCCTCTCACAAATGTTTACCATTTCTCCAAATAGGTTTAAAAGTAGTTCTCCGGTGTGAAGCATACCTGTTCTCAATTAAGCAGCCAGCTGCCAGTGACAGACCTCACCTGCTTTTATGGAAGCAGAAAGCTACTGGTGTGTACTCCAATTTGAGCCTTGCCTATTCTCCATGGAGCAGAGATCTGCCATCCACAGCTCTCGTGAGTCCCACCCACTCTGCTGCAGTGTGCTGCTAATGTTTGCTCAAATGTAAGTACTTCCCACTCTAAATCTTAGATATGAGCCTGACTTTTCTCCAGGTGTAGGAGGGGTGTCTTTATATATTTCCTCACTATGCTTACCCCAAAATACCTAGGTGCAGAATAAATGAGAAGGTCCAGCAGGGACAGCAGCCTGTCATAATATCATAAAAAAATAAAAACGCGTTTTCAGTCACTATGACTGACATGTCTCTATTTTCTGTCTCAAAACGTTAGTACAAATTCCGTATTTTGAAGCAGGATCAGCGGATCCTAAGAGGGATGGTAGGAAAATATATATGTGAGTGGGGTTGTGGTTAGTCTGATAGGGTTCTGAGTCTTGCAATTAGTTTATGATGTGTTGCAGTGCTTTGAAGATCTACAAAAACATGTTTAAACACTGCACAGCTAAACAATCCAGAGGCGCATGTGGCAACAGAAAGAAGTATGCAAATCAGAATCAAAAGTATACAGCAACCTGGAGACTGTGGTGAGTCTTACCACCATTCTGACCCTGCTACAGAATTAAAGATTGTTAACTTTTCTACAGCACTTCCAAGATGGCCTCTCTGCTGACTTTATTTTCGTGACATAATCACAGGTGAGAGAGCGTAGCATATATAATCTATATTAACATAAATGTTATGAATTAATGTGTGACAATGCCGCATAGAAAACTGCAATAGTAATTTTGCTTAAACGTGCACCTGAAAGTGACCACGGGGAATGGCCGCCAATGTATACATGGACTAATAATGATGCATAAAATGTTTATGTATTATTATATTGAATACGTTTATACTAATTATTAATAATTGTATTATTGAGTTTGTGCTGAAATCCTTATAGGCCTTAAGTTAGCATGAGCCGAAGCTTAGCTGCTTGGCTCTCATATTAAATGTATTTTTCCTATCTTGAAGTGTGCTGACTCACAAAAGGACACAACCTCTTATTTTTCTTCAAACTAGAAGATGAATATAACCATGCTAGATCCATTCCCATGCTTTTTTTCATTGCTTGTAGGGCGATATTAAAAACAAAATGAAACAGTGTAGATTAATGTAATGTACAAGGTCATTCAAACCGTTGAAGACAATGGAACTACTGACCAAAAGATGTGCAAAGAATTACAGAAAGATGAAATCATACCAGACGTGCCACCTCTGAAGACATCGAATAGGAGAACCAATCAAAGACTTGTAAAATAATATGGGGTGAAAGATGGGTGACCCAATGTGTTTTCTGATAGGTTAAAGATAGTGGGGTATAGCAAATGTCCAATAGAATTTTGGGGGAATGTACAACGAAAAAGGGATAAAAGCCCATGACACGTGGAACCAGAGTGGTGGGTTAGGGAATGCTATTGATTTTATCCAGAAACTTTGTCACTCTGTTTGGTGACCTATTGGTTTGCTTAGAACCATCCTCGTCCTTAGATTTGCCAATTTTACACTTTGCCTCCTTATGAGGGAAGTGCCCCTTTTGCCCCAGAGCTGAGTTCTGACAGATGGCGATTTGACTGAGGTCCTGAAGACGAAGGCTGAACCTGTGCACTGACCTAAACTATCATAAATTAAATTATCATAAAGGGACGCGTTAGCACAGGTTCATGATTTACTGTCAATAACCAGACATTTCTGGTTGCAAGTTGGTAGATTCTTACCCGTTTTCTTCAGATTCAGCATTCTGCATTGTTCTTAGTCTCCTCAGATACAACTCCCCATCATGCTGTGGCTGGACCCACTTTTATCATTGTATTTAATTATTTGCCTTCACCTTGGATTCTCACAAATGTCGTAATGCATTTTAATTGCCAACTTCAGCACACGAGTCTGTGATCAAGCGGCATGTTTTGGAGCTCGTCCCATCTTATCCTAAACAGTCAAGATTACAAGCATCATAAAGCAAGGACAATCATATTCAGCATGTCCCTAGAGAGTTTTCTATCCCTGTAGGCAGGCATATTGAGCTTGTGAGCAGCCTAACCCAATAGTCTCAATGTATCAGATAACCCAATACCTCATGCTATGTTCCAAGCCTATATTTTCTTTTAGCCTATGATTGCATTGTGAGTTGTAAACCTGGGTTCTCATTAGAACTGGCACGGTTAATTGCGATGTACACAGTGACTCCTGTTCTCATACAAAGAGCAGTGAAGAGTTTAGCTGCTATCAGGGCACTCCTGTATTTTACCCCCTATAAATTTCAGCTTATCAGTTCCCGGATAATTTTTTAAATGACAAAATTCTCAATAATTGCCCACTTATGCAGATGTTGGTGTGCAAACCACCGACATATGTAAATTATCGGCATTATCTGGGACAAACTTATATTTTGGAGTTGTTTGTCGCGCGGGATAAATTGGGCCCAGGGGAATCCGATTTTATCAGGTTCGAGCAATATCGGCACAAACAAGGGGTCGCTTGTAGTGAGTGCCTTAGTTTAAATTACCTGGAGTGTGAAATATTGTTTTACATAACAAAAACCTGACATTGGAAAAGTTATCTTCCAGAGACATGAAGTAATCAGATAACTATATTGCAGGCATGTTGAGTGTGCTTCTGATAAAGCAGCAGTAATGTCTAGCTAGGTGGTGCATTCAGGCTTTCACATGTTTCATGTCCTAAGTTTTTACATATCAAATTAATGTATTCTCGCAGTTGTCGTTTCTCGAATATGCCATTGCTAAAAAAAAAAAAAACTGATTACGGGTTGCGTGGTGGTAGGGGCATGGTAACACTGCATTTGATTTTACCGTTCCCATCCAACGCAGCAAATCCTTGCCAGAACCATGCAATAGCAAACACCTGGAATGGGCGATTACTGTTTAGGACCAACGTTTCCCATCAATAATACACACAGTAGTCTCAATTCCCTGGGTTTAATGCATACATTCACCACTTGCTCTGGTCAGATGGTAAATTAGTACAAGGACCTCTGGGTTGGGTGAGGAGTGAGGAGTAGGGTTGGGAAAGTAGAGGCGGGATGGTGTTTTCTGGCAGTGGAAGCCCATCAGAGTAAAATCCTTGAATGAGGCTTGGTTGCTCCTCAGTCAAAGCCTTGTGCAATGTTTCAGACTCGAATAACCAACTGGAGATATTAGGTCTGAATCTTTGATTCCTGGAAAAACACGAATATGGAAAACAGACCCACTTGGAATCAGGCACCATAGTTTCTTGAAATAATTCTGCCCCGTCTGAGTTGTAATCAGCCATACAGTAATAGTTGGCATATGATAACATCAAACCTCAGCTCCAAGCAATTTTAAATCTTATCCTGCTGTTTGAGGAACTGCACCTGCATATTTATAAATCCCAGTCAAGCAGTCATCAGTTAGAGAACAAAGTCAGGAGCTGAAGATCTTGCGGCAACAGTGTCACTTTTCTCTTTACTGCATTTCTGGATGTGTTTCATAGATCAGATTGCTCCTTCTCACACTGCAGCTACAATTTTGGTGACAAAGGCCCTGTTGTTTGGTGAATGACAAATTCATTGGCTGCCTAAAAATATTATGATTCACATTGCATCAAAAAGGCCAATTTAATCTGTAATATACCCTATGGAGATGATGCAGCTGTCATACTGTGTATAATCTGTAAATCATGTGCCAATTACTGCTGGAATCAAAGTTACATTATTGCTATGTCAATTAAAGGCACAGTTTGAAAGTAGCTCATTCTTATATAGATGTGAGAACACAGGCACCCAATGGTTTTGTAGAGGGCTGTATTGTCCTTATTCACATTTAAGGGTGCTAATCTTAACGACACCTTTCTGGAAAAATGATTAATGTAGTCCAGTTCAGTATAAGGTAGACATAGCCTTTGGTTGAGGAGCAAGTTGGCAGCAAATTTCTAGTTGTTTTCTTTTTCTTTTTTTAACACAAGCTAAAGTCTTATTACGATATTTAACTACAATGTCAATTTAACCTTTGTTCATTTCAGTGAATTTCTAGGAATTATTTTCAAACGTGAAGTAAGATCTTGGTACTAAACCTGAATACAACATCACTTTCACCTTTGTTTTTTTTCAGGGAAATTCTGTTTTTTGTACATATTCCCACAACTTTCCCACTGAGCACAGCTTTTGGCTATGTGCCTAGGTAGGTTAGCTACAGAGCCTGACCTCTGCCCAAACCCTGCGCCCACTCTGTGGGTGTTGAAGACCAGGCATGGCATGTGGTTGGTTGCAAAGCTGGCCCAACCCAAAGTGTGGAGACCTCGTGATATGCATGCCCTTTAGTCAGGCCCTAGCCACAACACTTGCAGATGTCCAATACCCCACCTTGCATGGCCTTCACCTGTAAGTGGCATGAGGCTGGAGGCAGTGAACCCAACCTCCGTGGGTGGCCAACCCACTCCCTTTTACTCCACAGCCTTTAGCCATTTATATGACCTAACTGTATGACACATAGCAAGGTAAAGTGCTTTGCCCTTTAGGAAAACCCATTTTTAAATGTTAGTCAAGTGTGTCATGTAAGCAACAGTGTTGGTGCATGATATATAAAGGGGGAACATGCATAATAGAAAAGGATGTGTTCATAGAAAATATTTGAAAAATGATGTTTGATATTGTGTAGGTAAACCTATATTTTCTATGACTTGGAGTTATTTTAAATAAAAGTCTACTTTTGTAACTTTAGCTGGAAAAATACTATAAATGTTGCTGAAAGTGTATTTCTTGAACTTATTGGTGAAAGTAGATGTGTGATAAGTCTATTGAATAATCCTTGTTGAAGTTTTGCAAAGTGTATTTCTTTATTTTAGATTAGGTCACGTGCTACAAAATTATAAATGGAACTGATAATTCAAGGCTTGAATTATTGCAATGCTTACCTTCACAAAACATGCAAAAGCTGAACCATAGTATCAGATTTTGCCAAACAGAAAGCCACATACTCATGAAAACTAGTGCCTGCTTTCTTATACAATAATTAGTCTGTGTGTCAGGAGAAGGTTCCTCAGGAGCAGTACAATCCAATGCCCACCTTCTGGCAGCACTGACTGTGAATTTACACTATACCAGAGGCTCGGAGTGGTTGGTCTGGGGGAGAGTACTGAGGGGAGGGAGACTTGGAACAGTTATGACCAATGATTAATGTTAAACCCATGAAACACTGGATTAGGCACCAGTAGTCACAGTTATTTATAAATGATTCTAACTCTCCTCTTACCTGTATAGGAAGTAAGAGTGTTAGGGGGTTATTCTAACTTTGGAGGAGTGTTAATCCGTCCCAAAAGTGACGGTAAAGTGACGGATATACCACCAGCCGTATTACGAGTTCCATAGGATATAATGGACTCGTAATACGGCTGGTGGTAAATCCGTCACTTTTATCTCACTTTTGGGACGGATTAACACCTTCTCCAAAGTTAGAATAACCCCCTTAGTCTCTCTCAACTCCACAACTCTTAGGCGTTTGTGGAGATGAGCACAGCAACCCAATCTACACTTCATTTTGTATTACTATTTGCATGTACTTTTGAGTTCAAGATTCACTTCAAACAATACTCTGCCACTCAAGAGTTTATTCACTGTTCACTTGTGCTACTGTCCCACACATATTTCATGCCTGTTATCTTTTATATTTATTCATACAATTCTAATATTGCAGCTTTAATGTTATGAGATTCTGCTAAGCGCTTTGTCACAGTTCGTTAGGCGCTTACTACTTTTGTTCTAATACATTAGCTTGTACAAAATGGGCCTCATTACGAGTTTGGTGGTCTGACGGTAAGACCGCCGCAGTGGCGGACCCAAAAGACCGCCATGTAGGGGGTCATGCAGACCATCGTATTATGAGTTACACAGCCAGGACCACCTAAACCCAGCAAAAATTCTGACACTGCCAGGACTCTGGAGGGCGGGAAAGAGGCAGTTCCATTACCAGCACCGCCAGCCCGTCAAAAATCTTCCAAACCAATTACCACCCACAAAACACAATAGCTGTTCTTCTTTGGTGGCAATCCAATGGCAGTGCAAACCATGGCTGTCGGCGGTCTACACAGCAATACACTACACCACATTGGATAGTTTGCATTCCACACATCTGACACACAGCCACACACCCAAGACACCTACAAACTGCACTATTAAACACACTTCTTCACACCCCACAATCCTTTGAATCAAAAACGATATACACAGCAAGATAGAGGCTCCACACAGAAATTAGGGTCCAAAGATTAGGCACCCCTCAGCACACAAAATACTACTCATCACACACCTACACATCATACATGTCACACAATTATTTTTTCCACACATCAGACACAACCTTTCTCCCACTCACAACACAGCACGGGCACCCCATCACCCATTTTCTTGACCTTATTGTGTTGTCCACCTCTACCATGTCCCTACAAAAACATCCCCGCTTCACAGACAATGAGTTGAGGGTCATTGTGGACGAAGTCACCAGGGTAGAGCCACCTATTTGGAGCACAAGTCCAACAAACCACTTCTGCCTGGGCCCCTACCTCCTCCCCCAATGTTCGCTTTATGGAATGAGAAAGACTTGGACATCCTGCATCCTGAGGGCTTGACAGGAATACCTGGGGAAGTTGAGTCATGTAAGTCACAACACTTAAAATTGCACCCCAAAAGTTCTGTCTTGCATGCTCACTGATCACTTTTTGATGTCTTGACAGCCAACACACTCACCACCCCTCTGTCAAATGGTCCAAATTCCGCTCTCTGTTATACTAAATGTCAACAAAACTCATATGGGTGCACAGTGTATGTGTATGGCGTGGGTAGTACAGGGACTGATAGCACTACAGCTCCCAGCAGGCACTGTTCTACCATTAAGGAAACCAGAACGCTGTAACCAAAATGAAAATAGCCTTGCATGTCAACTACACAATTGACTAAACCCACTTAAATGATCCACAATATCACAGTCTAGGACAATGACAGCAATGCCATGGGCATCTGCCAGTACAATACCACCAACACAAAGCTACAGCTGTGCCCAGTGCTAAAATGGCCCTTTCAGCTCCTCACCTGGGAGGAACACACATATCTGCAGTGTGCTGTGCTAAGTTAACATGGTATATATGACGAGGTAGATTGACTACCCCTAATCTGATATGCAGGTCAGTTTCCACTTCACAGACATCCAACTGTCAAAATGGTCTGGTAACTTGTAGCAAGGTGTATGTCATAGGAATTCCCTGTATCTAATATAGCTCTACCCCAGATTTATTTGAAATCAGGTGTCACTGTCATAGAAGGGAATCAAGATACACAGCGCTGAAAGCATATCTACCTGTCAAAGTGTGATACCAAATGTTGCATTACAATGAGTAATTCTCTGTTCCACTTCTTCTACAGGTCACCTACCCACTGTGACCAGTGAGAGAGCACCTGAAACAGCGACTTCCCCCCTGGATGAAGACCTCAGTGAGGAGAACACTCCTGGATGTGAGGACATTGACAACGAGTCTGGCCCATCTGGGACACCCGATCAGTCTACAACTGTCAGCCTCACACTGCCTAAATTGACCCCTCTCAGCCCTTTTGCATCTACATCCCAAGTAACCATTCACCCCCAAACCTGTGTTCCAAAGACGGTTAATACCATCATGTGACCCCCCAGTACAGATACCAGAGTCACCACTAGAAAACCCTGACAAGGAAGGACCTGGCACCAGTGGGAGTGGACAAACTGTGCCGAGGGCACAGGCATGTGGGAGTAGGGTGCGTGGGAGGGATGGTGCGGGCTAGTGGATTGAGGCTCCAACTGGCCAGGACCCTACCTCCCAAGTCTTGGGAGCCTACCAACAATCCCAAGGCATGATGGGCCAGGTACTTGCCATGATGGGGGACAATAAGCAGCTGCAGAGGGACAACCACCAGAAAATCAGGCGAAAGTGGGAGGCCAAAATGCCAACATAGCCTCCCTAACAGGAGTCCTGAGTATGTTATGTCCTCAACAACAGACCTCTTCCATTGGTCATGTAACATCAGCCACGTCTACATCTGTGGCAGCCAGTAGAATGGAGGCTCTGTAAGAGGACATGCCTCTGTAGCTAAAGAACCCTCTCCTGCAAATGTGGACGTCCACCAAAACATCCAGGAGGAGCAGATGCCAAGACTTCAACCACTGCCAGGAAGTGAACCTCTACTCACTGGTTCCCCTAGTGTGTCACAGTTACACCCTACTGACTGTCTTACAACCACTCCATTTTCCAATGGCGCAAGGACACTAGACTTGAGACTCCAAATGTTGTAGCAGCTACTCTGATGATTACATTGACCATGACTGAACCATTCACTGTTTGCACTAAATGATTTTATCCCATTTCTTAAATATACATGTGCACTTGTAAATAAACACAACTAAACCACATATCATATTTGAGAGTTAATTTCCAGTTATTTTCAACAGTTAACAGTGATTTGTGTTTTTCTTACACATGATAATCACATATGTACCAAATCTGTAAAGTCCCATCTCACATGTGCTGTTGAATCTGGTTCAGATATATGTACAATTATACAAACGGACACACTTCTAATCCTGTTTATTGCACTTTCCTGCACATAGGGTGGCAATATGCCAAATATCACACAGTGCACCACAGCTTCCCAATTGAATGCTCCAGCATAGGTGTGAATAGCAAGCATTCCACAGACTAATGACGTTAGGGGCATGTCAGTCTTTGTCTATACAAATAGGCAAACAGATTGAGTCTATAAGTCATCAGATAATTCCTTATCTCATTCCCATACCATACCACTCTAATGACCATACCCCTGAAATAGACTGAGGTCAGTAAAGCTGTACCCAGTCATTGAACCTTCCACTTACCATGGTAAGGTATCTGTAGGCATGCTACTCATCTATGTCAGTATTGGCACACATTGACAGTGGCCTACAATGAGGTAACACATTGACAGCTACATACAAAGTTAAATATAATAATCATCAAACCAATGAGAAGGTAGGGGTTATGGATTGCACAGAATGACAATTCAGATACACAAGATCACACATTGGACATCCTTGACCCAGATAACATGGCACACAGGTCAAATGTGTGAACCAGTACACTACCATCCCACTGTCCTGACTGTATTAGCATGAAACTCATACATCACCAATATGATACCATGTAGTACCTGGAACTATCCATGTTCATTTCACTTGTCAGACCTGCAAATCCCACCTGTCTGTGACACAATTCAGAATTGGCCAAATGAGGATGACGTTGTGAAGTAATCTGCAAAGTATAAATGTGATGCAAAAGTTATAGGCAGGTAATGGTAATAGAAACCTATAAAGACATGTCCCAAATACAATAGCAACACTGAATGTGCAGTGTGACAAACATTAACAAAGGAGATCATCACGATAGTCACAACTCCAAGTACAATTTTGCATGCACACCTGAGCTATGTACTGCTAAGCAGCTAGTGAGCTGTCTGATGGTCATACAAAGACCCTTCTCAAACATCTCTAAGCCCCCCAATAACCCACTGAGTCAAATATGTAACAGAAAAACACATACCTACATTCAGTTGAAGTACTGATTTATGAAATGCTCGTGCTTTGGCCCAGAGAATTCACCTATAATAAATCGTTATAAGTGTGCAAACATAAATCCTAGACATCCTCACATTTGTCAGCAGACATAAAATACTGACAACACATCACATATATCACTTACCAACCAGCCTGGCCCTCTCTGTGTACTGTTGTGTCATCAGCAGTGGGTTATTGCTGTTCTGCCAGATAAAGGCATCATGAAATGAACCTGGGTAGCGTGCACATATTTAGGAAATGAAGAGGTCTGCCAAACAGGCTACTTGCACATTTATGGTGTGGAAGTTCTTTCTGTTCTGATACACCTGTTCATTGCCATTTGGAGGAACCAATGATACACGGGTATCATCAATGGTTCCCACCACATGTGAGATGTGTGCCAAAGCATAACAATATGCCTTCACATTGGCCAAATCCTGCCATTGTGGAAATCTGATGTAGCTGTCCAGGCGTTTTAACAATGCAGAGAGTAGATCCTTCAAGACCAGACTGAACATAAGATGGGACATGCCTGCAGTTAGGGCCACGGTATTCTGAAAGGACCCTGTGTCTAGGAAATGCAGCACTGACGTGACTTGTACAATGTGTGGTATGCTATTTGGATGATGGATGGCAGGAATTAGATCTAGCTCCAACTGACTATAGAAATCCATGATTGTCTGCCTATCCAGCAGGTAGATCTGGATCACATGGAGATCCTCCATTGTCTGCAGGTTTGTTAGTAGAAGATACACTGGAGGTTGTCTGACCCTTCTCATTGCAGGGTAACTAGATGAAGGAATACAAAAAGGTATGTCTATTAGTCATTGTGTCCATTATTAGTGTGAATCCACATATGTCACACATGATGCGTGGATATGCCATATGAAATAGCTAAACATGGTACACAGGGCTTACCTATGGAAATAATGGCTTATTCTTGTAAAGTCATCCCTTTACCTCGATTATGACTAGGAAATGGATACACGTGTCACTGAAAGTCTTAGTGATAATGACATTCTAATAATGTTTCAAATATGAAGGACACTAATACCATCTATCCAATTGCCATGACGGTGCAGACCATGTCACTAATTATACAGAACTCACACACCATGTATATAAGAAGATTTATATTAAATTAGAATTTAAATGCATTTTTGCTTAAAGCCAGCACTGTAAACTATGGTGCAGATATGTTTCGGACCTTGTGACACATCTTTATTTAAACTTTTCTGACCATCTAAGCACCTTAAAATGGCAGCTTCCTGACCTACTGTACTGGCCATTAGGAAATTACTTACATCTACCGGCAGAAGTCGTCATGGCGGTAGGCGGATACTACTGTGATGTATATTTCCATTGGAACGCATTGCTGCCTTTGGTGGTCTTGGGCCAATGGCGATGTCCGCCGGCGGTGAAAGTGTCCTCTGTGGCAAATGTGACCACCATTTCATACTTCATCTTTCACTTGACTTGTGATACTGCTGCCAGCAGGACTACCACAACTTAAGCTGCTGTGTACTGCCTCTGGGAGCAATCATGCCACGTCCTATAGGTCTTATGGCCCCTGCCTTCTCACCTGAGGAGATTGAGAAGTTGGTGGAGGAGGTCCTACCCCTGAATGAACAGCTCTGTGGTGCACCAGAGGAGCAAGTA
Source organism: Pleurodeles waltl (assembly GCF_031143425.1). Lineage (NCBI taxonomy): Eukaryota > Metazoa > Chordata > Amphibia > Caudata > Salamandridae > Pleurodeles > Pleurodeles waltl. Next base: position 282,529,274 of record NC_090439.1, read on the forward strand.
CGTGCACCACATGCACCAACATTTCTGAAGCCCAACTATAAAGTGTGAACCTAAGCAAAGGCTGATGGGCAGCGTTTCTGATTGTGTCCTTAAAGTCTGTAGTGTGCCAAAGTGTGCTAGAATGGAATGAATTCCTGATCATGTACTTACATTTGGTGAGGGATTGTGGGACTTGAGGAACTGTGGATAGTGTTTGATGTATGTTCCCTGACCCACCTTGTGACTGTTGCACAAGTTTAGTGAAGTTAGTGTACCAGACTCCTACTGAAATAGCAGATTTGCAAATGTGTTTACTGTCTGGTCATATGTGATAACATGACAGCTGGTGCTGGAGATGCATGTTGTCTGTCTGTTTCCACTACACATCTGGCATGACTGCATATGCTCATCCATCAGTGGAGGAGATGTTAAAGACAGTCTGTGGTTTACTTGTTGTACTAACTAGTTATAACCCTGCCTGTAGTAGTATGCTAAATGTGGACATGACATACATTTTTATTTATGTCATTCATGCAGGTAAATGCCTATCAGAAAAAGTGAATTTGGAGTGCCATTATCAAGAAAGTGCGGACCCTGGGAGTCCACAGGCAGCGGAGCTCCCACTGCCAGAAAAGGTGGGAGAACCTGTGAAGCTGGACCCAGAAGAATGCAGAGACCCATCTGGGGATATCCTCCCAAAGAGGACGGGGCGACCATCAGAGCCTGATCACCTTAATGGCCTGCATTTTGGCGGGACTACCCTGAGTGGATGAGCGTTTGAAGGCAGCACAGCAGCCAGAAGTAGGTAAGTACAGACCTAACCCATGGCTGTCCCTTTACCAGGTGATTGAATGAGGGAACAGACTGTTGGCACTGACAGTGTGGTGAGTGCAAAGTGTTGCAGATCTCCTGTGTACACATTGGTGTACCATAGCCATTTATAGCATACAGATGTGCACATACAGATGTATTCAGAGGAATGTTACTCAGCTATGTTGTCCCCTCAGTACACTAGGATATAGTGGTGTACGTATGTGTACCCCTATACTGCATTTTCTACTTTGGTGATTGTTGATACCCATCAACAGGTCACTTCTCCCAATATCATGGTAGGTCCTTGATCTTTGTCCTTTGTAATGTCTCCACATTCCTGTTTATGTGCAACATAGAGTCAGATATTTTCTATTCATCACTAGTTTCCTAATGTTTTCTTATAAGTGATAGCAGCATGTGAGGCTGTAATGTCCATTTGACATGTCACATAACCTACAAGGTTAACATCTTAACATCTGTTACAAGGTAATTCCCCTTGGTAAGTGAGGGATGCACATATAAATGCATGTTTGATACCATTAAAATGTTCCAACATTTCTATGGGCGTACATATATCGATATCAGAAGCTAGGAATGTTACAACCTTGCTAATGTTCTGTTAGTGGAAAGTAGCCACACAGCATTTTCCTTGGGCATACTGCTGTGGGCATAACACATTGGCAATGGTAGCCTAGTCACAGTTACATTCTTGACAGTAATGTATCAAATTCATGCCTCATTTAAAAAGTTCAAGAAAGATTCAACTTTGCAAATAGTTATGTATACTTGCTGTTGCTATGAAGGATGTGGCAACTAAGTTCTGGCTGTTTGGTAGCCTAATGTTGGCATTAATACCTATGTGGTGAAGGTGTGGTAGTTCACATACACATATGAATATTAATGTAAGTGTAGCTGGGCTTGTGGCTTGCATCATGGTAGTACCTGTCATTTTAGCATCATGTGTGCTCTGGCCCAGGGAATCCACCACAGACAGATGTAAGGCTCGTCATGTCTGATGTGTGTACAGTGATGCACCCACTCAGTCAGTAGCCCAATAATGGACTAATTGCATGATTAGGTAGGTATGTTTGTCATCTTCTGCATAGTTTATTTGTCCATATTTCTGGTACGTACACTCCTATGACATTTTGTGTTTGTGTGTGAGACATAGATCATAGCTAACTTGGCCCTTACTTGACTGAGGATGTTTGTTGTCTGAAGACCAAAGACCTAGATGACTTGGTCCACGTTGTATTTTCAATCCTTGATACATCACTATTGGTGCATGTGTGTGTGACATGTGTTCTGACTCCTTTACCTTAACTTGCAATGTACGGCAATTTGAGTTCTCACAGGTTTGCATGTGTCCGTTGTCAATGGTTATAATTATGTGAAATGAAAAAGGATTGGCTTGTCTAAACTAGACTTGCTTGCCTTTATTTTATAACAGGTGTCATAGCCTGGTACATGGCATCAGATTAAAATATTTAATATGTTTAGTATATGCCCTGGACCAGTGTAAAGCAATTTCACAGTCCTAAAATATTGCTTCATTGGTGCTTCACCATGTTGTTGTGGATAGGGAACCTGTATCATGTGGCAAAGTCACCTTGTAATGGTATGGTCAGTGTGATTGCTCTACTTCATTTATGGTATTGGAGGCTAGGTAGCTTAGCTGGTGTTTAACAATGATCATATTGATGGACATACATCGTATTTTATTGTAACATGATGTTGGCACTTTACTGGCATTTCCTGGGGGTGTTGGTGAACAGGAAGTAATATGACTTATGTGTACTGTAGTTGGGATGGAAGTGCTGTCTTGTGAATGTGATGACCATACCGGACTTTCTATTTTTCAGCATCAGCACTGGAAGGTGAAGGAGACGGGGCACAGCCAAGTGGGGAAGCTTCTGACCACGGGACCTCCCGTCACAAGAACACCGACAGCGAGGGACCCAGTGGTGCGAGGGCAAGGGTAGTGCCATGTGGAGACTGGATCCAGTGCATCTTCTTTGGTATCCTCCTCCAGTGGCCACTGCCTAGTGGTGGCGAACCCATCAGAGACCTCGCCAGTACCATCTCTGTCGCCATCCCCCATTCTATCACCTCCTTCCCTGTAGCTCTCCACCCAGTTAGCTGTGCCCACCCATCCAAGAGGGTAGGTGTTTACTTCACTGGAGGCACCTCTGCCCCAGCCCCTGTTAGACCTGCTGCCCTCTGTGGGTCAGACGGCCATCGTGAATGCCATCCAGGGACTGGCAACTGAAATCCAACAGAGCAATGCATTCCTGGAGGGCATTCAAGGTGCACTGGCTTGCCTAAAGAGATCATTTCCGGCTCTCGCCTCCACACTATTGTCAGCCAGTCACACTTTGTCTACCGTCCCACCTCCCCCTTCCTCTTCCAAGTCCGAATCCCCCTTCCCTGACCCAGCCAAAGCTCACAAACAGAAAGGCATGCATCCACCTCAACATCCAAGGGTAGCACAGACAAACATAAGCACCACAAAACATACCACCAGCATGCACACAAACAACATCCACCTTCAAACACAGCAACAGTCACAACCTGCCCTGACACCCCTACCAGTTCCAGCATAACAGACACAACAATTGGCACACCTGCCGACACTACATCAGCATTCACTGATCCAGCCAACACACCTATCCTACCCACAGACAGCACCCCAGCAGACCCTCAAATATCCACCCCAGTCACCACACCCACAGACACCACAACACCTGATATGCCTATATGCAGCACATCCACCATACCTGCAGTCACCACCCCAATAGACAGCCACCCACGCACCATGGCATCTCCCAGCACCTCCACTCCCCCACAGCCCAAGACATATAAACGCCCATACTCGCCTATTCAATAGACACCCACAAGCACACCTCCCACCAAATCATACAACCACTCCCTCACCATCCACACACAAAACCCCTTCAGATGACCATCCCTGTGTATCCAAGAAAACTTATCTTGTGGAGTTTGACCTTATCCCTTCTCCTCCTCCCCGTGACACCCCTAAAGCCATCCCTTCCACCTCCAAGTCCTCCCCAACATACCTGTCAGCAACCATTCCCCTCCCTCCCTCAAAAAAGTCCACCCCTCCCTAAAAGCTCCACCCCCTCCCACGCCTAAGCCTAAAACCCCTGTCCCCAACCACCCCCAAGGATCCCGGAGGTGCCTGCCTGACCCTTGAAGACCCTACCTGTGGAGATTACATGGCAGTCAGGAGTCAAGTAGGGACACCATTAAGTGCCTTTGGTGCTGTTTGTTTTTCTACAGATGAGGACTGGTCTTTGTCCTTAGACAATGTTTTTTAAAACAATATTTAACATAAAGGTTAAACCAACCAGTTGGTTTTCAGGTTACATCTTTGTCCTGCACTTCCTTTCCTAGGTTTGAATTGTTTGTAGCTGACACTGGTTGTGTGGCAGTATTTTTGTGGTTGTGAGTGCTGTTTGATGCTTCTAGTATTGTCTGAGCAGTCTGTGAGATTGTATGTAGGGCTATTATCCCCCAGTGATAGGGTGTGTTTTGTGTGATGGGTATGTTTATGTAGCTGAATTTTTGTTGTCATGGTGGTGAGCTGTGTTAGTGTTGACATGTGTTTGTTGTAGTGCTCTGTGGCTTTGTGTGTTTGGCCTGTTTGCGTCTGCGGGTTCTTTGCATGCCATATAGGTTTGGAGTACTGTGTGTGTGTGTGATGTACATATTGATTGCTAAGTTGTATGATGGTGTAATTGTGTGTGTCTTATCACAGATGGTTGTATATTGTATTGTATGTGTGTGGAGTCCTTGGCCAGTGTCAGTTGTGAGTGAGTTCATATTAGTGCGGCTGTGGTGTTGTTGTTATGAGTTTTTTTTATTGTACATGAATTAGTGAGGCTGGCCCGTGCTGTTTTTGCCGTACATAAGTGTGTGTTATTGATGTGGTGTGTGTGTGTCCTGGCTGCAGTGTGCGTGCTGTGTATGTGTGGGTGTGTTAGCTGCTGTATGTGAGTGTGTCTGTCACTCTACTGTAACATGTGAGTATAGCCCTTGCACCCCCTCCCTATGGTATGTTATGTAACAGTTCATTTTCAAAACATTTACAAATGTAACAGGACAGTGTGCACACTTACGGTTGTTATCGTCCTCGTCTGTGATGATTCTGTTGTCTTTCGGTGACCAGGAACAGCGGGATGACATCTAGAAGTGGTTCCATGGTGGCTCTGGATGAGTATGGCTTCCTAGAGGTGAGTGTCTCCTTTTATTCTGTTTGTTTCCACCTGGTGTTCTGTGGTGGTCCTACTGCGGATATGTTGGCGGTGTGCAACCTCATAATGAGTCTGGCAGAAATATGGCCTCTGCCAGGCTGATGATGGCTCCAATTGGCCACAGTGGTCTGACCACACTGTTGGTGCCAGCGGTGCTTAGGTGGGATTATGTATGCATCACCGCCAATGTCATCATTTTGCGGTCATCCCCGGCAGCCTGTTGGCGGTAGGGCCACCGCCGCCAGCATGATGGTCCTAGGACCACCAAACTCATAGTAACGCCAAAGTCTTTATCTTTGTTGTAAAAGTGCCCATGCTATATGGGCGGCAAGACTTGTCTCTGTTCTCCATCCTGCACGCATGTGACAACTATGAAAACTATGTAAAAAGTTTAACATTGGCTCAAGTAAGTTCTCTCTCACAAAAGGTCACTCAACATTAATCTTCAACTCTTCTGGTAGGGCCTGGTTTTATATGCTGCATCTGGGACTGCACCCAATATAACCGCCATGTTCTGCACATAACGTGAGACCACATAACAGCTTAGAATGCAAACAGCGATGCATTAAGGAGGAAATGACAGTCTTTGTGCAGGGCGCGATTCACTGAGCAGGATATCAGATTGTTTGCTGAACACGAGCAGCATTTCCAAGTCCTAATGCTTTCTTGGAAGATAATGTCTGTTAGATTTCTGTGTACAATGTGGCAATTGCTGAGATAACCTATGAAGAGTTGCAAGTGATGAGGGAATAATACAGTCACTCCTAGAGCACATATACACATAGAGCATGTATAGAGCATATTGTTAATATCACTCATAGTTCAGAATCACCACCCAAGGGCTGAGCTGACCACTCATAACACTGTTAGAGGAAGGAAAAGGATAGTGAATGGATATTATGATGGTGACCAGGCAAACTATTAAGCATAACTAGAGATTCAGAAATTTCTGGCTGTTTACTGTCAAGTGATGTGGACTTACCTTAGTATCCCAAAACGCTGCCCCACAGAGAGTCTATGGACCTACCTGCAGGTTCTCAATTTGCCCCTTGATGAAAATGTAGATCAACTCCTTAAGCCCTACCTCTTACTCGTGAGTGGAACTGCAAAGAAGACCAAAGGGACTGAGGGAAGACATCCTGTTGTGGGCAGAGATGTGTGTCCGCAATTCCCATGCATCTGCTGTTGTACCTTGAGGAAACAGAAACCTCATGAGAACCTGACCCCTTAGTATTGAGTATGTTCTCGTCCCTCTGCCCTATAGGTGTGGCAAACAATAAGTTAAAGGTAAGTACCTGCGATCCACAAGTCTCATCTTTGGCATTGGTGTGCTCACAATGGATGGTGATATTTCTCACCAGGGTTTTTAGGATCTCTGTTCTAATCATATTTAGTTCACACAATATCTGCAGAGCGGAAACAGAGGAATGTAGCATTTGGAATGTACATGGATATGGCTTCTCTGGGTTTCGGTAAAATGTGTTGCGCACTGTGAACAATAAACAATCACCTAATATCTCTTGCACATCTTACGATGATTTCTAGTTTTGCTCCTTTAAAAACCTTGCTGTGATTATGCACGGAACAAACTGTATAGTTCCTTAGTGCACAAGTGGTTATTTGTTCAGTGCAGCATTAGTCTCTGATAGCAATTATAGCAATGTTAATCTCTGGTGGCACAAAAAGTAAAGTACGAAGGAACACCATACTTGATCGACTCCTGCTGGTGTCTCGCGGCTGGCTTGCTTTAATTGTGCTAATTATTAGGCATGCATGTGCTGTGCACGATACCTGGGGTTAGGTTTGCTTACTTTAGTTATTTTTTGTTCCTTGTCTTTTCCTTCCTTTCGGGTGGACTTCTAAGACGTGGCGGCATGAAACGATGAGGCATGTGAGGTGGTGCTCTGATGTCAGATTCAGGTAAGTGATGTGTTGCAGATCAGCGGGGTCACTTCAGCATTGTTCCTCTCACATTACAGTTCTTGAGGTAAAGCGTGTCCTACTGTGCGGGTGTGGTTTATATAGACCTCAAACACCAGTGACCAGACTTCAGCCACACCCAACATGGCCACTGAGAATGCCGAGATCTTATGAGATCTCAGCAATCTCTTTCCATAGAGGGGCATGTAAACAAAGAAAGCACTGATGCTCAAAAATAGCAGAAAATAACGGGAATAAGTTACAAAAATGCACAAAAACAATAGAGCACCTTCAAACTGCACTCAGAGACATTCCAGTACAATTAGAAAACAGAAGAGCACATACAGATCCACTCAGGGGCATGCATTATAAACATGATAAACAATCCATAACACTTACTGTTTGGGGGCATATTATCCAGTGCTTAGTGAAGGGAGTATTTGTGATGGGAGAGCGCAGCATTCAGGGATGTGATGTACACAGTGTTTGGGGGCATGATGTAGGACTTGGCATTTACCAATGTTTTTCATGACATTTCAAAGTTGAGAAAACATGGGAACCTAACTTTGCAAAACACACAAGTATTGTGAAAAGGGATCACTTCTATATTTAATTTGTGCTAGGTAAGCAAATTTTGCACAGAGATTCCCAGTAGGTTGGTAGATCGATGTTGCTGTATATGTCAGTGATCTTGTGGTGAAAGTAGTCCGATAGTGTGTCACAGAGGGCTTTGGAGGAGTGGATTGAGTTCTCTGTGGCGGAAGGGCAGGAGAATTCTCTGATGATGCTGAAGAGTTCTCTGGTGCCATTGGTACTTGCTTTGATGTGGGTGATGAGTACTTCTTTCTTAGTCTTTCTGAGTCAGTGGTGGTATCTTTTGAGGGAAGCCCTGAAGGAGCCGAAGTTGGCAGTGGTCTTATTGGAGCGCCAGTGTCTTTCTAGCTTCTGCAGTGTCATTTGAGGGTCACAATTTCCGGGTTGAACCATTTGGCTTGCTTGGTGGGATTGCTGCAGGTGATTCTCTTCAGCAGGACAACAGTGTCTGCAGCTGAGGAGATCCGGTTGGAGGTGTTTTGCACATTGCATTCGAGGGTGTTTGCAGTGATAGGTCTAGATTATTTGAGGTGGGTGAACTAGGGTGTTTTGGTGACTTTGCTCCAGTTGTGGTGGTGCAGGGTGGTGGGTGTCATTGGGGCTCTAGGCAGTCCCTCAATCAAGAAGTGGACAATGCTGTGGTCGGTCCACCAAGGAGGTGTGGGAGAACTTGATATCTAAAGCCCAACAAATAATTAATGAGAATCCGGGCTCCCTAAATCTAGAAATAACTACTGATGCCCCCAAAAAGCTTAACATCAGGGTATACATGAGTACTGATGCAATATCAGCTACCTATGTTAAAACGAGGAAAGTACCAAAATACTTCAAGGTGAATGAGAAGAATACAGTGGAAAATAGAGAGAGAAAATATAAGGAGAGAAAAAGTAATATGCCCCAATCATGTCATGTATAGTATCCACATTAGCGGGTCTCAAAGAGTGTAAAGAAATAAAGAACAGGTCTCAGAATGTGTATTTCTATTCATAAAATTAAAACATTGCTACTAATGATCTGCTGTGATAAGTATCAATTAATACATAGAGAAAGAGGTTTGTATATTGACCATATAGCTGTAGTCTAGCTTATTGTAAAGCATCAATACATAAAATAAGCGCACATTAACAGAGTACATAGTATATACATATAGCTAAGGCACAGTGCAGAGTGGAAATTAATTTGCAAAGAACCAAACACATAAGTAAATACAAATGGAGATCTTCATACACAAGACAATGAATATACATATTGAATAACCAAAATGTTATCCTATTCTCCCAAAAAGTATTCCAATAAAGGTGAGTGATCCTTTAGGGGGGTTTTCTAGTATATAGTCGTACTCTGGGTTAGCATTGAGAAGCGTTTTTTATTATGGGTTTTCTTCTAGTGTTGCCGGATTATCATTCAGTATAACGATGACTTGTCTCTCCGCATCTTACTTTCAGATAGCGACAGAGGATTTCTTCATTTGTTGATTTGTACTGAGTTTTCCTTGCACCTTAATGAGGTCAGTTCTAAGACCTAGGATTATTCCTATATGTCTTACATTGCGGGAATGGGTGTTTTCGGGCTTCACATGAATATTAGTTTTTACTTAGGTGTACTTACGATTGTTTCCGCAGATTAGACTAGTCTCTGGATAAGACTATTGCTTACATATTACATACCTGAATCAAGGTATGTCCCGTTTCTGATGGGAGCTCTAGTGTTCATTTTATTTATAGGTTTCTCATGTAATACTTGGGTGTTGGGACGAAACATATATTGGCTGTTTTCATTTATTCTCGTTTTCCCGGGTTCTTTTCTAAGACTTTGGTTATGGGACTACGTTTCTCTTTTTTTACTCTTTTGATTGTTTCTCTTCATATTGGTGGCGTGCATACTTATTTTATGTTTTCCCTCACGCAAGGAGATATCTCAATGTGGTGTTTTCTTATCACTTTACTCTCTAGTAATATTGTGGGTAATAGTTAGGATGGTAACTCTCTATTCGATAAATTGACATCAGAACATGTTCTATTCTTATTTGCACACTAAGTCACATATGGCATGTCTTGACTTGCACAAACATCACAATATGTTCTGCTCTTAACAGTACTTGTGGATATAGATCTCAGATATAGTTGTGTTCTCGTTTTTTGCAGCCCTGATGAAGTCCGTGAGAGGTTTCTCTCATAGGACGAAACACGTGTTGGCTGTGGTGGCTATATGATTATGAAATTCAAGGACGATTTTCAATTATTACAATGAACTGTATGCTTCAAGAAATAAATCTATTCTGAACTATGGATGGTGTGATTGCCTTTCCACACTGAAGATTCGACATATTACTAACTTCAAATTCTATATTCATGAGTGCCTTGACAGTTGGCTTCTACATTGTTAGTTTCCTAGGAAACACTGGAGGACTAAGGAAGGTCCTCTTGCCAGGAGCACCATGCCACAATTGAAACGTTAATACTACTATATGGACTTACTGTGAGCGCCCAATTTCCTATGACTCTCTTCCTTGGTGCTTTCGTCTTGACTCAAGTGTGTGTCCTGGGCTGTCCGTGGGGGTGGTGACTAGCTGAGAGAGACCGATGATGCTCATGTTTTCAAGGAGTGAAGCGGAGCTGGCATTGCCTGGGTCTTCTATGTAGAAGTTCAGATCCCCCAGGAAGAAGTAGTAGATAGAGTCATACAGTCAAGCAGACAATCTGCTTGATTACATGTAATGTTGTAGCAGTACACTTGCCAATCTGTGACTTGCTATGGATATATATTGAACATTTTGTGAATTGCAAGAGTAGATTTCTGACTTTTCAAATATGGTTTGTGAATATGGCTTCCCATATTTGAGAAGCAATTAGTTAAATATTAACCGAACAGTTAGGTTCCATTGGGCATTATTAATGGACTAATCCTTCAGACATGTTGTGTGCACTTGTTCCCCTTTACAAGGATTTTTTATTTTAGATCAATTAGTGACATGTTATTGGAGTCTCTGACTGTTAGAATGCACCATAGGAACCTCAAACACAACTGATGCAGTAATTGTGGTGCTGCAATTCTACAAACAGAATTATTGGTATCAATCCCTTATATCCCCCTAATGCATGGGAATAATATATAGAAATTGGTGTTATCATTTGGTTTCTGCAAACCATTCCACAATCCCAGCCATAGTTGTAGAGACAAGTTCTTCCATGTTTGAACAGTAGAATACGTCCTTGGAAGCACATGCGGTAATACCACATTCATTATTAATACATTACTTGCAAAGTTATTTCAGTGAAAATTCCTGTTAGGTTTGCAATCCAAATGGGTAACTTCATATTGCAGAAATGTTGATGCAGATTTTGAGCAACTGCTAGAAGTCAAACCTGCTCATCCCCATCAAATGAATGGCGGGGAAGGGCATCACATCGTTGTATTCTTACATTTTGATGTCCTCAGTTGACTGTTATTATGAAAGTGAAGCTTGACTATTGCACACAGACTATGTAGTATTTTAAACATACTGATCATGTGTAGGTGCACAGTAGGCATTGCATTAGAGGTAAAATCTCTGCACATGCTCAATACTTCAAAATCAACATTAAGAATAAATAAATAAAAATGTCTCAGAAGTAAGCATGCCCTCATTTTAAATACACCACAAGAAACACATACTGGTCTGTGGTAGGGTACAATGGATAACTTCAAATATTTTTATACATCAAATCCCTATAGCCACTTGATAGAGATCATGAAGAAATATTTTCACAACCATCAATGGATGGTAGTGAGTATCTCTGACATGCACAAACAGTACACCATGGCAAGTTGTTAGCACATTTCAGCGGCTCACCAGGTCCACAGCTATCCTAAGTCAGGGGAGAAAGGGTGCTGCCTATCAAGGATCTGTCTGGAGTAGAAGGTATCAAATCAGGAGTGGAAGTTAAATTGTTATGTTATATTATGTTGTTTTATGTTATGTAATGTTATGTTGTTGCATTTTATCCTAGATATGTTTTGTTTTAGCTTCATTATGTTATTTTAACAGTACCCACATTTGCAGTCTTGTTTTATTTTATTTACCTAGCTGTTCTTCGCCTAGGTGATCACTACGTTCTTAAACAACACATTTCTTTCACTCTGTGCTTTTTTCAAGGCAGCAGCAAGATAGGTTGCCAGCAAAAGTGGTACGCTTTGCCTCTAATGTTCACAGAAATATACACACTCGTAAGTGTGGATCCTTTCTTGGAACATCAGCTGTATTATTATAAAACACTATTTTGACCCATGTACGTTAGAGGGAGATTCCAGCCAGATGACCACGATTGTATGCTGATTGTTTTGCTGCAGCTGCTTATGTAGACTACAGGCCCCTTGCTCAGGTATGAGGGATGATGTCTTCCCAGGGGGGAATCTGAAGGCCAGAATTAGAGCTTAGCATGCTGTGCTCTAACATATCTTAGGTAGGAACTATCCTTATAAACTCTAGTGACAATATGGTAGCATTATTTTTGTGTTTTACTCTCCTTGTCACAATTCTAATCTTGTTTTGCTTCATCATCTAAGTTATTGCAATACATGCCTTATTATCTAAGGTGCAGTTAATTCAATAAAACCTTATTGAACTATACTCTGCCTCTAAAAAAAGAAACACAAGGGTAGTAAGGGTGAAAGATGCCGCACTTCTAGGCAGTAAAAAATAATTTTTAGCAGATATATGAGAAAAAGAAAGGTTTGGTGCAGATTGGCCCAGTGCCCTACTACCCAGAAGGCACCAAAACGGGTATCAGATTACCCAAGGACAAAAATGGAACAATTTGGCCACAGCACACAGAATATATTGTCCAATCATGTGGTGAGGATAAAAATCCCTGGTGATGTGTTGTAGGTTAGAGGAAGTATGAGGTTGAAGAAAAATCTTGAGTCTTGTTAGTAGATGATGCTTTATTCGTGGGTGTTAGAAATCATAATACCATCATAGATATACAGCCAACACGTGTTTCGTAAAATAGGTGACTTCATCAAGGCTGCAAGAAATAATAATGAAAGCAAAAATTGGTATATATATGTGCGTGGAATCAATAGTGGACTCATTGGTGACCATGTAGAAAAGATTCCAAAACCAGAAAACAGTGACTGGTGATCAGTGTCAAAGCTTGATTGAGATATGACTGAACATGGCAAGCAAAATGTGTGAGAGGGACCCCGATTACAAAATACACATCAGATAGAGTAAGTCAACGTGAACATGCGATTGAAATTGAGAACAAAAGTACCGGACAGTTTGCATTTACAGTGTAGACAGCGTATACAGAGACTGTGAGGTGAATTGTGAAAAGTACGAGAGTAGAGCAGGACTGAGAGAGACCAGGCATATGGGTGAGTAAGAACACAAAAAGGGAGATACAGAGCGGTACATAGTAAGTACATAACTGAGAGACAGGACGGGGGAGGGCCCATCGGAGCCAAAGTCAGTAACACATACCTGGGCCGTCCGGCCAGAGTAGTGGATAATAATCAGCTATGTAGGCTATAGTAAGTGAAAATGATCTGGGAAGGAAGAAAAAAGATTAAATTCGATATGGTTGGCTATGAGTAGCCAAAAAAGGAACAAGATCAGAAAGTGATCATAGAGAAAATAAAGGAATAATAAAGGGAAAGGTGGTCTGGAGGAGAGATGGTAAGAATAAGTAGTCTGACTAAAAAGCAAAGTAAGTCACTGTGTACATACCTTATTGGGATAGTAGAGCTGAGAGTAGTATAACTGCCCGAGCAGCAGCAGGTGAGTTAGGTGTTGAGCACGTAGGTTAAAACAGGTATAACAAGCCCTGATAAGCCTTGAGTCAAAACCTATAGATGTGTCAAACAAAAACATGAGAAAAGGGAAGCCTGTGTACATGTAACAGAGGCAATAACCAATCTATGGGAAATGTGTCTGTAGTTGTGTGCTTAAAGGCCAGTAGTGAGTCCAGTCTCATAGGCCTGCAAGGTGAACATGGCGTAATGAGACGTGTGCCAAACCAGACTGATGACGTTTGCCAGAACAGTATGGGTAAAACGTTAATAAAATTGAATGGTGGAGTAGGTCTTAAAAAAGCGAAACGCTAGTGTGAAGGCCAGTAAAGACTCCTTTAATAGCATGACTAGATCTGCCAAAAGCTTAGCGTGGTACCAAAGTACCAAAATACCAAATATGACGAACGCAAGCGGCAAGGTGAACCGGCTGTGAAGCGGGGGGATTGTAAGGTGCTCACAAAGTTGGCACGGAGAGAAGGACCAGCCGTGTACTGCAAGTTCAGATAGTGGCACGTGATGTCAAATGGAAATGTTTACCCAAGGGTGAACGGGAGGCGAGCGTAAGCCGAGACTCTGCAATTAGGATTGTTGGCACTGTATATTTGTCAAAGACGGAGTGGCCGTGGGGATTAGTGGTAAAGAAAAAAAGTATGGCAGAGACGGCGAGCAGTGTATAACATTAATAACGGTGGTAGCAAAAAGTAAATAAAGGGCGAGTGTGAGCAAAGACTAAGCATTAGGACTAATAATACTTAAAATTATAACATGACAGGAATATCCATGCGGATAAAACTGGTAGCGGAGTGGACTTATTAGCCGGAGTTGAAAACATATCTGAAAAATGCCGGATGGAGAGGCGCGGTAAGCAGTCTAAGAGCGTCTAATGGTCGGTAAGGACCAGTGCTCGTGTGGTGATATGGAGAGCGGAAGTGCTATCAAAATGAAAGAGGGACCAGAAAGTTGGGTCCATGGGGCAGTATGGCGGCCATCTTGGGTGTATAGAAGGGAAGTCCGAACGGATAAGAACAAAGAACAAGCGAGAAGCTAGTACGAAGGCGGCCATCTTGAAATGGTGTAGGGCACAGGGTAATAGCCTGGAACATAAGAAGTCAGAAACAGCCATAAGTAGAAGAAAAAAAAAAAGGAGAGACTGGGGAAACGCAAAGAATTTGTGGCCGGATGATGGACAAATTTGGAGAGAAAAGTTAGAAAAAAATAGTTAGAAAAAGGAGACACGTCCTAGCTAGCAGTAGGCTAGAGAATGTACCGGTGAGACGATGACCAATGGTGTTAAGACACTCTAGAGAACAGTACAATGAGCTAAAAAGTCCTGGAAGAAAAGGGTAGCTATGAAGTAAGAAGGGTGGTTGGTAATGTAAACGGCATGCCAGGAGGATGATAGATCATATCGGTAGTCCAAGGAATGTAATGATACACCTGTTTACCGTGTACAATTGTAGAGGTGGTAGAAGTCTAGCATGACAAAGGCAATGGTGCATGTGAAAGCCGAGACCACGGAATACAGTAACCCAATTCAACAATGATGTCTATACAAAAGAGAGACGTACACGTCTGGCATGGCCAAGGCAATGGTGCATACAAAAGCCGAGACCACGGAATACAGTAACAAAATTCAATAGTAACATCTATACATAAGTACATGAGTATATTAGTTGAACACAAAGCCAAAACCAAACGTTAAAGAACAAAATGATGACGTTGTATACATTGTTGGGCTTACGCCAAAGAATTGTACATGAGTAAATAAGATGCAACGTCAGATAAACAAACACAGGATAGAGGAACAGATTAATTATGTCAGAAAAAAGTGTAATTCACGGTCCGTGTTGAGGCCTAGCTCAACTGCGCGGAGTTTTATGATCCACTTGGCCTCACATCTACGCAGGTCCCTAGTTCTGTCTCCCCATCTTGGTGAGTTAGAGACCTGAGTAATGCCATGGAATCTAATCTTTAAAAGATACTTTTCCCCGTGTACAGTGTTAAAGTGAACAGCAAGGGGATAATTAGTGTTGACATTTCTAATGGCCCTGATATGCTCCTGAATGCGTTCACAGCAGGGGTTGGACTCTTATAGCTTTCTCTGCCCCTCCGCTCCCACACGCCCGTTGGGGTGGATCCCAGAGAAACCAAATGGCTTTTACAAATGTGGCTGCTGCATATCCTGCCAGTTAGCCCTTAACAAAACCATTTCCTTTTCCTACAACACCGGGAAAACGTACGACATCAGGACCTTCGTTAATTGCAACACGAAATACACTGTTTACTGCCTGATATGTGTGTGTGGTCTGGTCTACATTGGAAGCTCTATACGCCCACTGAAAGAATGCATTCAGGAGCATATCAGGGCCATCAGAAATGTCAACACTAATTATCCCCTTGCTGTTCACTTTAACACTGTACACGGGGAAAAGGATCTTTTAAAGATTAGATTCCATGGCATTACTCAGGTCTCTAACTCACCAAGATGGGGGAGACAGAACTAGGGACCTGCGTAGATGTGAGGCCAAGTGGATCATAAAACTCCGCGCAGTTGAGCTAGGCCTCAACACGGACCGTGAATTACACTTTTTTCTGACATAATTAATCTGTTCCTCTATCCTGTGTTTGTTTATCTGACGTTGCATCTTATTTACTCATGTACAATTCTTTGGCGTAAGCCCAACAATATATACAACGTCATCATTTTGTTCTTTAACGTTTGGTTTTGGCTTTGTGTTCAACAAATATACTCATGTACTTATGTATAGATGTTACTATTGAATTTTGTTACTGTATTCCGTGGTCTCGGCTTTTGTATGCACCATTGCCTTGGCCATGCCAGACGTGTACGTCTCTCTTTTGTATAGACATCATTGTTGAATTGGGTTACTGTATTCTGTGGTCTTGGCTTTCACATGCACCATTGCCTTTGTCATGCTAGACTTCTACCACCTCTACTATTGTACACGGTAAACAGGTGTATCATAACATTCCTTGGACTACCGATATGATCTATCATCCTCCTGGCACGCCGTTTACGTTACCAACCTCCCTTCTTACTTCATAGCTACCCTTTTCTTCCAGGACTTTTTAGCTCATTGTACTGTTCTCTAGAGTGTCTTAACACCATTGGTCATCGTCTCACCGGTACATTCTCTAGCCTACTGCTAGTTAGGACGTGTCTCCTTTTCCTAAGTATTTTTTTCTAACTTTTCTCTCCAAATTTGTCCATCATCCGGCCACAAATTCTTTGCGTTTCCCCAGTCTCTCCTTTTTTTCTTCTACTTATGGCTGTTTCTGACTTCTTATGTTCCAGGCTATTACCCTGTGCCCTAAACCATTTCAAGATGGCCGCCTTCGTACTAGCTCCTCGCTTGTTCTTTGTTCTTATCCGTTCGGACTTCCCTTCTATACACCCAAGATGGCCACCATACTGCCCCATGGACCCAACTTTCTGGTCCCTCTTTCATTTTGATAGCACTTCCGCTCTCCATATCACCACACGAGCGCTGGTCCTTACCGACCATTAGACGCTCCTAGACTGCTTACCGCGCCTCTCCATCCGGCATTTTTCAGGTATGTTTTCAACTCCGGCTAATAAGTCCACTCCGCTACCAGTTTTATCCGCATGGTTATTCCTGTCATGTTATAATTTTAAGTATTATTAGTCCTAATGCTTAGTCTTCGCTCTCGCTCGCCCTTTATTTACTTTTTGCTACCACCGTTATTAATGTTACACACTGCTCGCCGTCTCTGCCATACTTTTTTTGTTTACCACTAATCCCCACGGCCACTCCGTCTTTGACAAATATACAGTGCCTACAATCCTAACTGCAGAGTCTCGGCTTACGCTCGCCTCCCGTTCACCCTTGGGTAAACATTTCCATTTGACATCACGTGCCACTATCTGAACTTGCAGTACACGGCCGGTCCTTCTCTCCGGGCCAACTTTGTGAGCACCTTACAATCCCCCCGCTTCACAGCCGGTTCACCTTGCCGCTTGCGTTCGTCATATTTGGTATTTTGGTACTTTGGTACCACACTAAGCTTTTGGCAGATCTAGTCACGCTATTAAAGGAGTCTTTACTGGCCTTCACACTAGCGTTTTGCTTTTTTAAGACCTACTCCACCATTCAATTTTATTAACGTTTTACCCATACTGTTCTGGCAAACGTCACCAGTCTGGTTTGGCACACGTCTCATTACGCCATGTTCACCTTGCAGGCCTATGAGACTGGGCTCATTACTGGCCTTTAAGCACACAACTACAGACACATTTCCCATAGATTGGTTATTGCCTCTGTTACATGTACACAGGCTTCCCTTTTCTCATGTTTTTGTTTGACACATCTATAGGTTTTGACTCAAGGCTTATCAGGGCTTGTTATACCTGTTTTAACCTACGTGCTCAACACCTAACTCACCTGTTGCTGCTCGGGCAGTTATACTACTCTCAGCTCTACTATCCCAATAAGGTATGTACACAGTGACTTACTTTGCTTTTTAGTCAGACTACTTACTCTTACCATCTCTCCTCCAGACCACCTTTCCCTTTATTATTCCTTTATTTTCTCTATGATCACTTTCTGATCTTGTTCCTTTTTTGGCTACTCATAGCCAACCATATCGAATTGTATCTTTTTTCTTCCTTCCCAGATCATTTTCACTTACTATAGCCTACATAGCTGATTATTATCCACTACTCTGGCCGGACGGCCCAGGTATGTGTTACTGACTTTGGCTCCGATGGGCCCTCCCCGTCCTGTCTCTCAGTTATGTACTTACTATGTACCGCTCTGTATCTCCCTTTTTGTGTTCTTACTCACCCATATGCCTGGTCTCTCTCAGTCCTGCTCTACTCTCGTACTTTTCACACTTCACCTCACAGTCTCTGTATACCCGTCTACACTGTAAATGCAAACTGTCCGGTACTTTTGTTCTCAATTTCAATTGCATGTTCACGTTGACTTACTCTATCTGATGTGTATTTTGTAATCGGGGTCCCTCTCACACATTTTGCTTGCCATGTTCAGTCATATCTCAATCAAGCTTTGACACTGATCACCAGTTACTGTTTTCTGGTTTTGGAATCTTTTCTACATGGTCACCAATGAGTCCACTATTGATTCCACGCACATATATATACCAATTTTTGCTTTCATTATTATTTCTTGCAGCCTTGATGAAGTCACCTATTTGACGAAACATGTGTTGGCTGTATATCTATGATGGTATTATGATTTCTAACACCCACGAATAAAGGCATCATCTACTAACAAGACTCAAGATTTTTCTTCAACCTCATACTTCCTCTAACCTACAACACACCACCAGGGATTTTTATCCTCACCACATGATTGGACAATATATTCTGTGTGCTGTGGCCAAATTGTTCCATATACTCTGCCTCTGATTGTCCTTGCATATGTGAGACTAATGTATTAGAGAGATACGGATGAGATCTGAGTGACTACGATTCCTCTGAGGATTCATTCTTGTCATGTGCCCGGTTGCCTCAATCATCCCTGCTCTTGGGTGGAGATGAAGCACTGCTAGTTAGCCGGAAAAAACCTGGATTAGGCTGACAAGTGTCAGATGGTGTGGGATCGGACTCAGTCCCACACAATATAAGTGATTGTGCCACTTAAATCCATTAGTCTATTTAGGATAATGAGAACCTATGCAACAATGTTATATTATGTTGTGATGTAAGAGAAGGCTCTGTCTCTGAATCTGGATTTCCATATGTATGGAATTTGTGTAAGTAGGAGCACAGATGAGCAGAGGTGTCTGGAAGGTTTGTGAAAGCAGATGAGATTGTTGAGGCAACCTTGCCCAGTTTTATGTAGTGCCTTGAAAGTGTGGGTTAGGAGTTTGAATTGTGCTTGCTTGTGTGTGGAGAGCCAGTGGAGTTCCTTCAACTGTGGTGTGAAGTGAGTGTGGCATAGGACATTAAGCCCTCATTACAACATTGGCGGTACATGCTGCTTACCACCATACTGACGGCAGACAACATACCGTGACTGCGGCGGTATACCGCTATGGGTATTATGACCCACACATAGAAATCCACCGCTATACAGACACCCACACAAGTCCGCCAGACCAAAGGTCAGTGATAAACTGGCAGTACCCAAACCCACACTGTTATGCCAACAGAAATACGCCCACAGCATCATGACCCACGAATCACCGCGGCGGTCATTCAACCGCGGTAAACCATTGGCGGTACATACTGCTGCCCTCAAAATACACACACTAACAAAACTACACCACATTGGACAATTCAAACTACACCCACCTGACACACATACACACAACGCACCCACACCACTATAAAACACACACCCACACTACCCACAACCCCTTACAAGAAAAAGATATTGCCAACTGAGAGAGAGAGACAAGCCAGGAGCACCCACTGAATCTGAGCCACATAACACCATCCCCCTTACACCATCAACGCACCTCACAGCACACACCCCAACACATCACCCCACACACCCTCACACATACCACTCACACTACACACATGGCACCACAAAGACACCCCAGGTTCTCAGAGGAGGAGCTAAGGATCATGGTGGAGGAAATCATCCGGGTAGAACCACAGCTATTCAGATCAAAGGTGCAGCAGACGTCCATTGCTAGGAAGATGGAGCTATGGCGGAGAGTCGTGGACAGGGTCAACTTCGTGGGACAGCACCTCAGAACAAGGGATGACATCAGAAAGAGGTGGAATGACCTACGGGGAAGGTGTGTTCCGTGGTTGCAAGACACCAGGTAGCTGTACAGAGGACTGGCAGTGGACCCCCACCTTCTCCCCCACAACTAACAACATGGGAGGAGCAAGTCTTGGTGATCATGCATCCTGAGGGCCTCACACCACCTCCCATATACCCCACCATCACAACCCACCAATCCCAATACCAAGCCCTGCATGCAACACCAATGCATGGGCCCCCATCACAGACCTGCATGGACACTCATCACCACAGCATGCACACTAGTGACAATCACTTAGCCAAACCAAGCACAACTCACACAAGCCAAAGCTGCCGTGCTAATAACAACCATAGAGGGAAACATATCCATGCACAAGATGGCACACACAGATACAATAACATTGCATTTACATCCCCACAGGACCCCCTCAATGTCACCGGAGAGGAGTTGCCAGCTACATCCAGTCCCCCCACAGTGATGACAGAAGCTCTGCACGCCTGGATCACGATGACCAAGCTGCCCAATCAGGGACCTCTGGACAGTCGGGGACCCAGCCACAGTCCCAAACCACCACAGAGCCTCCCCATCAGGAAACACGAGCACAGCACCCACCCAGCGGTCCCACCCCTCTGTCCCCAGGACATGTCAATCAGCAGTGTGTCCACCACTACAGGGACCACAGGCAACCCCACAAACACAGAACGATCAGGGACCTGGGGTCAGTGGCAGTGGGCATACGGTTCAGGGGACAGAGGCACAGGACAACAGGGAAGCTGGGATGGCTGCTGTGTGACACTGGGAGGAAAGGCCCAGGGTTCCCACTCTCCACAAGGCTCTTGCAGGGATCCTGGGAGCATACCACCATTCCCAGGAGTCCATGGGCCAGATACTGGCCAAGTTGCAGGAGACCCAGCGGCTGCAGGAGGAACAGTACCTGGGGATCAGGGAGGACCTGAATGACATCCACACCACCCTGGTCACAATTGCAGAGGTGCTGGCAGACATGGCTTACACCATGAGGGAGGCAGTGGCACACCAAGAGCCCCTGACACTAGCCACACTGATGAACAGCCCTCCACCTCCGCCGACGCTAGTGGACAGGAGGCCCTGCCACAGGACCAACAGGCCACCAGCACCCCACCCCCTGCATAAGGAAAAAAAAACCACAAACGGTCCCTGTGATCCAGGCAGAAGCCAGAGAACATTGCCAAGACCCCCGCCAGGAAATAAGACTCTCCTGATTGTCACCCTTGTGTCCCACTCTGTCACCCTGTCCACCTTGAACTGACATTGCTCCCCTTCCTATGCCCCCTTGGATAATGCACCTGTGATACAAACAGACTGGACTCTACCCTAGACTTTCCTCCATCAGCAACCCAGCCCATTGCAATACCCCCCACCCACTTATTAGCACACAAATAAACACCCTTTGAACAAATTAAAGTATTGAGTCTGTGGGTTATATGACAAATGTATTAGTTTCACAAACTGTAAACATTGCATTTCTAATCTACTGTAATATTAACATAGGTATAACCTGAAGAGGGCAGCGTTAAACACATCAGGAGCCAGAGTGGGGCACAGAGATCTAAAAATAGAGATGCCAAAGGGTACAGTAAGTGGCCATAGAAATAGGGAAATCAGGCTGTCATGTTCAATGTCAAACACAATACTGCAATGGAAGGTCAAGTTACAGTGTCTTACCTGTGTGTCACTGGAAGTACTGTTGAATGAGTGTACTTCTGTTGTCCACATCTTGTTCCTCTGCCTCCTCTTTGTCACTGCCCACAGGCTCCCCTGCTGCCATACGACCATCTCCAGCCTCATCTTCCTGCAGAAAAGGCACCTGCCGTCTCAAGGCCAGGTTGTGCAACATGCAACAAAGATCTGGCACACCTTCTTGGGTGAGTAGTACAGGGATCTACCTGTCAGATGGAGGCAACAGAATCTGGCCTTCAGGAGGCCAAAGGTTCTCTCAATTATCCTCCTTGTTCACCCATGTGCCTCATTGTAACGTTCCTCTGACCTTGTCCTGGCATTCCTCACTGGGGTTAGTAGCCATGAGAGGTTGGGGTAACCAGAGTCACCTGAAAATATCGAGGGATACCTGTTAGCCACACACTCACCCTTAGGGCCAAACCCACACTCATATACCTACACCAACTGGGTGGGAACCATGGGCTCACCTATTAGCCACACCCTGTGCCTCTGGAGTTGAGACATCACATATGGAATACTGCTATTTCTCAAGATAAAGGCATCATGCACAGAGCCTGTATACTTTGCACTGACATGGGAGATGTACTGGTCTGCCAAACACACCATCTGCACATTCAGAGAGTGAAAGCTTTTTCTATTCCTGAACACTCATTTCTCCAGGGGAGGGGGGGCAAATGCAATAAGTGTTCCATCAATGGCACCAATGATGTTGGGGATATGTCCCAGTACATAGAAGTCAGCCTTCACTGTGGCCAAATCCTCCACCTGGGGAAATACGATGTAGCTGTGCATGTGTTTCAGCAGGGCAGACAATACTCTGACCAGCACGTTGGAGAACATTGTCTGAGACATCCCTGATTCCATGGCCACTGTCGCTTAGAAGGAAACACTTGCCAGGAAATGGAGCACTGACAGGACATGCACTAGAGGGGGGATACCTGTGAGCTTGCGGATAGCTGAAATCAGGTCTGGCTCCAATTGGGCACATAGTTCTTGGATTGTGGCCCTATCAAGTTTGTAGGTCAGGATAATGTGCCTGTTCTCCATTGTCGCCAGGTCCACTAGGAGTCTGTACATGGGGGGATGTTTCCATCTCCTATTCATCCTCAGCGGTTGAACTTTAGGGTGAAAAACAGTGAGCAGAGGGTCAGATTCACACATATATTAAAATAAATATGCATTTCTTCCTTTACAGAAACTGTATGTGAACTTGAGAGTCAGCTGATGTGCCATTATCTGCTGTGACGCAGTTAGGTACCATGACCTGTGGCCCCCTGAAATGGCAGCTGCCTGACCTGTGAGGAAAGACAAGTGGAAATGAGGTAATTCTGGTGGCGTTGTGCGCCGTTGCGGTTGGCAGTAGACGACCGCTGCGCATCTTCGCATTCATTATCATTGGGCCCTATTGGTTCCAGGAGCCAATGACAATGTACGCCAGCGGTGACTGTATCCACCGCAGCGGACGTGACCGCCATTTTCTTTCTGTTTACTCACTTGCTACCTGACCTTCAACAGGAGAGGACCTACACTGCAAGTGCTGCTGTGATTTGTGTCTGGAAGCGACAATGGCTCGAGTGCCTGCAGAAAGGGCCCCCACCTTCACTTCGGAGGAGTTGGAGAGACTGGTGGATGTGATTCTACCCCATTACACTTTACTCTATGGTCCTCCAGACAAGCAGGTGAGTACACTGTGAGCATGATGCGTGGGCCATGAATGTATGGTTTGCTGTGTGTGTAAGCCTCTGGAAGAGAGGGCCTGAGGGGTCCTGTGCAGAGTGCTGCATGTCTGGTGGTCAATGTCTGTGCGTAAGGGGATGGGGAGTGTATGGTGGACCAGGAGTGTAACAGGCCAGACAGTATGGCTTATACCTTTTTCTATGTATATTTTTCTGCAGGTCAGCGCCCATCAGAAAAAGGGTATTTGGTGTGCCATCGCCAAAGAGGTGAGTACCCTGGTGGTCTTTGACTGGCGGAGCACCCACTGCCGCAAACGGTGGGAGGACCTGTGCCGCTGGGCAAGGAAGACGGCGGAGGCCCAGCTGGGGCTGGCATCCCAACGAGGAAGGGGTGCCCGTCATACCCTGACCCCTCAGATGTTCCGCATCCTGCCTGTGGCCTATCCGGAGTTGGATGGGCACCTAAAGGCATAACAGCAGCCACAAGGGGGTGAGTACAGATTCAGATTCATGACTTTGTGCATGTTAAGGTTTTACCTGGGTGTTTTACCTGGGTGGGGGATGTGGGATGTGGGAGCCCTTAGGCCAGGGCGAACATGGCAGGGTAGTTCCCATGTTGGGCAGGCCCTGAAGCACTCCAACCCCAAAAGTGTTAGTGGGCATCTACTACTGGGCAGGGTCCTGTGGGTTTCAGGTGTGCAGCTAATGGCATTAGGCATTTTACCCCATGGGCTTGTGACTAGCATTGTAACTGGTAGTGCATGGCCTAATGCATAGAACTGTTCCCTGTGAGTTGTGTACGCCAATAGTTGTGTTGTTGCTGTCATTGACCAAGTGTATCCTCTGTCTCTCCCCCCCTTCTTGTTTGTCACGCTGTCCTTTTGTGCATTAGCATCATCTGGCGGAGGAGCAGAGGCACCGGCGACAGAGGGAGCTGCATCCCACATGGGCCTGGAGGCCAAATCCACCGACAATGAGGGCACCATTGGGACAGAGGGTGAGGGGAGCACCACGACGTAGACAGGACGGGACACTACCGACAGCGACTCCTCCTCCGATGGAAGATCCCTGGTGGTGGCGGACACCTCTCTGCCCACCCCAACAACAGGTAGAGCCACCACCCCGTACCAGCACTGCCCTTCCAGCAGAACCTCATTGTGTTTCCCGTGCCCGCTCAAACAGGAGGGTGGGTATCTCCTTCACCCCAGGCACCTCAGGCCCTGCCCCAGTCAGCTCTACTGCCCCCAGTGAGGAGGCTATTGACCTCCTGAGATCCCTCACTGTTGGGCAGTCAACCATACTGAATGCCACCCAGGGTGTAGCAGGGCATCTGCAACAAACAAAAGCGTACCTGGAGGGCATTCACTCTAGCATGGGGGCCCAACAAAGAGCATTGCAGGCTCTGGCCTCCCCACTGATGGCAGCCATTGTCCCTGTCCCCAGCCCCCCTCCAACTTCCTCTTCCCGGTCCCAATCCCC
Organism: Pleurodeles waltl; assembly: GCF_031143425.1. Taxonomy (NCBI): domain Eukaryota; kingdom Metazoa; phylum Chordata; class Amphibia; order Caudata; family Salamandridae; genus Pleurodeles; species Pleurodeles waltl. Next base: position 282,554,229 of record NC_090439.1, read on the forward strand.
TCAACCCCAGCCTATCCCAAGCATACCTACAGACCAGCAATCACCCAAATCAACACAGAGAAGTGGCTCAGACAAACACAAGCACCACACTTCATCTCACAGGCACTCACACGAGCACCATCCCCATGCAGACACACCAACATCCACTGCCTCCACTGTGTCCCCCTCGTCCTTGTCTTCCACCCCCTCCCAGTAGCGTCTCCACTCCCACCTGCACGCACTACATCCTCATCCACTACCTCCATCACCACCATGCCTATCACTACATGCCCCTGCCTGGCAGTCACCACCCCCACATCTATGCACACATCCCCTGTGTCCTCTCCCACTGTGTCTGTGACCCCTCCTCCCAAAGTACACAAATGCAAGCACACATCCACCCAACAGGCATCCACCTCACAACAGCATCCAGCCCATGCACCTGCACCCAAACACAGCAGACTGACACCTCCTACAGCCACTCCCTCTAATCCCAAACCTTCACCCTCTTCCCATCCCAGTGTCCCTAAGAAGCTTTTCCTCGCCAACATTGACCTAATCCTTACCCCTCCCCAGTCCTTCACCTCAGGCCAGGGTGGCCAGAACCCAGCCCAGCACCTCAGCCACCCAGTCCACGGCCACTGTGGTTTCTGCAGCTGTGAGAAGCTCATTGGAGGCACCCGTCAGCCCAGCCAATGTGCCACCAACACCTGCCTAGGCCAAGAAGGGTCCGCAACCTGACAAGGGCAAGAAGGGGACAGCATCTAGCAAGGGGAAGGAGGCACAACCAGCCAGCAAGGCCAAGTCAAAGACTCCAGCTGGCAGAAGAAAGGAGGCACCACCATCTGCCAAGGGCAGGAAGGGGCACAGAACACCAGCCGTGGCACTTTAGCCGTTCAAGGCTGCAGGTGAAGGCCTGGAGGCTACCACCACAACTGCCAGTATCGCCACTTGCACTGCTGCCATCACCGCCACCTGCACGATGGCCAGCACCGCCACCTGCACAGCCGCAAGCAGCACCACTGTCAGCAGCCCCAGTGGGCAGCCGTCTGAGGCTGCAGGTGAAGGCCTGGAGGCTACTACCACAACTGCCAGCACCGCCACCTGCACCGCGGCCAGCGCCGTGACCTGCACTGCGGCCAGCACCACCACCTGCACTGCCACAAGCAGCACCACTGCCAGCAGCAGCACCCCCAGTGGGCAGCCGTCCAAGGCTACAGGAGAAGGCCTGGAGGCTGACACCACAACTGCCAGCACCACCACCTGCAGCGCAACTGGCATGCACTGAGCAGCCGTCACTGTCGGAGAGCAGTGTATAGTGGTGACTACAGTGCGTCCTGGCCCCTGTAAAAGCTGTTGTTGTGACACCCAGGTGAGAGACTGTGACCTTGCTCCATCCAGGATGAAGCACACTGGGGACAAGGCCCCCTCCAGAACCAGTGGAAGAAGCCATCCACTGACTCCCTCCTTGCCAGGATGAAGCGCACTGGGCACAAGGCCCCCTCCAGAACCAGTGGAGAAACCACCCACTTGAGAGACTGTGGCTTTGCACTCCCAAGGACCAAGCAGTGGGCAATCCACCCACTTGAGAGACTGTGGCTTTGCACTCCCCAGGACCCAGCAGTTGGCACACCACCCACTTGAGAGACTGTGGCTTTGCACGACACAGAAGTGGGCATACCACCCACTTGAGAGACTGTAGCTTTGCACTCCCCATGACTCAGCAGTGGGCAAACCACCCACTTGAGAGACTGTGACTTTGCACTCCCCAGGACCGGGCAGTGGGCATGGAGCCCCCTCCAAGAGCAGTGGCTTTGTACCATCTTCTAGCTGAGGTGCCCCCCCATTCTCCATCCCCCTGAGGTGCCTTTGTGTTTTCGACCTGATGCCCCTGCAGTGTTCTCTCCATATTGAGGCAGGAGTCAAGTGTGGCCTTGGCCTATGTGTTTTGGCCCAGTGGGTCACGGGCAATTTTTGAGTGGGCATTGTCCCACCTTTGGTATATATTGTATATATTGTACGTACTGTTTTTTCTTTATGAACGTATTTCTAAGTATTACTAATATTATACTCATTTTACTCCATTCCTTTTCTCCTTGCATTATTCCAGAGGGTTATGTGCTGTATATGTAATGTTGTTGCATGTGTTTGTGTGCATGGTGTTGGGGGTGAGTGTCGAGGTGTTGAGTGTTGCGTGTATGTGTCACTCTCTTTTTCCTCCCCCCTCCCCTGTGTGCTAGGTGCAGTACCCACTGTGGTGGTTGTCGCCGGCGTTCATGTTCCTGGTGTTTGAGAAGATACCCAGCATGGGGAACACCTGCAGCTCGGGCTCCATGGCATCCTGGTTCTTCCTTTAGTGTTGAGAGGTGAGTTGTTTCCCTTCAGGGTTCTGTTTCCGCCGTGCTTTTGATGGCTTGGTACCGCCCCCAAAAAGCTGGCAGATGGGCGGGTTGTAATGTAGTGGGCGGTACATTATCTTCCGCCTGGCTGTTGGCAGTTACCGCCGCAGTGTTTGTTGCTACTGCCATGGCGATCGCAGTGTTAAAGTGGTTGTCTCTGTTGGCGGTTTCTGCAGTGGTCCTGATTCCATATTTTTTACCGCCAGCCTGTTGGCGTTATTACTGCTGCTTTATCACTGACGGCCACGGTTGTAATGAGGGCCTAAGAGTGTCCGGCTGCAGAGTTCTGAATGGTCTGCAGCCTTCTGGTGAGTTTTTTGTTGTTTTTGGCCCAGAGGGTGTTCAGGTAGATGATTGTGACCAGGATGTGCATGATGGTTCTCTGGATGCTGATTGGGAGCTATTTGAAAATCTTCCTCAGCATTCTTCAGGGTATGGAAGCATGATGCAATCACAGCACTGATGGAGGCGATCATGTTGAGTTTGCTGTCAATGATGATCTCAATGTTCTTGGCATGGGTGAATGTCAGTCCTGGCTCTCTTAGCCACCAGTTGTAGTCCCACCGTGAAGACCTTGTCTCTAAGATCAAATATCTGTGCTCAGCTTTAGACAGTTGGTTTTCATCCAGTGGGCAATTTCAGTCATGCAGGCACTGATCCAGGTACTGGGCATCTGGTCCCCAGTGGACAGAATGAATTGTGTGTTGTCAGCGTAAGAGAAGATGTTGATGTCATGAGAGGGAATGATGCTGGCTAGAGGGATCATATATGCATTAAAAAGGGACATGCTCAGGGAGGATCCTTGCAGGATTCCTCAGAAGAGGCTATGGATATTGGAGCTGTATGGTGCCAGCCTGACTGACTGGGTCCTTCTAGTCAGGAAGGAGCAGATCAATCAGAGTGCATGTCCTTTGAATCCACTGCCATTGAGGCATTGTATGAGGAGGGTGTTGAAGACTGTGTCAAATGCTGCTGAGAGGTGAAGGAGGATGAGTCCCCACATGTCTCATCTGTCAAGACTCATTTGGATGTCAGCAGTATTGGTGATGAGGACAGTTTCTGTGCTGTGGTTGGGTCTGAAACCAGACTGTGTAGTGGCAAGAGTTGATAGTCATTGAGGTAATCAGTGAGGCATTTATTGAATAAGACCTTAGTCGGAAATAGTAACTGGAATATTGGTCGGTAGTGGGCAAGTGTTGATGGCTCCACTGAGTGTTTCTTCATGAATGGAAGGATAGTTGTGTGTTTCCAAGCATCTGAGAAGGTTGCAGGAGAGGTGGAGGCATTCTGAATGGATGAGAGCATGGTACTGATTGGTTGCAGTCCTCTGGAGTAGGGGTGGTTAAGACAGGGGTCTGCAAGGGTCCTGAGTGGATGGATTTAATTGAGGTGGTGGTTTCTTATGGGGTGATGATGGGCCATGAGGTTAAGATTGTTTCTTTGGATTAGACAGTGAACCATTTGGAAAGGCCTGTTGTGTCCAGTTGATCGTTGAAATTGCTGTAAATGGCAGTGATTTTATTGCTGAAAAACTTACATTGTTCAGAGGTCCTGTAAGGGTGGTGATCAAGGTGGAGGTAGCATTTAGTGAGGTAAAATCCTTGATAATGGCAAAGATTTCATTACTACTGTTGGTGCTGACCAGAGTGGTACATTTGATGGTCCAGATTATTTGGTGGTAGCTTCTCAGGACGGATTTGAGCATGCTCCTCTCTGTATTGTCCTGGTGCATTCTCCACTTGAACTCCATTTGTTTGCAGTCTGATTACAACTGTGTACCATGTGGCCATGGGTGTAGATATTGTTGTATGCTATGTTTGAGAGGGGCCAGGGAGTTACCACATGTGATCAATTGTTGAAATTCTTGATTGCTTTCAGGAGGCTATTGCTGTGCTCGGATCATTGGGTGTTAAGAGCATTATTTCAGTCCTTGCCAGTAATGCTGTTTCAATTTTGGTGGGCTGGTCTGGCAGTGGTGCATTGCGTTGGACTTGGAGGGGGATGTTGAACTTGCTGAAGGTGTGGTCTGTCCAGGAGACTGTTGTGGGGTCGTCAGAACTAATATTGTCAAAGGGGGTGAAAATAGGGTCAAGAAGGCATCCAGTGATTTGGGTAGGTACTTTTACTCTATGGGTGAGGCCCAGGCTTCCAAGATCTTTCCTGAGTGCTTTTGAGTTGAGGTCTTTGAGCTTCTAGGTGGAAGTTCAGGTCTCTGAGTAAGATGTAATTGCTAGGTTCAAGGGCAAGTGATGCAACAAAATCTGTTAAGGTGTTGGTGAATTTGATGTGCGGTCCTGGTGGTCTGTAGATGAGAGTGCCACTTTGGGTGAAGTTGGCTGTGACGTGGACTTGAATGACAGGTGTTCCATGTTGTTGGAGGATGACATATCTATGGCGGTAGTGCAGATCTTGGTGTTTATGTGGATGTTTACAATTTCACCTCTGGGCTTGGGAAGTCCAAACTGCCTGGCAACCTTGTAGCTGGGGTTGGGATGGCTATAGGTGTTATCTGGTGTTGATGCAAGGCTTCAGAGCTGAAGAATATCAGGTCTTGGGCATTGTCATACCGTAGGTCCCAGATTTCTATGGCATGTTTGGTGAGTGAACGGGTGTTGAGGTGCATCCATACAAGTGTGGTGCATTGTGCAGGTGGTTGCAGAAGAGTGGGAGCATGAGAGAGTGGGGTGTTTGGATGCTTTTGGTGCAGGTTCAGTGACTGTAGGGTGTGGGTAGGTGCGATAGACCTTGCAGGAAGGAGAACGCCTCCTCTGTGTTGTGCAGTGTTTGTCAAGGCAGCAGCATGTGGAGTGGCTCCCAGGATTGAGGGAATAGAGGGTTGCAGCGGGGTAGTGGCAGGAGAGGGGAGGACAAGGGTTCCTGGCACTGAGCATGGTTCAGACTTGTGCAGACAGTGTTGCCTTTGGCATTATGACTGCACAACAGCGGCATGCCTGCTGTTGTGTGTCTGCTGTGTGTCCATTTCCCCAATATGCAGGGCCTGGGAAGGAAGAAGAGTAATGTTGCTTCCTGTGCAGGGGGATGATGGAAAATCAAGTTATGTCATTTCCTGTGCAGAAGGATGATGGAAGTGAGTCCTTCTACTTAGCTTTTTATTTAGAAGACATTTGTATCAGAAATCCAGTGATGTCACTTCCAGTGTACATGGATGATGGAAAATTGAGTGTTGTACCTTCCTGTGCAAATGGATGATCAAAATGAATCATCTTTCTTGGCTTCTTCTTTTAATAAGAAGCCCAAAACACAATAAGTAACAGAACACTTCTAGACTTACACAACAACAGTTATGTTGTTGCTGACTGTGTCAATATACAGGACTCACATTTATCCAACAGCGTAAAAGCCTATGTTTACTGATGGTGCGGGTAGGGGACTGGGACCCTAATATTGTCTGGCTTGGAAATTCTAGACATGATACACTTTTCACTTAACATCACAACGCTCACCTTACCCCTTCACTGCACTAGCTATAACATAGGATAGGAATGACTGTGGATAGGACAAACGTTAAGTATAGGGACTTGTGAGTAGGCCCTTCATACTGCTGTCCTGTCTTTGATAGACTCACAAGTGTATTGTGAGCGAATACAGTTGCGGACCAATAGTGTCTGAATATGCCAGGAATTGGTGGTATAATGTATCAGAGTATGCCATCACAAAGTCATTTTTGCTGACTCAAGTGTCAAATAGTCCACCGCCACTGAGTAGGCAGTAACACTTACAGTGTTTTCAGACTCACATAGCCATACATTTCAGTTTGCCAACGTCCTCAACAGACGTTTACTTTGTTAATACAAGAGGAAGAACATCCACATGCCATTTAGGGCCAGATGTAGGTAGGAAAAAATTTGCGAGTCGGAAATTGCGAGTCAATGCGAATCGCAATTTCCGACTGGCAAAATGGGATCCAAGAAAAAAAAGCGACATCAATTTGCGACTCGCAAATGATGTCGCACCGCAGATTGCGAGTCCGCTGTTAGCGAGGTCGCTTTTTGCGACCTCGCTAAAAGCAAACTCGCAATTTGCAAGTCGGGTGTCGCAATTTGCGACTGGCCCGCAAATTGCATGCAGGTGCAGCAAAACAGTTGGAAAAACACTTCCTGGCTCTTGCTGATGACACCAGAACCAGGAAGACATCACCTGGGAGGAGGGAGGACCACACCCTTTTCAAACTGCTGTGCAACTACCTGGAGAGAGGAGCTGCTGCTACCATGGAAGACACAGGCAGTGCAGGAAGGAAAAGGAAACTCAAGTTCTCAGAAAAAGAACTTGAGGTGCTAACAGAAGAATGCTGCCAGCACCATGACCAACTTTTTGGCAAGGCAGCCCTGAGTGTCCCAGACACTCAGAAGAGGAAGATCTGGCTGGAAATCCAGGAGAGGATAAATGCCATTGGGGTGAGCCACCGAACCCTTGATGAAATAAAAAAAAGGTGGTACGACCTGCGCTGAAGAACAAAGGAGAGGGTGGCAGAGCACCTCAGGGAAATGAGGGGCACAGGAGGAGGCCCATCCACCATCCCACCACCCACAGCCATGGGGAAATTGGTGGAGCAGACACTGGAGCCTGAGGCAGTGACAGGAATGGGAGCATTGGACATGTCAGCGCAAGGGACATCCAAAAGTGAGTACCATGAAATATGCATATACCCCTACAAATGCTATATTCACACTCTCCCAGTACACAGCAGCAGGCACAACCAGACTAACTCCATTCCAGACTAGCAACCACCAGAATGGTGCATTATGGGCAATGTAGTACAGAAGTCAGCATATAGGCAAATGTTTATTATGAGGCATACAACAGATGTTAGAGATTGACAGTGTGTTCAGTATGTCCCACAGGTCTCCCACACGACACCCCCACCAGCGACATCATCCAGGGAGAAGACAGCAGGCCACAGGCAGTGCAGGAGGCTGCAGCAGCCATTCCAGGGACCAGCACGACACCACCACAGTCCCCTCCAGAAGAAGTACAGGACATGGAGGAAGGAAACACGACACCTGGCCCCAGCCACACAGTGAGACATCCAGAGCAAGCAGCACCACTGCGTCACAGACGCAGAGGCCAAGTCCAGGCGGTGCCCCAGGAGGATATAGGGGAGGCATCAATGTCTGCAGCCGAGGCATCCCTCCTTTCCGGTCAGCGCCTGCAAACAAGGTAATTACGTATAATATCAGGTGCATTGCATAGACTGGAAAATAATATGACACATGGCCTGGCTGATGTGACCACACAGTTCACAATACTAAATGACAATGTTAGTGAACTTACACAGTCAATCCACTAACTGGTGACAGAACTGGTGGCTGAGAGACAAGGCGCCAGGAGCGCCAATTAGTTACTAGATTTGACCGCATGGCAGCGTCCATTGGCCGTCTTGCCATGAACACTACAGGCCTGTCAAGACGGACCGTGAGTCTGCAGGTGGAACTTGGCCACTTTGCAGGGGATGTGGCACGGGGACTGGGCCGCATTAGCCACACAGTGGACATGTTGGAGGCCAGGCAGGTGGCAAGGGGCACGGGTGAGACCCCTCAGGACAGTGAGGAGGGGTCCACTATCAGCAGTGTATCTGCCACTGACACACATGTACTGAGGAGTGGAAGTGCACGTCAGGGGTCAGATGACCCACCTGGGACAAGCCATGCTGGGCAAACCAGGAGGAGGATGCAGGCAAGAACACAGCAGGACTAATGAGGCACATGCAGTTAATGTATCCTCATAAAGGGTGGACATGTGCAGCCCCTTACGGACAGTTATGTTCTTTCGACATTTGGTTCAATTATAAAGTTTTGTTTGTTCCACTACACAACTGGGCTCTTTGTGTGTGACATTAGTGAGTATGGTGTCAGTTGCCACTTACCTTCCAAAGTATTAGGTTACAATGTGGTCCCGTCTCTGTCTCCCTTGATTTGCAATGCTTCTATCTCCAGGCTGCTGATGTGGTAGCTCTTGCTCCTCATCCTCCGAATCTGGGTCTGCAGGGGTGAGATATAGCCCATGTTTGGTGGCAATGTTGTGTAGTATTGCGCATGCACCAACTATCTTGAATGCTGTTATTGGGGCATACTGGAGCGCACCTCCACTTCTGTGGAGGCATCGGAATCTTGCCTTTAACAGTCCAAAGGTCCTCTCTGTGACATTTCTGGTCCGCCGATGTACACAGTTATATAGCCTCTCATTCTCATTGCTAGGTGTTAGGTACGGGGTTAGTATCCATGGTCGTAGCGCATATGCACTGTCACCTGTTTGGCAAAAATAAGCAATGTTAGCTGGGCATGGATGGTTTCTACAGTGACCTGTGTGTATATCTTCCGGGTGTATTCAGCAATACCTAAGAGATATCCATCTCCAAACTCCCCACGTTCTAGGCGTTGGTGTACCCCACTGTGCCTGAAAATGTAAGAGTCATGTGTACTCCCAGGAAATTTGGCTACCATGTCAGTGATGACATAATAGGCGTCACATACCACCTGGATGTTCAGTGAGTGGGTACATTTCCTATTGCGGAACAGATATTCCAGATTTGCAGGAGGGCAAATTTGTATATGTGTCCCGTCCACACACCCTATTACATGAGGGAAGTTGGCAATTCTGTAGAATTCCGACTTGGTGCTGTTAATTTCTCCCTCATTCCTGGGTAGGTATATGTATCTGGACATGTGTGTGAGTATGGCATCTAAGAAACATCTGAAGAACCGTGAGAGTGCACTTTGGGATACTCCACCTGCCACTGCAATCACCCCCTGATAGCTACCCGAGGCAAAGAGGTGCAGTAAGCATAGCACTTGCACATGTGTAGGGATGGCGCTGCCACGCACAGTCTGGCGTTGAAGCTGCGGATTGAGTAGATCAATTAATTCTAATATTGCAGCACTGCTGAGTCTGTATTTGTCATATATCTCCTCCTCAGTTTGTTGGAAAAGTGTCTGCCTGGTTCTGTATATCCTCTCCTGTCTCTGGCTCCTCCTCCTCCTCTGCTGGGTGGCGTGGACTCTCCTCCTCCTTGCTATCACATATATTTCAGCCATTTTGAGTAACCCAGATGCCTTCTGGGTCTCCTTTTATACTTTGGTTCTGGTTACCTCCTCCTCTGACTGAGTGGTAATTTGGGTGTGCAAAATGGGCTTTTTGCGACTAGTCGCAATTTGCGAGTGGCTTTTTCATATGGTTTGCGACTCGCAAATTGCGTCTTCCTATTTGCGGGTCGCAAATTCAGGTTGCAAAATTTGCGAGTCGGTAATGGCTCGCATCGCAATTTGCACTACGGAAATGGGATTTTGCATCCCATTTCCGATTTTGCAGGGTCGCAAATTGCGATTCGGGCCATTTGCGACTTGCAACATTTTGCTACATTTGGCCCTTAGCATGGCACACATTAGGCACCTTAGTGGTGTGGTAGCCTTTACAAATGATTCATCACTGATGAGTTATGGAAACCATGGAATTACAGCACAAGGATGCAAAGAATGTTTAAACTGCTCTTTATATCGGAATCTTCAAGTCCAAAGGGCATAACTCTTCTCATCAACTGAATGGCTGTCAACATGCATGGAGGTGGCACAATGCATAGCTGTCTACAGTAAAAGCTGTGTTGCAAAAATTAGCATGGTAACATCACCATGCTACCTTCATTTGACAACATTTTTGCAGATTATTCATCACTATGGCTTAGAGTGCCTTCACAAAAGAGGCAACACAAGCAGCAAACGGGTCCACACAACTGCTGCTAAACAGATACACCACCAGGTAAATGTGCCAACATAACTGCTGCCAAACAGGCACCATCACCGAGCAAGAGATCCCAACAACCACTGGAGCATGGGAACCGCCTCCAAGCAACAGGACTCTCATAACTGCACTTTCATAACTGCACAGAAAGCACAATCACCAGGACTAGGAAAAAGGGCCCACACAACTGCCACAAAGGAAGAAAGATACAAAGGAGATTTTTATTATCCAAGCTCGGGGGTGACAAAAATGCAGGCTTAATTGCCTCGACCTCCATACTTCAACTTTGTTCATCACCCCTCCTAAATCCCCTAAAAACGTTTTTCCACTATTCAGACTTCAAGGATTTGAACAAACATGTGAATTCAAAACAGTAGTGGGGAGGGAAATATAATGAAGCTTTTCACCAACCAATCACATCTCAGTTTGAAACCAATATTTAACGTACTGAAACTAAACATTCAAAGCAATCTGACATATTTGTGCAATGCTTTATCTCAAACACTAGAAAATGAGTTTACACTAAACGACAAAAAGCAGCTATTCCAAGTGAAAAATATTTTCATTCCAAGTCTGGTGGTATTCCACTTAGCAGATCCTGTTCCAGCTAACAGTAAACTTTCTATGAGAGTTAGAATGAAAATAATTTCTTTTTTGACCTGTACATTTGGATTCACCAGACAGATTTGTACAAAACTTCACTTGCAAAGCTGAGAATGTTGGATGCTTTTATAAATATGCTGAACAAACATTTAGATACTAAACTTAATTACCACTGCAGTGGGGGATTGACTGCAACATTACTCAGTAGGGTTCATATTTATAAGAGGGTTGCATCATGTTTATGCCACACAACATGGTACATGTGTGGCGCAAACCCCTATGTCAGATGTTTGAAGCCATGCAAAGCCACTTTGCTTGGATTTGAGTGGCTTCAAAAATCTGGAGTTAAGCAATGCAGCACAAAATGTTGTGTTGTGTTACTCTGCCCTGGGTCTCCATTGGCTTTGTGTGGGTGTTCCCACGCAACTCTCATGGTTTTTGACACATTCCCAGATTTGCAAGACCTTGTAAACCTGGAAATGTGCCACAAAGATATGCCTCACTAGAAGAGGTGTAACAAGAAGAAATATCTTTATTTCTCCTTGTTGCTTCCTCTTTTTATGTGTGCTGCATTGTGCAGGAAGGTGTCCCCTGCATCATGGTGAAAGGGTGCCTGCATTGGTGCTAGGCAGCCCATTGTGAGCCAGTGCAGGGGGAAAAGTCAGGAATGCACCTTATGCCTTATATAAGGCACATTCCTGTCCTTTTCCAATGATGCAGAGCAGCGCAGCAAGTTGACTTGCTGTGTTGCACTGTGCCGCTTTCTAATAAATATGACCCTATGTGTTTGACAAGGGGTGTTTTAATCAAAGTTAGCTGCACAGGGCATATGATTTTGCTCAGTAGGATTTGGCTGCATCCTCGGTTGGGTGCAGGACATGTCCATTAGGCATTGTGGTCAACCTGCTGCACACAACTGAAGGCCATGTGCAGTCGGAGTTAGGCACGCAGTACATTTCATGCTGGTTCTGCAGTTATCCACTGACATGCACAGAAAATGGCCATCTGCAGCCGTCAGTGCTCTAGTGGATGTAGAGCCTAGCCACAGTGAAGACCATCATGCTAAAATCACTTTTCATATCAAAAGGCCATGCACAGTAAAGATTGTCTGCATTGAAAGTTGGGTCTAGGATCTGGGGCCACAGACCTTGCTCTGTGATCAGTTACTGATGTGCTCAGCCAAAGGTCATGTGCAATGTGGAGCTGAATGTATTGGGGTAGAATCGGGAGCTGGTGGCAGGCCTAGCCTATCATCAACACTCGCTGATTGCAGCCGAAGGCATTGTGCAGCAGAGGTTTACCACAAGTAGGGTTGGACATGTAAAAGTATAGAAATTGAGTGTAGTCTATCATAAAAAAATCCCTGAAAAAAAGTTATCGAAGGTCATGTATGACTTCCTTTGATTACCTCGCATTACATTCTGTTTAAATGAACTTTGAAAACATGTTAATTGTTAAAGTTAACTTATTGACACAATTTTTAGTCGAAAACCACCGATGTTACATAATCATAATTGGCTATTTATCCACAACTCACCATAGGTTGGCATCAAACATTATATCACAGCTGACAACACAACATTACTGATGACAGCAATGGAGACCTCACATGTAACCCCACCGTTGTTGAGTCCGCAATTGCTTGTTCTTGTATGTGTTGCATATTTAAGCATGCATATATTTGTTTTTGCGCTCTTTTCTTTATTTATACATATGGCCGCCACAATGAGTTACGGTGTTAGGAACCTGAAGCTGTGGTTGCTGTGAAAAGGGAAGAGAGAGATATACAGTGAAGCACGGCGTTACGAGCAGAGCTGGTTTGCATGATTCATAAGCCTGAAAAACATCATGGTAAGCGTTTATAACCTCCCTCTACATGTGTAGATGACTTGCGAGCCTAATGTACACTAGTAAATCTCAACTCCGTTTTCTAATCTGGATTTAGCTATGAATGACCCATCGTTTTAGACTAAATACAACGGCGTCTGAATGTTCTTAATACAAGCAAATGGCAAGTCCTTGAGCCAATACCAGTCACCTTGTAATCAACATTCTTTCCACACTAATATTCCTTTGCCCCAGAAGTGGCATAAATAACATTACAGCACAATTGCCTCCTTTTATCTGATGAATGTGAAGCAGCAATATTGTGTTTGCAGACCTTTTTGGATGGTATATTGGACTTTAATAAAATTTGATCAATGCATTTAAGTCAAATTGAATTATATGTAAGTGGATAGGGTTGACATATGTTTCAATATCTGTGAGTGATACATTATTCTCCAGTGAGCATAAAATTTAATGAAATATAAATGTCCATTAATCCTCATGCTTCAAACAATCAGTCACCGGTGCTCCTGCCTGCTGTTAGCAGAAGCAGGCCAGAAAGTCATCTGTTTTATCTAAGCAGGAGCCACACGTTGGAAAAGCATCAGAGCGCTGAGGGGAGCAAGAAGGCACAGGATCAGGTGTAGCGATGCCAAAAACATTTCCTGTGTGTGCTGCAGCATCAAACAATTTAGTCTTGAGCTGTTTTTATTAGACGAAAATCAAACAAACTTTAACTAGCTCTCAAGTGTTTTCTGCAAAAAAACGCTAAGCAAATGGGTCAATTGTGTGGCTATTTATCAAGAGGAATTCTAAACGACTTCCATCACTGCTCAGTCTTTGTGTGTCCTCTGGTGCAAATGTAACGCACGTTTATTTTTTACAATACAGATAACGCAAAGTTCGTTTGGGAAAACGTGGATATAATCCTCAGGGTCGAATTGGGACGGAAAATAGGCCCAAACCCCAAGAGCCAGATGTATCATACAAATCGGGCCGTTTGCGACTGCAAAAATGCATTTTGGTATGTGTGAATTCCAATTTGCGATTTGGTAACTTGTTACTGAATCACAAATTGGAATTGCAACTACATACCGATGCAGTATTAGGAAGGGCATCCCTTCCTGATACCGAATGGCAGCAGTATGCAGGAATGTTTTGTGACCGAAATGCGTTCGTAAAACATTCGCATTTTACCACCTACTTCAAGAAGATGGTAACTCATTCGCAAACCGGAAGGGGTCCCCAAGGGAACCCTTCTCCTTTGGGAATGCATGCAAAAACATTTTTTAAGAGCAGGCAGTGGTCCCATGGACCACTGGCTACTCTTAAAAAATGAAAAGAAAACTTTTAATTTTTCATTTTTTAAATGCAATTAATAAAAAAGAGATTGCTTTATTTAAAAGCAATCACAGACATGGTGGTCTGAGTCCAGCAGGCCACCATCCCTGTGATTGTAGCTATTTGCAATGGGTCGCAAATTGCGACCTACCTCATGAATATTAACGAGGTAGGTCCATTTGCGAGCCCTTGTAAATCACTACACGAAACTCCTGGAATTTCATACATTCCAACGGCGATTACTCAATTGTGATTTCCCAAAAAATCGCAATTTGGTAATCACTATTAGAAATAATGATACATCTGGCCGTAAGTTCCTAAACCTCAATACATAAAGGCTGTCAAAAGTTGGATGACTTCCTTCTTGCTACATAAAATGCAGTCTGGACAAAACAGAAATAATCTGATGAGGAATTTGGCCACCAACATGTGAAAGCTCGTTCTGTCCTCAAAACTAGAAGAGGCCCCATCCTTCATGAACAAAGTGGAAGCCTAACAATCCTAGAGACATGGATGTGCTCCAAATTTGGAATCCCATATAGGGTTCATGGGAAACTTTTGTGCGTGGTCATCCCCATTTGTTGCTGACGTTTATTGCTGGTTATCAGAATCTGCACCTAGGGCACTGCTGTCTCGTGCCCACTGCAAGTGTTCTGACCATTGAAGAAATTGCTAATCTCTTTTTGGCTTATTTAACTTTCTCATAAGGTCATAATATGTGATGCAGAAAATGCACCTATGGCATGGAAATGTAAAATGGCATCTGTCCACTGCAGCACTTATTGTGCCAAAAACTGGAGTAACAAAGATAAATATGGCTTTGGGCCTATCATTGCAGTCTGACTTGTGCAATGTAAAACCTTCAATGTAGTCTTTTAAAATGACTCTTTTTAATAGATAAAATCTCCCTTTTAAATGTTAGTATGCCATCCCTATTTAATCCTTGTAGCCCACAATGTAGGGTAGGGTGTATGGTATTTAACAGTGGGATATGTAGAAAATTATGTTAAAATATAGTGCGAAGGCATCAAAGGCTATTTTCTCTGTGGAAGGCCTGGCTGTCCTTGGTAGCAAACAATAGAACAGATTAAAAGTTATAATTTCCCTGCTTATAGTTCCTGGAGGCTAAGTTGCAAGAGCTCTCCAGCTTTTCCCAGCATCTGCTCAGCCCCGGAATAGGCATGAAAGAGGTGTAAGTTCCTCCGAGGAACACACAATAGGCTGGACTGAATGGGCAGATATGACTCCTCTGAGCCTGGGTAGAATATGCATGGTGGGCAGTATACACATCATTTTGATACCCCTGTGTCAAATCCTGCATGACAGGTCTGTCTGAAAAATATGTAAACGTTGTGTGCCCTTTAAAGGAAGCAGATGGGATGCTGGGACAGTTCTTGAGTATTCCCTGTCTGGTAACTGAACATCATTCATTTATCCTACCAGACTCCTGTCTTTGGGTTTTGTTATTGGTGCAGCTCTTGATTGAAATTGGATTTTAATGTTACATGTGGAAGAACACTAGGATTACCATAAGACAGGCCCTACACATTGGCACAGACTCAGAGCCTAGTTTTAGTGTGGATAAAGACCTTGGCCATCTCCGATTTTGAGTCCGTATGCAGTAAACCCAAGAGGAATGTTAGACCTGGCATCCTTGGTGTGGTTTCCCCCTACCAATTTGCCTTCTGTCCTCTTGTTTTGCTGGCTTAATGTTTGCTGGCTTTAGGATTCTGGTCTCTTTACTGCTTCTGCTGACCAGTGCTGAAGTGCATGTACATTTTGCCTGAAAGATATTAATATTGGTCTATCTACAATTGGAATAGTTAATTTACTCAGGGCCTATAAATTCAATGCTACTAGTGGGCCCGCAGCACTGATTGTGCCACCCACTTTAGTACTCCTTTAAACATGTCTCAGGCCTGCCATTGCAGAGCCTGTGTATGCATTTTAAACTGTCATATTAACCTGGAAAGTTAACTCACTTGCCAGGTCAAAGCCTTCCTTTTTAATGCATAAAAGTCACCCCTAAGGTAGGCCTCAGACAGCCCCAAAGCAGGGCTCACTGTACTTAAAAAGTTGGACATCTACTTTTAAGTTTTACATATCTACGTAGGTCTATCTCTCCCAAGGTTAACATTAGGATTGGTTTATTCCATTTTATAAGTGTAATTTCCTATAGGGACCCAATAGATATTTCAAGTTTGATGTCTTTGGACTCACAATTTAAAATCACAACTTATGGTAAGGTTGGATTTTGAGTTGCAAGTCTGGACATCCACTTTTAGAAAGTTGGCATTTTTTAACCATTCTGTGCCTCTGCCTGTGTCTGAATACAAGTCTGGGGTTAGTGACAGCTGGGCTTTGTGCATTCCCTCTAGACAGCCCCACACACAGGGAGCTTAGGTCTGCCAGATGGGCCACCCACATCCTGTTGGGCAATTACATGCTAATAGGTCATCCTGGGCAGGATGGGAGAGAGGAGCTGACACTTGCACCTGAAAGGTCTGTGCCTGTCCCCACACAATGAGGTGCATACCCCTCTGTAGTGTGCCTCGAGCCAGGGAAAGAAAGGCACTCTTTGAAGCCTCCCTAACTTCAGAGGCACAAAGTCGCCCTCATTTCAAAGGCACAACTGGGTATAAGCTCTGGACCTTGGACACCACCAAACCAGTACACTTCTGGACCTGAGGACATTCTGCCATGAAGAAGGTCTGCTGTGCTGAAGGAACCATCGTTCTGCTGGAACACTGCTGAACTTTACTGGGCTCCTGCTTTGTTGTGCCTATCCTGTGGTGTGCTGCCCTTTTTGCCTAGGAGTGAGAGGGACTGGACCTGCAACTCTACATTCTCACAACCAAAGAGACTCCAAGGGCTTGCTGGCTTGCCTCCACTTCTGAATTCTCAGGGACATCCACAACGTCACTTAATCCTGCCACAGATGCTGGACGCTGTCAACTTTGAGTCCTGCCTTGCCAAGTGGTGCCAATCATCTCCTGGGCCTTGGAAATGAGGTCCCTCTGCTGATCCAGCATATTCCACACATTGCAGACACTGCAGCTGATCAGAACCGCCTTATCTTGCTTCCATAAAGATGCATCGCTGTGGCTGCGGAGGACAAGGACATCACATCATTAACTTCAGGGCTCAAGATCGATGAATCACCATCAGCCCTGATGCATCACCTTTGCATCGCCAGCTGCGTGGCTCGACAACACATTGCCCTCATCACAAAGGGTTTGACACCGCACCATTGCTCAGGATTGATGACTGCATGGGTCAACGATGATACATTTCCCTGACTGCATGGCTTAGAACCTGTGCTTGACTTCAAATCGTTCCTGCTCCTCACATCAGATCTTCGATGTTGATGCAACCCTTCACACAAGGTACTGTTTCAGTGAGACAAGGTTGGTCTATGTAGCAGCCCTTGCTTCATCACGGTCAGCCTGAACTTTGGACTTACCCTGGTCTAGTAAGCCCAGATAGCCCCGGTTGGCACTTTAAGCTTTCAGCTCTACATTTGCAGGTATTATACAAAAATCATATCTTGACTTCTTCTTTTTGGATTTGTGTTGTTTTGTTCTTGTTTTGTTAATTAAATTACAATCTATTTTTCTACCTTAGTGTTTATTACTTGTTTGTGGTATTGTGATTGCTTTGCTGTTTTGAGTGGTGCACAAATACTTTACACAGTGCCTCCTAAGTTAAACCTGCCTGCTCTGTGCCAAACCACCAGAGGGAGGGCACAGGTTAATTTATGGTATGTAACCGACTTACCCTAAGTAGGATTTTGGTCCGTACCTAAATGGGTGCATACCTCTCTCAACTAGAGAATCAAGGGCTTATTTATAAGACCCTTGTGGCACGATAACACCACTGAAATATCACTTTTGTGACACTCAGGTGGTGCAGAGTGCCCACACATATTTACAAGGGCATGTAAAGCCACCTTGCCCAGCTTTTCATGGCCAAAACTTTGCATGAAAGGACCTTTCCATAAGTGTTACTCTGGGTGTTCCCACGCAACACGCATGGAATCTGATGCATTCCCAGATTTATACGGTTTCGCAAACCTGGGAATGCGTCAGATTCCTATGCTACCCCGGGGATGGCATAAAAGTGGTGCAACAAGGAGGAATAACCTAATTTCTTCTTGTTTTATTCTCTTTCTATGTGTGCTGACATAAACAATCATCCCAGCAGCAAGGGTTCCTACATTGGCTTTAGGCAACCAATTGTTCGCCACCACAGAGGAAAGTACAGGGATGCATTGTATTGCTGTAAATATGTTACATCTCTGCACTTATCTAATGGCGCATCACAGCCCAGCAAGCTGGCTTGCAGTGCATGCTGCAGCATTTTCTTGTAACTATGGGCCCCAATTTATAACAAGGAACTACTGCGAAAGTCTGAAAAAGTTAGCTTACCTGAGAACACAACTGGATTGCGAAAGGCAAGCAGGAGGACTGGACCTGCTGGACTCAGCATCTGTGACTTGTAAGAAGGACCTGGGGAGGTTGAATTCCTTCTCGCTTTAAATCCAAGAACAGAAAGATCTCCAAGAATCATAAGGCTAATTCCTTGGATGGTTCAAGGAGCATAAAAAGGTGAAGTTGACATTCCTGTGAGGCTTTGGAAATGTACTCCTGCGGTTGTTTGGAAACCAAAAAAAAAAAGAATTGAGAACTATTTCAAAACGTTTGCTCCAGAGCTTCAAGGGAACTGACCGCAAACATTATCCTGCTGTCAGTTCCACAGCACTGGATTGGATTTCCTGTTTGTCCTGCAGTGAAAGAAGTGTTTTCCCTCATTAAAACAACAATGTTTCATTTCAGATTGAGACTTAGAATCTTTTGAATTTCCCTACTTCCCATACCTAGTGGGGCCAATTTGCTTGGTGTATCGACCTAAGCTTCCTATCAGTTTGGTAACACTGCTTGTTTTGCCCCCCAACCCCCACAGGTGGCTGTGGTAGTAGGCACTTGCTTTTGGCCTGCTAAAACCATTAAAAAGGTTTCTTTGTCTCCTAATCCTCCAGCAGTAAAAACAGTGATCCAGGCCCTGATTGCCTCAAGGTTGGTTTATGCTAATTCTCTGTACAGAGGGCTACTT
Source organism: Pleurodeles waltl (assembly GCF_031143425.1). Lineage (NCBI taxonomy): Eukaryota > Metazoa > Chordata > Amphibia > Caudata > Salamandridae > Pleurodeles > Pleurodeles waltl. The sequence continues at coordinate 282,573,242 of NC_090439.1, forward strand.
CCTGAGAAATTACAGCTGGTGCAGAACACTGCTGCCAGGCTTCTGCTACGCCTCCATAGGCCTAAAAGAACTGCACTGGTTGCCCAAAAAGGAGCGTGTGAGGTTCAAAGATCTAGTTCACACACACAGATCTTTTTACCACAAAGGTCCTCAGTACTTTTCGAACAGATTCACCCCATACCAACCAGACTTGAATCTCTAACCATTAAATCTTTGCTGGTAGTAATTCCTCAATTTAAAAGGAAAAAGTTGAGTGGTAGCTCCATCTACTAGCTGGCTGTTAGCATGTGGAATGCCCTCCCAGTTCAGTTTTGTGTCACTGGGGATATTCAGACTTTTAACAGACTTTTTAAGACCTGGATCTTCAGTTTGGCATTCTAGTCAACTCAGTCATTGGGGATCAGACTTTGCTATCAAGCGCCGGGACAATCTATGATTAGCTGTTGCACTTTACAAATCTCTCATAATAACAGTATTAATAATCAATTGGTCTCAAATCATGTCTAAGGCTTCATTATGAGTTTGGCGGTTGGACCGCCAGACCCCATGGTGGTGGTCATGGAAAGACCACCATGCTGGCAGTCTTCCTGACTGCCCTATTACTAGTTATACAGGCAGGACATCCATTTGCCAAGCAAAAATGGCACACCGCCAGAAGCGCGGGAGCCTGGAAATAGGCAGTCCAACCTCCAGGGCTGTCAGCACAACTGCCAACCACCAAGTTTATTACAATCACACAGTTGCCATGGTGGTCCCCTCGTGGTGTTAAGTTAGTGGGGGTCTTGACCACAGTGGTCCACGGTCAGCAAATTAACAAACAAGTACACGTTGGATGGATTTAAGAACAACACAACTGACACACCTTGGCACAGTTGACCTGAAAAGAACACTATAAAACACACCCCTTCACATACCACACTCCTTTGCATTTCTGCTGCAAGGCACAGAAGCCTGAGCACCTTATTTGCTATAGACTTCATAGATGAGGCACCCCTTTTTCACCATCCCAAAGAACACCCTGCATACACTTTTGTCAATGAAAAACATTATTGCACTTCCCCTATTAAGTAAGTCACTGTCATCCGTAGTTTTGTTCCACCATATCATGTTACAAAAATCCCAGTTTTTTTGAAGAGGAGTTAAGAGTCATTGTGGATGAAATCATAAGAGTAGAGTCACAATTGTTTGGGGCACAAGTCCAGCTCTCTCCGCTCAGTAGGAAAATGGAAATGTGGGACAGGATCTTCAACAGAGTGAATGCTGTAGTCACCACCACGCGCACAATGGTGGACATTGGGAAGAGGTGGAATGACCTAAAAGGCAAGGTTTGCTCCCTGGTCTCCAGGCACCATCTGCAGGCCAAGAAGACTAGCGGTGGGATTCCCAGTGTCCCATTAAAACTCTTTCCCTGGGAGGAGAAGGTCTTGGCTTGGCCATCCGGCATCCTAGGGGTTTGACAGGAATACCCAGGGAAGTGGAGTCTAGTAAGTCACAAATCAGAAATGACACAGAAATACAATGCCATGTATGTTCACAGCTCACCTTTTGCCACTGTCTTGTTCACCTTCCTCATCAACATTCAATACACACAGTACCTGAGTGTTAACACTGTCAACGTGTATTGTCGGACCCAACATCACAGCTTCCAAGGACCAAACAATGCCATGTGTCCATATGGTTCCTGTAAGTCTTTCAATATAAGAAAAATAATCCCAGGACTCATGGTATGACTCAACATGTAAATGTATGTCCAAACCTAAGTTCAGTCTGCATACAGATATACAATATCCAGGATTAGTATAGTTTGTGTAGTGGAGAGAGTTACCTGACTGCAACTCTCAGGGGATACTGATTGTACAACCCCAGCACAGTGTTTTCTTGCTCAAAGGCCCCTGTTTGTGAACTCTCACTTGAAGTGAACTCAACTGGGGGGATAACATTTGTATAGTGTGTGTTATACAAGGATTGACCTGACTGCATCTCTCAACAGGCCCTGGTTCTGTAACTCCAAATACCAGCCCAGTGTCCACTGGCCAGAGACCCCTATATGTCATCTCCAAAATGAAGTGTATTCACTTGGGGGAAGATAACATTTGTATAGTGGGTGTAGTACAGAGAGTAACCTAACTGCAACTCCCTGCAGGCCTTGTGTCTGTAACTCAACCACCAGCACAGTGGTCACTTGTCCAATATCCCTTGTGTGCCAACTCTGAATTGAAGTTTACCCACCTGGGGGATAACATTTGTATAGTATGTGTAGTTCAGGTATTGACCTGGTTGAAACTCCCAGCATGCCCTGTTTCTGTATCTCCAAATACCAGCACAGTGGCCACTTGTCCAAACACCTCTGCTTGTCAGCTCCCAAATGAAGTATAGTTCCCTGAGAGTGGTGAAGCACAGATCATACACAAATCATAGACATGTCTGCCGACATAGCTCCATCTGGACTTAACAACTCAAGATGAAATTATTGAGGACAGGATTGGCACTTTACCTAGTGTGTACAGCAAGAATTCCTAAAGCCTCAAGTTGCATCACCAGATTGGTATTCGCATCAGGCACATTGACACAGCACTGTTCACATGATGACTCCAGTCACATATACAACAAAGTCCTGGGTCTGCCTGCATCAGAACCAACCAGGGCGCCAAATGGTGAAAGCCATATCTTGCCTGGCCACTGTTGTGGCTGCACTGCTGACAAGATGTCATTTTCAGGCCATCTTCCCAAGTGCAACTGATCTGTACATCTCAGCAGCTGCTTGAGTCAACTTGGGTTGGCATGCTTCACACATGTCATGTCAAACCACCCAATACCATGGTTACTTGCCAAAATTGGATTAACTAAAATGTAGCTTTGTAAAAGTTCTCTGCTTACTGTAACTCTAAACCATTGGAGATAGATGTCACAATACAATCAGGTACATTGAACATTTTACAGCAACAGGTCGAGCTGCCACTGGGCACACAGTGGCCATGGAACAGATTGCCACTACCCTCCCTTCCCCCGGACGAAGCCCTCAGTAAAGATCACACTCATGGACTTGTGGACTTGTGGACTTGAAAGACACTTCTGGCCCAAATAGGCAACCTGGTCAGACAGCAACAGTGAGTTTCACTGTGCCCACAATGTCACATCCCAGCCCTGTGGCATCAGCATCACAGGCAACCATTCGCCTCCCCAGCCTGTATCCCCAGCACAATGTCTACCATATCATGTCTCCCAGTCCTGGATCCTTAATTGCAGTGCAACACTTCAGATAATATGGGCCCAGGACCAAGTTGGAGAGGGAACCTTGTTGCAAAGGCACAAGCCTGTGGGGGTAGGGAGCATAGGAAGGATACTGTGGGCCAGTGGGATGAGGCCAGTGGGTGCTGCCCTTGGCCAGGATACCATCAGCCATATTTTGGGGATCTATCAGGAGGGCTTAGGCATGATGGGCCAGGAGTTGATCGTACTCTGGGAAATCAAGCAGCTACATGGGGACATGTGGGGACAGATGGAGGCCTACAATAACAAAGTTACCTCCATGTCAGGGGTGCTGAGATGCTGAGAGACATACACACCACCCTCAGCAGGGCTTTTCAACAACAGTCTTCACCTTCCTTTGGCTCCTGAACAGCAGGCTCATCAACAGTGGTGCCAGATATTGGAAGGGAGACCCTGCCAGAAGAACAACAAGTCCTGGATACCCCTGCCTCCCTCTGAGGCAGCAGATCCTCCTTTCCCACACAAGTGGGGATATCCACCAAAAAATCCAAGAAGTGTGGATGACAAGCAATCCACCTCTGCCAGTAATAAGCCTATTCTTTAAGGACCTTCTTTTTGTGTTACACATTCACTCCGGACTGATCCTGAACCGCCTTCCATTTCCATTAGGATGAGCACTCTGGACTTTGGACTCCAAATGGTGTGGCATCTATTTCACTGATTCTATTCACCATGACTAACCCCTTCACGTTTGAATGTTTGTTGAGATACGTCACATATATTTTGTTAGACATAGCTGCAGAATAAAATTACCCTTCACTGACTCATTGTTTGCTGATTTTGATTTCATATTGAGCCATGTAGATATGTCAGACCATGTGAACCATATAATGAGGATCAATGTACTTGTTCATAATGGGATATGTTGCAAAGACACAGTGTCCAGCTCAGGATTACAATGCTCCCACACAAACCCATACATAAAAATGTCTGCTCAAACCAAAATGTTAATTAAAGTGTTCAGCGCATAGGCTGTCATTTGTCTGAACTATTGGAAATCTAGAACGATTGACTCATACTGAGTAAATGAACAGATTGACAGGGAGAGACCCCCTAGACCATGGAAGGAAGACATTTGTCAGGCATTGTCCTGTAGAATAGGCAAACATTGCAGTGCTTGATGTCAACAGCTTGAGCCTTATCACATACCACACCAAAATAATTCAACATCACATAATGCAATATACAGACAGATTGCAGCACAAACATCCCTGATCACAGAGCCATCATAATCCAATTCCCATTCATCTGGTGGTATAACACAAACATTTGTCAGTATTGTGGCACAGGCACTGTGGCCTACAATGATGAAACACATCTACAGTTACATACAGGTTATAGAAACTAGTGTTTAGCCAATATAAAGGAAGAATCAGTTGGTCATAAGCTAAGACTTCATATGTAATGACCACATGGTGGCATACATGATGCATCATGCCCACCATAGGACACAAAACAAGTGCAATGGGCACTTCTCAAACTCTACCCAAACACTGTGCAAACTGTCTTGTTACGGGTCTCATACACCAAAAACTCTGTGACCCACATTACCTGGAACAATCCATGTTCTTTCTGTATGTCAAAACAGAACAGCATAACATACATGTCAATGTCACAACTGTGAAATGCCCACATGAAGGTGTCATGGTGAAGGTACCTGTACAAAGAACAAAACAAGGAGTATAGGCTTGAAACCATACATATGACACAAGTCACATAGCAAGCACCTGTAAAACAAGTTACATTACAAGGAAACTGACACAAACAAAGCAACATCATCAAGGTGGGAATGTGTCAAAAGCTGTGTTATCAAGCAGCATTTGGCTGAATATTGCAGAGTAACAGCTCTTTAGCTGTTTCCAAAACACATTCTCACAACTACAGTTCATTATACGGACAGAGTCAGAACATCACATGATATACTTACACTCTTGTGAAGTAGCTGTGGATGAGATCTTCTCGCAAGTCAGCTCCTTCCTCTTCACCACTATCATGCTCAACTGGAATTTCAGGATTCTCATCCGGCAGCTCTGCAAGCTCCCCCTCCTCTGGGATGTATGAGATATCCCTCCACATAGCAATGTTGTGGAGCATGCAGCATGCCACAGTCGTCTGACCCACTTTCCACGGTGAGTAGAGGAGGTATCTACCAGTCCTGTCCAGACAGCAGAATCTGCCCTTCAGGATCCCAAAAGTAAGCTTCACTGGCCTCTGTGTTCTTCTATGGGCCTCATTAAAGCAAACTTCCCCTGACATAGTTAGATACCTCAGCGACATCAATAACCAAGGAAGGTTAGGTTATGCTGAGTCTCCAGTTAGGGAATGGGAGATAAGTGAAACATTGAGTCACTCACTTCCTGATTGTAGCACCTAACATTGCTCGCACACAGTCAGGACAGACATATATTACCAACCAGCCAGGCCCTTTCAGGGTGCAGTTGTGACATAATCTGGGGAATGGTGTTGTTCTGCATTACGAAGGAATCATGGATTGATCCAGGATAAGGGGCATGAGATGTAGAGATCCGCCAAACAGACAACTTGCACTGTAATGAAATGGAAGTTCCTTCTGTTGCAATAGACTTGTTCAGTGGTCTGCGGTGGCACCAAGCCAACATGTGTGCCATCAATGGCCACCACATGTGGGAGGTGGGCAAAACCATAGAAGTGAGCCTTCACAGTGGCTAAATCCTCATGTCAGGGGAACATAATATAGCTGTCACTGTGTTTCAACATAGCTGAGGGGAACTCCTTCAACACCAGACTGAACATAGATTGGGACATACCAGCAGATAGAGCCCCTCTATGTTGGAAGGACCCTGTGGCCAGGAAGTGCAATGATGGCATGACTTGTACAATGGATGGTATGCAGGTTGGATTACTGTTAGCTTACATCAGATCTGGCTACAACTGACGGCATAAGTCCACTATTGTTTGCCTATTCAGTTGGTATAACTGTATGATGTGGCATTCTGCCATAGTCTGAAGGTATAGCAGTGGACGGTAGACATGAGGTTGTTGCATTCTCCCTCTCCCAGGTTACCTATGTGTGACAAGACATGATTTCTAACATTAATCAGTGTATCTACAGCAACATACATGATGTATGCCAACAATATCATGTGACAAAGCATTTCTGAGTGGATAGACAAGACATACAGTACACATCCCAGCTGCTATCTACACATTGGTCACACGTGAGCCCCATGGTTGTCCACACATGTGACCAGAACATGGATTTGGGGAACATCCAACTATATCCAACACAATTGCCTCTCGAAATGTGACTGCTCTTTCTGACTGCCAAAAACTACCATCAGCAGTGGTGGCCTGAGCACCACTGTCATATGCCATCCGTACCCTACAGCACACAACACTTGTTATTGTGTAGTAGGACCTATATAACATGAAAGCATGAGGATTTTGTGATGATTTTACAGGTATATTCTATCTGTGAGGCAGTTTATACAGCCATATACAGTATTTTCACCTGCCAAAACGGTGGATGACTGACCTACACCACTGGACCTTAGGTACGGCCCTCTACCACCAGTGGAAGTCATTTGCATGGTAGGTATTTCCAACCGTGTTGTACACAGCCATAGGCTAACATTCTTGCCTGCGTTGGTCGCAGTTCAATGGCTGTGTCTATTGGCGATGATGACTGTCTATTTGGCGGACGTGACCACCATGTTCTGCAAGTTCACTCACTTGACTCCTGACACTGCTGACAACACCACCTCCACTATTTGAGCTGCTGTGTGTTGCCTCTGGGAGCAATTATGCCATGTCCAGCAGGTGATAGGGCCCCTGCCTTCTCTTCAAATGAGCTGGAGAGGATTGTAAATGAGGTCCTTCCTCTGTATGGACAGCTCTACAGTGCCCAGAGGAGCACAGTAGACTTTGTTCAACACAATCCTTTCCCTCCGCACAAGCTACAATGTTTCCCAGTTGGACTTAATGTGTGCCTGTTGTTTCACTTTGTGTGGCATCAATGGGATGTGCGTGGTGCAGGTATGGGTGAACACAACTCTATGTTGTTTTCATTAACATTGTGTTGTGTGATATGTTTTTGGGGTCCTAGATACTCCTAGTGTTGAATGCACATAACTAGGCAAGACAACAAATGTTAGACAACATGGATGTGCATGACAGCATTAGTTGTGTATGCATCTTACCTGAGTCATTTGAGGATCTTGTAAGCAATGCGGATAATGCCACAGAACTTTCAACCCACCTCTGGCCTTGCAATACTTTTGTCTGGAAGGCTTATCATGACTCACTCTGCCCTTCAGGTTGTCACACAAAGCACAAGCCACATTGATAATGGGCATACGATGTACTGTCATGTATGGGAGTGATGGAAATGTGAGTGTCATGTAGGTTTTGTATCTCCAACCTGCAGAGACCAGGACCTGTCTAATGTATCTCCCAATATGGGACATCGTCAAGGCTGTGGGGGAGTCACTGTGGCTATGCAACTGTGCACTGTGCTCAAACCCTGTACCCTAGTAGATCCTGTCATGTGGCCAATATGATGCTCTAGTAGCAAAACATGCCATGAATGCCTCGGTCCATTGACTAGATTTGAAATGGGTACTGAGGTGCATCCCTGAACTAGTACATTTTTGCATTTCCTATCATTATCAATGTATGTCTTTGAGTCATGGCAGGTCCCTTACTCCCACAGCTCTGTTTTCACATTCACATAAGTCATAATTGTCCTGTACAGCTGTACTGCACAGAACTACAGTGCAGACAGTGTGTGGATTCCTGGGAGGCCGTGACATGTCACTCAGTAGGTTGGTCAAATAGAAGGAATTGTACGATGCATACCTTTGCATAATGGTTGCCATCTCTGTATTTCAGAGACATGTGTCCAAAGGAGTGTTCTGTGGTACAGCCACATACCACAGACCCCAACCCCCCAAAAGTGGCATGAGTCTGCATTTGGTAGGCCACATGCCCACACATGCACCAGAAAGACACTCTCTGTACCCACCATGCCAGCTTCTTCATTGTCTTTCAAGTGTAAGGGTGAAGCCTGTACTATTGAAGTTCCCTGTGGAGACTGCATGCAGTGAGTCAATCTTGCATACTGTGAATGTGTTGGTCCAGTCAGGCCTAAGGGGGTTAACCTTCAGAAGCCACGTATAAGTGTAGCATTTCATTGTGGCTCACATCACAGTACATGTTGCTGGAGCATGGGCTACCTGATGTGAGTAGGCTTGCTTAGTTATTGTATGCCATGAGCAGGGTAGTGAGTAGTATGCAGAGGGATACAAAGTGTGTAGTCATGTCCCTGTACTTATTGGCATGGGAGCTTTACACTTGGTGTGTTGACCAATTGACCATTTTTTGCTTGGTGTTTCTGACATGTGTGTGACACAACCATTTTTACAAAAACGTGTTTGTAATTGCTTGATTTGTTTCTTGCATCCATACAGGTAAAAAAATAAAACAGAAGAAGGAGATATGGAGAGCCATTGCCCATTAGGTGAGGGCCCTGTTGGTCCACAGACGGCAGATCTCCCTGTGTCGAAAGAGGTGGAAAGACCTGAGATGCTGGGCCCAGAAGATCGTGGAGGTCCAGCTGGGGCTGTCCTCCCAATGTGGACAGACACATATTGAACCATAACCCCACTAATGACCTTCATTCTGGTGGAGGCATATCTGGACCTTGATGAGCATTTGAGGGGACCACAGCAGCCACAAGGGAGTGAGAACAGGGTGTATACCTGGCTATCACATGAACATAGCTAAGGTAATGTACTAGGTTCTGCCATCTCACCCTGATGATCATGTGGGTGTGGGCGTAGTTACTATTGGTTGCATCCACAGCAGTGTGGATTTTGTGCACCTTCGAAGAGCAGCAGCAGAATGTTTGTGATGGGCTCCATGGTGGCATAGAACATGTAATGCTTCCTGCAGGTGAGTTGCTCCCTTAATACTTTCTGTTTCTGCCTGCTGGGACGTAGTGGTTGGACCGCCATGATCACATTGCCGGTGTGCAACATCATAATGAGTCTGGTGGAAACACAGGCTCCACCAACGTGTTTGCCTTGCCTTGTCACTACAGGGCTCGTTTTTTGGCTTCAAAAGAGAGTGAAAAGCAGTATTTTAGTGATTTCAAAACTGTCCCTTACCTGCAAAGTAGAGTCTGCTAGCTAGGAAGTGTTAATTGTGCCTGTCTGAATCCAAGGACATTGTGAATAGAGGAGCAACTCCCTGGTGTCTGCCACAGCAGCCTGGGCTTGGTGATTGGCTCTCTAGCTCCCAGGAAACCCGAGTCTTCCTCTCACACCTGCACTGGGCCTTCAAGTTTGTGGAGGTAATGCCAAGACAGCCACCTCCATTTTGTAAATTTCCCTCCTAGTTTTTCAAAAATAACACATTAACCTTCACTCCCCCTCGAGGTTCCAAAAAAGGGGCAAAAACACCTCAGTGGCTAACCAGAATGTGTTCATGAGACTGCTTAATCTGCTCTGTGGTTTAAGCTGTGCATGGAAAGTGTATGCAGCACTCATTTTTGGCTTGAAAATTGCCCCTTACCTTTTTATATTCTGGATAAAGGAGCACCTCCCTGGCCCTTGCCACAGCAGCCCGGGTTTCTATGACTGGGTCTCCAGCTCCCAGGCAATGTAAGTCCTCCTCTCACATGTGCACTGGCCCTTTAAATTTGTGGATGCAACCCCAAGAGAGCCACCTCTATTTTCTGAGCCCAGCTTCTGTGTGAGCTGAACAGCTCAGTGAGCAAGTGTCAAAAAAAGTGGTATGATTTTCAGTGGCTTCAAAATTGTCCCTTACCTGAAAAGTAGAATCTGCTAGCTAAGAAGTGTGGATTGTGCCTGTCTGTATCCAATGAGATTCTGAATACAGGAGCACCCTCTGCCACAGCAGCCTGGGCTTAAGGTCACTTTCCCCTTATATCAGCTTCTATTGGTTGTGGCATTTGTTGCTGTGATTGGTTGCCAGGGCTAGTATTTCCATTGGAGTAAGGTGTTAGGGTTAGATTTGTGAACGTCTGTTTGGACTAGGGTTCTGATTGGCTCCTAGGGCTGGAGTTTCCACTGGACTAAGGGTGTAGGGTTAGAGTTCTGATTGGCCGTCAGGCTTAGGTTTCTGATTGGCTACTGGGGCTAGGATTCCTATGGGACTAAGGGTTTAGGGTTGCATTTCTGATTGGCTGCCAGGGCTAGGGTATGGATTGGTTAGTGGGGCTAGGGTTCCTATTGGACTTAGGGCTTAGGTTAATAGTGCCAGGTCTTGCATTGGTTCTAGGGTTTAGGGTTAGGATTCTGATTGGCTAGGGTTTGGGTTCCATTCGCCAATAGGGCTATTTAAGCCTAGGGCTCAGGGCATCTCAGCCCAGGTGTGAAGTCCAGGGGCAGAGAGGACAAGGGCAATTGCCTGTTGGCCTGTTCAGGCCAGGTATGGTCTAGGGCCAGAAATGCTGGCCAAATTCTCCTTTGACAATTACTACCTCAAGCCCTCCACATCCTCTAACATCCAAACACAATATCAGATAAGGCATTCTACAAATGCACCACTAGCTAACCTCATACAGATTTTGATGTCTCAACAACCACTACAAAACTCAACAAATCACACCAATACACAATTCTATCACAAAAGCAACACTATGGCACCTTCATTCTCACACAAAACTCAACTCAATCCTACACCACTAACACATCCACACATCATCAACACAAGGTGATATTATACATACCTTTAATACATCCAGACACACACTCCCTGTTCATACAAAACATCAGCTCTATCCTCTACTTGCTCCTAACAGACCCCTTTTTATCCCAATAAAACCTATACTCAGCCTCCCTCCACACCACCCACAACACCCTCCTCCTCTTTTTTTACCAATTTCAAACAACCATACAATCCTTATACTCCACTCCACCACACATATTACCTCTTCCAGCTATCAAATTTAACACAAACACTCATAACTCTTGTCCATTCCCTCTTACACATCACGTACACTCTGCTCCAAAGCATATCACCACACCATGTTATTCAAATACCACTCACTAGCAGTAACTTGCATACAAATCTTTCACAGAAAACCACTATATCTGCATCTCCTCTCACTACAAAACACACACACCAGTACATCAAAATCACACACACTTTCACAATACTTCCCCTCAAACCCTCTCCTATCCACAAGGCTACAAATATAATACAAATCCTCAACCAACTTTACTCCAAAATTCTCATTCTTCACCAACATCTACCACAAACACCCCAACAGGGACCCCATCTCCGTCGTGCTATATTTTTCTAAAATACCGGTGGAGGCACAGACCCACACCAGGTCTTGTGGACCACCATCTCTCCAGGGCCGGCCTGTGCAGAAATAAAGCACGGAGGCTGCGCACCCCTTCCTCCTGGAGCCAAACATTGCCCTGCAACTACCACTCCCCAAAGCACCAAAGGCCAGCTCCTGCTATCTCATGAGCTGCCCAGGAGCTGTTTGCTTTTGCTGGCAGATAGCTGTTTGCTATTGCTTGGTGGGAGCTATTACAGATCCCACCAAGCAAAAGCAAGCATAACTCCCCTTCCAGCAAGCAGAAGTGTGAAAACTGCTATCCCTTGCTGAGAGCGGACTTTTCATCTCTTTTCAAGCCCACAGCCATGTGGGCCCCCACGGTCTCCTCCATGTTTTAAAAAAAATTGTTGGCCTGGGGAGGTGGTGGTCCGCAGGACCTGGGGGGATCTGTGCAGTTCTTGCATCATTTTTAACTAATGGCCCCGTGAAGGTGGTAGTCCCTGGGCCCAGGGGGTGTGTGCGGCCCCCACATCATTTTATATTCATATCCCATTGAGGTGGTGGCCCTGCAGCCCAGGCGTGGGGCTCCCCTTGCCCCCTGCATAATATTACCCATAGCTCCAGGGAGGTGGTGGTCCACAGAGCATTAATAAGACCTTGGAGGGGGGATACCATGTACTCTTCTCCCTTTTTTGGAAAATAAACCTGCCATGCCCTGGGACGTGGCCCACCGGAGGGCTACAATTATAGCATGTGCAGGAGCTTGTGCTTGTTTTTTTTTTTTTTTTACATTCACAACAAAATTTGCGAATATTAGCAAATTTTGTTGTGAATTGTAAAAATGCTTTTTTCGCCCTGTTGGGGTTCGGAGGGGGAACCCAGGACCAAGGCTAGGGGATTAGGCTACTCCAACCCTGACCCTTTTTCTTTTTTGTGTCTTTTTTCAAGGTTGAAGTGTTGCCAGCCAATCAGTTCCCTGCATTAGTTCGGGGCAATTCACAAAGTACACGCACTTCTAGATATACACACTTTTATTTCCTATAATACTCAAAAACTACAGATCTATTCACAAAAAAAAAAAAAAAGACTACATGGACGTTACAGTTAGGTTCAGATTTCAAAGGCACAATACTATAGAAATTCAGCTGTTATAGTTAGTTATTTCAAATAACAATAACTTGTGCCTTAAGGTAACTATAATTTGCGCCCTTGCCATGCAGTTCTAATTACCCCAAACCAAATGTTACATCAATCATGGCATCTTCTATGACATTATTGATAATATAACTGTATAATTTGCAGTGAAATTATTGTTGAGAAAACTGTGCATGGCAAGGTCGCGAGTTATAGTTACCTTTGGGCACAAGTTATCGTTACTTGAAATAACAGCTGAAATTCTATGGTTTTGTGCATGTAAAATCTGAACATAACAATAATGTCCCCGTAACCTTTTTTTTTATTTTTTATCTATCTATCTATCTATCTATCTATCTATCTATCTATCTATCTATCTATCTATCTATCTATCTATCTATCTATCTATCTATCTATCTATCTATCTATGTAAGTCAAATATGCAAAATCCATTACTTAAAATGTATTATTTACCTTACCTGCGTTCATGCTTCCTGAAATAAAGGCAAATACAATTTTTAGAAAACAAAAACATTATTTACTCACCAAGCCCTGTATCCTCCACACCCAGCAGGTATATATATATATATATGATTTTCAGCCAGCTCTTTTCGTCCATTGGTCCATCAGTGAACCAGTCACATTGTTTTTGTTCCACCCACCATAGCAAGCATAGATCACAGGGTCAGCTCCCTTCAACCATTGTCCAACCTCTCTGTGAGTGGTGACATTCTTCTCTTACACGCTGTGCACTCACCCACAAGAAGTAGACCTTTTGTAAAGTCTTACAAATAAAAAACACAAGTATTGACTTCATCAAATTCTGCCCAACGCCAGGCCATTTTGCTTTGTCAATGTTTGTTTTAATTATTACATGTGTTAATTATAAAAAGTGTTTTTTTCGTAACTTATAAGCTAGCAAACGAAGTGCATATTAAACGTTTCCATGTATAGACTTCCCAAGACAAGATAACACTAAGTAGATGGATCGTGTCTCAAGCTGCTCCTACGTTAGGACATCACAGAAATAAAAGCAATTCATGAAAGTATATTGAGTTCTGTTAATGTCCCCAAAGGTTGGGATATAAGGTGATTTCAAATGCTTTTAAATGGTGAGAGGTGTAAATTCTGATCCAATAAAAGTACTAATAAAATGCTAAAACAGAAGTGTTCTGTCTAGGAGCCCAATACTATAAATTCAATTCGGACCAAGATAATTAATATCACTGATAATTACATACACATGAAGCACCATAAGTGGATAATATAACCACTCTTCTTTATTGGGCACGCTGACAGGTTAAAAAGCAGCATTTCTCATGTATCCTTGGAGCAATAAGGGTCATATTCTATATTAATAGAAAATGACTGGGTGTGGCCCTGCACTAGATTTGGCAGCATAGGGCATCGTAATTTTCAATAATGCACGGATGCATCATATTTAGTAGAATATGGCGCACCGCTGTGTTCCCCCCTGCACTTAATTTGCTGCTGTGTGCCAACAAAGCAACACTCGCACCATAGTGCAAGGATGGCTGAGTTGAGGGGGAGATTGTTTTTGTGCAGGAAGGAACATCTTTCTGCACAAAAACAATCTTAAATGGTGATTTGCTCTTTCTATGTGTGCTGCACAATGCTTCACACACGGAAAGAGCAAAAACGAGGAGAAATGAAATCATTTCTCCTCTTTGCACCATGCGAATGACACCCCTAGGGTGGCATCAGATTTTGGCACTGCCTCAGATTTACAAAAACTTGTAAATCTGAGGCAGCGTCAAAATCCAACAGGTGTTACTGTGGCGTGCCCACAGCAACACCCATAGCACGTCCCTTTCACACAAGTGCTGCATGTGAAGGAGCTGTATATACAAGGGGGTGTTAAGGCACAAAGGGCCAGATGTATGAAAAGTTTTTGCACTCGCAAACGGTGCGAATCCCAAAAATCGGCCTTTTGCAAGTGCAAAAACGTGGTCTGCGATGCACGAAAGGCATTCGCAGACCAAAAATAAGAAATCGCAATTTTTATGATTTTTTGCGTTGCGAGCTGGTTTTGCGAGTCGCATTTTGCGATTCGGTATTTCCAGTAGGAAATTGCGAGGCGCAAAATGCCATTCGCAAAATCCAAGTCGCAAATAGATGCATCAAAAAATCGCAAATTGCGATTTTTCGCAGAATGGCATTTTGCACATGCAAAATACCATGAACTGAAACCAGGTGGTAACCAGGTGCAACCTATATAAAGAGGCCCAGAATGCCTCAGACACTTTTCCACAATAGCTGCACTCTACGTCATGGCGAGGAGGATGAGGATCTTCGCAGGTTTGAGGAGAGGGAGGAGGAGACAGGAGCGCATTTTCAGAGTGCACATTACACTTTTTGACCTGACAGAAGAGGAAATATATGAGAGGTGTAGGTTGAACTCAGCCATGATACTTGACCTGATAGCTGAGCTACAACCCATACTGCAGCGCAGAACACTAAGGACTCATAGCATACCCACCCATGTGCAGGTATTATGCTCCCTACACCTACTCGCCTCAGGAAGCTATCAAGGGGTCATAGCAGCAGCTGGAGGGGTCTCACAGAGTACCCTCTCCAGATTTTTTAATTCTTTCATCAACGCCATGCTGAGAAAACTACAACAGTACATCAGATTCCCCCACACCCCACAGGAAATACAACAGACAAAAATAGAGTTTTACCAGATAGCACAGTTCCCCCACGTCCTAGTTGCCATAGATGGCACACATGTGGCAATATGTCCACCATCAGCCACAGAGTATGTGTACCGAAACCGTAAATACCAACATTCCATGAATATTCAGGTGATATGCAATGCCTCCTATATCATAACAGATCTCGTGGCCAGGTACCCAGGGAGCACACATGATTCGTACATCTTTCGCCACAGCGGCATTTACACAAGACTGCTAGCTGGGGAGTTTGGTGAAGGATATCTACTAGGCATTGTCCCTCTGTACGCTGGCGCATTGTGACATCAGATGGCTCACTTACTCATTATACCCTCTGTTCCTTCCAGGAGACAGTGCCTATGCAGTGCGCACCTACATGATAACGCCCTACCTCAATCCTACAACACCAGCAGAACGGAGATACAATGCAGCACACAGGGCAACCCGCAACGTGGTGGAGCGCACATTGGGACTGCTGAAGAGTCGCTTCCGGTGCCTCCACAAAAGTGGAGGGGCACTACAGTACAGTCCAGAGACTACATGTAGAATAGTGGCTATTTGTGCAATCTTGCACAATATAGCTACAACCAGGGGCATACCTGTAGAAATCAGTGACACTGAATCAGATGAGGATGACGATCCCATACCACCTCTATAGCCACCAGACAGGACTAGTGCAGCAGAGGGAAGGCAGAGGCGTGCCGACATCACACACAACCATTTCAGACATGAGTGTGAATGACACAAATCCACTGACAACTGTACCTGTAGCGATATAAATTTATTACCTTACGTCAGGTAATGTATGAGTGAGTAATAAATGAAACAGGTGATGTGACAAACGCAAAAAAACTAATGACCGGAGTCATGCACTATTTCCTCATAGTGGCAACAGCAGTCTAATGGCGGCAAGAGTCACTTTTTTCTCCCACGCACACCACTCGGGTGCCCAGTTACGTCACTGGCACCTCTATTGTCACCTTCAGTGGCAGTGCTATGCCTGGCACTGCGCCGTCTGGTGTCTGCTGCTGGTACGGCAACACTGCTGAGGCTGGAACTGTCCTCAGTGTCCCCCCAGTGCTACCTCACTTGGAGTGGCTGATCTTTGTCCAATTATGTGTTCTATCACATTTGTGATCTGAACAAGTCCCTGGACAACGTCCCTGCTTCTATGTGCAGCCTCCACTTGCGCCGCCACTGCGTGACGGGCGATCACTGCAGTGGAATTTGCCATCCTGTTAGAGGACCTGCAGTAGCTGCCAAACATTGTCCGGAATCTGTGCTCCTGTCTGCGCTGGCTAACCCTCTCATGGCGCAGCTACTGGCAGAGGTCACGGACAGCACTTGTAAGGTCCCTGGTGTCCTCCGAAGCCTGCACCTGTCCCTCACGCAGCTGTACAATATTACCATTGAGTGCGTCCAGTTGGCGATGCAGGCCCATCATGTTGCGGTTGTGTTTGCGTAGGTTTCGGTCTAAACTAAGGATCCGCTTATTTTGCAGACGCTGCTGCTGCATCATAGCAGCTTCAAGGCCCCCGAATAAGGAGGGACCCTCACCTGCCTCATGATGGTGTGCCCGGGACTCTGTTGCAATCCTGCGTGGTGCTGTGGTTGGCTGACCCCTGCCCTCCAGAATCTGACTGCGCCTGTCTGGTGCTGACGGGGTGCTTGGCAATTCCTGATGCTCATCAGAGTCGTCGCTGAGTTCTGTCAGTGGCAGTGCCCTGGGCCTGCGTCGGACAGTCGACATGTGGAGGGACCCACTGGTGTTTGTATCTGAGGGCTGATGGGTCTCTCCCTCTCCTACACATGTAGATGGTGTGGCTGCTGGGCCTGGCCCACCTGCAACAACAATATGCAGCATGTCAGTTCTGTATGTTACATTATCTGTCAGACAATGGCAATAAAGGTACAGGTACTGCTCTACACGGTTTTGTGTGTGTTGTGTTACCTTGGGTGTCACTATACTTAATTACATTGTTGTGCTACTTTCAGTACTAGTTTGTGGACTGCCACTCCCATAATGCATTGCTGTGCTGCTTCTAAGATGTGGACTGGACTACTTCACACACTGCTTCACATTACATGCTAATTCTTAAGGGGCTTTTGTGCATACACATATAGGGTTACAAAACAATATTGCACTTACCTTGGCTGGTACTCGGTGTGCTGGAGGTGTCGATGTCTGTGACCCCAGTCACAGCTTCAGGGAGGAGTGTGGACTCCACCAGGTCCTCCAATGGTGTTGATGGTGCTTCTGTTGGTGGTCCACCACCTGTACTCCTGGCCTCCGCATTTGTCCTTGCCACCCTCTCCTTTGCACGGGAGTGCAGGTCGTACCACCTTTTTTTGATTTCTTCAATGGAGCGCTGTGCCACTCCAATGGTGCAGATTTTGGACTGTATGTCCAGCCATAATCTCCTCTTTTCACTCTCAGGCACCTGGAGTGATCTTTTTCCAAACAGGCAGTCATGGCTCCTCACCACCTCCTCAGTTAGAACCTCAAGCTCCTGTTCACTGAATTTCAGCTTGCGCTTCCTTTCAGCCTTCTCCTGTGCTTGGCCTGGGGTGTCCATCCTGGCTCAGGTGTTCTTGCTCCTTCTGAGTGCTGCTCTGTGTGGCAGGGCTGCTCTATCTCAGGATGCTGGTTTGGGTGTGGCACCTGAAACTGCCTGGGATGACTAATTTCCTGCTGGTGATGTCATCAGGCTCCTCCAGGTGTGCATTCTCTAACTTTCTCGCACTTTGCGATGTTTTACAGAATCGCGAAAAATTCGCAATTTGCTATAATGCAAATTGCGATTCGGTAAATGGACCTCGCAAACCACAAATAACGATTTTTAAGAAATCTCACTATTTCCGATTCGCAATTTTGTTACATGGCTAATTGCGACTCAGAAATAGCGATTTCTTTACAATCACAATTTGCGAGTCGCAAGCTCCAGTTTTCATACATATGGCCAAAAATGACTTAACACCACCTTGTAAATACGGCACAGGGCATTGAGACACGGAGCGTCACAAAAAGTGATGCTCCGGTGGCGCTAGGGGCTCTTAAATATGGCCAACATGTTTAGATGAGGAACAAAAGCAAAACAATATCAACCAGCACAATCCTGACGGATGACAAGAACTGTCTGCTCCTGGGGCCTGCAACAACTGTATTGGAAAATAAGTATGCAGCAAGGAATGGTAATTTTAAACAGTTATAAAGGCTTTTTCACAATCGATTTAGAGTAAAACGACAGTGTAGTGAGAGAGGAGTGAAACAACGATTGCAGTGATTGACCAATTAGAGATTATGCACTTGTGTTCTTCATGCAATTGATGTTTTCTACTGGTGAAAAAATTAGACAGTAGAAACATCATTTTGCACTGGACGGGCTGTGTAAATAACAGCAGAAGACAGCCCAGTAGTCCGTGCAATTTGTCTGAGAAATAGGTGTGATCTGGTTTCACAGTGCAAAAAAAGAATAAAACTGAAACACTACCCTTTCCATGGACGCTTAATGGCATATCCTTAGAACAACTTAGCTAGCCGTTGAGTCATTTTTGAGCGCACTAGCAAGTCATTTCAAGTATATTGATAATTCTGATTATTTCTTTGTCGAACTGTGTCCCTCATATCTGTCTTTCCCCTGCTACTCAAGGTGTGTCTGGATTTTTTGCAAATGCCTACAGTACTAGAGTCATGAACCAGGTCCAGAATTTGAACATGGTAGGACAAGGTTAAATAGCAAGACATTCTGAGATACACTTAGGGACAGATTTACTATTCTTTCATGCAAAGCAGCAAGGACACCTGCTGCACTGTGTTGCATTAAAGAGAGTGAGCAGAAACGTGCCATATCTACTAAGATATGGGGCACTTCTTTCCCAGTGCTGGCTCACTAGTGGCTGGGTTTGCATTGCATTCTATGGGTGAATGCTTGAAAATACCCATGCTTCACTCATGTAACACCTATCTGATGTAGAGTAATGCAAGAAAGCACAATGCTATGGCTGAAAAGTGATCAAAACTTGCAAATCTATATTTGCATGGCTTTGTAAATGTGACCACAGGATTTGCGTTTCCTTGTGTCATCTGCATGACACAAGGACAACGCAAGTGTATACTATGGGCCTCATTTACTACAAACTGGCTGCAGTGGCAATGGGTAGGTGCTAGGCTCTTTGTATGAAGGCAAAGCAGACCCTATTTAGTTGCAAGCAGGGCTGTGCTCAGCTCCACCCACACATCCTGCCAGCAGATGGCCCATTTAGGAACAATTATTTCCTCTATTGTGTGGTTGTCAGGAAGGAATTCACAAGGTTTAACTGACAGCTACTCCCAATCATGCAATCCAAGACAGGATACAGGCACAAAAGGACCAAGGGCCCTGGATCTCTTTTGTAGGGGTTAGGCAACAGCTATCTGCAAGTCACATCGCTGAAGACACTTTTAAGGGCTTTTGGCAGCAAGCAACAGTAGGGAAGTTCACCATGGATGAATCCTATACAGCTGCAAACATCTTGAAAGACTTTAACAACAAGGTGTTTTAATGGCTGTGACCCAGAGGTATCAGAATAGGATTTGTTGCCACTGAGAGTGACAGTAATATAGTCAAGGCCATGGCAGATGGTGAATATTTCTGGGTCCTGTGTTTGATGCATATCATCTACCTCATTGTGAGGAACTTTCTCAAAAAAGAAAACATAGGGCCTCATTATAATTTTGGCAGTCAGACCACCAGACCGCCACGTTGGCCCCGAAAAATAGGTTCAAACTCTAGCATCGTCAGCCCCGCAACCAATCACTGATCTTATTGCAAGTCCAAAGTCGCAATGGCAATCACCGATGGTGGTCAGTCAATGGCTGCTGAACCACAGCGGCACATTGGATAGATTTGAACACAACACAGCTCACACACACTGCAACACTCAACACACCTGCAAAGAACATTATAAAACACACCCCTTCACACACCACAATCCTTTGCATTTTAACAGCACAACCCAGCAAGACAAAGAGCATAAAAATTCAACACCATAAAATAGGCAAACCCTGCACACACTTTTGTTCTTTCACACAGTTTTCCACCACCACTCTTCAGTAAGTCATTGTTTCCCATAAGAATTATTTTTCAACCATAGCATGTATCAAACATCCACGTTTCACTGATGAAGAGCTAAGAGTCATGGTGGATAAAATCGAAAGAGTAGAGCCACAATTGTTCAGAGAACAATTCCAGCACACTCCTCTCAGCAGGAAAATGGAAATGTGGAATACAATTGTTGAAACAATGAATCATGTAGGCCCCATCTTGTGCACAAAGGAGGACATCAGAAAGAGGTGGAACAACCTCAGGGGCAAGGTCTGTTCCCCGGTCTCCAGGCACCAGCTACAATTCCAGAAGACTGGCAGTGGTACTTCCACTCCTCCCTTACAACTCCATCCCTGGGAGGAGAAGGTCCTGGCCATCCTTTATCCTGAGGGCTTGACAGGAATACTTGGGGACTGAAGTCTGGTAAGTCACAACACAAAAAATGTCACCAAAATGTAGTCATGCATGCTCATAGCTACCCTTTTGCCACCTTCACTGTCACTCCACTCTCCAGCCCAGTGTTCACCTGTCCAAAGACCCCTGTCTGGCATCTCACAATTGAGGTAGACTCACCTTGGAGGACACATTTGTGTAGCATGTGTGGTTCAGGAACTGACATGACTTCAACTCCCAATTGCAGTGTACACGCCTGGGAGGATAACATTTTGATAGTGTGTGTAATACAGAAACTGACATGACTTTCAAGGCCAATAGGCATTGTTACTGTTACTCCACTCAGCCAGCCCAGTGTCCTCTACTCCAAAGTCCCCTGTTTGTCAACTCACAATTGAAGTGTACTTATCTAGGAGGATAACATATGTAGCCTTGTGTGTAATATAGGAAGTTACATGACCGCAACTCACATCAGGCACTATGGCCCTCATTTCAACCTTGAAAAGTTGAAACCGATGGGTGGCCGCCAATGCAGCCGCACTCCTGCTGGGCCTATTTGGAGATCCCCGCTGGGCCGGCGGGCAGGGTGTTGCGGCTGTGCGACGAGTGCAGTTGCACCCGTCGTGCTTTTCACTGTCTGCTATGCAGACAGTGAAAAGCTGCATGGGGCCGTGGCAGGGGGCCCCGCGACTCCCCTTTCCGCCAGCCTTTTCATGGTTCTAACCACCATGAAAAGGCTGGATGAAGGGGGACTCATAATCCCCTGGGCAGCGCTGTCCTGGGGGATTTAAACCACAGGGAGTAAAGTGGCGGGAAACCGCCGGTCCCGGCGGTGCAACCGCAGCGCTCCCGCCGCGGTCGTAATTCCCCAGGAAGCACTGCCAGCCTGTTGACGGTGCTTCCGTCAAAACAGCCCTGGTGGTCAAAGACCGCCAGGGTTGTAATGACCCCCTTTATCTGTAAATCCAAACATCAGCCCAGTGTACCCTTCTCCAAGGATCATGGTTTGCCAATTACAAAATGAAATTTACTCACCTGGGGGAAATAACATTTGTTATGTATTGGGGAGTAGTGAGAGAGACATGACTGCAACTCCCAGCTGGCACCATTCCCCAACTCCAAACACTAGACTAGTGTTCTCGCCTCAAAAAAAACCTGTGTCTCAAATCCCTATTGAAGTGTACTCACCTGTGAGGATACCAATTGTGCAGTGTGTAAAGTACAGGGAGTTACATGGCTGCAACTCTCAGGAGGCTCTCTTACTGTCACTCCAACTGACTCATGTTGAGGAAATCACATAAGAAGTGTAATCACCTGGGAGGTGACATTTATCAAGTGTATGATGTACAGGGAGTGACATGACTGCTAAGGCCAGGTGTCTCTGTCTCACCAACTGCAAACACATGCCCAGTGTACAATTGTTCAAATACCTATGTTTGTTAACTCACAATGGAAGTTTACTGTCCTGGAAGAATAACACTTAGCTAGTGTTGGCAACTAGTGGGCGTGAACTGAATGTAAATCCTGTTGGCCCTGTTTTTCTAACTCCAATCACCAGCCCAGTGTCCAGTTGCCCTGGTACATCTGTCAGGTAACTCACAAATGAAGTTTACTCACCTGGGAGGATAACACTTGACTAATTTTAGGAACTAGGGGAGTGATCTGAATGCAACTCCAAAAAGACACTGTCCAAATGACTTAAAAAAAACAGTACAGTGGTCACTTGTCCAAAACACCCTTGCCTGCTAACTCTCAATTGATATATACTCACCTGAGAGGGACCGAGGTACAGATCATGCTAAACTCAGAGATGTGTCTGCCCACCTAGCTCCATCTTGATCAGCCAAACCAAGATAGAACTACTGAGGACAGGAAAGACAGCTCACCCAGTGTGCAACATAAATGCTTAACAAGACCTCAAGATGCATCACCAGAATGGTATTGACTGAAGACACATTCACAATGCACTGACCACATGATGACTCCAAGCACATATTCAGCAAACTCCTGGATCTACCTGCATAACAATCAACTAGGCCTCAAAACGGTTAAAGCCACATCCCGCCCAGCCACAGTTTTGCCTGCACTGGTGGCAAGATGGTATTCTCTGCCCATCCTCCCAAGTGCTAATGAACTGCTAAATGCAGCAGCTGTCTGATTCAAATTGAATTGGAATGCTTCACAAATCTCCAGTCAATACAACCAATGACATGGGTACTTATCACAATAGGAAAACTTGCAAATCAACTATGTATGAAGTCTTTGCGAAGTGTTACTGTAAACTTCTGAATGTAGATGTCACAATATAACCTGTAACATTGTATCTTTTACAACAACAAGTCGAGCTGCCACTGGGCACACAGTGTCCACAGAAAATGCTGCCACTAACTCCATGGAAGAAGTCCTCAGTGATGACACTCCTGGACGTCTGGACGTGGAGAATGGTTCTGGCCATCTGGACAACCTGGTCAGACCCCTGCAGTGAGTCTCAAACTGGCCACATCAACACCTCCCAGCTTGGTTGCCTCCACATTATAGGGATCCATTTGCCCCTTCAACCTGTGTCCCCAGGACAGTTGCAACCATCTTCTGCCCTCCAGTCCAGGATCCTGAGTCGCAGCACAACATCTCAGACAATGATGGTCCTGGAACCAGTAGTATGGGACACCCTGCAGCTAAGGCACAGTCACGAGGGGGTAGGGAATGTGGAAGGGATGTTGTGGGCCACCGGGGTGAGGCCAGTGTGGATGCACTTGGGCAGGACACCATCAGCCAAGTCTTGGGGGACTACCAGGAGTCACAAGGTGTGATGGGCTTTGTATTTGTCAAAGTCCAGGAGATGAAGTAGTTGCAGAGGGATATCCATAGGGATATGCTCCAACAGTCGGAGGCTACCAGTACCAACCTGGGTCCTTAACAAGGGTGCTGAGGGACATTAGCAGTACCCTGATCATGGATCGTCAGCAATATACCACATCTTCCATTGGTACGGTAACACCAGGCCCTTCTTCATCAGTGCTAGCCACTGGAAGGGAGGCCCTGTCAGGGAAAGAACCCACCACAGATACCCTTGCCTCTGAGGCAGCAGTTCTCTCCGCCACAAATGGGGGCATCCAGCTAAGAATTCAGGATATGCATATGGGCAGACACCGACCAGAGCCAGCGAATGACCTCTTTCTGAAGTAACTCCTTTGTGTGCCACAGATTCACTCTGTTGACTGTTCTTCAAACACCTTCCATTTCCTATGGGAGGAGTACACTGGACTTTGGACTAGTAATGCAGTGGCTTCTAAATCAATTATTTCATCCACCATGACTGAACCCTTCACTTTTCTGTCATCTCCCTTACTTTTTATTCTATGCACAAATTCACAATAAATGCAACCTATCACAAAGTTTGTGTCTGCTTGCTTCTGTTTCAATTATTGTTATGTAGAGCTGTAAGACCATGTGAAGCGAATGGGGAAGACCCAAGATACCAGTGCAAGGAGGGATGTGTTACAGGTAAAGTGTCCTGCTAAGGATTACAATCAACACACACAAACACATTGGTGCAAGTGTCTGGCCACACCATTTATTTTATTTTACTGTACAGCACATAGGCTTTTGAGATGTCTGTATTGTCATAGACAAGAATGGCTGACTCACATTATGTCAAGGTAGATGTACGGAGGTACAGCCCCCCAGACCACAGAAGGAAGGCCCTTATCAGACATTGTCCTATAAAACAGGCAAACAGAGAAGTGGTTGATGTCACCAGCTTGAGCCTTATCACATACCAAAACCAAGTTATCCAACATCACATAAACCAAAATACGGACAGATGGCAGTACAATAGTCCCTGATCACAGGTCCATCATAACCCAGTGATCATGCATCTGGTGGTATGACACAAACGTATGTCAGTGTTGTGGCACAGGCACTGTGACTTGCAATGATAAAACACACCTACAGCTATATACAGGTCATACAAGAAGAGTGTTTAGCCTATGTAAAGGGTAAATGGCTAGCTTGCACTTGATGACAACATATTTCATGCCCACATGAAGCATTCACGCCAATACAGCACATAAAACAAGTACATTGAGCAATTCAGACCTTTTACCCAAACAATGGCCAAGCTGCCTTGAAACAGGTCTCACACACCCCAAATATGTTACCTACATGACCTGGAACAAACCATGTCCACTTCACACGTCATAATAGCATCAGATACCAGCCAATGTCACAACTCTGAAAGGCTCAAATGAAAATATCATGGTGAAGGTACCTGTACACAGACAAAATAAGGAGTATAAGTTTGAAAACCTACCTATATTTATAAATCACATAACAAGCACCTGGAAATGAGGCTTGAATCTAATTCTATGTGGGGGACGTGTGCCCCCCTGCAGCCCCAGGGACCACCACCTTCCAGGGTTCCAGGGGCTTCAATCTAATTCTATATTGAGGATGTAGGGTCCTATCCACAGCCCTGGGGACAAAGCCCCCCTCGGAAAACACAAAAAAATAGAAAGGGGCTCCCAAACGGACCCTCACAGCCCCGGGGATCACCACCTCCCTGGGGCTCTTTTCGTTGGAGTGGGGCTGTACAGCCCCCCTTATGGAGCCACTGAGGGCCATGGGGATCTTCGTTCCCAGGGTTGGCTCCTGCTATTTTCAGGGGGGTGCCCACTGCTGGGATAGAGCTGTTTCCAGTGAGTGGCAGCAGCTTTGACAGCTGGCGCTAAGCACAGCAAAGACTATGCTGGCAGCAAGGGAGAGCTACAACAGCAATGCTGGGTCCCACAGGGGAGCCAGCTGGGACCGTGGGGGCCTTCAGGCTCCCCCCACAGTCCCATACATTGTGACTGGGTACCGTTTGGGGGCACACATATCACATGGCTGGGCTCTGGGTCTCTGGTGCCGAGATTGGCCTTGGTAGGGGGTCCAAAAAAAACCCTCTAAAATAAAACCATAACAATTAGGCTGGGCCCTGGGGGAAAGGGTCCCCGGTGTCACAAGGGTCCTTTCCTCAGGATATGTACGTCGTTGGACAAAAGGCCCACCTCCTGGCATCATCTACTCAGAAAGCTATTATAGCACAGAGTTATAATGAAGCCCGTCGGTGGGAAAGGAATTAGGGAAGGGAACAGCAGGGAGAGAGATCTGAAAAGTAAAGGTTAGAACAAATATGCATTTACTCATTTATAGACTCTTGATTAAATGCGTCTCCGAGATATCAGGTGGAGATCTCTTCTGAAATGAGGGCAAGGCCCCTTCTTTGAAACATGGAACAAAAGTAAAACACAACCTCAGAATCAATAGATGGCAAGAACTTTGAACTATGATTATACACAGAATATCAATCTTGTAACATCCATGTATTCGCAACATAAACCTTTGATCATGACTTAGAAAATCTCAAAGAATTAAATATGCTTTTCTCATCCTAAGCTTTTCAAAGAACAATGCAAACTATGATTTGCTTATCTCCAGAAATACTTTCACATTCACAACAATAAATGCCAAAAGGTTTTACTCATTGAACTTAAAGCGCTTTACTTAATAATACCAGGAAGCGCTTTTACTCAAGTAACCTGAATCACTTATATTATTATGCCAAGAACCTTTTCCTCCTGTGAATTGAAGCACATACCTCTGTGAACTGAAGCGCCTGAATCATCTTGCCAAAGCGCTTTACATCTATGAACTGAAGCGCCTGAATTATCATGCCAAGAGCGCTTTACATCTAAGAACTGAAGCGCCTGAGTTGTCGTGCCAGGAGCGCTTTACATCTAAGAACAGAAGCGACTAAATTGTCGTACAAAGAGCGCTTCACATCTGTGAACGGAAACGCCTTGAATTGTTGTGCACAAAAGCGCTTCACATTGGTGAACTGAAATGCTTTGCATTACTGTGCCAAAAGAGCGCTTTACATCTGTGAACGGAAACACCTTGAATTACTGTGCACAAAAGCGCGTTATATCTGTGAACTGAAACGCTTTGAATTACTGTGCCAAAAGAGTGCTTTACATCTGTGAACGGAAACACTTAGAATTACTGTGTACAACAGCACGTTATATCTGTGAACTGAAACTCTTTGAATTACTATGCCAAAAGATCGCTTTACATCTGTGAACAGAAACACCTTTAATTACTGTGCACAAAAGCGCGTTATATCTGTGAACTGAAACGCTTTGAATTACTGTGCCAAAAGAGCGATTTACCTCTTGAAAGTAATAACTTCCTCCAAACTTGGATTCAGCAAGGCCTTACCGCTACGAGTACGACCTACTTGTTTTTTAATACACCATGGACTTTGATAAGACAACACTCTGCCATTCAGGAACTCTTCTCTTCTCCAGAGAAACCCCCATGAGGTCTGGCTGCATCGAAGTCTTCAATATAGTGAGCAACGTGCTTGGGTGTGGCTGGGCATTTATAGGCCTGCCACACCCCAAGATGGTGGCTGCCTCTAAAAACATGGAAATTGTAGTCCCTTCATAGAATAGCATTGATAAGTGCATCTTGTCCACCAATGCCCTTAACCTGCAGCTCGACGCTGATGGTCACCTTTGGAACAAGAGGGGATGACAAGTGGTGTGCATAAAGTGCCGCAGAGTCCCGCAGTGGAATTTCGGGTGAGACCTGGACCACGCCTGGCCTTATTCCTGACACCGGGGCAAGAACAGTCTTGGGCGGCCGGCATGTGGTTCCCCTCCACTAAAAAAAAAATAGAATATTAAGGCTCGGTCCTCCACCCAAAAAAATAAAGTTCGAAATGGCGAGCCCCAGGAGATGGGGTCCCCGGGGCTGAGATCAGCCTTGGGTTTGGAGGGGGGCTCTGCGGCTCCCCTCATAAAAAAAAAATATATGTTTACCCTGGGTGATGGGGTTCCTGGGGCTGAGATCAGCCCTAGGGAATGGGGCAACACAGCCCCCCTCTACTTGGATTAATGTATAATAATGACAATTATTTTACATTTGAAATATCATAGAAATTAATTGAAATAAACAAAGATTACAGGAACATTTTAGTTAGGTCCACATTTTAAGCTTTTAAGCAAAACAAACCATAGAAATGCACATGTTATAGTTATAGTTATCTCAAGTAACTATAACTCGTGCCCTAAGGTAACTATAACTCGCAACCCCGCCATGCACTGCTAATTACCCCAAAAATTACGGCACTCAAAAAAACTTTGATACCATCATTGATAATATCAATGTAATATTTGGAGTAAAAGTTTTGACGAAAAAACTGTGCATTGCGGGGGCACCAACAATACTGGACCGAACTACACCAAATTTGGCAGTAACTTCGCTTTTAGTCCAGAAAGCACACTTTTTGTTATTTGGTGTAAATCCATTTGGTAGTTTTCAAGATACTAAAGGAAATCCGAAACTGAATATCTATATACTGCCGGTCTCATGCAGAGAATCGACTGGCTGCCAACACATCAACAAGAAAGGGTTGGCAGCCATTTTGGGAAATAGATAAATGCAAAAAAAAGCAAAGGGGGTAGGGTTCCAATGTCCCAACTCTCTAGCCTTCATGCAGGGGTCTACTTGTGTTGCTGCCAGGGCAAAAAAAGTAATTTTTTTCAATTTTGAAGATTTGTGGATTTTGCCATGAATTGAAAAAACAGCAAGTATAGTCTCCCGCGCTTGCTTTTAATTTTGCCCCTGGGTGGGTCCGGTCCCGGGGACATGGTTATTCATATAAATAAGGAGGAGGGGATAAGGGCCTCCCTCCTGGGCTTCTAAAAGGCCCCAGTGACCAAAACCACCCCGGGGCTACATTTCATAAATATGCAGTGGCTGCATTGACAGACCTAGGGACCACCACCTCCCCATGGCTACATATTCAAAATGAATAGGGGGGAGCCCTGCGGATCCTATGGGCCCCAAGGTCAACCACATCCCTGGGGCTACATAATAGAAATGAATATGTGTGCCCTGTGGACTACCCCTGCCCCAGGGACCATCACCACCCCAGGGATATATTGCACATTAAAGAGGGTGTTTGTGTGGCCTCCCGTTCCCAGCAGCCACAACTGCCCCAGGACCATAAATGTATGTAAAATGAAGGAGGGGGCTGCACCTTCCCACTCCAGTACCATATATGGCCTCTGCAACTGCCACCTCCCTGTGGCTAGCCTTTTCTAAACAAGGAGGGAGGCTGCACGGCCCCCTTCCTGGAGCCATTTATGGCCCTGGGGACTGCTACCCCCAGGGCTGGCTCCTGCTGTCTCCCAATGTGCCTACCCTTGGGTGATAGCTGTTTGTTTTTGCTTGTTGGGAGGTGTGACAGCTCCCACCAAGCAAAAGCAAACACTCCACTTCCAGCAAGCGGGAGCTGTTAAAATGTTCCCACTTGCAGGAAGCAGAGTTTTCATCTTTTTCCATGACTACAGATGTTCAGGAAGGGAAAAAGAGGAAAGTATTGCTTCCGCACGCAGAGAGCTGCAATTTTAGTAACTTCTTCTGTGCAGAAGCAATGCCAGCCCCCGCAGGAGGCGAGGACCCAACAGGGTACACGGGGGACTTGAGGCTCCCACTGTAGTCCCCAACATTTAAAGAAAAATGACAAATCCTACCCTGCTTATTTATATTAGATGAATATGCGGGCAGGATTCATTTTGGCACAATACTCATTTCAAGGAAAATAAAACTCAACGGGAAGCATTTACAGATTTAAACAAAGCAGGTACCCAACAGTTTGTGACGTACTAGTTATCATAATTTATTGTGCATAGTCAAGGCAAAGCAAGTGTGTTTTCTCTACATTTCCACTCTGAAAAGTTATCTGTAACCCTTAATGGAGGTGTTTGCATTCTTGCTTTTTTTTAGCACAGCTTGTCATGTGGTGACTGTGACAAGTGGGTTCTTTATTGTCATCTGCTGCTGAGACCAGAGATTGTGTTAGACATTCTAAAAACTACAAGTATGTAAAATGGCCTAGAAGCCTCATCCTTTTGTCTTGTCCCACATACATTAGTGATATGCAACATCCCCCCTATATATCAAGAAAGATGGATAGCTTACTAAAAGGACCCACTGAGCACATTTCCTGCTGATTTTGGAGATGCGTTCTTGGTGCACAGGAATACGATGATATCTCCACTAAGTGGTTCAGTGTTGGGTGCTGCACATGGCCACAGACAGTGCGTGATAAGGTTTGGGGAATGATAGAGAGTTGGCTGTAGAGCTAGGGAGTTGGCTGCAGGGCTTGGCCACAGGCCTGGCCCTGCTGCTAACAGCCATGTGCAGCTGTGTTTGGAAGAATCTTCATGAAATTTACAAAACTAGTTGGTTTAGCTGATTTCTGGGTGACAGAGAAAAAGATGGGGTCCCAAAATGCATTTTCCCCATGTATTTTTCCATGTGGTCTTTAGACACACCTACAGCCCAAGCCGCTGAACAGAATTACACCAAACTTGGCAGGAAGCTGAATCTTAAGTATGCAGATTATGCTTTTTTTTGTTTGGCGTAAATCCGTTCAGTAGTTTTGGAGTTATTAAAGGGGAAAAAATAAAAATACGTAGGGTTGCAAATCGATTGTGGAGCTAACTGTCCCAGTTATACCCTGAATCTGATTGGCTGCCCACACTTCAACAAGGAAGTGCTGGCAGTCACTTTGGGATAGAAGAGTCCCTTAAAAAAAATAGGAAAAAGAAGAAAAAGGGGAATGGTAGGGATAACTTGGCCCCATAGCCTTGGTTCAGGTGTAGCCCAGGGACTCCACCAGGGCTAAAAAGCATTTTTTTTTTTTAAATCACAGTGAAATCCACAGCTGGATCCATTGACTTCTTTGTGAGTTAAAAAAAAGTGGTCGCCCACATTACTCAATACTTGCCCCTGGGTGGGCCAGATCCTGGGGACATTGCATGGTTATAAAAGGAGGGGGGCACATGGGGCCCCCTCTTATGGACTTTTAGTAGCCCTGGGGACCACCACCTCCCTGGGGCCAATTTGAGAGGAAGGAGGGTGGCCACGCAGCCCACCTAAAGGAGCCATGCATTGCCCTAGAGTCCGCAACACTTCAAGGCCAGCACCTGCTACATCCCAAGGTGCCCAGTCTCGGGATCAGGGCCAGCTTTAGGTCGGTGCAGCTGCACCAAGTGCTGACCTGGATTGGGGGACGCTAGCCTCAGGGGGGGCGTTGTGTTTAGCAATAACTTACGAAACGTGCAATTTAAAAGCACCTCCTGAAAAGTTCCTTGTGTGTCCAGCCTTCAGGAAACAATTAAAATGCCAGGATACCTCTTATGAATAATGTTCCTGCTAGGGAGAGAGATGGGAGTTTTGTCTAGGCAGCTTTGACTGACCATAAAGTAGCGTAGATGGTTAATATGCCTGCTGCAAAGAACAGAACTATATTTTATGTGGATAGCTGAGTGGAATAGTAAACCCAGCCTTTGCTTTAAAACAAATGAATGTATGTGAAAGGGGGGCTATGGAGAGATGAGGGACACATTTACCGGGTGGTAGTGAGGGAATCAACAGGTGGTCATGGGGTGGGAGGTGCCAAAAACGACGTTCGCACAGGGCGCCACTAGCTAAACACGGAGGTAGCTGTCATCTCCCACCAAGCAAAAGCAAACAGAACTCTGCTTTCAGCAAGTGGGAGCTGTTGGACGGCTCCCACTTGCTGAAAGCAGAATTTTCAGCTCTTTTGCTGCAAGCAAACGTGTGCATGGAAAGAGATGGAAAAAATGCTCCCACAAGCAGGGCGCTTCTATTTCAAACAAGGATCTGCTATTTCAAGCAGGAGACAGGAGCTAGCTGGGACCATGGGGGCTGAGGGTGAGGGAGCCCAGAATGAGAAGGGACTGGCCATGCCGAAGAAGAGAATGGCCCATGACCTCAGTCTCAAGGTGCTGCACATAAAATCCAAATGGAGTCCAGTCATATTGATGGCAGCATACCAGCAGTGCTCACTAGAGCGGTGAGGGCCCACACACCCAAGCCCAGTCATGTGATAGGTGATGATTTTGATAAATGGCTCTCAGCATATGAGGTTGCTTTGAGGATAGACAAGGTTACAGAGGAGTCCTGTGGAGTAGCTTGTAGAGTTACACACCCAAGTTGGGGAAGGACACACTCCTTACACTTGAGGTAGAGGATACTCCTACAAAAGGCCATTCTTCTTTTCAAATTTGGGCTAAGCCCTGAGAAATACCGTCAGAGGTTTGAGGACAGACACAAACTCCAAAGCCAGTGCTGGGAGGACCTTTTAGACTACTTCAGCAAGACACCAAAGGACTGGCTGATGGGAAACAAAGTGGATAAATTTGTTGGGCTATACAACCTAATTCTGAGGGAGCACATGAGAAATACCTGTTTTACAGAGCTGTACCAACACCTGGGAGATAGCAAGCTAACTGACCCCAGGATCAGCACCAGAATGTCTCAGAAGGCACCCTAGGAAAGGTGGATTAGGTTCCCCTCAGAAGAGTGAGGGGGTGGTCAAGGGAGATCTAGACAAGTCTTAGATTAAGGGGGAAGGAAAAGGTTCCCATACCCCTCCCGAGAACAGGGACAGAGGTTCTGGTGAGTGATGGCCCAGGGTGCTCCTTTTCTAACCCTACAGGTTTGATTGTTCTCAGCTAGGACATAAGCAGGGGACTTTCACTGTCTAAAGAAACCACCCATTGTTGGGAACCCTACAGGAGCAGCCGATATGGCTTTAGGGAAAGGTAGTACCAACGGGCAGGAGGCAAACCATGCCCTAATCTAGTTAGTGGGTGTAGGAGGCTGGACTGGCTTGTAGTGAGTACCAAGGGGTACTTACACCATGCACCAGGCCCAGGTATCCCTTATTAGTGTATAGGGTGTCTAGCATCTTAGGCTGATAGATAATGGTAGCTTAGCAGAGCAGCTTAGGCTGAACTAGGAGACGAGCTTCCAACTCCACATCTGACCAAGCTGATGTCTCTAAATCATTTCGAAGTAGACAGTCTACAGGTAAATCTGAGGCAACCACAACTTTCTTTGGACCAGTAACCCCCCCCCCAGTTGAGATTTACAACAGCCATGGGGTGGCTAAGTGTGTTGTTGTGAGCATCGGTTACTTGGTACTGGTGACCAAGTAGGTGTTGTTCAGTTTCTCTATTACCATTGTAACACTGGCACCTGTGTCCCTGTAGGCCTGAACCTCAACACCATTTATTAGGGGTAATTGCTTGTACTTATCCATGTTAAGGGGACAAGCAACTAAGGTGGCTAAATCAATAGCCCCCTCAGAGACTAACACAGCCTCTGTGGTCTCCCTAACAAGACCAATCCAAACTAAATTACCAAAAGTGAGCCCAGCTACTCCCTTGGATTGGCTATTAGTAGGTTTGCCCCCACCACCACTGCTATTAGTAGGGACACTATTGGGCATATTTATACTCCGTTTGCGCCGAATTTGCGTCGTTTTTTTCGACGCAAATTCGACGCAAAACTAACTCAATATTTATACTTTGGCGTTAGACGCGTCTAGCGCCAAAGTTCATGGAGTTAGCGTCATTTTTTTGCGTGAACACCTTCCTTGCGTTAATGATATGCAAGGTAGGCGTTCCCGTCTTAAAAAATGACTGCGATGCATATGCGTTGTATTTATACTCCCGGGCAAAAATGACGCCCGGGAGTGGGCGGGACTAAAAAACCTGCATTTGCGCCGGATTTTAGCGCCTGGGTTAGGGCAGGCGCTAAGGGACCTGTGGGCTCAGAATGAGCCCAGAGGTGCCCTCCCCTGCCCCCAGGGACACCCCCTGCCACCCTTGCCCACCCCAGGAGGACACCCAAGGATGGAGGGACCCACCCCAGGGACATTAAGGTAAGTCCAGGTAAGTATTTTTTTAAAAAAATGTGTGGCATAGGGGGGCCTGATTTGTGCCCCCCTACATGCCACTATGCCCAATGACCATGCCCAGGGGACAGAAGTCCCCTGGGCATGGCCATTGGGCAAGGGGGCATGACCCTGTCTTTGCTAAGACAGGAGTCATTTCAATGGGGGATGGGCGTCGTAAAAAAATGGTGCAAATCGGGTTGTGGCGATTTTTTTGCCTCAGCCTGACTTGCACCATTTCTGGACGCCCATATGCCATTTTCCCCCTACGCCGGCGCTGCCTGGTGTACGTCGTTTTTTTTAACGCACACCAGACAGCGCCGGGGGCTAACGCCGGCTAACGTCATTCAATAAATACGGCACCGGCATGGCGCTTCAGAATGGCGTTAGCCGGCGCTAATTCTTTTGACGCAAAACTGCGTTGGCGCAGTTTTGCGTCAAAAAGTATAAATATGGGCCCAGGTATAGCAGTAGGGGTTGTAGTGGAAGGAGGCTTGGTGTTTTTCTTTGGACAACTGGGATCTGTTGTCCAATGGCCTTTTATTTTACATAAATAGCACCATGGTTTCTTTTCTTTGTTTTGATTTGAAGAGGATTTGGACCCACCACCCCCACCAGAGTGTTTTTGTGGGCCTGATGAAGACTCATTTTTAGATTTGTCCCCACCCTTGTCAGAAGACTTACCATCCTTCTTCTTGCCATCTTTGTCACCCCCTGTATGAACTTTTCTGTTCACCCTTGTTCTGACCCATTTGTCTGCCTTCTTTCCCAATTCTTGGGGAGAGGTCAGATCAGAGTCCACCAGGTACTGGTGCAACAAATCAGACACACAGTTATTAAGTATATGCTCTCTCAGGATTAAGTTATACAGGCTTTCATAATCAGTAAATTTACTGCCATGTAACCACCCCTCCAAGGCCTTCACTGAATGGTCAACAAAGTCTACCCAGTCTTGTGAAGACTCCTTTTTAGTTTCTCTGAACTTCATCCTGTACTGTTCAGTGGTTAAGCCATAACCATCTAGGAGTGCCTTCTTAACAACTGCAAAATTATTGGCATCACTTTCTTTCACGTTAAGGAGCCTATCCCTACCCTTTCCACTAAATGATAGCCATAGGATAGCAGCCCACTGCCTTTGAGGGACATCCTGTACAACACAGGCCCTCTCAAGTGCAGTAAACCACTTGTTAATGTCATCCCCCTCCTTATAAGGGGGAACTATCTTGTGCAGATTCCTAGAATCATGCTCTTTTGCAGGATGACTATGGGGAATACTGCTGCTGCCACCATGGGTTCCTAAACCCAATTTCTGTCTTTCTCTTTCCACCTCTAAGGACTGCCTATCCAAATCCAACTGTTGCTTCTTGAGCTTCAGTCTGGTTTGTTCCACTCTCAATCTATTGAGCTCCCTTTCTAACACTCTGTCATCAGGGTGGGTGGGTGAGGCATGTCTAGAGACAGAAGTATGCTGAGATTGAACAGAAGGAGACCTGGCCCTAACAGATGGCACCCTGATAGCTTGACTAACAGAAACAGCACTTCTACTATGATGAGAAGGGATACTCTTACTGTGATGTGAGACAACACTATCAGTATGGTGTGACTCTACATCAGTACCAGCTATGCTAGGTGGCTTGCTAGGGGGCAGGCTTGGAAGTTTCCCTCCCATATCTTTTGCTAGGGGTGCCCCAGAATCAGAGTGGGAACCATCAGCTAACTTTTCAACAGGAGTGCCAGCTCTGGACTTATCCTGTTCAACAAGCATATTCACCAACAGTTCTCTAGGGGGATTCTTCCCTACACTTAAACCTCTTTCTATGCAGAGACTCCTTGCTCCTTTCCAGCTAAGGTGATCATAAGCAAGTTTGGACAGATCAACAGTTTGGCCTGTGACAGACATTTTAGAAAGTGTTTAAGTGATAGAAAAAGGAAGAAAAAGTTTTTCAGAACTTTTGTAAAGACAGAGAAAAAACTTTTAAAACTTTTAAAGAACTTTTTAGAAAGTTAGAGGTACTTTTCAGCACTTTAGAAAAGAAGTGAGAAAAGTAATGCAAAACTTTTTGGTTAGGTGTACATACACTGAACTTCTTTTGTATATTTTTCTCTTATGAAAAGTACAATGACAAAAGTGGTAAGTAGTTACAAAGTACTTATCCCACCGCTGCACAACCAATGTAGGAGGCTGGACTGGCTTGTAGTGAGTACCAAGGGGTACTTACACCTTGCACCAGGCCCAGGTATCCCTTATTAGTGTATAGGGTGTCTAGCAGCTTAGACTGATAGATAATGGTAGCTTAGCAGAGCAGCTTAGGCAGAACTAGGAGACGAGTGAAGCTCCTACAGTACCACTAAAAATATGCAGTATAGTATTAGAAAACAGTGCAAACAATGTATAGTTACAATAGGATGCAATGGGGACACATAGGGATAGGGGCAACACAAACCATATACTCCAAAAGTGGAATGCGAACCACGAATGGACCCCAAACCTATGTGACCTTGTAGAGGGTCGCTGGGACTGTAAGAAAACAGTGAGGGTTAGAAAAATAGCCCACCCCAAGACCCTGAAAAGTGGGGGCAAAGTGCACTAAAGTTCCCCAAAGAGCACAGAAGTCGTGATAGGGGAATTCTGCAGGAAAGACACAAACCAGCAATGCAACAACAATGGATTTCCAAACGAGGGTACCTGTGGAACAAGGGGACCAAGTCCAAAAGTCACAAGCAAGTCGGAGATGGGCAAATGCCCAGGAAATGCCAGCTGTGGGTGCAAAGAAGCTGCTAATGGAAAGTAGAAGCTGAGGATTCTGCAGGAACGACAAGGACTAGAAACGTCCACTTTGGAGGATGAATGCCCCACGCCGTGGACAGTTGTGCAGAAGTGTTTCCCTGAAGAAAGACTGCAAACAAGCCTTGCTAGCTGCAAGTCATGCGGTTAGGGTTTTTGGATGCTGCTGTGGTCCAGAAGGGACCAGGATGTCGCCAATTGCGTCAGGGGACAGAGGGGGCGCCCAGCAGGAAGAGGAGTCCTCTCAGAAGCAGGCAGCACCCGCAGAAGTGCTGGAACAGGCACTACGAAGAGGAGTGAAACGGTGCTCACCCAAAGTTACACAAAGGAGTCCCACGTCGCCGGAGGACAACTCAGGAGGTCGTGCAATGCAGGTTAGAGTGCTGTGGACCCAGTCTTGGCTGTGCACAAAGAATTTCCACCGGAAGTGCACAGAGGCCGGAGTAGCTGCAAAAGTCGCGGTTCCCAGCAATGCAGTCTGGCGTGGGGAGGCAAGGACTTACCTCCACCAAACTTAGACTAAAGAGTCACTGGACAGTGGGAGTCACTTGGACAGAGTTGCTGGATTCACGGGACCTCGCTCGTCGTGTTGAGAGGAGACCCAGGGTACCGGTGATGCAGTTCTTTGGTTCCTGCGATTGCAGGGGAACGATTCCGTCGACCCACGGGAGATTTCTTTGGAGCTTCTAGTGCAGAGAGGAGGCAGACTACGCCCACAGCATGCACCACCAGGAAAGCAGTCGAGAAGGCGGCAGGATCAGCGCTACAGAGTTGCAGTAGTCGTCTTCGCTACTTTGTTGCAGTTTTCCAGGCTTCCAGCGCGGTCAGCAGTCGATTCCTTGGCAGAAGGTGAAGAGAGAGATGCAGAGGAACTCTGATGAGCTCTTGCATTCGTTATCTAAGGAATTCCCCAAAGCAGAGACCCTAAACAGCCAGAAAAGAGGGTTTGGCTACTTAGGAGGGAAGATAGGCTAGCAACACCTGAAGGAGCCTATCAGAAGGAGTCTCTGACGTCACCTGCTGGCCCTGGCCACTCAGAGCAGTCCAGTGTGCCAGCAGCACCTCTGTTTCCAAGATGGCAGAGATCTGGAGCACACTGGAGGAGCTCTGGGCACCTCCCAGGGGAGGTGCAGGTCAGGGGAGTGGTCACTCACCTTTTCTTTGTCCAGTTTCGCGCCAGAGCAGGGCTGAGGGGTCCCTGAACCGGTGTAGACTGGCTTATGCAGAAATGGGCACCGTGTGTGCCCATGAAAGCATTTCCAGAGGCTGGGGGAGGCTACTCCTCCCCTGCCTTCACACCATTTTCCAAAGGGAGAGGGTGTAACACCCTCTCTCTGAGGAAGTCCTTTGTTCAGCCTTCCTGGGCCAAGCCTGGCTGGACCCCAGGAGGGCAGAAACCTGTCTGAGGGGTTGGCAGCAGCAGCAGCTGCAATGAAACCCCTGAAAAGGCAGTTTGGCAGTACCTGGGTCTGTGCTACAGACCTGTGGGATCATGGGATTGTGCCAACAATGCCAGGATGGCATAGAGGGGGCAATTCCATTATCATAGACATGTTACATGGCCATATTCGGAGTTACCATTGTGAAGCTACACATAGGTAGTGACCTATATGTAGTGCACGCGTGTAATGGTGTCCCCGCACTCACAAAGTCCGGGGAATTGGCCCTAAACAATGTGGGGGCACCTTGGCTAGTGACAGGGTGCCCACACACTAAGTAACTTAGCACCCAACCTTTACCACGTAAAGGTTAGACATATAGGTGACTTATAAGTTACTTAAGTGCAGTGTAAAATGGCTGTGAAATAACGTGGACGTTATTTTACTCAGGCTGCAGTGGCAGGCCTGTGTAAGAATTGTCAGAGCTCCCTATGGGTGGCAAAAGAAATGCTGCAGCCCAAAGGGGTCTCCTGGAACCCCAATACCCTGGGTACCTCAGTACCATATACTAGGGAATTATAAGGGTGTTCCAGTGCCAATGTAAATTGGTAAAATTGGTCACTAGCCTGTTAGTGACAATTTGAAAGAAATGAGAGAGCATAACCACTGAGGTTCTGATTAGCAGAGCCTCAGTGAGACAGTTAGTCATAACACAGGTAACACATACAGGGCACCCTTATGAGCACTGGGGCCCTGGCTGGCAGGGTCCCAGTGACACATACAACTAAAACAACATATATACAGTGAAATATGGGGGTAACATGCCAGGCAAGATGGTACTTTCCTACACAACCCCCCACCCCCAAACGAAGGACAATAAGACTAGCCATGACCTGATGAGTCTTCATTGTCTAAGTGGAAATATCTGGAGAGTCCATCTGCATTGGAGTGGGTACTCCCAGGTCTATGTTCCACTGTATAGTCCATTCCCTGTAGGGATATAGACCACCTCAACAATTTAGGATTTTCACCTTTCATTTGTTTTAGCCAAAGTAGAGGTTTGTGGTCTGTCTGAACAATGAAGTGAGTGCCAAACAGGTATGACCTCAACTTCTTCAGTGCCCAGACCACAGCAAAGGCCTCCCTCTCTATGGCAGACCAACGCCTTTCTCTAGGGGTCAACCTCCTGCTGATAAAAGCAACAGGTTGATCCTGGCCCTCAGAATTAAGTTTTGAAAGGACTGCCCCTACCCCTAATTCAGATGCATCAGTTTGGACAATGAATTTTTTGGAGTAACAGGAGCTTTTTAGGACAGGTGCAGAGCACATGGCCTGCTTCAGCTCCTCAAAAGCTTTCTGACAGGTAGCTGTCCACATTACCTTTTTAGGCATTTTCTTGGAGGTGAGGTCATTAAGAGGGGCTGCAATGGAGCCATAGTTCTTAGTGAACCTCCTGTAATACCCAGTGAGGCCTAAGAAGGCTCTCACCTGGGTCTGCGTTGTAGGGGGAACCCAATCTATAATAGTTTGGAGTTTCCCCTGAAGTGGTGCAATCTGTTCTCCACCTACCAGGTGTCCCAGATAAACCACCTTCCCCTGCCCTATCTGGCACTTTGAAGCCTTGATAGTGAGGCCTGCCTTTTGCAGGGCCTCTAAAACTTTCCATAGGTGGACCAGGTGATGATCCCAACTGGAGCTAAAGACAGCTATATCGTCCAGATATGCTGCACTAAAAGCCTCCAGCCCTTGCAGGACTGTATTCACCAACCTTTGAAAAGTGGCAGGTGCATTTTTCAATCCAAAAGGCATTACTGTGAATTGGTAATGGCCTCCAATGGTTGAAAATGCAGTTTTTGCTTTTGCATCTTCTGATAATTTGATCTGCCAATACCCTGCAGTCAAGTCAAAAGTGCTTAGTAACTTGGCAGATGCCAGTGTATCTATGAGCTCATCTGCCCTGGGTATAGGGTGAGCATCAGTTTTGGTTACTTGGTTGAGACCTCTATAGTCTACACAAAACCGCATTTCCTTCTTTCCATCCTTGGAATGAGGTTTTGGTACAAGTACCACAGGAGAGGCCCTTGGACTTTCAGAGTGCTCAACCACTCCCAGTTCTAACATTTTCTGCACTTCTTGTTTTATGCAGTCTCTGACATGGTCAGGCTGCTTATAGATCTTACTTTTTACAGGCAAGCTGTCTCCAGTATCTATAGTGTGCTCACACCAAGAAGTGGTGCCTGGCACAGTAGAGAAGAGTTCAGAAAACTGACCCAGGAGATTTATGCAGTGGTCTTTCTGCTCAGCAGTCAGACAATCTGCCAGTACTACCCCTTCAACCAGAGCATCTTTTTCTGTGGAGGAGAAGAGATCAGGGAGAGGGTCACTCTCTTCTTCCTGTCCCTCATCTGTTGCCATGAGCAGGGTGAGATCAGCCCTGTCATAGTAGGGTTTCAGGCGATTGACATGGAGCACCATAAGGGGGACTCCTGGCAGTGCCTAAGTCACTTCACCCTTTTTCTCAACAATTGTGTGGGGTCCACTCCATTTATCTTGGAGTGCTCTTGGGGCCACAGGCTCCAAGACCCACACTTTCTGCCCTGGTTGGTACTGAACCAAAACAGTCTTCTGGTCATGCCATTGCTTTTGGAGCTCTTGGCTGGCCTGAAGGTTTTTACTGGGCTTTTTCATGTACTCAGCTGTCGCGTGGGCTCTCATTATTCTAAATGAGACTACTGGATTTCTAGGTAGCAGGATCTATAACGGTGTGGGGGACTGAGTCTGACCCACGTGTAAAGAACTCTGTCACCCTAAATCCGTTTTTTGCTCCGGCTAACTAGCAGTGCCTCATTTCTCCCATGTGGAAGGAATGATTTGTCAGCCGAGCGAATGACATCTTTGGAACTTCTCAGGGAAGTCGGGGTTACTCAGATCCAAACCAACTCTCTTATTTCCAATATGATCTCATATACAAATGACAAAGACAGTATAAGTTTTATATAATGTTTTAATAAAACGACTGTATTTTAGATAGTAAGGCGTGAGCCGCAATAACAAGAACAATAATACAAAGTAGGATTGTAATAGTTACCAGGAGAGTAAAACATAAAAACAAAGCTATCATATTGTCAAACAGTTTCTACTCTCCCTCTGCTTGTTCTATCTAGAGCACAGCATGTTAAGCTTCTATCTTGCCTATTAGAATCACTGTGGAGACATCAGCCCTCATACCTGAGCAAAGACCTGTGATCTTGGTTCAGCATCTGCAACGAGGCAGTCAGCGTCAAGTTGTGGTTCCCTGGTCGGAATCTCCCTCTTGCGTGTATTGGGACAAGGAAGTGATTTTATAACTAACATGTCACAAAATGTCCCTACGCAGGAATGCCAAGTCTAAACTCTTACCACGTCTATCGGCAATGTACCAGACTGTGGGGGTCATTCTGACCCTGGCGGTAATTACCGCCATGGCGGAGGTCGGCGGTAGCACCGCCAACAGGCTGGCGGTGCTCCGCCGGGCATTCTGACCGCAGCGGTACAGCCGCGGCCAGAAGCGGAAAGCCGGCGGTGTACAGCCGACTTTCCGCTGCCCATGGGAATCCGCCATGGGTAATTCTGACAGCCCATACCGCCATCCTGTTCCTGGCGGTTCACCCGCCAGGAACAGGATGGCGGTATGGGGTGTCGTGGGGCCCCTGGGGGCCCCTGCAGTGCCCATGCCGATGGCATGGGCACTGCAGGGGCCCCTGTAAGAGGGCCCCACAAAGAATTTCAGTGTCTGCTTTCCGCCGCAGTCAGAATCACCCCCTGTATCCTTGACTGAAGCACAGAGTAAATATGTTATGGAGAACTCCAGTAATGAAGTAGGCAAAATAGTGTGATATGAATAAAAAACAACACCGTAGAACTGGCTATTTGAAAAATAACAGTACGAAGCCTAATAAAAAGCATGTAAAGCAAAGTACCC
Organism: Pleurodeles waltl; assembly: GCF_031143425.1. Taxonomy (NCBI): domain Eukaryota; kingdom Metazoa; phylum Chordata; class Amphibia; order Caudata; family Salamandridae; genus Pleurodeles; species Pleurodeles waltl. The sequence continues at coordinate 282,615,054 of NC_090439.1, forward strand.
AGAGGCTCTAAGCTGTCAGCAAATGAATAACATATATTCAGGGCAAAGTGCACAAAGGCCTAAAGCCTGAAGCTAAAGCGCAATGAATACGTAAAACTAACCACACTACACCCTCCCCTTGTCGGTAGCAAGTGGTTCCAATAATGTAAAAGTATGCCCTAAATATAAACAATACCTAAAAAAAATATTTCGACAAGGTGAGAAGGCAACAAAGTCATAAATTTAGGTAACATGTGATCATAAAGCCAAATTCAATATAGTGTCAATTTCGTAAAAATCCAATCGTCAAATAGAAGCAATAGAACGCAGGAGTTCCTCCACTTCGATATATGTCAATATCGGAAGATCCACGCCACAAAGTACCATGGAGCAGGTGTGATCCAAAGCCCCAAAACCATTCAGGGCGGCACCCCGTGCAGGGCCTATGAAAGAGACAATACCATCTTCCTCCAGGAAGGGAATCTCATAAACTGCCTCACGAAGCAAACGCATCCGTAGTGCACAAGTCTGGGAATGAGCCCTAATCGGGAACATCAACAGATCAGTATTGACCATTGGAGGGCGTTGCAATGAGAGACAGAGAGCCAGTGCATGTTCAAACGAGCACCAAAGGCATCGAAACACGGGTTGCACACAATCCAAAACCGGTCTGAATGACAGAGACCAGTCGCACTCCAAATGTCCCAGGAGTGTCGCTCCAAAATGCTGCATCATGCGTTCAGGACACAGCTGCGCTGATGGGAGTAGCAATACAGGATCTCGTCGTGACGGGACAGCCATTGCGAAAAAATAGCAACAACAGCAAGATTCCAGCCAATAAAGCCAAAGTAATCGGGAAACCCCCAAAAATGCTTCCGAAAATAGAATGTATAGCCGAAGGTATCAAACCGAATATGGAAGAGAAGGTATGAGCAAAACCAACACCAACGACTTTGAAAAAATGTGTAATACCAGCAGTGCTGGATGCATTAAATATACGTCCAACAAGTTCACCAAAGTGATTTGGAAAGTTAGTATTCAAAAGGGACTGTATCTCCGCCGATGACCTTGTCACCTGAAGTGCGTAGGTCTCGCTAGCAGATGTAAGGGCCACATGCTTTTGAAACAATAAAGCTTTTAGCCGACTCAACTTGTCGAAATCAACCTTGGAAGTAGCAATATGAGGCCAGATGTCCGCTACCTCCCTAAATTGAGTGGGGGGAAACAACACATTCCCGCAGCACGTAACGGCCTTGTTGACAACGACGATGTAAACTATTCCGGCACGCATGCCACAGCAGCGTTCGCTGTTAAGAACAATGTAACTGCCGTTAGAAAGCACCTGGAAAGTGTTTTTAATAACCGGGACTGGAACTCCCTTCAGATAACAAGCTAATTTAGCAATCGAAGCGTTACACGCCCCGTGCAAGGACAGCTGTTTACAAACCATTGAATGGCTGACAGAAGCTTCACATTCGCTGCCGCTAAGAAAAACCTCCTTCAAACCATTAACACATCTGTACTGAAAGGGAAGGTCCCACACCTCGTGTATGTAACTGTCTCCCAATAGTTCATATCTACCCACCGGAATGTGCTTCAAACACGAAGTAAATTGCAAAGTAGAGATAGGCAAATTAATAACCCCATGGATCAACCATTCAGCTGACGGAATCTCAGCTACCGTGAAAGCAGTTTCTCTAATTTCTCAATATTTAACATAACATATGTCGCTTCCTTTTTAGCCATCAGTTGTTGTTGACGAGTCAAATTAAAAGAGATAAAGATCTCTCTGGCACGAACGTGCTGCCATGGAACGCGACCCGCCTTCAAGGTCTGAAGAGTCCAACCCAGCTGCATGATGGACCGCGTCTGACTTTGCCCATGATATAAAGAAGACATGTCCGATTTAATAATGTCAATGGCAGAGGAAACAATGCTGTCAATCGTGTAAACACGTTCAGAAAGGGTATGCATGCCATTATCAACAACAGACAAAGTCTGCATCAGATTTTCTTGATCAATCTGCCTCAACCGGGCTGCAGCCTCTTGTTGTGAAAGCTTCCAAATCTCATTATAAACCTCGTATAAGAACCTTTTCTTCCGTGGTACTTTGGGACCTGACAAAAAATCTTGTAAATCAGTATTATTAGACAGTAACGTGAGATGTGACTTAACTGCATCCAGCGTGGATGACTTCAACCATTGCTGACAAAGCTTCCCCACACTGTATGTAGTTATAATATCAGCATGTTCTGGTGAAATGTAACGAGGGTCTGCCCTACTAGTCCTGAACCCCCCTGAAGAGGTGACAAAACGTTGATGACACATATTAGTGTCTACAGGCCATAATAACCACCCGCCTGGATGTAACGATGAAGTGTTAAGCGTACCATTCTGGACCCAATGTGTAAAGTCACTGAAAGTAGCATTCACATAGTGCTGCCAATTTTTTTATTTAGAAGGGACAGGTATACTAGGCAAAGTCAACTCCCTAATCGTCGCTAAGCCCAAACAGCTAGTCTGTTGTACTGTGTCATTGAGGAAATTCATCTGCACAGGGATAATACATGCTCTAAATAACGTGTCCCTGCCATGCATTTGCCAATTTTTCGTACCCCAAACACTTTTCAAGTCAACAGTTTTGAACCAGTATTCATATCCCTCGACCGACAATTTAGATACAAACAAATTGGAATACAGTAATTTAGTATCGTCAATAACATTTGCTTATTAGAATACGGTGTAACTTTAAAATAGTAGGACCTAGCATTACGTTGATCATGCCCAGCAAAATATGCACATTTTTCATAATACATTTTTGAACTCCCTTGTGGAGGAGTCGAGCAATGTTCCCATTGCACATAATTAAACATGGGCTTAGGGCTACTAGCTTTATGAATAAAGTGGTGTCCATAATAGTTATAACAAAACATGTCACCATGATTATCTCTAAACTGGTAAGCATCTTCATCGTCATAGACAATATAATATTGCAAATCCGTTAGCATAGAATCTACTGTCTTCACATCCCAATCATCAGAAACAATGCCAGGTATAACAATATCATTCATTGATAATTTGAGGACACACGGTATTTGAATCAATTCAGTGGGACCATATATATCAAACATTACTTTATCCCACACAATTCCATCCGGAACTGGTATAGCAGAAATGTTCACTGTGGACAAGTCTCTTCGAACCATATGAGACGAAAAATGCGGTTTTAACACAGTCTCCACGTGCTCAATGTCAGATCGATCAGGAAGAAAATGACCATGTATTATCAGAAAAAAAGTAACCACAAATCCCAACCATAATAAAATAGTCATCACGGCCAAAAACAGCCAAAAATAGTTCCAAGGAAAAACAAAATATGTTCGTTTAAGCCATCCCAGCAGCCGTCGTGGACCGTGGACAGAAGACATCGAGGACAAGGAGCCAGACCCATCATTATCAGCGTCGTTCAAGCAGCCAGAAGCAGTTCTAGCAAAAGGTGCAACTGTGAACGAAGAAGCAGATGGAGGCTCTCGCCCTGGCACGCTATAAACCACATGTTCAGAAACGTCAGTAGAACGTACAGCAATTTGATTACAAGATTCCATATTAATCGCCGTTGGTGGAACAATCGCAAGATCATCATCCACCCTCCCCAAGCTCGGAGAGGAAACAGTGTCGGTGAAAATCACCTGCAGCGGGACCTCTTCCCCAGTAGTGAGAGGGATTCCGGAACTACTGGGTGTCCCTCTTGGTCTGCTGTGCAGAATCGGCCACATGTTGTAACTTGACATTATCAATGGAAACAAAGCGATTTCCTTTGGCCCCTCGCAGCGGCTGTAAAATCACAGTTCTCGTGCCGCTTACCCCTAACACAGGGACAGGTTCTCGATAAGAAGGACCAAATTCTTTTTTAACTGCGACCTTTTCACGCACTAGATCCCCAATCCTGGGTATCCAACCAGTAGGTGTTACTGGCTCATCCTTAATTCCTGAGGAGGCAGCACTGGCAGAAGAGTTATCTTCACAGAATTGTTGTAAATCCTGCAAAACAGTGACACGATCATTTATGTCAAAGGGCGTATCTGCCGCCTCCACACCAGGACCATCTAGATCAAACAGGCACTCATATGAAGTACGACCCCCCAGTGACCTTCTAGGCAAGTTATTAAGTGCTCTCTGTACTCCATATAGGTGGGCTAGCCAACCACGACCCGTACCTATAACTCTGGCCGTTAAGGACTGCTTTAAATCACGATTTAAACGTTCCACTACAGAATTTCCCTCGGGATGAAATGGAGACGAGAATTGGAGTTGGACCCCCAACGAAGCCATGGTGTCCCTGAATGCCTTAGAGGCAAAAGCAGGGCCCTGGTCCGAATTGAAAGCCGCAACTGCAAATATATCGACAAAGATGCGCAAATCTTTAATAACAGTGCGAGCCTCAGCCGAGCGTTGTGGCCATACCCATACAAATCTGGAGCACGAATCTACAGCAACCAATATATATTTGTATGCACTATCTGGCGTCAGCGGACCACAATGATCCAAGTACACACACTGTAATGGTTTATTTGAAATCAGAAGGGGCGTATGCTGCGGGCGTCTAGCCGACGACGCTTTAATTTGTTGACAAACGTCACAACAAAGGACATATTGCTTCGTCTCTTTATAGAGACCAGGCCACCAGTAACAAGCCTGTAAAAGCGAAATCGTGGCAGCCACTCCAGCATGTGCAGAAGCCACCCCCTCATGTGCTGCAGAAATCAATCGAGGTCTCTCAATCTTATTGGGAATTTCACATACACCAATGCCTGGAATTGTAACAGTAGCATTTAGCGCACCATTCAAGCAGTAACTATATTTTGAAGGAAATCCTTTAGGAAAGGGCGTGCCATCAGCTGTAGCCTTTATGGCAGCCGAAATGTCTGTGTCTGGTTTGGAACTCGAATGAGTCACTGCGGCCACAGTGGCGACAGCCACTGCCGATTTTGCGGCTTCATCAGCCAAAGTATTCCCAGCAACGTGTATTCCAACACGCTGGTGTCCAAGTGTATGTACAACATGGACATTAGGAAGCGTTTCCTTCAGATCCGCAACCTTACCCCACAACATTTTATGTTTAATGGAGTTGCCTTTAGAATCTCTGAACCCATTCATCTTCCAATAGTGTAAATATTCGTTGAAAGACTGCACACAGTAGTAGAAGTCACAGACCAGCAAGGTTAAAAGTGCCGGATCCGCGTGCTCCAACGCTAACAATAGAGCTTTGAGCTCAGCCAGCTGTGGCGTGCAATCTCCCAAGGTTTTAGTATTAGTATGTCGGGGGCAGAACACTTCCCCCTCCATAGTGCCGCTCACCACCGCACATGCAGCAGAATACTGTTGTTTAGTCCCAACCGCTGGTTGCGCAGAGCCATCAGTATACATGACCACTTCATATTGGTCAATAGGCAATGTACCAGCAGGAACCGGGTATTCTATTTCGTATTGAAGAAATTCTTGAGTCTGCAGTTTAGGGTCAAATACATAATCTACATCAGTGGCTGTCAAAGACGTAGCCCATTGTATCCATCGCGGGTGTAAAGCTTTCGAATTAGGAACACTCGCTTTTGTAACAGCCTCTAAGGCCGGAACCGGGGAAACGACAACAATGCGTTGAACCTGGGCCAGTGGTCTTTCTTGAATAACAGCCATCTGTACTGCAGTGAGAATTTTCTCAGTTTGTGCAAAACGTTGCTCTGCAGCAGAATACAAGTGAGACTTGTATGCTATCGGGACTGTCTCCCCTTCATTAAAGGTGACATAAGTAAACCCAACAGCCCCAGGTATCACCCTGATGACTAAATGTGTCTTATTGTCCCGTGTGTGTAAGTGTTTAACTGCTAAGAGATCACTCTGTAATTCTCGCAGTATGTGTGTATGTTCAATCGTCCAAAATCTACTTGAAAAATTCGGGCTAATCAACTCGTATAAGGGTTTTATACGCGTTGCATAATCAGGAATGTAAGTTCTGCCAAAATTCAGAAACCCCAACAATGACTGGAGCTTCCGAACCGTATTAGGAGGCTGCAATAAAGCACATTTCTCCAAAAAATGTGGCGCTAGGCTCTTGCCCTCACTCGACAACTCATATCCCAGGAAAATGATGCTGAGGAAGGCAATCTTTGATTTCTTAAAATTAAACTTATAGCCAATATCAGCAAACCCCACAACAATGCGCGACACACGCCTTAGATGCTGCAGAATCTCATCATCTGTCAGATATATGTCATCAACATATGATAATGCTTCAGGGTCGAACTCATGCAGCATTTCAGTTACATGAGCCGAAAACAGTCCTGGGCTATTCTTATACTCCTGAGGCAAACGAAAAAAAAAATTCTGAGAGCCAAACGCACTGAAACAGGTATAGTCCCGACTCTCGGGCGCTATATTCTGGCAGAAAAATCCATTTGAGATATCTAATGTTGTCTTATATTTTTTACGCACTATATTATTCATAAGCGCTGCGCTGTGTGAATTCTGTATTGCATATGTGCGTGTATGACTATTCAAATGTCGGTAATCCACCACTATCCTATATGAATGGTCCGGTTTAGCAACCGGAAACAAGGGATTATTCATCGGCGAGACACAGGGCTCAATTACACCCTGATACTCCAATTGTGTAAGAATTTTTCTAACCGATGCCCTAGCTGCAAATTTGATAGGATATTGCGGTTGTGGCTGAGGTTCGTCTTTTATTGGAATTACATGATAAGGTGATTGTCTGTCCCACCCCACGTTATTTCTATACAAGGCGGGAGCCTGTGCTAGAGCCCATGATTTACTATAGGACTCCGCGAGTTCTCTCGGAACAAGTGGTGAGAAGGAAGGTTTAATAACCTCCTCCCCAACATGACAGTCGCGAACAAAGTCAGGTGGCCAATCTTGTTCGGCCAACAGAACATCATATGATTTTACCACATGGTCACAAAAAATGGCGTTTATAATACGGTCAATGTCCCCTTCCAATCGCAGAGTCACTTCATATACTCTATCAGGATCAGAGACTCGCATATCCGCCGTCTCGACTTATATGAAGTCATCAGTTGCTTTCACCTCCAGATGCTCTAGAAGACTCCGGCGAACTATTGTGACCTCTGCCTGGCTGTCTAACAGTGCTAGTGCCCATGTCTTGTTCGTCAAGAGAACTCTCTTCTTGAGCAGCATGTCTGACTGGGACAGCTGCCACTTTCTTCTTCTTAAATTGCTGTTTATGTTGCAGCGGTTTCTCTTCTTGTTTAATAGAAACCTCCGCTGAGCGTTGTGAATCCTGTCTTGGTTTCACGTACTCCGTACTCCGTCCTCCGCTCTGACCGCCCACCTCTCTCACTTCTCTTTTCCGAGGAGTCCTGAAAGGAACGAGATTGGCGTTTATCAGTGTATTGATATCTATCAGGCGTCTTCAAAGTATCCCTATTCCTGAGATTATACTTATTCTGTGGCGTCTCCGGTTGCGGAGACGGTCCACCATCTTTCTTAGGTGTTTGCTGTTTCTTTTCCCAGCGCTTTTTCGAACCTTCAGGTTGTTGCTGTTTAGCATTATCTTTATTATTTTTACCCTGTAACTGGGGTTTTTGTGGTCTAGCCCCTAGACTATCACGACCAATACTAGAATATGTTTCCGCTATTATTCTCGGAAGCTCCCGCTCCTGATTAAGCAGCGGAACATCCCGAAGATGCATTCGCACCGCTAGTGCTACTGCCTCTCCTTTGAGATTACTCAAAATAATAGAAGAAACTGTGGCAAAATTGCCCAGCAACTGCATGCCCAAATCCAAGGCAGGGGCAGCCCCATATTCATCCTGAATCTGTTTAAGTACATCCGGTAAATTAGCTAATGTCGGTGTACCGTGTGCCGTAGTGTAGAGCGCGGCAAATACCGTGCCCCAGGTATTACAAAGGTCCACCGGAGGAACCATCCCGTACGGCAAACACATCGTCAAAATTCTATGTTTATCCTGAGGTCCCGTATGGGGAAATACTGCTTCCAGCGTATTAATTTTTTGCGCCAGCCAAAATGGAGTCTCCTCTCGTTTAGCCGGCACTTTACCCATTACCGAGTGCACAGTGGCCGGATTAATACCCGGAACCACAGCCTGTGGGTGCGCTGGAGCAGCATGCGCTGCATTCGTATTTAGTGTCTGCATGACAAACTGAACTAATTGTCTATATGTAGCCGTTAATTCTGTATATAAACGACGAACTTCAACCACTGCCAATTGAGCAACCGCAGGATGTGGTGTATATGTAGCCAATAAAGGCCAGGTAGGACCATCATTACTCAGTGGACCTAAACTAACTTGTGCTACTGTGTGTGGGAGGGCGCCATCAAGCCAATTATGGTGTTCTTGATAAGATAGAGGTATTTCTAAATAAGCGTAAGCCCTGTATTGTCCAGGGACATTCGCAACTGTGTATTTGTGAAAAGTATTTGTTCCCCCATCCACTGCTGGAAATCCGACCCAATAATAAAAAAGTTCCGTTCTATAGGCTGCATGGGCGTCCACCACAAAAGTGACTGGACCCCCCTGCACTGTCAGTCCATGTGTCAACAGATGTCCCGTGAGCGGATGTCGCATATTAATTGCTATGTTCACTACATTAGGATTCGCCATTTTATAAAAAACGGCTTCAGGTCAGAGAAGGCACACCAATATCGGGGTTTTTCCTTTCAAAGTTCAAGCTTCAACAACCAACCACTAAGCAACAGGAAGCACCTATGCCGTGGCGGCGGAAACCCTCAGCCCCACGGACGTCTCCGTATACGGAACCGAGGAGTCAAAATATATATGAGACCAAGAGAGTCAGTCGGACCTAATCATTAGAGCCAGACTAAACGTTGGCGGCGCCATGTCGCGTGGGCTCTCATTATTCTAAATGAGACTACTGGATTTCTAGGAAGCAGGATCTATAACGGTGTGGGGGACTGAGTCTGACCCACGTGTAAAGAACTCTGTCACCCTAAATCCGGTTTTTGCTCCGGCTAACTAGCAGTGCCTCATTTCTCCCATGTGTAAGGATTGATTTGGCAGCCGAACGCATGACATCTTTGGAACTTCTCAGGGAAGTCGTGGTTACTCAGATCCAAACCAACTCTCTTATTTCCAATATGATCTCATATACAAATGACAAAGACAGTATAAGTTTTATATAATGTTTTAATAAAACGACTGTATTTTAGATAGTAAGGCGTGAGCCGCAATAACCAGAACGATACAACACAGTAGGATTGTAATAGTTACCAGGAGAGTAAAACATAAAAACAAAGCTATCATATTGTCAAACAGTTTCTACTCTCCCTCTGCTTGTTTTATCTAGAGCACAGCATGTTAAGCTTCTAGCTTGCCTATTAGAATCACTGTGGAGACATCAGCCCTCATACCTGAGCAAAGACCTGTGATCTTGGTTCAGCATCTGCAACGAGGCAGTCAGCATCAAGTTGTGGTTCCCTGGTCGGAATCTCCCTCTTGCGTGTATTGGGACAAGGAAGTGATTTTATAACTAACATGTCACAAAATGTCCCTACGCAGGAATGCCAAGTCTAAACTCTTACCACGTCTATCAGCAATGTACCAGACTGTATCCTTGACTGAAGCACAGAGTAAATATGTTATGGAGAACTCCAGTGCTGAAGTAGGCAAAACAGTGTGATATGAATAAAAAACAACACCGTAGAACTGGCTATTTGAAAAATAACAGTACGAAGCCTAATAAAAAGCATGTAAAGCAAAGTACACAGAGGCTCTAAGCTGTCAGCAAATGAATAAAATATATTCAGGGCAAAGTGCACAAAGGCCTAAAGCCTGAAGCTAAAGCGCAATGAATACGTAAAACTAACCACACTACACAGCCATCCTTGAGGCCAAGTACATAGTCCACTATGTCTTGCTTTGGAGCTTTTAAAGGTTGTTCCCAACCCTCCTTAACAAGTGTTAGAGGACCTCTCACAGGGTGTCCAAATAGGAGTTCAAAGGGGCTGAAGCCCACTCCTTTTTGGGGTACCTCCCTGTAAGCAAAAAGGAGGCAAGGTAACAGGATATCCCATCTCCTGCTGAGTTTTTCAGGGAGTCCCATAATCATGCCTTTGAGAGTTTTGTTAAATCTCTCCACCAGTCCATTTGTTTGTGGATGATAGGGTGTGGTGAACTTGTATGTAACACCACACTCCTTCCACATGGCCTTTAAGTAAGCAGACATGAAATTGCTTCCCCTGTCTGATACCACCTCTTTTGGGAAGCCCACCCTGGAAAAGATTCCCAGGAGGGCCTTTGCCACTGCAGGAGCTGTAGTGGTCCTTAGAGGAATTGCTTCAGGATATCTGGTGGTATGGTCCACTACCACCAAGATAAACCTATTGCCTGAAGCAGTAGGAGGGTCAAGGGGGCCAACTATGTGAACCCCTACCCTTTCAAAGGGAACCCCAACCACAGGCAGTGGGATAAGGGGTGCCTTTGGGGTGCCACCTGCCTTGCCACTGGCTTGACAGGTTTCACAGGACTTACAAAATTCCTTTGTGTCCTCTGACATTCTAGGTCAATGAAACAAGGGAACAAGCCTGTCCCAAGTTTTCATTTGCCCCAAATGTCCAGCTAGTGGAATGTCGTAGCTAGAGTTAGGAGGAACTTTCTGTACTCCTGAGGAATCACCAATCTCCTGGCAGCTCCAGGTTTTGGATCCCTTGCTTCAGTGTACAAGAGGTTGTCCTCCCAGTAAACTCTGTGAGAGTCACTGACATCCCCATTAGCTTGTTTGACAGCTTGCTGCCTTAGACCCTCTAGTGTGGGACAGGTTTGCTGTGCCACACTCAGCTCCTCCCTGGCAGGCCCCCCTTCACCCAAAAGCTCAGCAGTGTCTGCTTCCAGCTCCTCTGGTGTAGGTTCTGCACAGGGTGGACATTCTTCTTCCTCAGAAGAAGAATCCACTGTAGAGGGAGGGATAGTAGGTAGTGCTTTACTTCTACTAGCCCTAGCTTTAGGGAGCACTTGGTCCATTCTTCCAGGATCCAAGTCACCCTGTCCTTTTTGCTTTTTGGCCTGAGCCCTGGTTAAAGGAAAAATATGCCCTGGGATGCCCAGCATTGCTGCATGGGCTTCCAACTCCACATCTGACCAAGCTGATGTCTCTAAATCATTTCCAAGTAGACAGTCTACAGGTAAATCTGAGGCAACCACAACTTTCTTTGGACCAGTAACCCCCCCCCCCCCCAGTTGAGATTTACAACAGCCATGGGGTGGCTAAGTGTGTTGTTGTGAGCATCGGTTACTTGGTACTGGTGACCAAGTAGGTGTTGTTCAGGGTGGACCAGTTTCTCTATTACCATTGTAACACTGGCACCTGTGTCCTTGTAGGCCTGAACCTCAACACCATTTATTAGGGGTAGTTGCTTGTACTTATCCATGTTAAGGGGACAAGCAACTAAGGTGGCTAAATCAATAGCTCCCTCAGAGACTAACACAGCCTCTGTGGTCTCCCTAACAAGACCAATCCCAACTAAATTACCAAAAGTGAGCCCAGCTACTCCCTTGGATTGGCTATTAGTAGGTTTGCTCCCACCACCACTGCTATTAGTAGGGACACTAGGTGTAGCAGTATGGGTTGTAGTGGAAGGAGGCTTGGTGCTTTTCTTTGGACAACTGGGATCTGTTGTCCAATGGCCTTTTATTTTACATAAATAGCACCATGGTTTATTTTATTTGTTCTGATTTGAAGAGGATTTGGGCCCTCCACCCCCACCAGAGTGTTTTTGTGGGCCTGATGAAGACTCATTTTTAGATTTGTCCCCACCCTTGTCAGAAGACTTACCATCCTTCTTCTTGCCATCTTTGTCACCCCCTGTATGAACTTTTCTGTTCACCCTTGTTCTGACCCATTTGTCTGCCTTCTTTCCCAATTCTTGGGGAGAGGTCAGATCAGAGTCCACCAGGTACTGGTGCAACAAATCAGACACACAGTTATTAAGTATATGCTCTCTCAGGATTAAGTTATACAGGCTTTCATAATCAGTAACTTTACTGCCATGTAACCACCCCTCCAAGGCCTTCACTGAATGGTCAACAAAGTGTACCCAGTCTTGTGAAGACTCCTTTTTGGTTTCTCTGAACTTCATCCTGTACTGTTCAGTGGTTAAGCCATAACCATCTAGGAGTGCATTCTTAAGAACTGCAAAATTATTGGCATCACTTTCTTTCACAGTAAGGAGCCTATCCCTACCCTTTCCACTAAATGATAGCCATAGGATAGCAGCCCACTGCCTTTGAGGGACATCCTGTACAACACAGGCCCTCTCAAGTGCAGCAAACCACTTGTTAATGTCATCCCCCTCCTTATAAGGGGGAACTATCTTGTGCAGATTCCTAGAATCATGCTCTTTTGCAGGATGACTATGGGGAATACTACTGCGGCCACTATGGGTTTCTAAACCCAATTTCTGTCTTTCTCTTTCCACCTCTAAGGACTGCCTATCCAAATCCAACTGCTGCTTCTTGAGCTTCAGTCTGGTTTGTTCCACTCTTAATCTATTGAGCTCCCTTTCTAACACTCTGTCATCAGGGTGGGTGGGTGAGGCATGTCTAGAGACAGAAGTATGCTGAGATTGAACAGAAGGAGACCTGGTCCTAACAGATGGCACCCTGATAGCTTGACTAACAGAAACAGCACTTCTACTATGATGAGAAGGGATACTCTTACTGTGATGTGAGACAACACTATAAGTATGGTGTGACTCTATATCAGTACCAGCAATGCTAGGTGGATTGCTAGGGGGCAGGCTTGGAAGTTTCCCTCCCACATCTTTTGCTAGGGGTGCTCCAGAATCAGAGTGGGAACCATCAGCTAACTTTTCAACAGGAGTGCCAGCTCTGGCCTTATCCTGTTCAGCAAGCATATTCACCAACAGTTCTCTAGGGGGATTCTTCCCTACACTTAAACCCTTTTCTATGCAGAGACTCCTTGCTTCTTTCCAGCTAAGGTGATCATAAGCAAGTTTGGACAGATCAACAGTTTGGCCTGTGACAGACATTTTAGAAAGTGTTTAAGTGATAGAAAAAGGAAGATTTTTTTTTTTCAGAACTTTTGTAAAGACAGAGAATTTTTTTAAAAAACTTTTAAAGAACTTTTTAGAAAGTTAGAGGTACTTTTCAGCACTTTAGAAAAGAAGTGAGAAAAGAAATGCAAAACTTTTTGGTTAGGTGTACATACACTGAACTTGTTTTGTATATTTTTCTCTTATGAAAAGTACAATGACAAAAGTGGTAAGTAGTTACAAAGTACTTATCCCACCGCTGCACAACCAATGTAGGAGGCTGGACTGGCTTGTAGTGAGTACCAAGGGGTACTTACACCTTGCACCAGGCCCAGGTATCCCTTATTAGTGTATAGGGTGTCTAGCAGCTTAGGCTGATAGATAATGGTAGCTTAGCAGAGCAGCTTAGACTGAACTAGGAGACGAGTGAAGCTCCTACAGTACCACTAATGTCATATGCACAATATCATAAGAAAACACAATACACAGATATACTAAAAATAAAGGTACTTTATTTTTATGACAATATGCCAAAAGTATCTCAGTGAGTACCCTCAGTATGAGGATAGAAAATATACACAAGATATATGTATACAATACCAAAAATATGCAGTATAGTATTAGAAAACAGTGCAAACAATGTATAGTTACAACAGGATGCAATGGGGACACATAGGGATAGGGGCAACACAAACCATATACTCCAAAAGTGGAATGCGAACCACGAATGGACCCCAAACCTATGTGACCTTGTAGAGGGTCGCTGGGACTGTAAGAAAACAGTGAGGGTTAGAAAAATAGCCCACCCCAAGACCCTGAAAAGTGAGGGCAAAGTGCACTAAAGTTCCCCAAAGAGCACAGAAGTCGTGATAGGGGAATTCTGCAGGAAAGACACAAACCAGCAATGCAACAATGATGGATTTCCAAACGAGGGTACCTGTGGAACAAGAGGACCAAGTCCAAAAGTCACAAGCAAGTCGGAGATGGGCAAATGCCCAGGAAATGCCAGCTGTGGGTGCAAAGAAGCTGCTAATGGTCAGTAGAAGCTGAGGATTTTGCAGGAACGACAAGGACTAGAAACTTCCCCTTTGGAGGATGGATGCCCCACGCCGTGGAGAGTCGTGCAGAAGTATTTTCCTGAAGAAAGACTGCAAACAAGCCTTGCTAGCTGCAAGTCGTGCGGTTAGGGTTTTTGGATGCTGCTGTGGCCCAGGAGGGACCAGGATGTCGCCAATTGCGTCAGGGGACAGAGGGGGCGCCCAGCAGGACGAGAAGCCCTCTCAGAAGCAGGCAGCACCTGCAGAAGTGCCGGAACAGGCACTACAAAGAGGAGTGAAATGGTGCTCACCCAAAGTTACACAAAGGAGTCGCAGGAGGACAACTCAGGAGGTCGTGCAATGCAGGTTAGAGTGCCGTGGACCCAGGCTTGGCTGTGCACAAAGGATTTCTGCCGGAAGTGCACAGAGGCCGGAGTAGCTGCAAAAGTCGCGGTTCCCAGCAATGCAGTCTGGTGTGGGGAGGCAAGGACTTACCTCCACCAAACTTGGACTGAAGAGTCACTGGACTGTGGGAGTCACTTGGACAGAGTTGCTGGATTCAAGGGACCTCTCTTGTTGTGCTGAGAGGAGACCCAGGGTTCCGGTGATGCAGTTCTTTGGTGCCTGCGGTTGCAGGGGGACGATTCCGTCGACCCACGGGAGATTTCTTCAGAGCTTCTAGTGCAGAGAGGAGGCAGACTACCCCACAGCATGCACCACCAGGAAAGCAGTTGAGAAGGCGGCAGGATCAGCGTTACAGAGTTGGAGTAGTCGTCTTCTCTACTTTGTTGCAGTTTTGCAGTCTTCCAGCGCGTTCAGCAGTCGATTCCTTGGCAGAAGGTGAAGAGAGAGATGCAGAGGAACTCTGATGAGCTCTTGCATTCGTTATCTAAGGAATTCCCCAAAGCAGAGACCCTAAATAGCCAGAAAAGAGGGTTTGGCTACTTAGGAGAGAAGATAGGCTAGCAACACCTGAAGGAGCCTATCAGAAGGAGTCTCTGATGTCACCTGCTGGCCCTGGCCACTCAGAGCAGTCCAGTGTGCCAGCAGCACCTCTGTTTCCAAGATGGCAGAGGTCTGGAGCACACTGGAGGAGCTCTGGGCACCTCCCAGGGGAGGTGCAGGTCAGGGGAGTGGTCACTCCCCTTTCCTTTGTCCAGTTTCGCGCCAGAGCAGGGCTGAGGGGTCCGTGAACCGGTGTAGACTGGCTTATGTAGAAATGGGCACCATGTGTGCCCATGAAAGCATTTCCAGAGGCTGGGGGAGGCTACTCCTCCCCTGCCTTCACACCATTTTCCAAAGGGAGAGGGTGTAACACCCTCTCTCTGAGGAAGTCCTTTGTTCTGCCTTCCTGGGCCAAGCCTGGCTGGACCCCAGGAGGGCAGAAACCTGTCTGAGGGGTTGGCAGCAGCTGCAGTGAAACCCCTGAAAAGGCAGTTTGGCAGTACCCAGGTCTGTGCTACAGACCCGTGGGATCATGGGATTGTGCCAACAATGCCAGGATGGCATAGAGGGGGCAATTCCATGATCATAGACATGTTACATGGCCATATTCGGAGTTACCATTGTGAAGCTACACATAGGTAGTGACCTATATGTAGTGCACGGTGTAATGGTGTCCCCGCACTCACAAAGTCCGGGGAATTGGCCCTGAACAATGTGGGGGCACCTTGGCTAGTGCCAGGGTTCCCACACACTAAGTAACTTAGCACCCAACCTTTACCACGTAAAGGTTAGACATATAGGTGACTTATAAGTTACTTAAGTGCAGTGTAAAATGGCTGTGAAATAACGTGGACGTTATTTTACTCAGGCTGCAGTGGCAGGCCTGTGTAAGAATTGGCAGAGCTCCCTATGGGTGGCAAAAGAAATGCTGCAGCCCATAGGGATCTCCTGGAACCCCAATACCTTGGGTACCTCAGTACCATATACTAGGGAATTATAAGGGTGTTCCAGTATGCCAATGTAAATTGGTAAAATTGGTCACTAGCCTGTTAGTGACAATTTCAAAGAAATGAGAGAGCATAGCCACTGAGGTTCTGATTAGCAGAGCCTCAGTGAGACAGTTAGTCATAACACAGGTAACACATACAGGGCACACTTATGAGCACTGGGGCCCTGGCTGGCAGGGTCTCAGTGACACATACAACTAAAACAACATATATACAGTGAAATATGGGGGTAACATGCCAGGCAAGATGGTACTTTCCTACCGTGGGTTAACTCAGAGGGTAGACTAGTGATTCCTAAGGTTGGGGTTCATCCTTTCCACTTACTCAAGATGAAAAGGGTCCCTGCCACTGCTCTGACAGACACAGAGGGCCAGCCAGACCATGGAAATGGAAAGGCTGGTTTTCCCAAAGCAGTACGCCAGACAGATGTGTTGATAACTCAGGGTAACTCAGACCAGGAGTCAGGAGATTATCCATTTAGTGGCCCTCGTATCCTTGGGGTAGGGTGGGGAGGTGACACAGAGAAGAGTCATAGTTAGTTCCAAGATTCCTATTGACTCTATTCAGGGGAATGAGTTGCTACCAGAGATGGAAGTGCTAGGAGGAGAGGCCTCCTAGTTCACCCTAAAAGCTCAGACATCTAGGTGTACCAAATGGAGGGTACATAGGCCTAGATGGAGGAGCAGAGGGAGAAAGGACCCATCCATGACTCATGCTCAACCTCGAGGGTACAGATCAATGGGTGAGTGACCAGTCTCAGGCTAGCACCCCTGGACTGGTGGGTGTGAATGTGGAAATAGGGGTGCTCAGCTCCTGGGGCTGTTGTCCCCCACTCTGAGAAACCACAGAAGTCAGAGATCCCTGGATAGCCTGAGGCCTGGCTGTTGACACTGACAGCTATTAGTGACCTCTTTTGGTTGCTGTCCTTATGGGCAGAGTTATCCTTAGATTGGGGACAGAAATCTGTTCCAAGGTGTGTAATGGGCCCCATCGGTTTGTTTGCAGCTATGGTATTGTCTGCCTACTGGGATGCATTTGTAAGCAAATTAGGGTTAGCTGCTGCTCAGATGGGGTTTACAGGTGAGGATGAGGATTCCCTATGGGTCAGTCCAGTGGCTCAGAAGAGTGTAGAGAGCACAATCAAACTGCATTAAGAGGGCAATAGATCTGGCACAGGTCTAAGCAGTAGAGGGCCATTGTTCAAGTTTTATCGCCTAAACAGGAAAGCCCATCAAGGATAGTGATTAATCTCCCCTATCTTTAGGGTTGAGGGGCCTCATGGAGGAATTGGCCTTTTCTGCAGGGTCTCCCCCAAACATTTTGCCTTTACCCTCCACTATTTTGCTGAATTTCAGCATGCACTTTTATGTTTTACAGGTCTTGGTGTTGAAAAACACCTAAGTTCATTTTCACTACTGTTAGGCCTACACCTCCCAGTTGATAACATTGGAGATTCTTTTTACATTTAATAAGCTGTAATTTCTAATTGGGAGCAGGTAACTATTCATGTTTGGTATCTATGAAATTGTAATGATAAACCCTCTTCAATGGTAAAGTCAGATTTTCCATTACAATTTTGAAAATGTCATTCTGGTAGTCCTGGGTTCAAGTGATGAAACAAGGCTCGAGTAGCAGTCCAGACCTCTGAAGGTTCAAGGCAGTCTCCAGGCAGCAAAGCAGTCCTCTCTAGTGGTTCAAAGCAGTCTTGTGGAGTACACATCAATACACAACAGCAGCCAATCCTCTGAGAGTCCTCCAGAGGTCAAGGATTGAACTGAAGAGTGGGGTCTGAGGCTCCCATTTAAATACCTAGGGGCATATTTATACTCTGTTTCCAACAAGTTAGCGTCATTTTTGTTTTACTCTAAATCAGTGCAAAACTAATTCCATATTTATACTTTGGTGCTAGACCCGTCTAGTGCCAAATTTATGGAGTTAAAGTCATTTTTTGGAAGTGGAAACATACCTTGCCTTAATGAGATGCAAGGTAGGCGTTCCCGTGCAACAAATTACTCTATGGCCATAACGCCATATATATACTCCTGTGCAAAAATGGTGCACGGGAGGGAGGAGGGGTAAAAAAATGGTGCAAAGCTTGCTTTGCCCCATTTTTTAACGTCTGGGTCAGGGCAGGTGTTAGAGGACCTGTGGGCCTATTTCCATGGTGGAACACATGGAATAAGCCCACAGGTGCCCTCCCCAGGCCCCAGGGACACACCAGAGGGAAAGCGGAGGATGGGAGACCCCATCCCAGGTAAGTATAGGTAAGTTCAGGTTAGTATTTTGTTTGATTTTTTTAAAGTGCCATGGAGGACCTGGAATGGGCCCCCCTACATGGCACTGGGTGCTTTGGCCATGCCCAGGGGACCCTGGTCCCCTCTTCTGGCCATTGTGGTGGTGGCCATGACTCCTGTCTTTTCTAAGACAGGAGTCATGTCATATAGATGGTTTTGCGTCAGAAAATGACTCTAGGCAGGTTAGAGTCATTTTTTTTAGTCTAACCTGCCTAACGTCATTTTTTGGTACAAAACCCCTTCTTCCATACGGCCAGCCCAACCCTACTAAAGTCATTTTTTTTGCTCTTAGCCTACCCTTTTCTCCGGCTTGCACCATTCCATAAATATGGTTCCCAGCTGGTGCACAGACATGGTGCAAGCCGGTGCTAATCTTTTTGGTGCAAAACTGAGTTGGTGCAGTTTTGCACCAAAAAGTATAACTCAGGGCCCTTGTGCCTCCTTTGAAGCAGGAAAAGATTTTTGAACTTTCCTGATTCCCCTATTGTGGCTCCTAGATTGTGCATGAACAATACAGGGGCAACAAATTCTTTGTGTGAAGGCTTAGCACAGAATACTTAGTTGCAGTGGGGGTGTGCCCAGCTCTGCCACCATCACCCCAGTTAATGGCCCATCTAGGCACACCTAAGACCTCTATTGTGTAGCTGTCTGAGAGGAATAAACAAAGTCCAACTGTTAAACCTCTATTGTGTAGCTGTCTGAGAGGACTAAACAAAGTCCATCTGTCTAGTACACCCAGTCATGGGATCTAGGACAGGATGCAGTCACTGAGAGAGAGATTTATACTTTTTGCCGCAAACCTGCGTTAGCACAGGTTTGCAGCAGAAAGTATAGCGCCAGCTAGCGCCATTCCACGATGCCGGCCTGGCACCACATTTATGGAATGGTGCTAGCTGGCTCTAATGCCCTGTTAGCGTCCATGTAAAGGACGCAAACAGGACCAGAGTGGTGCAGGAGGAACAGGGGTTTGTCCGCAAAATTATGTCAATACACTGTTTAGAGGCAAAAAAATTGCCTCTAAGCATTGTAGTGTCATTTTCTGGTGCACAAGCCCCATGCACATGGCTCCAGTCTAATTAAAGACAGGTACCATGCCCACCACCCCAATGGCCATGCCTAGGGGACAAATGTCCCCTGGGCATGGCCATAAGGGCCAGCGCCATGCAGGGGGGCCCAAGTCAGGGCCCCGAGCGGCATTGGTAAAAAAAAAAATACTTTCCCGGACTTACCTTCGGATGGGTCCCCCATCTGTAGGTGACCTCCTGGTGTGGGTAGGGGTGGGTGGCGTGTGGGTGGGGTGTGGGTTGGGGTGTCCCTGGGGACAGGGAAGGGCACCTGTGGGCAATTTCCATGGTCTCTGACAATGGAAATCTGCCTCCAGGTCTCCTTCCACCTGCCCATACCCAGTCGTTAAATGATGGCACTAAGCAGGCTTAGCACCATTATTTAAGCCCCCCCCCTTGCGTGATTTTTGCATGGGAGGATAAATAAAGCACTAGGGCCTTTGAGGCATTTTTTATCTGGGAACACTTACCTTGCATCTCATTGACGCTAGGTAGTTTTCCGCAGGCAAAAAACGCTGTTAACTCCAATATTTTGGTGCTCAACATGTCTAGCGTTAAAATATAAATATGGAGTTAAGTTTGCACTGGATTTGTGTAAAAAAAAGAATGACCCAAATCCAGCGCAAACAGAGTATAAATATGGGCCTGAGTAGCTAGAGCAGGAAAATGCCAATTTTCAAACTGTGCCATTCTCAAAACCTTAACTTAAAATCAGACTTTACCCTTAAATAGATTTTTTGGGCCCACCCTGTGATTGTCAAAAAGCAGTTCCATGCCACTCGTCTTTTAACTGCAGTTTTGCAACATATGACATTTTCCCTTTGACTTCAACTTAACGTTTAAATGTCATTTCTGCAGTGATTTTCTATTGCTTCCAAAATAGATATCTCCAATTCTTTTGGACTTATACTGACTTATATGTTGTTTTGGTATCTAATTTTATATAAAAATAAGCTCTATTTTTATAAATTGGTATCAGATTTCTTTTGAGTCATGTCTGTTACTTACTGTCCATATTTGTGCTGTGAAATACCAAAAGCATGTTCCTCTGAGTAAAGCCTGACTGCACTTTGCCACACTGCCAAGACTCAGTATTTACTAGTGCGAATCCAAGGACTCTCTCTGGGGTATTGTGAGATTAGTGCATGGTGAGGACTAGCCCCCACCACACATAATACTCCACTTTCCAACAATATACCACACAACAATGGACTATTAAGTAAATTACATATGTCAATCAGGTGTAAGCACATGTTTACAAAGTTTTAGGGAGTGAGTATGAGCACTTTAGAACTGGTTAAGAGTGGTAAAGTGCACAGAGTACCAAGGCCAACAAAACAAATTACACCAAAAAGTGTAGAGCAAAGGTATAAAGTTTGGGGAAGCTCACCCTAAGGCTGACATCTCCATGACCTCTGTGGGTAGTTTCAGTTGTATAATGCCACCTGCCTGTGGGGAGTTACCAGGGGGTTTGCTGTGATACCTGTGTCTTTTCGATGAAGGCACCCTAGGAGGGGTTACATTAACTGTGAATCACCTCCTTGGTGGTGCAAAGCTACTGCACCTTTGGAGAGCTCAGCCTTCCCTGTGCTCAAGTCATGATACATCTTTGCACAAGTGCAAAGGTATTCCTTCTTTCACAAGGTGCCACACCACCCAGAACAAGGAGAGAAAGCCCCCTTGATATCTTTCAGACACAAAACATGCACTCACTTAATTGGTATTACAGAATGACTGTGGAAATGTTTAGATCCTCTTCTATTATATGGAGATGCCCTGCAGGACCCAATGGCCCTCATTATGACATTGGTGGTAAATCCCACTTACCACCGTAGTGATGGCCACCCACATACCGTCGCGTAGGTGAACATGCGTTCGCCATATTTTGACACACACGCACCAAACCAACTGTATACTGCCTCAAACACATATCCGCCAGACCAAAGGTTAGTGTTAAACTGTCAGTACGAACACCCATACCGTTATACCAACAAAACAACGCCCTCCACATTATGACCCACGAACCATCACAGTGGACATTCAGCAGTGGTAAACCATTGGCGGTATACTCCGGCACGGTCAGAATGGGCACTCAAATACAAAAACAACACAACATTGGCCATCCCAAAAACACACACCTGACAGTGATTCACACATCACACCCACTCACCAACAGCACTATAAAACACACCCACAACCCTTAGCTAACACGAAAAAAATACCAAGAGATAGCCACGCAAATCATAGACACAACTACACATACACCACAAACACCCATTCATCTGTCACGCGCCCCACCCCACCCCCCACCCCATTACTCAACACCCTCTGCACAACACCGCACAACACCTATGTCCCCACAAAGGCACCCCCGTTTCACTGATGAGTAGTTGTGGGTCATGGTGGAGAAAATAGTCAGGGTAGAGCCACAGCTGTTTGGAGCACAGGTACAGCAAATCTCCATTGCCAGGACGATGGAGCTATGGTGGAGAATCGTGGACCGCGTGAACGCCATGGGACAGCATCCACAAACAAGGGACGACATCAGGAAGAGGTGGAATGACCTACGGAAGGTACGTTCGATAGCAGCAAGGCACCAGCTTGCTATCCAGAGGACTGGCGGTGGACCCCCACCTCCTCCCCCACAGCTGACAGCATGGAAGGAGCAAGTCTTGGCAATACTGCATCCTGAGAGACTCACAGGAGTTGCCAGAGGACTGGACACTGGTGAGTCTACATTCACTACATATCCCCCCATAGCTGCATGTCATCACCCCTCACCCTGACACCTATCATTCCCCTCCATCTCACACAGTGCACCACCACAATTAACTAACCTGAATGCCAAGCCCTGCATGCAATACCCACTGCCTGGACATCCCTCCCAGCCCTGCATGTACACCCACCACCAATGCATGCACAGCATGGAGAACTAACAATCCTACAATACATCACCGTACAAAAACAAATGTGACAGGGCAACAGCAATAATATAGGGGAAGATAGGGATGCAGAATATGTCATAGACATGTAGCATAATACACCACTGACATCCTCACAGCTCCCCCAGCCGATGTCATTGATGAGGAAGTGCCACGGCTACCCAGTCCCCCACCAGAAGATGCCCCCTGTGATGACAGCAACTCTGGACTTCTGGATCTGTGGGAACTCCCTGGCCCATCAAGGACCACTGCTCAGTCAAATACCCCAGCCCACACCCACTCCACCACTGAGCCTCCACCCTCACTGTCCAACACCACAGCAGCCACCCAAAGTCCCCACACCTCTGTCCCCAGGACAGGTCAATCAGCAGTGTGCCCACCTGTACAAGGACACCAGTCCACACTTAACAGGCAAGACAACAAGGGTCCTGGGGTCAGTAGCAGTGGGCACACCATTCAGGGGACACAAGAACAGGGTGCCAGGGACACACAGAGGACGGCTGTGCACCTGGGGGAGGACAGGCCCAGAGATCTGACTGACCAGGAGGCACTCACTAATGTCCTGGGGACTTACCAACAATCCCAGGACAAGATGGTTCAAGTGATAGACATCATGCAGGAGAACCAGCGGCTGCAGGAGGAACACCACCAGGAGATCAGGAAAGAACTGCAAGCCCTCAACACCACCATTGCTTCCATAGAAGGGGTGCTGGGTGATATGGCCAACATCATGAGGGACTACACATCACACCAGAGGGCCCCTTCCACTAGCCAGTTAACTGAACAGCCCTCCACATCTGCTGCAGATAGTAGACAGGAGGCCCTGCCACAGAACCCACAGGCCACCAGCACCCATCCCCCTGCAGAAGGTAAACCACCCGCAAATGTTCCCTGCGGCCCGGACAGACACCATAGACACTTGCCAAGACCACTGCCAGGAAAAGAGCCCCTCCTGAATGTCCCCCTTGTTTTCCACTCTGTCACCTTGTCCACTTTGAACTGCCATTGCTTCCCTTCCCATGGCACCTTGGACACTGGACCTGTGCTACAAACAGACTGGATCACTATCCTTGACTTTCCTCTACCATCACCCCATTCCATGCACTATTCCTTCATAATTTACACTTCAATAAACACCCTTGAACACAACTTGAACAATAATGCTTTATCTGACAGAAATGTGCAATGTTTTGAACTGTATCATCGTGTGCAATTGTCCAGAACTTTGTGATTCCATCCAGAAAATGGCCTGTAGCCCTTTGTATTCATTACTTCAGTACACAGTTGTAACCACAGCAACATCTGCTAAATGGGAAGGCATATGTGACAGTCAGTTGGGATGCTAAGACAGTGACTGCCATCATGCTACGGCCACACAGAAAAATAATTTATTAGAGGACTGGTCAGTTCTACTCTCTTACCTGTGAGTCATTGGAAGTACAGCTGTATAACTGATGTCCTGTTGTTCCCACCCTCACTGTCCTCAGGGCCCACTGCTGCTACAGGGGCATTTTCACCCTCCTCCTCCTGCAGATATGGCACATGTCGTCTGATGGGCAGGTTGTGCAACATGCAGTATACAGCAACTATCTGGCAGACCTTCTCATGGGAGTAGCAGAGGGATCCACCGGTCAGATGGAGGCATCTGAACCTGGCCTTCAGGAGACCGAAGGTCCTTTCAATAATTCTCCTGGTATGCCCATGAGCATCATTATACCTGTTCTCAGTCCCTGACCTCAGATTCCTTACAGGGGTCAAGAGCCAGGACAGGGTTGGGTATCCAGAGTCACCTGCAAGAAGTGAGTGACAAACATTAGCCGTGCACAATGGCATGGGGGATGACTCCATACACTGGCATACAGTGACATGCATTGGGTAGGCCCACCTGTAAGCCACATCCTGGGCCTCCGTAGTTGTGCCATCACATGTGGTATCCTGCTATTCATCAAGATGAAGATGTCAATCACTGACCCAGGATACTTGGCAGTGATGTGGAAGATGTACTGGCCAGCCGGGCACACCATTTGGACACTGAGTGAGTGGAAACTCTTCCGATTCCTGAACACCTGTTCAGTGGCCCGGGGGGTAACAAATGCTATATATGTTCCATCAGTGGCTCCGATAACATTTGGATCCCATTGCATAGAATCCTGCCTTCACAGTGGCCAAATCTTCCACCATGTAGTTGTACATGTGTTTGAGCAAGGCAGACAAAACCCTTGCCACCATTATTGAGAACATTGGCTGTGACATTCTTGCAGCCAAACCCACTGTTACTTGGAAAGAGCCAGTTGCCAGGAAATGGAGCACTGATAGGACCTGCACAAGAGGGGGGATCCCAGTGGGATGCCGGATAACACATATATGAGATCAGGCTCCAATTGAGCACACAGCTCTGTGATTGTGGTCCTGTCCAGTCTATAGGTGAGTATTATGTGCCTGTCCTCCAGTGTAGCCAAGTCCAAAAGGGGTCTGTACATGGGGGCTTGCCTCCTCCTCCTACCATTCACCATTGTTAGGTA
Source organism: Pleurodeles waltl (assembly GCF_031143425.1). NCBI lineage: Eukaryota > Metazoa > Chordata > Amphibia > Caudata > Salamandridae > Pleurodeles > Pleurodeles waltl. Next base: position 282,639,910 of record NC_090439.1, read on the forward strand.
CCTAAGGGACACAAGAGTGAGAAAGGAGTGAAAACCTGAACAATGGAACCGCCACTTCAGTATACACTGAGCATGTATGTAAGTGGACTATGTAAATGGCAATGTATGTACAATTGACAGCAATGACGCAGTTTTCAATTTAAGATTGTGTACCAGGACCATGACATGGCAACTGCCTGTCCTGTATTTAGGGACAGGTGAAAGTGATGCAACTCCGCCGGCATTGGGTGTCATGGCAGAAGGCGGTCTTGCACCTCCGTGCTATTCTTCTTTGGCTAAAATGGGGCTCATTGGAGTACAGTATCCAATGAGGATCAATGGCGGCGGTGACGGTGTACACCACGGCGAACGTGACCGCCATTTTCTAACTATACCCTCAATTGATTCCTGACTTTCCACAGGACAACACCTCCGCTGCGTGTGCTGCTGTGACCTGTGTCTGAAACCTGCCATGGCACATGTGACAGGGTTAGGGCCCCTGCCTTCACTTCGATTTAGAGCAACTGGTGGATGGGGTCATACCCTGGTATAGACAGCTGTATGAGCCTCCAGACCAACAGGTGAGTACACCATGGAGACATTGCATGAGACAAGGCTGTATGGGGACATCTGTGTGTGGTGACAGTGTGTCATTTGGGTGGGGGTATGGCTGGTGGTAGTGTACATGCAGTGCTCGGGGTAATGTGTGTGCCTGATGAGGGGAAATGTTTTTTGTAGGCAATATGTGTGACAGGCTGGATTGTATGGTTAATGGTGTCCTCCTGTCTGTTTCCTCTGCAGGTCTGCACCATCAGAAGAAGGGATTGTGGTGTGCCATCGCCAAGGATGTGTGGACCCTGGGGGTCTGTAGCAGGCAGAGCACCCACTGCAGGAAACAGTGAGACTCTGGGCCTGGAAGACCACGGAGGCCCAGCTGGGGATGGCCTCCCAACGAGGGAGGGGTGCCCGTTGGAACCTGCCCCCCGATGGCCTGCATGCCTGCAGTGGCTTACCCAGAGCTGGATGGGTGCTTGGCACAGCAGCCACAAGGGGGTAAGTCTAGTGTGTGTGACATCCATCTTAGTTGCCTGGCATGGGATCACGGTGGTGGGTTTAAGTCAGTGGGTGCCCCTTAATGCCAGCTCATACATTGCTGCGTGGTCCAGCTCATGGTAAATGGGTGAATAGCAAAATCTGGATAGCTAGCTAGTTGGCATTCCATGTCAGTCAGGGCTTAGTAGGTCCCAGGAGGGGTGCAGATGGTAGTGTTTGGCTCTCATCCTGCTGTGCTACCTAGACAATGGAATGCCAGTACAGTGCCTACTGCTAAATTTTGGTCCCTCTGTGTGATGGTGATGTGTATGCCATCTGTGGTGTTGGTGCTGTAATTGACCCAGTGTTCCCTTTCTTTCCCCCCATTTTATTCCGTCATCCTGCCCACATGTGCATTAGCATCATCTGGCAGAGGAGCAGGGGCATCTGCGAGTGAGGGAGCTGCAGCCCACGGGACCCAGGAGGCAGAGTCCACCAACGCCGAGGGGACCAGTGGGACTGAGGGCAAGGGGAGCACCACGACAGGGACAGGAGGTGACAACACTGACTCTGAAACCTCCTCCAATGGGGGCTCCCTGGTAGTGGCGAGCACCTCTGGAACCACCCCAGCTACAGGTACAGCTGCCACTCCCATACCAGCACCACCTTTCCAGTAGCCCCCACTGAGCTGCCCGTGCCTGCTCACCCAGGAGGGTGGGCATCTCCTTTGTCCCAGGCACCTCAGACCCTGTTCCAGTGAGCCCTGCTGCCCTCAGTGAGGAAGCTATTGACCTCCTGAGGTCCCTCTGTGTAGGGCAGTCAACCATAGTGAATACTGTCCAGGGTCTGGCATCCCAGGTGCAGCAATGCAATGCCTTCCTGGAGGGCTTTCACAGTGGCTTGGCGGCCCTACAGAGATTGTTTCAGGCCCTGGCCTCTTCTCTGATGGCAGCCAGTGTCCCTGGTCCTACCGTCCCTCTCCAACTACCACTTCCCAGTCACCTCAACACCATCCCATCCTGTGCACACGTACAGACAATCATGCACACAAAACTCCACACAAGAGTGGCACACACAAACACGGGCACCTAACTTCAAGCCACAAGCACTCACACAAACAACAGACAGTTGCATCCACTGTCTCCACTGTCTAGCCCTCCTCCTCCTCCCTCACAGTCACATCCATACTCACACCTGCATGCACTGCATCAACAGCCACCACCACAATCACTACCTCATGCAGCACATCCACCTCTCTTGCAGTCACCTCCTTAACATCCATCCACATGTCCTGTATGTTGTCTCCCACCCTGTCTGCCCCCCTAAGAAACACAAACACTCACACTCAGACACCCAACAGCCATCCACCTCACACATGCACACTGTTCATGCACCTGCACCGAAGTCCAGCAGATGTACACCCCCTACAACCACTCCCTCTACCTCTGCTCCCCTCCCTTCTCCCACATCCCGCCTCAAAGTCACTAAGAAGCTTTTCCTTGCCTGTCTTGACCTCTTCCCTCCCCTACCCCCGTCCTCCCCATAAGTGCAGGGTCCCAACACCTCAGCCCAGTACCTCAGCCAACCAGTCTGCCACTGCTCCCACCAATATATCTGCTGCTGGAACTAAGGGGCCCCTGAGTGAGATGGCAGCCGCTTCCAGTAAGAGCACACCTCCGCCTCAAATAAAGGAAGGTCTAGGGTGGCGAAACCTAAGGGACAGAGGTCGGGGTCAGTGGAGGCACCTCCTAGACCTGGAGGCAAGGACACAAGTCACATGACAAAGGACAAGGGGGCCCGTCACAAGAAAGAACCCAAGGATCCCCCTCCTCCACCTGAGGTCAAGGACCCCACTACCCCACCTAAGAGCAATGATACCCCTCCACCACCTGAGGGCAAGGAGCCCCCTCCAACACCTGAAAGCAAGGAGCCCCCTCTACCACCTTAGGGCAAGGAGCACTCTCCACCACTTGAAAGCAAGGAGTCGAGCCCCACCACCACCTAATGGCAAGGAGCCCCCTCTACCACCTGAGGGCATGTAGCCCACCCTCGAGAGACTGTGGCCTAACACTCCCCTCCACAGACTATTGGGCAAGGAGCCCACTCCAGAACCAGTGGGCATGATGCCCACTCCAGAGACTGTGGCCTAACACTACCCTCCAGAGACTATTGGACAAGGAGCCCCCTCCAGAACAGTGGGCATGATACCCACTCAAGAGACTGTGGCCTAACACCCCCCCCCAGAGACTATTGGGCCAAGAGCCCCCTCCAGAACCTTGTGGGCATAATACCCACTCTAGCTGAGGTGCCCCCCCAACCACCCTTCCCCACGAGGCGCCTGCCTATTTCCAAAATGATGCCCCCGAACAGTGGAGTCCGGGTGATGTCAGGAGTCAAGATGGGGCTTGGACGATGCCCTGTGGCCATGTGGCCCTTTGGTACTTTGGACTGGCCATTGGCCCAATCTGTACATTGATGTCTACATTTTTATTTAATTATTCACTATGGTGGCCGTTGGCAGCAAATTACGGTGTTCGTACTTCAGATTTTTGTCCTTGCATTATTTGCTCGTGGGCCCTGTAACAGTCGATTTACTCTGGTTATGTGTGGGTGGTGCGTATGTATGGTGTGTGTTGTGTGTGTGTGTATCGCTCTTCTTTTCCTCCCTCCCTCCCTTGTGTGCTAGGCAGCTGTATTCATTGTAGTTGTCTTTGTCGGCATTGGTGCTCCAGGATGGCCATGGCGTGGTAGAGCATCGGGGAGACTTGGAGTTCCGGTTCCATGGTGTCCACGGAGTCCTCTGAGTCCCTGAAGGTGAGTCTTTCATTTTCTGTGATTTGTTTCCGCCAGGCTTTTGATGGCATTGCTACCGCCCTGGAACTCCTGAAGGTTTGCTATGTCATATTATGGTAGGCAGTACCTTGACTTCCGCCTGGCTATAGGTGGCTATCGCCATGGACAGTGGTGTTAACGCCCTGGCGGTTTGTGTGGTACATTGGCTGTCTATGGAAGGTCTCACCGCCAAGGTCATAATTTGGCAGTAATTACCGCCAGCCTGTTGGCAGCATCACCTCCACTTTAACAGTGGCAATCAGTACACCGCCAATATCATAATGACCACCTATATGATTTTGGAGGGTGTTATTTTATATTTAGAGTGGATTCTTTATGCTTAAGCTTCTCAGTCTAATCTATCCCACATTTGTTTGGTACTACTTCTGAGGTGTAATAGTGGGGAGATCCTACAAATAAAAAGATGCTGGTGTCGTGGATTATCAATGAGTAGATGTTTTGTTACATGTGCAATCTTACAAAATGTAGGAAAGAACGAAAGAAAGAAAGAAAGAAAGAAAGAAAGAAAGAAAGAAAGAAAGAAAGAAAAAAAGGCGCACAGTAACTGCATAAGTTGACAAAATAAAATAATTTTATATCTTTGTTTGACAATTATTGTATTTAGTAAGCCAGCCAATCACTCAATAAAAGCAATCAACGAGATAAGGTCCAGGCATTTCTTGAAATAGCACCTCCTATAATTCATGTAATACAGAATTTCAATTTTATGTCTGCTTGTGTAAATCAAGAAGGGTATTGATTGTGCCAGGCTTTAATTTAAAAGGAAACGCACAGAGAGTAACATAACACGTGCCCAATGTCATACAGGTCAAGCTGGCAGAGGCAGAGTAATTGAAAGCATCTCATAATAATGCCACTTTGTTGCAGTGAATTCAAATGGTGTTTGCCATCAGGAGCCTGAGAGTTTTTTCTTTTCAATGTTATAATTAGTTGTGAAACAAGAACATGCCCTCTTCATCTGGACTTCTTTTATCTTATCTGGTATCTGTTGCAGGGTGTTAAGAACAGGTACGGTATTTTGTAATCAATATGTTGGTGTTAATGTCCATATCATGTGGCACTGTAAATATGTCCCTAGCACACAGGATAAGCCCTTGAAACTCAAACCCACACTGTATTATCTGGATTACCTTTTACTAATACTCCGTAAACTGGAAAATGCTAAATGACTTTTTTTAATTCGCTGTGTTTATTTTGTTGTCTAAACACTACCTGCTAAATTATTTCTTATGCTGGGAAACAAGCATCGGATGAAGTAGACTTCAACTGGAATTGCGTCGTTTTAATTTTTTAACCCTGACATGCTTATGCGGAAACAACTGCAAACAAACTCCGTGCTAACATGGGTTTGCTCCGTTAGGCCTGTGGGCACACAGTAGTGGATGGTTTCGCTGTGCTTGCATTAATAGTTCCAGTTTGTTTCCATAGTGGCTGGAAATTTATTACGACCTACATCACAAACACAGGGTTTCACGGTGAATACAACTAAAAAGTCTATAAAGAACACAGAAATTTCCAACTGGATTGTCAACTAACCTGAAAATTAAGAAAGCATATATTCTATTTTCATCGAGTACTCATTTAGTTATTTCTACTAACAGTATTTTATGCAGTTCAGTATATTTTATAAATAACCCGTATCCTTTATACTTCTTTTCCACTGAATTCAAATAACAATGTACAGAAGTCTAAATTATTTATAAAAGTGTTATACTGTTCCCCACATTCGAACATTAAAAAGAAATGCGCATGTAGTAAATGCACCGGCCGTTCTTTACACATCACACAAAAAGCTTACCATTGTATGTTAATGTTGCGTTGTAATGTAGGCTTACAATTTTTACACAGGTAAACAAATTTTTCTTCGTCGCATGAGTTTGCTGGCATCTCATTTAGGCCCATATTTATATTTTTTTGTCGCCGCATTGGCCCCGCTTTTGGACGCAAAAGCAGCGCAAACGTACAAAATACAATTACAATTGTATTTTGTAAGTTTGCGCCGCTTTTGCGTCAAAAAATTACGCAAATGCAGCGCAAAAAGTATAAATGTGGGCCTTAATGTGTATCTGCAACAACGTCAAGATGAGGTTGAAAGAGCATAAACAATAATCTCGAAGCATACTGCTCTGTGCAAAATAGTGAATTTTATGACAAGACCGGAGGCTCCTATTATGCGTTTCTCTTCTTGCTTCAATGAGACAACAGTCAAGAAAAAAACTGCAAGTCCCATGTGGCTAACACAGACAGCCAATGGGATTGAAAACGTAGTACAGAACATGTTGACCACTAGCAGTTCCCCCCATGCTATTGTGACGTCACTTGACTGCAAGCAGCCCTCTTTTCTTGCTGCTGCAGTCAAGATAAGTCACCCTTTTCTTTCCTCATATCTTTCATTTATAATAGTTTCGCTTTCATGTGTATAAGCATATCATTATTTTATCTTGTAGTCGGCATGTTGCCACATTCTATTATTTAGGCGCTTACTCGCGCTCGCGTTTGTGTTTTTCCTGTCCTCGGTAGCACAAAGCAGGTGCTTCCGAGGCAGGAATTCCAAATATTTCATCTCCGCAACACGCGCCGTGCGCGACGTGCCATTGAGGATTTCCCTCGCGTTCAGGAACAACCGTCACTCGGTTGCCTGACGCGAGGAGAGGAAACCCGGCAAAGCGCTCCCCGCAAGCCAAGCGCTCCCTCACCTTAAACTCCTTGTGCCTTTATCGGCTGCTCCTCCGGTTTGACGGCACCAATTTCCCTTGGCCCCGCCCTTGTGTAGGAGGGTTCTTCCTTGTTTTGCTTTAGTCCTATCCTCAGTTAACCCCCGGCTGCCCAGCAGAGATAGGATTTTCTGCTAGAATTAATTCCTGTTATTTCGGAGTCATTTTTTGACCAAAAATGTTTCCCTTTCTTCATTAATTTAACTTTTAACATGGAAACCAACTCCTCTGCTATGGAACAGGGTGTTCCCAGTGAAATTGAGGACATAAGAAACGAATTACGCAATTTTATCAAGAATTCTGTTCAACAGGCAATGGCGTTATCTATGCAGAAATTATATAAGAATTTGGAGTCAAATTTTTCTAACCTTTTATCCAAATCTTCAGCCCAGTCTGCGGGGGAATGCAGTCAGCGCCTGCCTGCCAACCGTATGGGTCCAGCACAAACGGAGAGTGAGTTTACCTCACATATGACAGAGGACGCGGTTCCTCACAAGGCTCCTGCCAAGGAGTATAAAAATATGGTTTCCAAACCCTCTTTGAAACGTAAAGACAAACAACGTCACATTCCTCTTCCCACTCCCTATACCTCTACCCCTAATTCGGATGATGATATCCCAGATGCGGATTCAGATATCTATGTCTCTGACAAAGACGACACTGATTCCTTTTCACCTCCTCCTCCTTAGAAACCCAAATGTCCTTCTGTTTCCCCCCCTCTGTTTGCCGCAGAAGGTTTTCCCATGTTTGACCCCTCCAACATACTTCGCCCCAATTCCACTGAATGGCACCCTGCTGACCATGTCGGTCGTTACGTGGCTCAGAAATTATTTTCACCCCTAGATAAGCAGACCAGAGCCAAGCTCAAGTCCGAATGTCCTCGCCCCGTCCTCCCACACAAAGCTACTTCCACTCCCACCATTGATGAACAGATGTTAACGTTTTTCACTAAACAGGGCAAGGACCCTCGTAAGGGAGTAGATAAGGCATGGTCGTCCTGTCAGGACAAGCTATTGGACGTCATAGGTCCACTTACAAGAATCTTTGACATGATTGAATCAGCCAGGCTGGATGGCAGCTTCCTAGATCCAGAAGAGTTATCCTTATGGGTTCAACGTTGTTTCTGCCTTCTGGGGAATGCTAACTCTTCTCTCATACATGAGAGACGGAAAGGCCTCCTTATCAAACCGGACCCTAAACTGATTAATTTGGCAACAGTCCAACCCCAAATTCATACGGAAGGACAGCTTTTCGGAGATTCATTCATTAAAAATCTCAGCAAGTACGTTGCCACATTCACCTCATTAGACAAAGCACAACAGTCTATGCGGAAAATGTTCAATCAACGGGTTTTTGCCAGGGCCGGTAGAGGCAGGGGACGCTTTACCGGCCGAGGTTCCGTCAACCAAGGCTCCAGAGGATACTACGGTTCCTATCAGCATGAATTTAGACCGCAGTTCTATCCCCAGCGCGGCAGAGGCTATCGTTCCAGATCCCTTAGACACACCAAGGCCTCCAACCCTACAGGTAAGCCCTCAGCTTGGTTCTTTTCCAACCGGGGGTCGCATCTTCCATTTTCTTTCAAATTGGTTAACAATTACCGCGGATGTATGGGTTTTAAATACTGTGCAAGGTTACATAATAGACCTTTATTCCACCCCAGTTCAAACATTTTACACTCCTTCTCCCCAATTCTCCACAGAAATGACCCAGTTAATATCTCTAGAGGTAGATTCCCTCTTACAAAAGCAAGCAATTTCAGTAACCCAACCCCACCCTTTAGGGTTTACCAGCCCAATCTTTCTAGTTCAGAAGAAGAACAAAAAGATGCGTCCAGTCATCAACTTAAAACACTTCAATCGATTTGTGGTGTACAGACATTTCAAAATGGAAACAATTCTTCACCTCAGGGATATACTTCTTCAAAACGACTGGATGGTCAGACTGGATCTGCAGGATACCTATTTAGTCGTCCCGATACATCCAGACTCCAGGAAATTCCTTCAGTTCCATTGGTTCGACCAAACTTATCACTTTACCTCTCTGCCCTTCGGTCTATCATCTGCCCCTTGGTGTTTCACCAAGATACTGAAGCCCGTGGTAGCTTTCCTAAGGGCGTAAGGCTCCTAATTTATTTAGATGATATCCTAATTTTAAGTCAATCTCCTCAAATTCTTCTACTCTATTTACAAACAGCCTCCTCTCTTCTAGAGAATCTAGGCTTCATAATAAACAGAGAAAAGTCTCTCCTAACTCCATCCCAAACCATAGAATTCTTAGGATTTCAAATCAATTCCATCTCAGCTACCCTACTTCTGCCCACGTCAAAAATAAGATCCATAAAGTCAGAAATCCTGCAAATCCTTCGCAGCTCTCTCATTTCTCTCAGGACATTAGCTCGAATAGTAGGCCTGCTGTCCTCTTCTATTCAGGCTATTTTTCCAGGTCCCCTTCATTACCGCTCCCTTCAAAGATTGAAGATTCAACACTTAAGGAAAGGTCTATCATATTCCGACCTCATTCCCTTAGACGTAGAGACCCGAACAGAGCTTCAATGGTGGATAGACCATTTGGACGCTTGGAACGGAAAAAGTATATTTCCATCAGCCCCAGATCTTGTCTTAGAATCCGATGCAAGTCGTCTGGGCTGGGGGGCCCGATGTTGTCCCATATTGACTGGAGGTACATGGTCTTCCGAGGAGTCCAAATTGCATATCAATTGTTTAGAGATGCTTGCCGGCTCCTTTGCAATCAGAAGCCTAGCAAAGCACAAAGTTCATTGCGCAATACTTCTCAGGATGGACAACATCTCTGCAGTCAGGTACATAAATCATCTTGGAGGCACAAAATCAAAACCTCTGGCGGATCTGGCCAAGAGTTTTTGGGAATTTTGCCTTTCAAACCATCTTTCGGTTCATGCAGAGTACCTTCCATGAGCTCTCAATTCAGTCGCAGATTGGCATTCTCGTCACCTCCGAGACTCCAGCGATTGGAGAATTCATCCTTCAGTTTTCCACAAGATTAATTCCTTATGGGGTCCGTTTTCCATAGATCTGTTCGCATCCCGACTGGACACTCAACTTCCCCAATTTTACAGTTGGCGTCCAGATCCATTAGCCTTGGCATCAGATGCTTTCTCTCAAAATTGGTCTCTCTCCCTCAATTACGCCTTTTCCCCCTTTATCATGATCAACAGGGTCTTAGCTCATACCAGACATCAGAATGCCTCCCTTATTCTCATCGTCCCGTTCTGGCAATCCCAAGTATGGTTTCCTACCCTATTAGAACTCTCAGTGGACTTTCCCTTGTTAATCCCATCCTTCCCAGACTTACTGTTGGACCCTTTTCAGCGTCCCCATCCCCTCATTGTAGACAATATCCTCACTCTGTCCGCCTGGAAGATCTCAGGAATCCCCAATATAGCCCTGTCATTTCGTCAGAAGCTTCCCAATACATCTCAAATTCCTGGGCCCCAGGTACCAAGAAAGCCTACAAAGCAGCCTGGTCTTTATGGGACAGCTGGTGTTTGGGAAGGCAGATTGATCCCTTTTCAGCAGATGTCATTTTTGTAGTTAATTTCCTAGCCGCAGAAGCCAGTAAAGGTAAGGCTTTTCGTACCATTAACCTTTACAGGTCGGCTATTTCTTCTAATCATATCCAGGTCAATGGAAAACCCATAGGCGAGCATCCGCTGGTATGCAGATTATTAAAGGGAGTAAAATTTTCAAAACCTCCTCTTCCAAAATACAATCAATTATGGGATGTTAACGTTGTTTTAAAGTTTTTGATTTCATTGCCGGATAACCCGTTGTTATCTCTCAAAATGTTATCTGCTAAGTTAACAATGTTATTATGTCTAATTTCTATCAAAACGTTTATCAGATGTAAAAGCACTAGACTTCTCCAACCGTCAGTTTACCCCTTCGGGGGTATTATTTTCAGTTGTTCGACGTACCAAAACCAATTTATCGTCAGTTTTTTATGCTTATTTCACGCAGCAACCAAAATTATGTGTAGGCCAATGTCTTAAAGTTTATGAACAAAAGACTGCAGATTTGAGAACATCCTCCTCCCAACTTCTTATTTCTTTTAGGAAACCTTACCACCCGGTTTTGTCTGCCACCTTAGCTCGTTGGGTGAAATGGATTATGTCCTTAGCTGGTATCGATATTTCCAGATTTGGAGCTCATTCTACCAGAGGGGCAATGGCCTCCAAAGCTTTCTGGGCGGGTTCCCATTTAGAGGATATTCTAAAATCTGCAGACTGGTCTAATGACAATACCTTTACAGTCTTTTATTGCAAACCTGTTGAGGATATTTCACTGAATGTAATTAATATGCTTTAAACTCGCATAATAGGAGCCTCCAGTCTTGTCATAAAATGTAGATTTTCCTAGTTCATGACGGAAAGTCTTAATTTTATTAAAGACAAGGAGGCGAGTATTATCCCTCCACTGGTAATAAATGCTGTTTTTCTCCCTCCCTTTCTTCCAGCGCCAAGTTCGGCCAATCCATCAGCGTCCTAGTAGGATTCCCTCACATCATGGGAATCCTCCGTTTATTGCAAGTTCAGGATCGTTTCCTCCTGATTTGATGGAATACGCCTTCATTTGTAGAATTTTGGACTTTTCTTCTGATGTGTTTGCTTTCCTAATGGCATTGTTTATTCTTTGTACTCTGTTTCCACTTTTATTCAGCAATTGACTTTATTTGCAAGAAAAGAGGGCTGCTTGCTGTCAAGTGACGTCACAATAGCATGGGGGGAACTGCTATTGGTCAACATGTTCTGTACTACGTTTTCAATCCCATTGGCTGTCTGTGTTAGCCACATGGGACTTGTAGTTTTTTTCTTGACTGCTGTTTTATAAAAGCAAGAAGAGAAACGCATAATACTCCCCTCCGTGTCTTTAATAAAATTAAGAATTTCCGTCATGAACTAGGAAAATCTACATTTATCTCGACTGTGTCATTCTAGGTGTATAGCCTTTTTGAATGGATGGAAGGATAATGGCACACCAAAACTGCAGCATACAGAAATGTTAGGATATAACAGGGAATTCTTCAATTTTTCTATGATCTTTTGAATCATATAGTATGGAACAGTTAGGTGTGACTTAGATGTCTGGTTTTGTAATGGGACACCCAAAAAGTTTAACCGTGTGCTAAACAGAATAAGAGAAGAGAACAACAAAAAACGACATGGGCGTGGTAAAAAGTCAAGCCTTAACCTGTTTGTGAAAACTAAGAAAGTCATATTATTCGCGAAGTGTAAAAGGTATGGAATGGGTATGCTGATGAGGTAGAAAGGAAAAAGAAAGGCGTCCTTGTCGAACTGTTGGAATTTTGCAATTAGCAAAAGTGACTGAGAGGAAGAGGAAGGGAACTGAAGTGTCTTCAGCACATAAATGTATTTACAACAAAATACGGTCACTTACTCCAGTTTGAAATGTAAGTGACATAGACTGAAAGAGAACTCTTTTGGCGAGAACAAACCAATGACGTTTCCCTAGATAGTCAATTTTATAAGAACGACCTTAGATGATCAAAGTTAAATTGGCTGAAAGGTTTTCGGTGACCTGTAGTCACGCTGACTCAGAGTAATCTGAGTAGTTTCTATGATACTGTGTCACTCTTTGACACATAATTATCGGTGATAACGTGATTACGCCCGCTCTCATAATTAAGAGCAATTCACAATATGTTACGAAATATATGAATGTGAATATGCAGATGTGTAGATGTAATCATGCACGTGGTATGTGTTATTGTCCACACACTAGATATGGAATTGTATAAGTCAGACAAAAGTATGTATGAGAATGAGGAATGCAGATATAAAATGTGGCATATTTCTCCGGTACAACCAGAAATCTTAAACAAAACATTTTTAGATCAACTTTACTCACAGGAGGTCCTTTTGCAATGTCTACAAGGTTCTTTGAGCTTTATGTAATTTCAGGACTCCAGAAGGTGCTTAGAAGTGTTGAACATATGGGCAGAGAAAAAAATGACTTGACAAGAGTGATAATGCTTTGCATACATTATTTACTTAGAATAAGAGGTGTAAAGGAACAAAAACACGTTGACATAATTTTTTACGCTGCATTAAAATATGTTTGGAAACTTACAAAGCACAATCTTATTGAGCATGAGTTTAATGTATATTAGGTCATTCAAGATGTTGCTAGAGAGCTAGTCATGGTCATGGGTGTAGTCCATGCACACGAACAGGGATCAAAATATATTGATTTGCTTGAGATAGTATTGCATAAACATGGAAGTTTTAAAATACAACATTCAGTAATTGAGTTGTCCCATTGAATGCACCAGCGTATTGTTTAAAAGGTGCAGGTTGCATTTATTGTGCTTGGGGCCCAAAAGCAGAAGCATTGTTCTGTGGTGTACACACTGCTTCGGTTATCAACCATCAAGAAATCACATTTTCAAGAAGTTGTCATTAAAAATAATAAACCCTGATAATTATAGCACAAGGAACAGGCAATTTCCCAGTCAAATGCATGTTAAGATCAAGCTGAAAAGAGCAAAATTATAGAACACAACGAGAAGAAATTCTCAAGCTAATTTAGAAAACTCAAGGAAAAAATAATACGCAAACACACACATAAATAGTTAGAATTGTACTAGAAAAGCCATAGCTGTTGATTTTCGAATCTTAAGGCAAAAAGCCTGTAAAACAGTAACAAGTTAATGTTGTAATAAAACAGGATGGTGCTTGGACAAATTCAGACTCGCGAGTCACACCAATCAAATGTCTCAGTCCGATCTAGTTGGGGAGGGCACGGTGTAGAAGCCAGCGAACGTCCCTTGCAATCAGGTATAATATAGTTTAGCTCCTCTGAAGTCTTCAGTTTTGATGCCAGAAGGTTCAACTAGGTCGAAGAAGGATTTCATCAATGAGAAGTGTCTTTCCAACTAAGGTGGATATTTCATCTCAGCCCTGTCCCAACACCTACGTTCAAACTTCAGCACGTTTTTTAGTTCTCAAAGTGTTCTAGCTAGCTAGGTGAGGCAGACCCATACAAACCAATTCGCAGCACATTATCCCTGAGAACCTGTGCAATATATGTTAAGAAAGCAGAGCAAACATTTCTTAGAGGTCATTTGAACAAAAAACATAAATTATTAGATAGGGTCATACAATCAGATTACGCCAATTCTCTATTCATAAAGTATACAGTCACAGATAAAATAATTATTCAATGAAAAAAATAATTATTTTGTAGGTTTCTAGAGTTGTGAAGAGGTACTGCCAACAAACCAACAATAGTGCAACAGCTCATTGCTCAAAATTGTAAAAGTGCAGCAAAAATGCAAACATGTCTAAGTAAGAAATTTGGTGGCTGTGGTATTGCTCCGAACATTTTGCTTTCACCCACTCCTGTTTTGCTGAATTAAATTTTGTTGCCATTAAGACTGGAACCAACTAACTAGTGCTAAAGTGCTTGTGCTCTCTCCTCCAAATATAGTAAAATTGGTTTATACCTAATTGGCACAGTTACTTTACTTGTAAGGTCCAAGTAGATTGTACTAAATGGGCACAGGGAATGTAAATTAAATGTTGCTAGTGGGCCTGCAGCACTCATTGTACTAGGGGGTTTGCAGCATTCGTTGTGCCACCCACTACAGTAGCCTTTTAAAACATGTATCAGTCCTGCCACTGTATCCTGTAGAGCAGTCTTAAACTGCCATTTCGACCTGGCAAAATTAGGCCCTAAAGTTACGTATGGCATGGCACGTTGTACTTAAAATATAGAACATATGTACTTAAGTTTTACATATACTGGCAGTGAAAAACACCTAAAGTTGTTTTTAACTGTTGTAAGGCCTATCTCTACCATTGACTAACACTGGGTTACCTTATTCCGTTCAAGTGTTAACTTTGCAAATAGACCAGATAGACATTTGGGGACCCCTTGCACCACCTCAGTGCTGTCATTTTTATGAGGCTAAGGTGGCGCTAAAGTGTCTTTTTCCCAAAACCATATTTACAAAGTGGTACAATGCATGCATTTTGCCACTCTGTAAACCCTTGCACCAAGCATAATGTAAGCAAGAGGGGCATTCCAGCGAGAGGAGACCCGCAAAAATGGTGCAATGACATTTAAAAGATTTCACTGCGCCATTTTTGGTGTCATATTTAATGCCTGTTCAGAGCAGGCATTAAAATGATCGTCCCATAGAAATCTATGGACCTCCTTGCATTTTGCTACACTAGTGTCAACATTTTTGATGATAGTGTAGCAAAGAGCCACAATAGCATAAAAAAATTGCAGCTATTGTGCTAATGAGTACAATGGTGCGCTGTATCATAAATACAGTGCAACCATGGTGTCGTTAGGTGCCAGTAGGGGGATGTAGAATATGTGGCACATCAGCTCTGCTGCGCCACCTTTTCTTAAATATGGGCCATACTGTATAAACTCAAATAAACGTAATTTAAAATCATCTTTAATGACAAAGTTGGATTTTTATTTAGAAAGTTAAAATTGTGAAAATGCCACTTTTAGATAGTTATTTTCTGGTCCCAACCGTTTTTGCCTTCTGCCAATGTCCTGGGTCGCATCACTGTGAATTGCTCTGCTGTTGGGCTTTGTCTATTGCTTCCAGACAGAAAAAAAACAAAGGGGGCTAAAGCTTGGACAGGATGGGCAATACTGGCAGGGTGACTGGAAAGGGGCTGTACCCAGACCCACTTATACTTCAGATAGATTTGTTTCTTGCAGACACAAAGGAACCTGACACCAGGTCTGCCTTGTCATTTGTCACACCCAGACAGTTTGGAGCCTTGGCAGAGGAAGACATTTCCAGAACCAGAGATGGAGGTAGGAGTTTCCCCACACAAAGACTGAATAAGTATACATATTGGACCCCCAGAAACACTCATCAGAACACTCCTGTACCTGTGGAAGTTATTGAAGAAGGACTGACTTGCTGCCAGAAGATTTCCCTGCTGCTTGAAGGATGCCTTACTGTCTGAGTTAGCTACAGGGACAAAACAAGCTTCAGAGTGTCCCCTGCAACTCCTCGCTGACCTGCTGCAACTGGACCTGCCTGAAGCTATAACAGGACTTGCCAGAACCCTGTGAGCTTCTGGTGAAGCTTCTGGTGATGCTTAAAAGGTGCCTCCCCAGGTCCTGGACCATTGGCTGGGATCAGACTGAACTCCTCCTAAAGAAATGCTGAGAAATCCTGAAGTTTGGGCTCCTCACAACTGAAAACAGTTGTGTTTGTACCTATACTCTGTGGCCAGCAAGAACAGTCAATGCAAGAGTTATACTTTGCACTACAGCAACAACCACCCATGATGACAGTCAGCGTGAAGCTACAGAAATGACCATCTGTGATGGGCAACCAGCTGTTCGCACTACAGTGACAAACGTCCATGACGCTCAGCTGCCTCCTTGCGGCCTCGTTCACTGTAAATGGAACCCTTCACACCTGACATAGAAGGCAACTTTTTAGCAGGGCTAACCTGATCCCTGTATCCGACCTGCACTCAATTGTTTTAAGCCTGAACTTGTCACTTCTCCCAGTGTAGTGTGGCCAGATGACAACTAGTGGCACTTTGTGCTTTAGGCACTCTTTTCACTTTAACATTTTAAATAGAATATCTTCATTTCTACCCATTGGATTTTCTTCATTCTGGTCTAATTTTTATTAGTACATTTCACCTTATTTTTCCAAATTGTTTTGGGAATTGTTCTTGTTGTGTTTTCAGTTTATTATTGTTTGTGTGCTACCTAATACTTTACACATTGCCTCTAAGTTAAGACTGTTTGTTTTTGTGCTGAGCTACCAGAGGGTTAAGCACAGGTTAATTGAGTGACTTTTGTGGTTCATTCCAACAGGGACTGTGGTTGTTGTTTCAGTGGGGCTTTCATCCCACTCAGCCAATAACCAGTTTCTTACACAGGCGAATACAATTCCCTTTTGGAGCTACAAACTGACATGCAGAGTCAAATTGCTACAGCCTGATGAAATAAATCTGTTGATGTTTTGACCCCAAATTGATTAAAAGAGGGGATCATTTTCATCAAACAATTTTGAAGACATTTTATATCTGAGAAAGCAACTTTGAATAGAAGGTAAAAAGAAGAGAGACCAATTGATTGCAGAGTCATTTGAAGGATTGGTCATCAATGTTTTCCAAGTCAATTCTAACACGAAGATGTTAGAGTAAAAAGGCAGTGAAAAAGCTTTTTTGTTCATAAAATGAACCTGGAGATTATCCCCCACCAAGGCAGTGCTCTCAAAAGGGTAACCTCAGCGCCACATGCCTTGCCTCTAGAGGATAAACAAATGACAAAGTCCCTATATTACTTGATGTTGCAAAAATCACGTGTGTTCTATCCTACACCACTTAGTCAATAAAGGAAGACTCCTTGGCTCCAGTTCTTATTCTATCCAGATCTTCACAGGGTCCAGTACAGTCTACTCACAGCTAGCCTACTGAGTGTTCTGTAGGGGATGGAACCCCTTTTTGGCTTCTTCTATCTCTGAAGCAGTGAAGAACAGCAGCTAGCTGACACTTGGAAAGCAATTTCAGCTCTGAGTGCCAAAGGAAATTGTTTTTTTTTAAAGCTTCTTTTGGCCGTAGTCTGACTGAGTTCTTTGTTTTATATGTGCTTCCAGACAAAGGAAATCTGATGAGATGTCAATGAAGCACCCTTTTATCCTGAGCACTAGCCAGTGATTGTAGAATCCCCTAGAACCATTCCTGGCAATGAGTTTCTAACAAAATACAATCTTCTTGCCAGGCACCATGTTCTCCCCCTGCTGCTCCACTGTATGTCTTGGCTACGTGCTGAACGCTCACCTGAGCTCCCCGGTCGCACACTGAAATTATTTTCTGTTTCTTCCTTCGGGCCCTGGAGCGGTTACCGGAGTGGTGGCTGGATGTGCGCGGGGAGTCGTGCTTCGGCCAAGGATAGCGTCAGCAGGGAGACAGACTCAAGCTGCGCCGCCCTGTAGCTCAGTATGAGCCACCGAGCAGTAGCCCGCATTCCCCTCTGGGGGAGCGGGGGCAGAGTCAGCACTGGTCGTGCTGCTGCCCCAACAACGACGCTGGATTCAGGGAAGACAGCTGGAGGGGTAAGGAAGACCGTGGAGCCAAGTGACCAGCATTGGACGGGAAGGGGCCCCATAGTAAAACAAAGGGGGACCCTTAAGAGAGGTAAAATGAATTCTTTATTCAGAACAAGCTCACGCTTAGGTTTAGCTGTGGGCTTAGAGGCTGGAGAGGAGGAGGAGGGGCAGCTAGAGAGTTTGAGAAACTCCCAGAGGAAATATCAGGTGTAGGACCCCAAGAAAAGTAAAACTAAACAGAACACCAGTATTGCTAGCGCTAAAGTTACTCCATCCTTACAGGCTTATTTTATGGTTCTGCCCTTAGTAACTTCTAATATCTCTGGCATTTTGATGGAGCAAGAACTGCGTGAGGATTCTTTGCCCATGCAAGTATTGGAGTCTGAGACGGGGTTTTACACCCCCCCCATTGGTAGAATTACCTCTTGAAGTATCTCAAATTCTAAATCAAGATCCTTCGGGGACACATGAGACTTTCAATGCATCTAGGCCTTCAGAGAATATGGAATCCTCTCGCTCTTTAGATAACCAAGCTCAGGGCGGGGCATCAGAGCCTAACACATTGGGGAATATGCTTGAATCACTTAACGATAAGATCAATAAAGGTTTCGCAATTTTGGAAGCTAATCAAGGGGAGATAAGTCTGGCGTGTGAATCATTGGAAAAAAGATTGATCTCCTGGGTATTAGAACTCAAGCTCCAAAGGAATCGGTTGAGATGATTAAGGGGGAGTTTAGCAGGAACAGGGAAGAAATCCAATTATTAAAGAAGAATGAGTGTGATTTTCAGGAGAAGCTGGAACATTTAGAAAATAGTTCTACGAGAAATAACTTAAGACTTTTAAATGTTCCAGAACGAGTGGAAGGAGCAGATTTGAAGAAGTATATAGTCTCTCTTATCAAGCGGGCAATGACCCTTGATGAAACTGAGGTTGAGATCATGAAGGATATCCAGAGGATTCATAGGGACGCGTTTCGGAGGAACCCCAACAATAAGAAGCTGCAGAAGATCTTGTTGAACTTTCAAACTTATATGTTGAAAGAAAAGATTTTGACAAAGGCCTTGGCTGTAGGATCTCTAGAAGTTGAAGAATTTTCTTTTGAGATTAGATCGGACCTTTCTAGGATAACACTAAATAGGCAATGGGAGCTGGGAAAACGACTGGAGGAGTTTAAAAAAGTAGGTGCGGTAGGCCAACTTAAATTTCCATCACACCTTTGTGTAATGTACAATAACAAAATGCACAATATTAGGGATCCTGTGGTAGCCGATTAACTATTAGAAGGAATAGAGAAGAGGGGTACTGTGTAAGGAAGACCGGGGAGCTCATGGGTGTTCTAAATGGGACCAGCAGGTCAGTCACTTCATAGGGGGGATTCTCCCAGGGAAGGGTGGGAGCTCACAGAATATAGATGGGTGTATAGTAGGGTATTTTTTGGGGGGCACTAAGGGGGAAGCATGGGGAAAAATGAAAACAAATAACCTCATATGCTTCAATTTACTTAAGTACAACTGGGTGAGGTTAAGAGATGCCAGGGGGATGGGAAGGGACTAATACAATTAATGTATTGGAATATTAATGGCCTACGAGTGAAAGGAAGGGCAAGGAAAATCCTGCAGTTTCTTAAGGGCTCCCCAGCTCATATAATAGTTCTCCAGGAGAGGCATTTAACTAAAGATGAATGCACAATATTGTTTAAAACTCAGAAGTGGGTACAACATTTTGTTACCACTGAGCATAATTTTAATACTAAGGGGGTTGTAATTCTGGTTAAAAATCAGGTGAATGTGATTCTGTTTGGGGTGATAACGGATAGATTAGGTCGATGGATTATACTCAGACTGCAGTTGGGGGGTAGGAAATTTACACTGGTAGGCTTTTATGGGCCGAATTGCAATGATATAGAACCCCTCCTAACGGTCTTTTCCCACCTCTTGAATTTTTCAGATCCAATTATTTTGACTGGGGATTTTAACGTGGTTCTGGATAATACACTAGATAGGTCAAAAAAATGTAGGTTGGTTGGTACTCCGAAGTCTCAACAATATCTTAAGTTAATGATGAAAGACTTTTAACTATGTGATCTGTGGTGGCAGAGAGCAGGGCAAAAGCAAGAATTCTCTTTTTATAATAGGAAGTATGGGCATGCCTCTCGAATTGATTATTTCTTAGTTGATTATTTGGTGTGTGATCTAGTTGATGATATTGTGTATTAACTGGCCCACTTATCAGACCACGCTGTGGTGATTTTAAAAATGAGATGTCCCAAGGAGGGAGGCGGGATGAGATGGATTTTGGATCAGACTCTGTTACTAGAGCAGGAGGTCATTAGTTATCTTTGCAAAGAGACAGAGGGCTTTTTTAATATTGATCAGGGGTCTGCTTCTAAAATAGTAGAATGGGACACCGTTAAGGCAGTGATGAGGGGAAGGATTATAAGTTTAGCTAGCTATAGAAGTAAGCTCTACAGGGAGGAGTTGGAGGGGATAGAACAGGATATTGTGTTATGCAACACCCAATGTGTGGGGGGGGGACAAAGAGGACTTGAACAATAGGAGAAGACAGTTGAAGTTCCAGATGGAATCTCTACTACAAGCAAGGATCACAAAACGATGGGAGGCAAGTAAACTAGCTAAATTTGAATATGGGGAAAATATAGGAAAATTATTAGCTGGGAAGACTAAGAAAGATCAGGCAAGGAATTGGATTAAGGAGTTAGTGGATAGCCAGTCGGGGGTTAGTCTTATTGCCTCGGAGGCTATAGAAGAGGCCTTTTATAAGTTGTGAGTGGTTGGATATAGACATGCTTCCTCATCTTATTGAGAGTAAACAGACTTACCTGACTAGATCAATTACCGAGGGAGAAATAAGAACAGTTCTAAAAGAGTGCAAGAGGGGGAAAGCGCCAGGACTTCAATTATTTTCAGAAGTTTTGAGGAAGGAGCACCACTGCCTGCTTCTTGGTATGAGGCAACTATCTCTCTGATTTTAAAACCAGGAAAATCTCCACTGAGATGTGAGTCCTATCATCCAATATCACTGTTAAATTGCGACTATAAGCAGTATGCTAAGATATTAGCAAATAGGTTAAGTGGGGTGATGAGGGATTTGATTCACCTGGACCAGAAAGGTATTATTCGGAATAGATTCTTGCACGAACAAATATTTAATCTAATAGGTGCTATTGATTTAGTTACTGTATATCGAGAACCTTTGGCTGTCATTGCGATTGATGCAATGAAGGCTTTTGACAGAGTCAATTGGAATTATTTGAATACGGTTCTCGAACGCAACAATTTGGGCCCAAATTTTGTCAAGCAATTCAATGAATTTATCAGGCGCCATTGGCATGGGTTCCGGTAAATAGGAAGTTAACTAACTCAGGGTAGCTAGGGGTACCAGACAGGGTTGTCCCCTTTCTCCCCTGTTGTTTGATTTGTATATAGAGCCCTTGGCCAGAAGGATTAGGCAAGATCCTAGAATTTCCCCCTTTCAGAAGTAAGGGGTGGGTGAAGAAAGTTGCTCTGTTTGCTGATGATCTTTTAGTTTAAACTTCAAATCTATCTACAGCTTTACCCACTCTATTAGACATCACAAAGACATTTGGAAAGATTTCCGGCTATCACATTAACCCCGAAAAATATGAGACAATGGTATGGAATTTGAACCCCGACAATTGGCGTACTACTAATTCAATGAGGTATTTAAGGATAGAAATTGTGCAGGATTGGGAACGAATACCGGTGGTCAACATGAGGACTGTTATAACAGATTGTAGTAAGTTAGTGCTAGGCTGGCTACACCTCCCTCTCACAATAATAGCGAGGGCCAATTTGGTCAAGATGATAATTTTGCCTGTGTTGAACTTTCTTTACAATTCCATCCCACTACAAATGGATACAAAACTTTTGGCCATCCTTCAACAGAAAATAAATTATTTTATTTGGGTGCAAAAGGGTCCCAGAATTTTATGGAAGAAATTGCGTAGAAGAAAGGAGAAGGGGGGCCTTACTCTTCCCGACATGCATTACTATGCATGGGCGTTTCACCTTAAGAATGTTAGAATGTGATTTTCCTCCCCGGATCATTCAGCAATTGGAGAGATGTTTAGCTCTATGGCAGCTACAGAAAAGGGCACAGCTAAATATTTTCTATATAAGTTCAGTGACCCAAAATTCTTTAAGAAAGTAAGTGGCACAAATAGACTATTACAGTCAATGGGCTCCGGTTTTGGAAACCCCAGGAACCCCCGAGTGCTTAACAGATGTATTGGCTTTAGCTCTTAAAAAGGCAGGGATTGAATTTTGGGGGGACTTAGGGCCAGATGTATTAAATCTTTTTTCATTTGCAAATGGTGCAAATGGTGCGAATGCCCGATTGCGAATGCAAAAAGCCCTTTCAGAATGTATCAAAGGCATTCTGAATGCAATTTTAAGGAATAGCTAAATAGCGATTCCTTAAAATTGTGACCCTGTTGAGAGAGTCGCAAATTGCGACTCTCTAAATAAGAAATCGCAAATAAGGAATCCTTATTTGCGATTTCTATAGCACATGTATAAAGCAATTCCTTAATGCGAATTGGGCATTAAGGAATCGCTATTACCACCAAGTTGAACTTGGTGGTAACCATGTACAAATTTTAAAAATGCATTAAAAATGCATTGTTCAAATTTACATGTAAAGCACATATGCCCTTTTGGCATGTGTGCACCTTGCATGTTGTTAAAAAATGTTTTGGGGTGCAGCAGAGGGGGCCTTAGGCCCCCAGCACCCTGGACTTTGCATTTCCCAAAATTGCGAATTCCAGTTAGGAATTCGCAATTTGGGACATGCAAAATATACGCAAATATGGGCCGACAGGCCCATAGATGTGAATGGGGCCAGTATAGCAATTTGCGATTCGGTAATAGCATTTGCGATTTTTAAGAAATCGCTATTACCGAATCGCAAATATGATACATGGCATTTTGCGAATCAGAAATAGCGATTTCTTAAAAAACGCTATTTCTGATTCGCAAAAAGCTTTTTTCTAACATCTGGCCCTTAGTTAGGGACAGTCTTTTATTGTCGTGGGAAGAACTCACGGAGCGGACAGGAGGGAATTTTTCAAGATTAAAGTACATTCAACTAAGGAATTGGACACAAGGGGCCACAGGTAGGCTGGGGTCTGTTAACCAGTAAGAGGGTGATTTAATTAAGAATCACTGGGGATTAAAGAAGGTGTCAAGTTGGTATTGGAGTATTTTGGATGCCCTGGATGGGGACATTAAGTTGCCTGTCTCCCTTTGGGGGGGAGAGATGCCTTCAGATCAAGTACAAGCATATTGGGGGTCATCTATGCAAATGGTATTTAAGGCTATTAAACCGCCATCTCTAAGGCGGAATCACCTTTTCACGCTGCAGAGGTTTTTTTTTCCCTGGGGAAACTAACTAAGATTAGAAGGGGAGAGGAAGTTAGTTGTGCTAAATGTGGTTTACTGAGGGTATCCGATATTCATATGTCTTTAGAATGTCCAGTAGTATATTGTTTCTGGGGAATTTTTGTATATTGGAGGAAGGGGAAGTAAGTACTAGAGCAGTAAAGACAGTGTTGTTTTATGCAATACTCTTGGCTAGGAGGGAAATCTGTTGGACATGGGTATCTGTGTCCTCCCCTTCGTATGCAGATTGACTAGATGCCCTGATTGCTATATCTAAATTGGATATTGAGGCGGATAAATCCAATAAGGAGAAGAAAGTAAAATCATGGTCACAGTTGTTAGAAGGAAGGGTCACAGGAGAGTAATACAGGATGGGAGTTTATGTCCTATGATTACGAGCTTGTTTACTCTCTTGCCTCGGATGCAGACCCTGTGTCAAGGTTTAAGTGAGAGAGATTTGAGTTCCCTGGCATTTGTCATCTCCAAGTATGAGAAGTTTTGGTAAGAGGCTATGGAGTTTATTAGGAGCCAGAGGTGTATGAGGACAAAAAAAATACAATCTTCTTCTGCCACACTTCATTCTTCACTTATAGTAAACCATCCCAAAACTCTTCACTCAAAAGGTCATGACAAGTTCTCTCTTAAGGGAGTTCTTCATCCCTTGCCAGGCCCAGTCCTGTGGGTAAGATTTTTTTGGAACTAGCCTTTCCTTCTACTATAGACGAAGACAAATATTTGAGAGATCTCCCTGATTAAATACTTTCTGTCACTTTGGGCCCCATTTCTGATTTTCACATAAAAGTCAAGTCTACTGTTATATTTCTTCTGTATAATATGCAAATCTGTCCCCTCTCAGATGACTGATCAGTGTGAACAATGCAACAGCCTTTCTGCAGGGGGATGTGCCTTTATTGTCCAGTAGCAAGTCAGCACTCTTTGCCTAATCGGGAAGCTGATCAATGAAACAGGAGCAAAGGTAGACAGCAGAAATTATTTAGTTCCAAGTTGCTTTTTGGCAAAACAAAGCAGAATTTTAGGGGTTATATTTTAACCACCTTTAGAAATGATCTTCTCTCACCACTAAACTAACCTTTCACAAAATCTAAAGATATATATTTTTAAGTAAGGCTCAATTATTTGTCAAAGTTGAATTATGAAAATGTACTTGCATTCACAAATAGGCCTGGTCACGTGAAATGTAAGTTTGCCCACACATTAAAATTCTACTTTCAACAATTTTCCACTCAGGAAACATTTGCCCTTAATATTTAGTATGCTTCATTTTCATTTCTTGGGCATCTAGTCCTGTGATTTTGCTAAGAACAGTTAGGCACAATCTATCTAGTGTGTAAAAGCTGGTTTTCCACATCACAGGGTACTTTTGTTTGTCATATGTTATTGTAATGGCTTAAAAACTGCAGCCACTCAGAGCTCAACTGTGTTCTCCTCAACCAGAAAATAATGAGAATATTAGGCCTGAGGCACTATTGTACTGCAGCAAACAACAACCCCTGAGTTCTGGAGATTTCATTATGGTAATGGCTATAGGTAGAACAAGAGTTCTTCTTTAAAATAACACTGACCTTCCATCCACTGTGGTGGCATGTTTCCTCATCTGGCTTGCTCCTCACTCGATACAAGTGCAGACCCTGGGTATGGTGCTGATTTTTTTTGGCTATCTTTGGAGACTCATGAAAAAAAAAATTGGTGTGTCCAGACTGATAGAGTGTGCATTGTCTGCAGCAGTTGAAAAGAGTAAACTGTGATAGCCCTTTTGTAACTACCTCCATTTTTCATGGGAACTTTTATATGTAAAGGTGTCAGCACTCAAGGTTGTGTCTATTGCAAAGCAGAATGACATATAGCGCACTGTAAGAACATGTTCACAGGTACAAAATGACAGAGGTCCACCAGATGTAAGGCTACCTTAGGTATAGGGCCACTGTTGTCTACAATTTGTCATCAGATTCGATTGACAAACAAAATTACCCGTGGAGTGTGCAAAAAAATTGCATACATTTAGTCACTCGTTTCTTTTGGAACGCTGATGTCCAAAATTGTTGGAACAAAATTATAAAGAGAGGGTCCATACATCATCAAAAATACTTATTTTGTCCTTCAGGTAATTTAAGGACAAACAAAAATTAAAATTCATATTTTTCTATTTTTTAGCTGTCAGCCCTGCTAGAGTGTTCTCTTTATTTTTTAATATATATTAAGTCTTTCATCATGGAAGATGCCATGAAACCTCATTGTTCAGGTCCCTGGTGTTAGATCATAATTTAATTATCCCCCTTTCTTCCATTTACTACAGCAGGTATTGGGCTTTAACTGTGTTGATTCCTGTGTATAATTCCTCAGTTATTACCTACTTTAGGTCACATTCATTGCTTCCCTTTTCAAAGTAATGTGAGGTAATTTTTGTGACAGTTAGTCTTCGTCTTACCTCAACTCTGACTGTTACCTTACATAATGAAGGTTACATGGATTATGACTTTGCTCTTGTGATTCTATTCTACCGATATTCTGGCATTAAAGCTGGTTGAGCCTTTTCCTTTGATAATGTTTCTGTTGTGCTGTCCATTTTAAAGTGGAACAAGGTTTCAGGACTGGACTGTCTCCCGCAAACATGTTCTTTCAAGCACCATCAGTTTTAGCACAATTAATAAGTATGCCAATAAGTTAGATGGGATGAGAATCAACCCAAGAACTCTCTACCCAATTTTCTTGTTAGGCACACTTGGCAATTTTTTTACCCTTATTCTGGGAATGCTACAAGGCTACATGACCATGCCAAAGTGCCATAGTGAACTCCAGTTGAGCTTTAGAAATGCAGTTGGTATAAAGTATCAGTCTTTCATGTTTCACTGAGTGATTATGGAATTGTCCTACCAAAAAGATCCATTTGTATGTGGCATTTCTTAACTCCAAAGGTGCCTTTGATTAAGTCAGTAGAGGGACATTGTGTCAATCAACACTATACCTGCACATTTTATCTGGTCCTGTTGAGTTAAGCTTCTTTATGTTCAGACAACAGCCAAAGCACAATATGTTTTAAATGGAACCCTGATACATGGCATTTTTATGTACATGGGAGTGGAATAAAGTTGCTCATTAGTGACAATTCATTTTTATACATTTATCAAAAAACTGGTTTAATAGCTCATAGAACTGTGAGAAGGCATTCCTTTAAGTGAATCAATATGCATAATTCTCTATGCAGATAATGTTGCCCTATTAGTAGGTAAAAGAAAACATTCTTGCTTCCCCTGGCGAGCTTCAAGCATGTCTACATAGAGATTAATCTTGTGATTAATGTAAATAAATAAAATATTCTGGAAAAACTAAACAGTCAATAATTTTTTTCCAATTTCACAAACTAGGCTCTTGCTTTTCCAGAGTTGCCTTAAGTGATGACCTAACTATTTAAAGTTTAAGGATTTACTGGTGTCATTACAGTATTGGTTGGCCTCAGCAGTTTTAAGAAGCGATTCGGAGGTTGTGGCATCGCCACTGGGTAGTTATTGTTAGGTCAGTGTTGACAGTAATTACATCAAATTTGGTAGGAATCTTGGGCCAGATGTAGGAAACAGTTTGCGACTCGCAAACGTCAAAAATTGCCGTTTGCGAGTCGCAAACCAGAGTTTCCTATGCAGAAATGCATTTTGCGAGTCGGAACCGACTCACAAAATGCATTTCCGACTCGCAAATAGGAAGGGGTGTTCCCTTCCTATTTGCGACTCACAGTGGGATGCAATTCCATTTGCGACCGCGTCCGCAGTCGCAAATGGAGTCGCAGTTACCATCCACTTGAAGTGGATGGTAACCCACTCGCAAATTGGAAGGGGTCCCCATGGGACCCCTTGCCCTTTGTGAATGGACCCCAAAATATTTTTTCAGGGCAGGTAGTGGTACAAGGGACCACTACCTGCCCTGAAAAAATTCCGAAACAAAAGGTTTCCGATTTTTTTTTAAGTGCAGCTCGTTTTCCTTTAAAAAAAAAAAAACAGCTTTATTGACAAGCAGTCACGGACATGGAGGTCTGCTGACTACAGCAGGCCTCCATGTTAGTGAGTGCCCATAGTCGCTGTGGGGCCGCAATTTGCGACCCACCTCATTAATATTAATGAGGTGGGTCTTTGCGACCCCATAGCGACTCGCAGACTGTGTCTGAGACACCGTTCTGCATATGGTTTTGTGACTCGGAAATTGCGAGTCGCTCGGAGTCGCAATTTCCGAGTCGCAAAACCAAGTTTTGCTACATCTGGCCCCTTGATCTTGATACGCAGATTGTGCTTTTTACGATTTGGTGTAAATACATTTAGCAGCTTCTGGGTAATAAAGGTTGAAAAATATTTGGACAGGTGGTTTTGAGAGATACTTGCCAGAGCCCCTTGATCCCAATTTTAAAAAACAGAGGGCTCTGTTTGGCTCATTGAGCTTCATTTCTCTTGGGCCAATTCTCTCCCATAGAAGTCGGACTCCACTGGGAATAAGTGATCTAATTGGCTGCAGTAAACATGAGAAAAATGTTGCTGTCAGCCATTACAGTATTCAGGGACCTAGCGTCCTGGTTTAGATATTGGCAGACAAGTTATTCCATCACAACAGTGATGGATATCCCTCCCTAAGCCTTTTATAGCCCTGGAGACCCAATCCCCATGGGCTGAATAACTTGCTCTGTCCATGGAAGCCCATCCCTGGAACATTGCAGTGTCCCTGCCCTTATCGGTGCAGGCAGGGAAACCTGTGCTTACTCCCACCTAGTGAGAGCATTACTGAATCTGCCACCATTGCAGGAACAAACACAAAGTCTGCTCCTAGCAGGCAGAAGCTTTAAAAATGCTTCTAGCTGGGAGCAGACCTTTGACTTGTTTCCCTGCTTGCAGGGAAACACTGATGCAGGCAGGGAAACTGGACAAGAGATTACACCCCCCAGAGGGTGCAGCATAATTAGCTACTGCTTGCAGCTGCTCCCTGCAGGTGAGAGAAATGCCACCTGCCACAGCATTGTTGGAACGGGCTTGGGATGCGGGGGTCCTGGGGCTCCTCACATCCCCAGCCCCCAACACTGAGCATGGTGGGTGACCTAGGTGGGTACCAGGCCACACACCTTTAATGAATGCAGACCCCAGAGGATGGGTTACCCAGGACCAAAAATGAAAATGAAGTTGTTATGTGTAGAACAGTGGATACTGTAAATAGTGTTTACTCTATGGAGAGAGTTTACTCTGTACCACACTGTTTGCAGACCGTGACACTCTCATGAGTATTACACCAAAGAGTATTAACAAATTTATACTAAGAACAGTGTGCACTCTATGCAAAACCTGTTCAAAGAGACACAACTTGCTTAAAATAGCCAAGGTCTGAAGGTGGTAAATGTCATACTCCCTGCAGCTTTCATATGGTGCTGAAATTAGATACGCCACCTTCTAAAGCTAATGAGTACCTGGTGCACACAGGCTTGTATTTTGTCATACTGAGAGGATTCTGTCTAATGACACTGGCGGAGCGGAATTCATCACCCATCCCTAGGACTAATAGGTCTGTTTGCAAAATAAGTATTACGATTCTTAGTCTAATCTACTTATTTAATATTCATTATATAGACTTCATTTTGAACCTTCATACGACAAGCCACAATCACAGGGTTGGTGGTCTGCAAGTGTCAGTGTTAACAGTTTTTAAATAAAGCATTAAAAAAAAAAATACATTTAAGAGTTGGCAGTGCTCCTCTGGACCACTGGTTTCTTCTGGGATGTTTTTCAAACATTCACAAGGGGAAAGGGTCCAAAGGGTAACATTTCTCTTTTCTGAATTAATTAGCGATCCAAGTTGAGGGTCAGAAACTTTTCAATGGTTTGTGAACTAAATTATGTCCGCAAATCATTAATACATCTGATAAAGATTTGGTATTTGAAAAGGATGCCCAAAACACAGCCCTTATAAGCGCCAAATCCGTTTTTACTTCGCAAGCCTATTTTAGGAGTCAGTAAAACTTTATCAGCTGCTCAAACTAGTTTTGTATGTGGTCATTGTTGGAAATGGGGTTTTTGATTGGCAGAGGTATGCACCTTGTCCATGCAGGAAGCACAATTCTAGTCAGGGCATTTCACCAACACATCCTAAATTAACATCTGCTCACCCCTGGTAGCATGCACACTGCAGTTAGGCTTAACGTAAGAGGTAATGTGTAAAGTATTTGTGCAACACTTCAAACAGTAAAACAGTGAAATCACCACACAAGAGGATACCACACCTGATTTGAAAAAATAGAATTTAATTTAAAAAATAAAACAAGACCAAAACACAAAAATTCAATAAGTACAACTTGAGTTGTGAATTTTTAAAGAATGAACTGTGGAAAAGTGCTTAGAAGCAAGAAGCGCCCACTGGGGAAATCTGGTCGTGCCAGATCAGGACTAAGTCATGATTTCAGGTGGACCACAATGGAGTGAGAGACGGATACAGGGACCCACTTAGGCCCACTAAAGGTACTTTGATCCTGGTTGTGCCGACATGTAGAAAATTGTGAGGTGCACCCAAGCAATGCATCTATTCTGATCCTGCAACAGAATTAGATGCATCATTTTCTCCATGCAAAGGCGGTGATGAATCCGCTTCGAGAACGATGCACTGGTAACAGATGTGATGAGTCGGTACCACTCCTAAACCAGAGGATGCGCCAGTTCTGATCCTTGCAAAGGTGACGATGCATCAGTTCTGATCCCCTGAACTGCAAAGATGCAACAGTTCTGGTGAGTAAGTGTGTGTTGGATGAAGAAGCACATTAACCCTCATTTCCAAGGGTCCAGGCCTGGGGTGGCACAACTTATCAGGGCGGACTCACAGATAGCAGAGTCTAGGGGCAGATGCAGGTATGTCAGAAGTCTTTTATGTCACAGAGGGGGTCATTACGACCCTGGCGGTCGGTGGTAAAGCGGCGGTAAGACCGCAAACAGGCCGGCGGAAAAGAACATTTGAATTATGTAACCGCCACGGTCATCCGCCACTTCACCATTCCGACCGCCATGGCGGTGATGACCGCTGGGCTGGAGATTTCAGTCTCCAGTCCGGCGGCCATCACTAGACCGCCAACGGTATCAGGACCCTGCATACTGCCATGGATTTCAGGTGATTGGGAACCGCCATGAGATCCAGGGCGGTAGCCCCTACCAGTGCCAGGGAATGCCTTCCCTGGCACTGATAGGGGTCTCCCCCACCCCCGCTACCCCCCACGAGTCCTCCCCCCACACCCCGCCCCCCTGCCACTCCCCCAAAGGTGGCACAACCCCCTCACCACTCTCACCCCAACATGCACATCTACACATATACACACCCCTACACGCACACACCCCCAACATGCACATACATGCACCCCTACATGCACACATACAACAACACATACCCGCACACATACAAACAGACATGCACGCCGACCGTCCCGCACACATTACCCATACACACAGCACTCACACACCCCCTCTACATACTCACACGCATACCCTCATGAACGCACACAACACACATCATGCCCCCCAACCTCCTCCCCTAACGGACGATCAACCTACCTTGTCCGTTGGCCCTCCGGGAGGGGACGGGATCCAAGGGGGCAGCTCCGCCACCAGCACACCGTCACCAGAACACCGCCACACCGAATCATTGGATGTGATTCTGTGGCCGATGTTCTGTTGACGTGGCGGTGGGGGTTGAGCAGCCTCCACTTTCCTGCCGACCGCCAGTATGGCTGCTGGCGACTTTCCGTAAGGAAAAGGACGGAGGGCTGACAGCGGTCATAATACGCGGCGCGGAAGACCGCCACCACTGGCGGTCTTCAGCATGGCAGTACCTCGGCGGTCTTGCGAAAAGACCGCCGAGGTCGTAATGAGGGCCAGAGTCTTCAGAAAACAGGAGACCAGTCAGCTGGCCCTTGGAGTCACTCTGGGTGTTGGGTTCAAGTGATATGAGTCCAGTACTTCTCATCCAGCCAAGGAATGCAACAGGTCAGCACAACAAGAAAGTGGTTCTTTCAGAGCAGCAGTCCAGCAGAGTGGCAGATATTCAGCAACAAGCAGTACTTCTTCCTAGCAGAGTATCAGAGGTCAAGAAGTGTACTGAGTTGGTAGGGTCAGAAGTGTTTTGGAGACATTCTGCAGACAGACATGCAGGGCTCAAAATTGTAACAATAATTCAGACTTTACCTTAAAAGAAGATTTATCATTACAATTTAATAGGTACTGAACATAATGGATCTACATCCTCTCAATCAGGAATTACAGCTTAATAACTGTAATAAGGAATCCTCAATGTTTTACTATGAGAGGGGCAGGCCTCACAGTAGTGAAAAATGAATTTGGGAGTTTTTCACTACCAGGACATTTTAAATGTCAAGTCGACCTGGCAGAGTTACCTTTCATCCAGGATTCAATGGCAGACCTGGAACATGTTTTAAAGTGCTAACTAATTGAGCAGCACAAGCAGTGCTACAGGCCCACTGATAGCATTACATTTACATGCACTGGACATATGTAGTGCACATTAATAGGGACATATAAGTAAATTAAATATGCTAATTAGGTCTATACCGATCAAACCATACATTAGGGAGAGAGCACAAGCACTTTAGCAGTGGTTAGCAGTGGTAAAGTACACAGTGTCCTAAGGCCAACAAAACAAATTTATCTAAACATGGATGGAAAAAGACAAACACTTGGGGTGGGGGGACCCTGAGGAGAAAGAGACATTTCCAACAGCCAGATATGTTTTTGTGCATGGAAACCCCAAAGCAGAGAGTTTGTGAATGCAAAAATGATTTGTACATCTTACCCTTGGTTCAGAAGCTGTAGATGACAAATTGTCACAGAAATTAAAGAGAAGAAGGAAGAGGAAATAATTTAATGAACCACTTGGCTTACCCGAGGGACCTATTGGAAATTGGCCACCTGATAATCACAAATGATCATCAAGGCATTTTTGCTCAAAACAGGATTTGCAATGAAGACTCTTCGGATAAAGGACAGCAATACACTGATATGCTGATTTCAGTAGGCCACTTGGAGCTCAAAATGGCAAACATCAGTCTTATGATCTTATAAACAAATAGGGATTGTGTAGGGGTTGATGGATAGAGGGTTACTTGCTAGTCACAAAAGATAGCCATGCTTTGCACCTGTAGCCCACTTGTGGAACCTCTGTTTGAATTGAGGTCCCTTTAAGTAGGAAGAGAACAATGTATTGTCTTCAGTAGGCCACTAAAACATCACTATGTCAACTCCACATTTAATTTGATCTGATGAACCAATTTGAATGCTACAATGGTTCATAGGAAAAATGGACACTACTTAATCAGAAAGAATCACCTAGAAATCATTGCCAAGTTGCAGAATAGACACTGAAATCCTTCCTCTTTCTATTTCTAGAGTTCCAGTCTGATGCACAAGCAATCTATGAACCAGGATCCTTACAAAATCTAAATTCAGGCAGGGGCATGGTATGTGAGCTGTGGCCACCAAATTGGGCACTATTGACTGTCATAAAATGATCACTCCTGGGAGATGTGAAACATTGCATCTAGCAAACTAGTTAGAACATGCTGTTCATAAAATTGGAATTCCTTGGTGCATTAAATCCACAGTTCTGCCACACATTTCAAAGTAGTGTTAAAAACTGTAGCTGAGAGAGAAGCTACAATCATGATATCCATAGTAAGACAATGGCAGCCCAATTATCGACTTTCTGCAAAGTGTCTGTGGAAGATATTATCCCAGTGTGATCCTAAATACAGCTGAGTGGTGATTGCCATGTCATAGTTGAAGTAGTGGGAAACGCATTGTTTTTTTTGCAACTTTATGTAGACCTTCTCATTTTGTAGTTACAAGGATATATGATTTATAATGCCATACATTAGCAAAAGCTTTAGCTACACCTTATTTTATGTACCTAGTTTCTATTTTATCTTTTCTGGTCAAATATAAACTTTGGGGCATATTTATACTCTGTTTGCGCCGGAATTGCGTTGTTTTTTTTGACGCAATTCCGACGCAAAACTAACTCCATATTTATACTTTGGCGTTAGACGCGTCTAGCGCCAAAGTCCATGGAGTTTGCGTCATTTTTTAGCATGGACACCTACTTTGCGTCAATGATATGCAAGGTAGGCGTTCCCGTCTAAAAAATTGACTCCGAGGTATGTGCGCTGTATTTACACTCCCGGGCAAAATTCACGCCCGGGAGTGGGCGGGTCAAAAAAAATGACATACGCCCGCTTTTGCGCCGTTTTTTAGCGCCTGGACAAGGCAGGCGTTAAGGGACCTGTGGGCTCGGAAGAAGCCCAGAGGTGCCCTCCCATGCCCCCAGGGACACCCCCTGTCACCCTTGCCCACCCCAGGAGGACACCCAAGGCTGGAGGGACCCATCCCAGGGACATTAAGGTAAGTTCAGGTAAGTATTATTATTTATTTTTTTGGGTGGCATAGGGGGGCCTGATTTGTGCCCCCCTACATGCCACTATGCCCAATGACCATGCCCAGGGGACAGAAGTCCCCTGGGCATGGCCATTGGGCAAGGGGGCATGACTCCTGTCTTTGCTAAGACAGGAGCCATTTCTATGGGGGTTGGGAGTCGGAAAAAATGGCGCAAATCGGGTTGAGGTGAAAAACTTGCCTCAGCCTGACTTGCCCCATTTTTTTCTGCCCAAGCTCCATATCCCCCTACGCCGGCGCTGCCTGGTGTACGTCGTTTTTTTCCACGTACACCAGGCAGCGCCGGCGGCTAACGCCGGCTAACGTCATTGATTAAATACGGCGCCCGCATGGCGCTTCAGAATGTCGTTAGCCGGCGCAAATTTTTTTGACGCAAAACTGCGTTAGCGCAGTTTTGCGTCAAAAAGTATAAATATGGCCCTTTGTGAGTTCATATCAAATGTTTGTTTTCTTTGTCTCTTTCATTCATTCTATGAGTTGAATTAGTGTTCCTCTATTTCCTCCACACTTTCTAAAAATTAAGACAATCCACATAGTAAAAAACAATGCAGTGTGTCAAACTGGACAATGGGTCTCCTTCAAGAACAAGGCCCTTATTACAACGCTGGTTGTCCAAAGACCGCAGGGGCTGTTGTGCCGGTCTCACCACTGACGGGCTGGCGGTGAGGACTGCCACATTACGAGTGTAGCAGTTTGGCCTCTGCCAAACCGCCACATCTCTGCTGGTACCACCAGGGTGGGAGGACAGCCGGGCCGGAGGACAGCACCTCTGGGCCGGCTGTCCAATGAAGACTGCCGGCGGTATTATGAGTCGGTTTTCTGCTAGGGTTTCCGCAGCAGTAGCACCTCCACAAAAACCCTGGTGGAAAGACTACTGGCGACAGGAAATTCCTTTACTGTTGCTGGCAGATGACTCCCTCAACCCCCCTGCAATTACAATACCCCCAACCCCATTCCATGACAGCATCTCCCTTCCCCACCCCGCCCTCCCTGCATACACACACCTACACGCATCCCGCATACTCGCATTCACCAACCCTTACATACACGCATTCACCAACCCTTACATACACGCATTCACCAACACTTACATACACACATTCACCAGCACGCATACTTACACGCATTCACCAAAATGCATTCACCAACATGCATACCTACACTCATTTACCAACTCGCATACATACACTAATTCACTCGCACCAACAGACATGCATTCACACAAACATTCCAACACGCACTCACTTCAACAATCACACAAGCATTCACACTTACATTCACACATGCATACACACACATACACACACATGCAGACATACACACATGTATACACACAAGCAGACATACACCTACTCACACACGCACACCCTTCCACCCCCCGTTGGACTATTGTCTTACCTTGTCCGGTGAGGAGGTCATGCGCAAGGGAACGGGACCAGACGCTTCCACCGCCAGCAGCTCCCTCCCATCAGGACACTGCCAAGCCATATTACTGCTCATAATACAGAAGAAGGAGTCCTTTTGGCGTAGGGGTGACGGCGGTAGAAGCGCCTCTGCGCTGCTGACCACCAGTACGAATGCTGAAGGATTTCTTCCCAAATTGTGGTGGAAATCCTTCAGTACCTGTAATATGGCAGTCGGGAGACAACCAGCTCTGACGGTCTTCTGGCGCCCACGGCTTCATCGGTCTTTATAAAAAACAGCCAAAGTCATAATGAGGATCCAATTGTTTGTTCATAAGAGCCTCAAATGGCATTCATATTCTCTCACTTTCGTTCATCCTTTTGTTTACAAGAGCAGATAGTTTTTCCATGGTGTAAATAACTAACACTTTCTCCACCACTATTTCTATTGTTGGAGTGGTCTGGACTTTCCAGGTATGTGCTGTTCTTAGTTAGCCTATCTACTACAATAGATGAGAGTTAGTTTACTTGCTGGTTATGTGAGTGGGTAGAACATATTCTCACCTGAGTCATGAAATAGCAGAGTTAATGGATGGAAAGGAATGATATCCCCTATGATAGCTCTAATGTAAAGTGACAGGGAACTAAACCCCGTCCACATAATGTGGAAATGGGGTTGGGGGTCAAAGGCAGAGTCCACCAAGGGGACCAGAAAGAGTGATATGTCCTGATGTCGGGACGTAACAAAGAAATCAGAAAAAAACACAGACGAGGACAAGGAGACGATGCTGAATGCCAAGGAGGAGGAGGAAGAAGACACCGGAAAGGAGAAAAAGGAGGCAAGCGGAGGACAGGTGAGGAGAGTCAGCCAGGAATAGGACGAGGACACAAACGGAGGAGAAGGAGGAGAAGATGCACGAGAGTCGGGAGGATGCACAGCAAAAAAGTTGGACCAGCGAGCTGGAGGGAGGAAGAGTGAAGCAGACGAGGAAGGAGCACCAGGGGCCCCTGGAAGAACCAGCCCAACAGAGGGACAACGAGGTCCCCAGAAACAGAACCCAGAACCCAGCCACGTCCCAAAAGGGATGTGGCTATCCCAGGTACGTGCCCAATTCCAGGGCTGTGCATTGTCTCTACTAAGAAGGGGAAAAAGGAGGTGGGGAAAGAAGAAGAACTAGAAGATGGGGTATATTTCCACATTACCACATTACAGAGATAGAACAAAGGAGGGGATTTGCAAGACTTGAAACGTTCTCACTGGGGAAGCATGCTGACTGGTGTGTGATCGGAGACAAAGTGCATGCAGACACATTTATTATTTTTGTTTTTTATTTTTATATGGACACTGACCTTCCTCATTAAAATATCCATTCCACCCCTATGATTTTTTTTTCCCTTTTTGGAAATACACCACATACCGAACAAACCTGTAATTCAATCAATCAATCAAATTTGTAGCGCACGCTACTCACCTGTGAGGGTCTCAAGGCGCTGGGTGGAAGGGAAACTGGGGGGGGGAGGCCAGGGAAGGTCACTGGTCGAGCAGCCAAGTCTTGGGGTTCTTTCTGAAGACCAGTAGGTCTTTGGTTTTGCGAAGGTCCGTGGGGAGGGAGTTCCAGGTTTTGGGGGCGAGGTAGGAGAAAGACCTGCCTCCTGTGGTGGTGTGCTGGATGCGGGGGACTGTGGCTAGGGGGAGGTCAGCTGATCGGAGGTTGCGTGTGGGAGTGTGGAAGTTTATTCTTTCATTGAGGTAGGTTGGGCCGGTGTTGTGGAGGGATTTGTGTGCGTGGATGAGGATCTTGAATGTGATTCTCTTGTCTATGGGGAGCCAGTGAAGGGATTTGAGGTGTGGTGAGATTCGTTCATGGCGGGGGAGGCCAAGGACAAGGAGGGCGGCTGTGTTCTGGATTCTTTGGAGTTTGCGTTTGAGTTTGAGTGTGGTGCCGGCGTAGAGGGCGTTGCCGTAGTCCATTCTGCTGTTGATGAGTGCGTCGGTGACTGTCTTTCTGGTTTCTGGGGGAATCCATTTGAAGGATTTTTTTAGAGTGCGGAGTGTGTGGAAGCAGGAGGAGGTTAGAGCATTGATTTGCTGTGTCATGGAGAGGGAGGGGTCGAGGATGATGCTGAGGTTGCGTGCGTGGGTTGCGGGGGTGGGTGCAGGGCCTATGGCTTTGGGCCACCAGGAGTCGTCCAAAGTGGTTTTGTTGGGGCCGAAGATGATGATTTCGGTTTTGTTTGAGTTGAGCTTGAGGTGGTTAGTGGTCATCCAGTTGGCGGTGTCTAGGAGAGCGGCGTGTAGGTTGGTTTTGGCGGTGGTGGGGTTGCGGGTGAGGGAGAGGAGGAGTTGGGTGTCATCTGCATAGGAGAGGATGGTGATTCCGTGTGCTCGGAGAATGTTGGCTAGGGGGATCATGTAGATGTTGAAGAGTGGGGGACTCCGCAGGTGATCTTGGTAGTGTTGGAGTGCAACGGCGGAAGGCGGACTCTCTGGGTTTGGTTGGTGAGGAAGGAGGTGAGCCAGTCTAAGGCTTTGTGGTGGATTCCTATGTTGTGGAGGTGTGTGCGGAGTGTGTGGTGGCAGACGGTGTCAAAAGCTGCTGAGGGGTCTAGGAGGATGAGTGCGACGGTCTCGCCTTTGTCGACTTTGGTCCTGATGTCGTCAGTGCATGCGATGAGGGCGGTTTCTGTGCTGTAGTTCTTGCGGAACCCAGATTGTGAGGGGTCAAGGGTGTTGGTTGCTTCGAGGAAGTGGGATAGGAGGGTGTTGACTAATTTCTCTGCAACCTTGGCGGGGAAAGGGAGGAGGGAGATGGGGCGGTAGTTGGACAGGATCTCTGGGTCGGCTTGTTTTTTTTTTAGGAGAGCGGTAATTTCCACGTGCTTCCAGGGGTCTGGGTAGGTGGCGGAGTCGAAAGAGGAGTTGATTATATTGTAGAGTATGGGGGCGATGGTAGGGCTAGCTTTGTTGTAGATGCGGTGTGGACAGGGGTCGGAGGGGGGACCGGAGTGGATGGAGTTCATGGTTTTTTCAGTTTCTTTGTGTGTCGTAGGGGTCCATGTGGATAGTGTGGTGGGGGGTCTTGAGTGGGGATTGAGTTGGGTGAGTTAGAGGTATGTGTGGTGGGTGTGTGTGATATGAAGCTGTTGTGGATGTCCAGGATTTTGTGGAGGAAGTGGTTGGAAAGGGCGTCACATAGAGGCTGTGTGTGTGTGGGGTCTATGTTGCTGGATTTGGGTTTGGCAAGTTCATTGATGATGGTGAAGAGTTCTTTGCTGTTTGGGGAGTTGTTGTCAAGGCGTGTCT
This sequence comes from Pleurodeles waltl, assembly GCF_031143425.1. Classification (NCBI taxonomy): domain Eukaryota; kingdom Metazoa; phylum Chordata; class Amphibia; order Caudata; family Salamandridae; genus Pleurodeles; species Pleurodeles waltl. The sequence goes on from NC_090439.1 coordinate 282,678,206, forward strand.
TGTAGTGATCTCTTTTGGCGGTGAATATGAGTTGGTTATGGGTGCGAATGGTGGTTTTGAGGGTGGAGAAGTTGGTTGAGGAGGGTTCTAGTCTCCATATTTTCTCAGCTTGGCGGCATTTGCGCTTGGAGTCTTGGAGTTCAGGGGTAAACCATGGGGCGTTCTTGATGTTGTGGGTGGTGATGTGTTTTCTGAGGGGTGCTAGTGTGTCTACGCAGGTAGTGATCCATTTGGAGAGGTTGTGTGCTCCTGCGTTGGGGTCGTTGGTGTGGGAGGGGGGTATGGGCCATTTGGGAGTTTAGTCGTTCTGTGGGGATCTTGTCCCACATGCGGTATGGTGTGGTGTGTTGATGGCATTGTGTGGGGGGTTTGGTGAAGGAGAAGTGGACGCAGCGGTGGTCAGTCCAGAGGAGTTCGGTGGTGTGGGTGTACGCTATGTGTTGGCTTGAGGTGAAGATTGTGTCCAGCGTGTATCCTGCTGAGTGGGTGGGTTTGGTGACCAGTTGTTTGAGTCTGAGGTTGTTGAGGTTGTCTATGAGGGAGGCAGTGTTGTGATCTTGTGGGTTTTCTAAGTGAAAGTTGAAATCACCGAGGATGATGTAGTCTGTGGAGGTGAGGGCGTAAGTGCTGATGCTGTCGGTGATGGTGTCGCAGAAGGCAGGGCGTGGTCCAGGTGGTCTGTAGATTAGTGTACCTCTGAGGGTGGAGTTGTTGATGTGGATGAGGAAGTGCATGTGTTCAGTGTTGCCGATAGTGTCTTGGGAGCTGGTGGTCACTTTGATGGTGTCTCTGTGTACGATGGCGATGCCCCCGCCTGGCCTGTTGAGGCGGTCTTTGCGTTGGAGTTTGTATCCCTTGGGGGTGGCTATGGCTATGTCGGGTTCTGAGGAGGGGTTGGTCCAGGTTTCCGTGAGGAAGGCGATGTCAGGTGAGTGTGAAGTGATGAGGTCCCAGAGTTCTATGGCATATTTGTGAAGGGAGTGGGTGTTGAGGAGGAGGCAGTTCAGGTGCTTGTGGTGGGTGGCAGTGGTGTGGTGCGTGAGGGTGTTGTTGTGGGGTGTGTTCTGGTTGTGGGCTGGTGTGCTGCGGGGTTGGTTGGTGGGGGCAGGGTGGGTGAGTCTTGTGTTGGGGGTGTTGTGTTTGTTGAATGTGGGGTCACTATGGCTGGTGTGTGGTGTGAGGGATGACGAGCAGAAGTGGCAGGTGTAGCAGGTGAAGGGGCCATGTGTGTGTGTGGGGCTAGCTGTGGTGCATGTGGGGCGGGGGCCTGGGTTGAGAGAGTGGAGGGTGAGGGGGTAGTAGGTGTGTCTGAGAGGGCCAGGGGTTCTGGCGCTGGGTGCGGTCCAGTTGCGGACGGGCGCAGAGGGGCTTGCGCGCCAGCGGCGCAGCCGTACCGCAGCTGCCATAAGAGGAGGGGAGGGAGGGAGTGGCAGCTGGGAGGCGTGAGGGCTTGTCCAATGAGAGGGCTGGGGTCGCAGGGGACGCAGCGGCGGGAAAAGGCAAAGAGGAAACGGTGAGAAAAGGAGGGGGGAGGCGGAAGGGGCCGCAGGGGACGCAGCGGTGGGGAAAGGCAAAGAGGAAACGGTGAGAAAAGGAGGGGGAGGCTGGAGGGGCCGCAGGTGATGCAGGGGATGCAGCGTTGGGGAAAGGCAAAGAGGAAACGGTGGGAAAAGGAGGGGGGGTGGGAGGGGCCTCAGGGAACGCAGCGGCGGAGAAAAAAGCAAAGGGGGAACGGACAAGGAGGTGGCGCGGAAGGCGGAGCGGGGAGAGACCTACCTGCAAGCAGGGTCAAAGGTTGCATTGGTTTTTTTCTCTTTCCTTTTCCCCTTCCCTTCCGTATTGTATACGAGACCGAGCGCTGACACTTACCAGAGGACCGGAACCACCTGAAAGAGAGGAAAGAGAGAACAAGACAAACAAATAAGTGGTGGACTAATTTAACTAAATTAAAAAGTGTACACTATTATAGAGAAAACAATAAATCCCCTTTAATTAACACTCATTCATGTTCATTATTTGGCCTACACCATTCTAAAAACACCTGATATAGATAAGGAATCTCCCTGGAAACCTCTTACAGTGGTGTCAGAAGTGGGATTTCGTCCGGCAATACAAGAAGACCATGGAGGTGAAACCTACATTAGAGGATGTGATTAACCAACTCACTGAAGGTCAAAGACATATGTAGTTAGTCTGGGAAGAACAATTAAGGGAAGCATGGACTGATAGGGAAATCTTACAAATGGCCCTAAAAACTCAAGCTACGATTATAGCTAACAAACAATTAGCACATGAGACTGCTTTACAAAAACTGATGGAAACTATAGCTACTGCCTGAGTCCATCCAAACGTCCCCAGCTCAGTATGTCAGAAAGTTCAAGAAGAGGACGACCCAGATGCTTTTTTTACCAAATTTGAAAGGGTCTCTACCTCAGTGAACTGGCTACAAGATAGGTGGGGTCAATATATAGCACCGTTATTGATGGGTACTCTACAAGCAGCGTACCAAGAGGTAAACCTGGGGGAACAGCTCCTTATGGAGACAACAAAAAGGCTATTTTAGAAAGAGTGGGGTTTGATACAGGATACTGCCGTCTAACATTTTGCAGGACAAAATGGAACACCATGGAGAGCCCCAGAGCACTCCTTTATTCTTTTATAGGGTTCAAGATCTGGGTCTAAAGTGGTTGAACCCTGTGGACACTTGAAAAGAGGAGGTTATTCAAACAATATTATAGAAAAGTTCCTAGAAGCATTACCAGTGCCCACACAAAATTAGATTAAACAGCATCCTAATGTTACTGTAACGTCAGCCATTGAATTTGCATGTGCATACCATAGAGATCCTGATTTTAGACTGAATCCACCCAGAGCACCAGTGTCGACAGAAAAGAATACCACTTCTTTCCCGAAAGCACGTCTCCAGAATTCCCTGGAGAACGTTAAGAGTATATAGTTTCCGGTAAAGGAACCAAATCAAACCCCACAGTGCTATCACTGTGCTGAGTGGGGCCAGATTGCCCTCAATTGTCCTCATAAATTGCCAAAACCTGAATCCATGGAAATATGGGTAACAAGAGGAAGGGTACTATGTACTGGAAGGAATATTCCAAAGTTCGTTAAAACACTGTTAATCAAGAGAAACCCCGTTAGGGCTCTGATCGACTCCGGATGTATTCAAACTGTGATTAAAGAAGAACTGATATCTAAGTTGTAAATACACAGAGAAAGTAAACAATACCCAGTAGCAGAAATACAAATTGAATAGAAAGGGCAGGAAGAGAGGATAAAAGTAGGAGTAATACCCCATCTAGTAGAAGATATGATCATAAGGACAGAGTATCATGACTTCCAAAATCTATTAGATAGTATAAAGAGGCCCAATCCTGTAGACTCCTGGATTAAAGAAGCCCCTTTTTCCTCACCTCTATTGAGCCTACTTAGGAGAAACCAAAGTTAAGCAAGAGAATAAAGAGAGAGCAAAAGAAACAATATGGAACTTGTTGAAAACCAAATAATCTCTCTTTCCTTTCCGCATAAAAGAAGGTGTTATCGACTCCAGCATACTTCTGAGTCTGTCAGAGAGAAGACCCTGCACTGAAACATGCCTGGGCTTCCGCATATACAGAACCTACAGGATAGGTGGGTCCTTATTTTCTGATAAAGAATGGCTTACTGTATAGGATCCTCCAACACAATAACGCACAGAAAACACAGTTAATGGTACCTTTTCCCTATCGAGTACAGGTACTTCACTTAGCTCACAGTCAAGTAGGTGGTGGGCATTACGGGAGAGAAAAAACCGAGGAATACCTACTATTCCGTTTTTATTGGCCAGGAGTATTTACAGACATATGTAAGTTCTGAAATCAATGTCCCAAATATCAGCTAATCAACCCCTCACCTGTCCCAAAAGCTCGACTATACCCCTTACCCATTATAGAAATACTTTTTTCTAGAGTCGGTATGGACTTGGTAGGACCATTGATATCCTCCTCACCAAGTACCAATGTATCTTAGTATTAGTGGATAATGCTACGTGTTACCCTGAGGCTATTCCTCCCAAGAGCATGACTATGAAAACTGTTCTCATGCGATGATTGGGTTTTTCCCCCAGGTGGGTTTTCCGTGGGAAAGTTTAACGGATCAGGGCACGCCATTCGTGTACCGTCTTGTGTCTCAATTATATCACATTCTAGGAGTAAAATATATTCGGATGGCTGTATACCATCCACAAACAGACGGCTTGGTAGAGAGGTACAACCAAACTATTAAGTCCCTCCTGAAGAAAACAATTTCCGAATCATGTAGGGATTGGGTCAAGAAACTACTGTTAGTTCTGTATGCCATTAGAACGCACATTCAAGCCTCAACAGGGCATAGCCCCTTCGAATTGGTATTTGGCAGGCAACCAAGAATCCTCCTGGACATGGCAGCAGAGCAATGGGAGGAGAATGAGAATGAATGTCGAAACATACTTGAATATACTCATTGATTAAAAGAAAACATACATTCCATATGGGAAGATGTAAGGATGCATTTAGAAGAAGCCCAAGAAAAACAGAGAAAGTATTATAACATGATGAACAAGCTGAGAGACCTACCTATAGGGAGCAAGGTTCTGGTTCTATTACCAAGTTCAGAAAACAAACTGCTAGCAAAATGGCAGTGTTCTTATAAAATTGTTGAGAAAGTTACCCGGGTTACATATCAACTGGAAATGTCGCATACTCTGAGAAAACCCAGATATATCATGTCATTCTCCTCAAAAGAGGGAAAACGAAGACTTACCAACCCCGGCTGATGGTATCGTCCTACCTATAAACAGGACAAAACCTTTGGAAATTACCTTATGTCCCTGACCAGAAGAAACAAATGTGTTTATACCCCATATAGATCAAGACCTTTCAGACGAGAGAAAAAGTCAGCCAATAGCGCTTATACAACAAGCTAAGACTTTGTTTTCAATAAAGCCTGGTAAAACCTCATTGGTTCAACATGATATCATAACAAAAAAAGGAAAAACAGTCTGATTGAAGCCCTATCGTAAACCAGAAGCTCATAGGCAGCTTGTAGAACAAGAAGTTCAAAACATGTTGAAAATGGGAATGATAAAACTGTCAAGGAGTCCTTGGTGCTCTCCGGTTGTTTAAGTACCAAAACCGAATTGCTCGATCCGTTTTCGTATTGACTTCAGACTACTCAATGCCATCTTGAACTTTGACATATACTCCATGCCCAGGGTAGATGAATTAATAGAACAACTCAGACAGGCTAGATATTTATCCACCCTTGATCTCACAAAAGGCTATTGGTAAATACCTCTGAATCCTAGGGATAAAGAGAAAACAGCCTTTTCCACATCTTTGGGGTTATATCAGTTTACAGTATTACCATTTGGCCTATATGGAGCCCCTGCCACCTTTCAAGAGCTTATGGATCATATCCTAAGACCACATATGGGATAAGCGTCAGCATATCTCAATGACATTGTTGTTTATGGCCACACCCGGGAACAGCATCTAAATCACTTGTCTTTGATATTTCAGTCCCTGAGAGATGCAGGTCTAACAGTTAATCTGGAAAACTGCAAATTTGCTAGCGATTTCATAGCTTATCTCAGATACAACATAGAAAAAGGGCACATACATCCCCAATTGGACAAGGCCGACGCAATCAATAAAATACCACTCCCTAAAACAAAACGGGAGATAAGATCCTTCCTGGGAATGGTAGGATATTACTGTCACTTTATTCCTCACTATTCTACCCACGTAATTCCTTTAACCAATTTACTAAGAAAAGGACAGCCACATAAAATAGGCAAGTAAAGAGGTCCACAATTAGAAAGTTATCAGAGACTCAAGAAGTACCTAACAACAAACCCCATTCTACAATGCCCTGATTTCCAGAGACCTTTTGAGTTACAAAGAGACACCTCGGACTGTTGTGTAGCCATTTTAGTTATGCACGCTATTTTAGCATACTAGGCCTGACACTGTGTACTTTAACCTAGATATATTGTATTCAGCTTCATTTATCATTTTAACAATAGCCACATTTGTGGTCTTGTTTTATTCCTCGCTATCTACCTGAGTCAGCACTACCTTCTCAAACAAGACATTCTTTTTCACTCTGTGCTTCTATCAAGGCTGCAGTAAGATAGGTTGCCGGTGAACGTGGTAAAAGTGTTGTCCCCGGTATTCATAGAAAAACACACATCTTTACATAGGGACATTTTCTCAGAACATCAGCTGTTTTATTATAAAAACACTTACTTTTCCCTTACACGTTAGAGGGAGATTCCAGCCGGAGGACTACGACTGTCGGCCGATTGCTGAACACTTTGCTACAACTGCTTGTGCATACTTCAGGCCTGTGCTCAGGTATGGGGGATGATGTCTTCCCAGGGGAACCTGAAGGGCAGAACTATAGCTTAACATAGTGTTAACAATCTGCCTAGAAGGTCCCTGGGGGGTCGTACGTCACATGAGTGCCTTTTCGGAACCCAAATATATGTTCCAGATCATGATGGAGCTGGTGAGAATGCGGCAGATACACCCTTTGACATAAATGAATGTGTCACTGTATTACAGGAAATGCAACAGTTCTGTGATGACAATGCTTCTGCCAGTGCTGCCTCCACAGGAATTAAGGATGTACCTGTAACGCCTAGAGGCTGGATTCCTAAAGTTGGGGATCTAGTACGTGAAAAGGTTGCTGTCAAAAAGGAGTTTGGTCCTTCTCATCGTGCACCAGTCCGAGTCATGGGAATGCACGGTACCAGAACTGTCATTCTACTACAGTTGGCCGGTGCCAAAGAAAATCGCTTTGTATCTATCTAGACTGTCAAGTAACACCATGTGGCCAATCCTGCACAGCAGACCAAGCGGAACAGCCATTAATTCCCGAATCCCTCTCACTACTGGTCAAGAAGTTCCTTTACAAGTTGTAAGCAGTAACACTGACACCTCTCCGAGCTTGAGGAGGGTGGAAAATTATCTTGCATTATTTCCACTAACATCTGTTTCAACAAATAATACAGAAAAAATTGATCGATTTGACACAACTTCAACACAGACTGATGGTGTCATTTATTTGGAACCACCACAGGAAACACCCACCAGTTTTCCACCTACAAACACGGCTCCACCTTTTGCACAAACTGCTTCTGGATACTTTACCAACATCAACGACACTGTTTTGGACTCATTTGCCTCTTCTACACCTGAACTGTCAAAAACACATAAGCTGAACTGGCTTAAATCAAATTATTTTATTATTCCATGGAACTATCTGTGGCTGTCTTTGACTGTACTGGCTTTCCTCCTTTGGATTGGATTTTTTATAACATTCTTTTTATTGATACATGGTCATTTTCTTCCTGCAAGATCTACAGTTGAACTGGTGGATGAGGTCCTAAAACCACATTTTTCTTCTCACAAGGTCCGCAGAGACTAGTCCTTTGTAAACATTTCTGCTATACCAATTCCTGATGGGATTGTTTGGGATAAAGTAATATTTGATATATACGACCCTATAGAGGTCATTCAAATACCATATGTGTTTAAACTTTCAATGAACGATGTAATAATACCCAGAGTTGTTTCTGATGATTAGGATGTGAAAACAGCTGATTCTACGATGATTGATTTGCAGTATTACACTGTATTAAAAAACAAAGATGTTTACCAACCTAAAGAGAATTATGGTGATTTGTTTTGCTATAATTATTATGAGCAAGTACCCCAAAGACTGTTTTTAATTACACACAATGGAAACATTGTCCGACTCCACCACAAGGGAGTTCTAAAACATACTCTGATAAGTTTGGATATTTTTCTGGGCACAATGTTAAAAATGCTGAGTCATATTACTTTAATTTGCCATCAATTGAAAATGTACAGGTATTATTGAATAATACGAAATTCATTTATTCAGATTCCTTTGTTTTCCGCTTGACTATAGAAGGCTATGAATATTGTCTGAAGTCAATTGACTTAAAACGTGTGTGGGGAACTAAACATTGGCAAATACGAGGGAAGGAAGCTTTATTTAGAGCATGCCAGATACCTGTTCAAATAATATTTTTAAAGAAACTGTACAACAAACAAGTTGTTTAGGCTTAGCTAAGATTAAGGAATCGAATGTGCCCAGTATTCCTGCCTCTGCAAAACTTCACAAATGGCAAAATTATATCAATGCAACTGAAGATCAGCTCGATGAATGGGTCCACAATGGTACATTTAATGCTTCACTGTCACGTCCTGGTGGGTGATTATTGTGGCCAATAGATACCAATAGGTGTCATAAACGTTTTCTAACATCCACAGGGGGTTTTAGAACTAGTAGGCGGGACCCTCGCTATATATCATCCAAACATATGGTATAGTAACAACAAACAGTTTAGGGAAACTATGCCAGCAATGGCTGAAGAGTTCCTCACTAGATGGGGTTAAAGAACACCTCAGTCTCCTGTCTAATAGCACGGATGTGCAGGACTTCCTGTTAGGCCCCAGAAAAAAATGCAGAAGGCGCTTCTTATGTGAAGTATTTAATGACATTTGGAAGCTTTCTCAACAAGAAAGTGCTGCCCGGTTAAGGCAAATAGACCAGGAAAATTTACAGAAGGCATTAGCTGTTGTAGATAATGGGATGAATACCCTGTCCGACTGGATATACACCCTAAATAATATTGGGTCAGATGTAGCAAAGGTTTTTACCCATTCTGTGTCTATGGGAAAAAGTGTTCGTACATATGGCCCATTGTCTCTTCTGCTATAGACATAATGCAAACTGATTTGTCTTCTTTACACCATGGACAAAGTCAACTGAGGTCCATTATGCAGTTTGGTTGGACAATTCAAACATTGAAGGCAGGTCGCGTTCCCTGGCAACATGTTTGCGCAATATTTTCTACATTTAATTTAATGTGACAACAACAACTAATGGCTAAGAAAGATACAATGTATGTCATGTTAAACATCGAAAAGTTAGAAAAGTTGCCTTTTACTGTGGCTGAAATACCATCTGCTGAATGGTTAATACACGGTGTCATTAATCTGCCTATTTCCACACTACAATTCACGTCCTGTTTAAAACACATTCCAGTGGGCAGATATGAAAGGCTGGGAGATAGTTACATCCGTGAGGTGTGGGAACTACCCTTCTCGTACAAGTGTCTCAGTGGCATGAAAGAGGTCTTTCTTAGTGGTAATGAATGCAAGACTTCTGTCAGCCATTCAATGGTTTGTAAACAGCTGTCCTTGCAAGGGGTGTGTAATGCATCTGCAGCAAACTTGGCTTGTTATCTGAAGGGGGCTCCAAACCCCTTGGTAAGATCTGTGTTCCAGGTGCTTTAAAACAGCAGCTATATTCTCCTCAATGGTGAAGAATGTTGTGGGATGCAAGCCAGAGTAGTTTATGTTGTTTCGGTCTCTAAGGTTGTTACATGCTGCGGGAACATACTTTTCCTCCCACTAGACTAAAAGAGGTAGCTGACATCTGGCCCCATATTGCTAATTTGTGAATTATGACAAGTTGAGTAGACTCAAAGCTTTATTGTTTCAAAAACATGTGGCCCTTACTTCTGCACATGAGACCTACGCACTTCCAGTGGCAAGGTCGTCAGCAGAGATACAGTCCCTTTTAAGTACCAACTTAACGAGACACTTTGGTGAACTCGTCGGATGAATATTTAATGCGTCCACTACTACTGGAATCATAAATTTCTTTAAGGCTGTTGGTTCTGGCTTCATTCACACCTTCTCCTCCATATTCAGTTTAATACCATCAGCCATCCACTCAATATTCTCCAGTATTTTTGGGGGATTTCCAATAACTTTATTTAGAATACTTGGCATTTTGCTATTGCTCTTTTTTTATGCACAATGGCTTTCTGACCGCAGCAAGGAGGAATGATGGCGCTCCCACCGCCAGCTGTGTCATGAATGCATGATGCAGTACTTTGGAGCAACACTCCTGGAGCAATTGGAGTGTGACTGGTCCCTGTCATTCAGACTGGGTTTGCATTGTATGCATCCCGTGTTTCAGTCCCTTTGGTGCTCGTTCGAACATGCACTGAAAGTTTGTCTTTCTACGCAGCACTTGCTTTCATTGGACGCTGATCTGTTGATGTCCAGCCAGAGGAGCACAACTGTATGCTGATTGCTGAAAGCTTCGCTAAAGCTGTTTGTGCAGACTTTAGGCCTTTGCTCAGTTATGGGGGATGATGTCTTCCCAGGGAACCTGAAGGGCAGAACTAGAGCTTAACATGCTGTGCTCTATTATAGCCTAGGTAAGAATTAGTTTGTCGACTCGAGTGACAATATGGTAGCGTTATTTCTGTGCTTCACTCTCCTTGTCACAATTCTAATTCTGTCATGTTGTATCATCCCGGTTTTTGCAGCGCACGCTTTGTTATCAAAGATGCAGTTGCTTCATTAAAACCCTATTGAAACATATAGTGCCTCTGTTTGTCATTGTGTATGTGAGACTAATGTAACTGAGAGAAAACAGATGAGACCTGAGTTACCACGATTTCTTTGAGGATTCAATTATGTGATGCGCTCGGCTGCCTGATCATCCCTGCTCTTGGGTAGAGATGAAGCACTGCTTGTTAGCCAGAGCAAAACCCAGATTAGGGCGACAGGTGTCACCTGTAGTGGGTTCCTACTCAGTCTCCCACACCACAGGCGATTCTGCCGCTCAAATCCAGTAATTTCATTAGAATAATTAGAGCCTACGTGACAGGACCTCGGTCTGGGTGCAGTACTCTCACAGGAAGACGAGAAAGGACTTGCACATCCCGTGGTTTACATAAGTAGAAAGTTATTACTGAGAGAGAGACATTACCCCACCTCAGAGAAGGAATGCTTGGCCATAAAGTGGGCTATTGAAGCTTTAAAGTATTATTTGCTGGGAGGTCCTTTTACCCTGATCACAGACCATGACCCATTGACTTGGTTAGCCTGCCATAAAAATACGAACCCTAGAGTGTTACGATGGTTCTTGGCCCTCCAACCTTTTGTACTTCAGGTTCAACATGCTCCAGGTTCCCATCTAACCAATGCCGACTATTTTTTGAGAAATTCAGTTGATTTAGGGTTACAACAGCCACTCGCAGGGGGAGGCGAATGTGATGGGGAACTAAACCCCGCCCACGTAAATATGGAAACGGGGCGGGCTGAAGGCAGAGTGCCCCAGGGGGGCCAGAAAGAGTGATACGTCCTAACATTGGGACGTAAGGAAGAAAGCGGAAGAAAATGCCAACGAGGATGAGGAGAAGATGCCGAACGCAGATGAGGAGGAGGAAGAAGACACCAGAAAGGAGAAAAAGGAGGCAAGAAAAGGACAGGGGAGAGTCAGCCAGGAACAGGAGGAGAACTCAACCAGAGGAGAAGAAGGAGAAGATGAACGAGAGTTGGGAAGAAGCACAGCAAGGAAGTTGGACCGTTGAGCAGGAGGGAGGAAGAGTGAAATAGCCAAGGAAGGAGCAGGAGGGGCCCACGGAAGAACCAGCCCAGCAGAGAAACAACGAGGGCCCCAGAGACAGAACACAGAAGCCAGCCATGTCTCAGGAGGGATGTGTTCTCACTGGGGAAGCATGCTGACTGGTGTATGATCGGAGACACAGTGCATGCAGACACATTTGTTATTTTTATTTTTTATTCTTTGATATGGACACACACTCCTCACTAAAAATACCCACTCCACCCCTTATGATATATATATATATATTTTTTTTTTTTTTCCTTTCTTTTTTGGAAATACACCACATATTGAACAAACAAACTTACCTGTCATTGGTTCTTTTCTCTTTCCATTTTCCCTTCCCTTCTGCATTGTATACGTGACCGAGGGCTGACACTTACCAGAGGACCGAAACCACCTGATAGAGAGGAAAAAGAAAACAAGACAAACAAATAAGTGGCGGACTAACTGAACTAAATTAAAAAGTATACACTATTGTAGAGAAAACAAGAAATCCCCTTTAATTGACACTCATTCATATTCATTATTTGGCCTATGCTGTACTAAAAACACCTGATGTAGATAAGAAATCTCCCTGGAAACCTCTTACATGTGAGTCACAATTTCTTTTCAGCATATTTGCATCTACGTGACGACTACCACATATAGATTTGTGCCTCTCTCTCTCTCTCTCTCTCTCTCTTCACAATTTTTCCAATAGATATCTGGGCTTCCATAACTTCCAGTCAGCCATTTGTTGCTAGAAACAATCTAATTTATGGGTACTTATGCATTTTTCCATGCTGCAAACTGATTGATGACAGTGTTATCCCTATTCATATATAAGCTTATGCAAGGGAGCGTAGAAGCAAGGGGTGCAGCGATTTCCTCTGTTATTGCAACCTCTAGATCTACATATGTATTCTTGACACTTATTAACTCAAGCAAGGAAGGTCTTCAACATGACCCACGCTGTCCAAAGGTAAAGCAATAACAATCAAAAAAATTGATATGCTTCAGTGGCATCTAGCAATCCATTGTGTCACATGAGCTTTGACATATCATATAAAAAGCTCTATATTCCATTTAGCTGCCTGCCACACTCGTTTCAAAATGCTTTAAGTAATCTTATCCACTTGCAATTGCCATCTCACATTAAATTGCATCTGTTTTTTCCTCGCTGGTTCATTACAAATAGGGAACAGCTATATGCAAATTAATCTTAATCCCACTCTAAAGTACGTCCCATTCCATTCCAATGCAATGCCACATTCTGTTTAAAAAGAAGCACAAGTAACAACAACCATGTTTCAAACTTGGTTGGTCTCTTCATTAAGTTGGCACCTGAGTCTCTAGAGCACAGGGATCTACAAGGCAATGTCTAACCATGTTGTTTCCACTCACACTAGTTTACCTTGAAATACATAAGGTAAATACTTGGGTAAACCTTAACCATTGGTAATTGTGCATTTTTTTACTAACTAGCCATTTTACCATTTTGTGACATTTCTTCTCTATAAGACCATCATTATGAGTATGACAGACTTTGGCGGACAATATGGTGACCAAAATCTCCTGTTCGGACTGGGGTCCCTATAGCGTATTCTGCCAATTACATATTAGTGGGTGTTTTTCCATGTTGTTTTCCAAATTTCTGAGTGAAAACCAAAAGCATTTTCCAAACATTCAGACCAGAAAGTGTCATTTGGAAAGCAGGAAGGGGGTAGGTGATTAGGGCAGGCTGGAGTGTGCCCACAGTGAGTACTGTCTGCATACCTTGTCCAAAAAGAACAAGTGATGGACGGAATGCTGAACAATGTCAAACATTCACATCCAGAACAGAGATCTGGACCTAAATCCATCATTTTTTTGCCATCCACGCTGTTCCAGTTTGGACTCAGCACTATGCAAATCAGTCTTGACCCTCCTGCATACCTTGTACATCGTCAGCAGAAGGGATGGGCTAAGGGCTGGTTCCTGCCCTTAGCCTCTGTCCCTGCTCCATGTCAAAGAGAGTGATGTCTCGAGGCCCACAAGTATAGGGTTTGGAGAGTGCGGAACTGGTAGTTTCAGTCCCAGAGACACTCAAATTGGTGAGAGTTGAATTCCCTGCAGACACCTTAGTAGTATTTCTCTAAGCAGTACTGTTCAGTAAAACTCTGAGTAGCACATTTTACTTCTACATAACAAATTATATGCTTCTTTAGGGTAAGCCATCAATCGTCTTCAAAAGTTGCTTTTGGCTAATCCTTTATCCTGATTTACCTTTAAATATGCATGTGTTACATATACATAATGAAGCTTCTCTTAAGCAGTTTGGTGTAGGCAATCATTCTGAAGTAAGGCACATAGGGCCTGATTCTGACCCCGGCGGTCACGGACCGCCGGGGCCACGGTCGGCGGGAGCACTGCCAACAGGCTGGCGGTGCTCCTCAGGACATTCTGACCGCGGCGGTTCAGCCGCAGTCAGAACAGGAAAACCGGCGGTCTCCCGCCGGTTTTCACCTGTCCTGCAAAATCCTCCATGGCGGCGCAGCTTGCTGCGCCGCCATGGGGATTCTGACACCCCATACCGCCATCCTGTTCCTGGCGGGTCACCCTCCAGGAACAGGATGGCGGTATGGGGTGTTGTGTGCAGGGGCCCCCGTAAGAGGGCCCTACTTTGTATTTCAGTGTCTGCTTTGCAGACACTGAAATATGCGACGGGTGCCACTGCACCCGTCGCACATACCCACTCCGCCGGCTCCATTCGGAGCCGGCTTCCTCGTGGGGAGGGGTTTCCCGCTGGGCTGGCGGGCGGCCTTCTGGCGGTCGCCCTCCAGCCCAGCGGGAAAGCCAGAATGGCCTCCGCGGTCTTTCGACCGTGGAGCGGCCATATGGCGGCTCTCGCCGCCCGCGGGGGTCAGAATGACCCCCAGAATAAGGAAAAGCGAAGACAGGCAATGACCACTGACCTGTGGTGCAGTCAATAATTATTTATTAATAACCAAGTGCCAGGAGACTAATTACCTGCATTGAAGAAAGTGTTTCAATACATATGAACATCGTTAAACAATTGTTTCAAGTCTTACCTAGTAAGTTACATTTTTATGATCGTTTTGGATACCCCTTTCTATGTAATGTTGCTGGTGGCAGAGTGAGATTGTTAAATTTGCAATTGTTGGACCTGACCCTTTTTCAGGGTCATACCTGAACTTTTTGCATCCTTCCTCTTATTTTTTCTGACCAGTTTTTGTTGGCTTTAGGACTCTGAGCACTTTACCACTGCTAAACAGTGCTAAAGTGCAAATGCTCTCTGTGTATATTATATTGATGATTGGTTTATCCCTAATTGGCATATTTGATTTACTAGTAAGTCCCTAGTCATGTGCACTAGAGGTGCCCAGGGCCTGTAAATCAAATCTTACTAGTGGGCCTGCAGCACTGTTTGTGTCACCCACATATGTAGCCCTATCCTGCAAACATAGCTCAGACCTGCCACTGTAATCTCTGTGCGTGCAGTTTTAAACTGTCAATTCGACCTGGCAAGTGTACCCACATTGCCAGGGCCAAACATTCCCATTTTATACATTCAAGGCATGCCTAAGGTAGGCCCTTTGGTAGCCCCATGGGCGGGGTGCAGGTATGTTAAAGGTGGGACATGTACTGATGTGTTTAAAGTGAAATACTGCCAGAATTGTTTTTCACTGTTGGAAGGCCTATCTCTCACACAGGTTAACATGGGGACTGCCTTTGAACATCTTCTAAGTTAAGTTTCCCTTTGAGAGCAGATAGAGAACTTGAGTTTGGGGTCCCTGAACTCACTAAAAATTCACCTTTTGGTAAAGTTGTTTTTTAAATTGTCTGTTTGAAAGGCCACTTTCAGAAAGTGGACATTTTCTTGCTTAAACCATTCCATGGCTCTGCCTGCTTGTGCATTCCCTGTCTGGGTCAGACTGACAGCTGGGCTATTTGTGAATCCCCTCTAGACAGTGAGACAAAGGGAGCTGGGGTGAAGCCTGCATATCCTGATGAGCAATCTGGGCTAGAGTAGAAGGAGGAGTGGTAACTTACACCTGAATGACCTGTGCCTGCCCTCACACAATGCAGTCTCCAAACCCCTGGTGTGTGTCTGGGGACAGGCCTGGGCAGGGCAGGATCTTCTGAATGACAGAGACTTTCCTTTGAAGTTTGCCTACTTCAAAGCAGAAAGGGGTATAGTTGCTGCTTCCACCTGAGGAAGGGGACAAAGACTGGACTCTGTGGTATATTCCTGCTTGTGCAGTATCTCCAAGGGCTTGGACTGAGCTTGCCTACTGTTTTGAAGTCTTGGGCCACTGAAGACTTCCTCTGCCAGCACCTAGAGTCTCTGCTGAGACTCCTGCCTGGCCCTATCTAGTCCCTGGGTCCTTAAAAGGTGAAGATTGAAGAACAAGCACTGAAATCCATGCACAGGGAACCGTGCGGGGACAATTCCGATGCACCACCTGCAACGTGGCTGAAAAGACAATGTGCCACCCGCATCACAACTGCTTTCAATGCATCACCTTCATCAAGGCTAGAGAAACAATGAAACTCCTACTTGCAGCTGCTGAAAATTATGCAAATCCCAAGCAGCCCAGTTTTCCATCACCATGCAGCCACATTTCTCACTCATCATTGCTGGGCGTCAAAATCATCTTAAACCTGCACAGATCTGAGGTGCCCCATCCAGAAATCAACACATCGCTCTTTTGCGGTAGAGAAAAACGATGCATCGCCTACCCGACCGGAGAAGAAATGATGCATGGCCTCACTTGTAAATTAGGAATCGGCTCATCGCGGACTTTTCCGATGCACGCTCGCCTGTGCTGCTTTATTTCTGATACAAACCAGATACTTTGTGTAACAACAAAGTTACCATTGTTTTCTATGGAGTAAGACTCTTTTTACTTTAGAAATTTATATCTTGACTTGTGTATGTTAGATTCTTTCTGTATTGGTCTTGTTTGATTTAGATAAATATTACCTATTGTTCTAAACTGGTGTGGTGTCCATTTTGAAATGTGTTTTCACTATGTTACTGTGTGTGTTGGTACAAATACTTTACACATTGTTATTGAGATAGGCCTGGCTGCTTGTGCCAAGCTACTAAAGGGGTGAGCAGGGGTTATCTGAGTGTGTATCTCCATTGCACTCTCTAGAGTGAGGCTCCCTGCTCAGACAGAGTGCAAACTGACTGCCAACCAGAGACCCCAGTTCTAACAGTAATATGAAAAGTCTAATAGACCTTGCTCACAGGCAGATATACATAAATCAGGTGTCAGGTATATATAATTCCATTTGTTCTTGTTTGATGCATTAATGTTCTCTGGTGCAGTATTCACCTTTTCTATATGAGAACAATTTCCTCTGATGGGGTGAGTGGACAGCGACAAGAAGAGAGAGCCTGAGGGTAGTGGGAAATAATATCATGAACAGACTGCAGCTCAAAGAGATTGCCGTCAAGCTCTAGTCATGGCAGTTACTTTCATTGTTGCCTCCTAAGGTACAACATGCTTCCAATTTAAATCAACCAATTTATGGTGAGCATGCAAATGGCATAAACATCTACATTATTGTTCAGCAAAACAATTTATCTCGCAAAGAAAGGTGGCATATTTTATATCTTTATATCATTCAAGTTCTCTCAGGTAGAGCCTGTCCTTCCATAAGGTGAGGTAAAACAGTACCTTAGTTTGAGACCTGGTAATCACACCAAAATAGGACTGTAGTCAGTGAATACTGTAACTGCTCACAGGGCAAATTCACTTTTCAAATTTGAACCAAAGATTTTGGATGGTGTCATAATTTAATTGCAGTGGTACTGTAAAAATGTATTCACCCGCCGAACTCAATTGAAAGAGACCTTTGTACATGACTTGAAGGCTGCACACAGATTCTGTTTATGTTTGGACCCACAACTGAGGACCAAAAACTAGCGTGACAGGATGAGGCAGTCTCAGATTAGACCGACACTTACGTAGCTTAGTGGTACCCAGCTTAAAATCAACCAAACTGTCAAATTATTTTAAAAATTGCACGTTCTAACCTTTGTCATCTCACATTGGTCAGAACATAGGTCCTCATTTATGTGATTGTGCTACCGGAGCACCATTTTTAGTGATGCTTCAGTGGCGCTGTGCCCTGCTCCATTTCTACAACACAGCCTTAAGCCACTTTACGTGGCTTAACGTGGCAATGTAAATATGGGCCATCCGATGCAGTTTTATGCGGCAAAAGGGTTTGCAATGGATGTTGCTGTGGGCTTTCCCACACAACACCCATTGCTTTTTGACGCTGCCACAGATTTAAAAGAAATTGTAAACCGGAGGCAGCACCAAAAATGAATGCCCCCTCAGGGGTGGCTTTAGAGTGGCACAACAAGGAAAAATGCTTTTATTTCTCCTAGTTTTTTGCTCTTTCTATGTGTGCTGCATTCTACAACTCCATTCTACAGCACACATGGAAGGAGCAAATCACCATTAATGATTGATTTTGTGCAGAAAGCTGTCCCTTTCTGCACATAAACAGTCACCCCCACAATTCAGGCATCCTTGCGCCATGGTGCAAGGGTGGCTGTATTGGCTCTAGGCAGCTGATTTAGAGCCGGTGCAGGGAAAAACATAGGGATGTGCCATATTAATGTAAATACAGTGCATCCCTGTGTTTTTGGAACTGCCACGGCTTGGTGCAGCAAAATTGCTTGTGGCACCCCGGTGCACCATTTCCTACTAAGTGAGGACCCGAGTCTCTTTTTGTAACGAAAGGATGCAATGAAATCATAAATCCAATGACACTCAACAATAAGTGCAATACAGTTAACAGCTAGCTGACTGACATTGCCAAAACATGTTGAATTAATTTTCACCAAAATTGCAAGTTGAGCAAAGATGGTTCATAACATCCAAATCTGGTGAAAAGTCATTCAGAGGTTTTTGCTCTTGGCGAAACAGAATTATTACTACAGAAATGAATATTTGTTCAGCACTTTTAAAACTCTCCTATAAATCTGTGGATGAAACACACTTCAGTAAACTTTGCACAATTGAATTGAACTGTGCCAAAGTTATCATTAGGATCTACAAAATGTGAAAATGTGATTCTGATAGAGAGGAAAATATATCTATAACTACAGTATTGGTTTTGCTATGATATATAGACGTATTACTTATATATTTGGATTTACTGCATTTTTAGAGGACTGCAGTACGGCAGGGCATGTTTGCACATTTGATGTGATGCTGGTCCGCTTGGGTTCAAGAAGTGCATTATTAATGATAAAATGAACAATAATTTTATATATCTCTAACGTGGTACTTGGCTGGGATCTTAACCTAAGGTGAACATAAAGCCAAATTATGGATATTGATCATGTGCTTGAAGACTGATTAATAAATGAACACATGACATTGGTTTGGTTACTATAGCATTTTGTGTACAGACAGCCCTGTCATAAATGAAAGCATGTCTTATGACTATATGGCTCTCCGTACGAGTATTGTGGAATTT
The DNA here is from genome assembly GCF_031143425.1 of Pleurodeles waltl. Classification (NCBI taxonomy): domain Eukaryota; kingdom Metazoa; phylum Chordata; class Amphibia; order Caudata; family Salamandridae; genus Pleurodeles; species Pleurodeles waltl. The sequence goes on from NC_090439.1 coordinate 282,697,187, forward strand.
GGTGTTGGGATACATATTTACAAGCCCTTAATGCCATATTGTGCCACCTTCGAGTCAATTTCTTTTATGCTAAGGCAGAGGTAAAAAGGCCTTTCTCCCACACCGTATTTACAATGTGGTGCATTGCACCACCTTGTAAACCCTTGCAGCAATGTATGTGTGTGCCAGGTATAATGTATGCAAGGGGGACGTTCCGACGCAAGAAGGCCCAAAAAAATGTTGCAGTGAAATTTACAACATTTCACTGCACCATTTTTCTATCATTTTTAATGTCTGCTCAGAGCAGGCATTAAAATGACACACCGATTATAATCAATGGACCTCCCTGTGCTTAGCTGCACAAGCGTCACATTTTTTACTGCTAGTACCACAAAGCACCACACGCCATGGTGTGCCGTATTGTAAATACGGACCAACCATGGTGTCGTTAGTTGGGGCAAGGGCAACACAAGAAAAGTGGCGCATCAAGAACTATGCACCACTTTCTTGTAAATATGCCCCTCAGTGTGCCAGAATCTACAATTCTGGACAGTATTTCCACAGTACGTCTGCTCCAATCTGGTGCTTACAAGTTTTTCTTTCCCCAACATGGGAAATAATACTTGGACCCAGTAATACCAAGTCCTTTACTATTGGGTTTTTCACAATTCCAGGAAAAATATCACTAACTTTTTTGCCTCCTTTGAGCAACTGGAAAGTCTCAGTCAGAGGGTCATTGGGACTTGAGGAATTGACATGATGGGGAGTGGGATGGAGGGCACGCTTGTGCCTGTTTGGGGAGGCATAGTTTGCTCCTTCCATACTTCTGAAGGTGTCTGGCAGAACAGACAGGGTTGATGCCTCTGGGTCTGAAATAATTGGGTTCTGAGGTTGCAGATTTAGGCAATCTGGGGCCAGAGTGACTCAGAATTGTGAGATGCTGAATTCCATCCAGATTTGTCACTTCAGACCAATAACCACAACTTAAAATGAGAGTCTAAGTCTTTAAACCATATGTGCAGGTTTAGGTTGCTAGTACCTTGATTTTATAGCCTAAATATTTTCAAATGTCTGGTGTTACAAGTTTGCTAAAAGAACAGATGATGGACGGAATGTGGAGCAAATCAAACATTCACCCCCAGTCACAGATCTGGGTTAAAGCCATAATTTTTTTCATGCCATGTCATTCCAGTTTGGACCCAACCATACGCAAATCAGTCTTAACCCTGCTCCCCATGGAGACAGTCCAGCCTGCTAATCAGAATGATTTGCCAGTGCTGAACATTATTCCACATGGCAATGTCAGACATATGGCTTTATTTGTTAATGTGCTTGGCTTCGCACTTAATGCTTATGCCGACCACCCCTCCTGGGATCTAGGCTATCAACAAGGACTCTCCAGACACCTCTGTCCGGGCTTTTCTTTCAATCTGACTTCAGATGTAACCCTTCTCCTTGCAGTCAACCGCAAGGACTCAATGTCAGGCGTTTCTTGGTCTTCCTATTTTCCTTTTCCCTTGAGGGTTCCAGGTCAGGGCTAGCCTGGTGATGTTCAAAGTAGGCTTGCGGATGGTGTGATCTACTCAGCCCCAGCATATTATCATGATTTCTTCATGAGCACGGAATTGGAAAGTCTGTTGCCATAGGTTATCTTTGCTGATGGTGTTTGGCCAGCAGATCTTAATGATTTTTTTCAGGAAGGTGTTGATGAACAATTTGACTTTGTTGGTGGATTTTAAGTTGGTATTAAAAAGTCTGATCTTGGCTTGCTGTCTTAAATTCTTGTAGCTCCAGATCATCTTTAGCTGAATGAAGGCAGCCCTTGCTTTGCCTATTCTTGCTTTGACGTTGATGTCTGTGCCACCCTTCTTGTCTACAACACTATCCAAGTAGGTGCAGGCCTCAACCTTTTCCAGTGCATCGTCTACAACAGTGACCTTAGTTGTGCTGGCGGTGGTAGCTTTCAGGAGTAAATGTTGAGGCCAAGTTGTGCTGCCACCTTGTCAGTTTTCTCTTGCATCAGCAGATGCATGGAAGAGAGTAGGGCCAGGTCATCTGCAAACTCCAGGTCATCGAGCTGGGTCCAGGGTGTTTGCTGGATGCCCTTTCTTCTCCTTGCTGTGGATGTCTTCATGATCCAATCTATGACCAGTAGGAAGGGAAAAGGCAGGAGCAAACAAACCTGGCGGTTTACAGTAAGGCTTCTGTGAATTGTCCTTCATGGACAATATTGCAGGTCACTCTCTTGCCAGAGTTCCTGATGATCCTTATGAGTTTATCTGGTATACCATATTGGCAGAGGAGTTTCCAAATGGTTTCTCTGTCCACATTGTCAAATGCCTTCTCATAGTCAGTGAAGTCCACGTAGAGAGGGAAGTGTATTCACCTTGAGCTTGAGCTTTTCTTTTTTCTGCTCTTGTTTGGCTGATGTTGACAGCAGCTTTTATTTCCTTCCCCTATTGGATTTTGCAGAGATTCTTGGTGGAGATCCACTCTTTATGCTGGTATTTTTTTGGGGTCCAGTACTTCCTGGCAGGGAGATGTCACTGTTTTTTTGATCTTCTTTCACATACTTTCTACTGGGTCTCTGTCATCCTCTAGTTCTTGCAGGACTTGAAACTTGTTATTGAGGATGACTAAGTATTCACTTCATTTCTGTGCATCTTTGTGAAGGGTGATGTTATAGCACTGGTGTTGGTTAGTTGGTTCCATCCACTCTTGATTTAGATTTATCTTCAGCCTGGCCACAACAAGGTAAAGATCCTTTCATTATTTTCACAACACGCAGGGTCCCTTTTGGAACTTCTGGGCAATGCAGACATGGTCAATCTGATTCTTTGTTAAATGGTCTGTTGACATCCATGTTGCCTTCTGTATTCTTTTATGTGGGAATACACTACTGCCTATTAACAGATTGTTCAGGGCACAAACATCTATAAGCCTTTCACTATTATCTTTCATATTGCCAAGACCATGGTTGCCCATGACTTCTTCCTATTCAGTGTTGTCAGTTCCAGGCTTGGCATTGAGGTCCCTCATCAGTATAGTGCTGTCTCTTTCAATGCATTTCTCTAGGATGAACTGGAGTCTGTTGTAAAATTTTCCTTTTTCTTATTCTTTGCTGTAATTTTTAGGTAAATAGCATTGGATAATATTCATGTTGATCCTATATTTCTTTCTACAGAAGGTTGCTGTGATGATTCTAGGACCATGGGCTTCCCATCCCATCAAAGCTCTGTTGGCTACTGGTGTTTGCCTCAGTGCTTTTCCTTGAGTATGCTGGGCATTCTCTTACTCATGCCCAGAATACTGTAGCTTTCCTCCTGGAGCCAGTCTTTTCTGTCTGGACTATGTCCATATGGTCTCATTGAGACTAACAGGGCAAGAAGATACTTTTTCATCTCTGCTGCCACATGGGCTGTCATGCCTGCCTTGTACATGCTCCTCATGTTTCATGTCCCGATGGTGATGGTTGTAATCAAAAGCAGGTGGATCAGCTTTGTAGCTTCCAGGGATCTCTAGCTTTCATTGCAAGGAGTCATAGCTCTTCGTGAAGGAGATTCCTCTCTCCCTAAGGCTGAGATATCTTTTGGTTGACATTTCTGCAACCAGGTTTTCCTATACGGTGGGGTAGCTAGCTCCATCCCCATGAAGTAAGTTATGTGTCAATGTAGTTGACTGGTTAAGTGTATGTGTGTGTGTGTGTGTGATTATTTCTGTGTTTGTAGATTTGTGTGATTTTTGCAGATACCCTCCCTGTATTTTGCACATATGCAATTCCTTGTGTGCATATATGAGTGTGTGTGTGCATGTGCACACAGATGTAGTTGTGAATGTAGTCATACATAACGCTGTATGTTCTGAGTGTTTGTTTGTGTCAGTTTATGAATGTGTGTGCATGTATGTTATGTACGCTAAAATGTATATCTGTGAATGTGTTTAGGGTTTGTTATGTTTGGTAATGTGTGGTTAGTAGATTTAAATATAACTTAGAATTTTATATGTGCATGACAGTATCTGTGTTGTTATTGATCCTTTGTGATTGTCTTTGTGTGTGTAGCCTCAAATGCATGTGTGCAAGTTTGTCAATGTATGGCTGTGTGTCTGTTTGAGAGTGGATAATTCTTTGTAATTGTGTTTTTGGGACTGAGTAAAAGCATGTTAATTGTGTGTTTGAGAATAAGGCCCTCATTACGATCCTGGAGGACGGGGGAGAAGTTGCGGTAATACCGCCAACAGGCCGGCGGAAAAAAATGGAATTGTGACCATGGCGGTTACCGCCATGGTCATCTGCCACTTCTCCACTCTGACCGCCTGGGCTGTGACTACCGCTGGGCTGGAGACTTCGGTCTCCAGGCCAGCGGCCGTCACCAGACCGCCAGCGGTATCAGAACCCTGCATACCGCCATGGATTTCGGCTGGTTTGGAACCGCCACAAAATCCATGGCGGTAGACACTATCAGTGCCAGGGAATTCCTTCCCTGACACTGAGAGGGGTCTCCCCCCCAATCTCCCATCCCCGAGTCCTCTCACCAGACCCCCTACCCCCCTGCAAGCCCCCAAAGGTGGCAGGACCCCCTCCCCACGCCCACCCCCAACATGCACATACACACACTCCTACACGCACACATACACTACAACAACACATACCTGCACACATACAAACAGACATGGACACAGACCGACCCGCACACATTTCCCATACACACCCCCTACATGCATACACGCACTCACACACCTCTTCTACATACTCACACGCACATCCCCATGCACGCACACAACACACAACACCCCTCACCCCCTCCTCTAACGGACAACCAACTTATCTTGTCCGTTGATCCTCCGAGAGGGGACGGGATCCATGGGGGCTGCTCTGCTGCCAGCACTCCATCACCAGAACACCGCCACACCAAATCATGGGACGTGATTCGGTGGGCGGTGTTCTGAAGACGGTCGGTGGAGGTGGAGCAGCCTCCACTTCCCCGCAGACCGCCAGTATGGCTGCTGGCGGCTCTCCATCCAAAAAAGGACGGAGGGCTGCCAGCAGTCATAATACGATGCACCTAAAACCACATGCACTGGCAGTCTTCAGCACAGCTGTACCTCGGCTGTCTTTAAAAAAGACTGCTGAGGTCGAAATGAGAGCCTAAGTGTTTTATTATACTCTTTCTGTTTATGTGTGTTTTTGACTGTGAGTTTGATTCCATTGGGTGCAGACTGCATTGCATACTTTTAATTGTGTATAGGGTGTTAAGTATGTGTGGGCATGTGTACATTTTTGCATATCTGTGTGTATTTGTTCTCTACATTTTTATCTAGGTGCTTGATTATTCCTAAGGGACTAGCAACCTGAAGGCCCTTGTCCCATTACTCTCTTCCAAGACACTGAATCCACTCAAACGCAAAAACACTAGGATGCTAAGTACATTTGCCCCCACAACAGTCTTACAATCTACATACAATAGGTAGGGACCACATGACAGGCCAGAAAATCAATTCCCATATACATTCTATTTGTAATGAGTGCAAATTGTTTAAAAATAGTGGACCTGTGACTGGGAAAATAACTTCTGGAAAAATGACAATATAGTAGGTAAGGCATGGACTCCCTACAATACAGCAGAATCAGGAAGTGGTTCTGAATCTGCCAATATGCCTTGATGTCTTCAACTAAATGAGGCGTGTAATCTGCTTGATGGAACATGATCACCTATCAATATTTCAAGTATATATTTTGGTTGAAACTGTAAAATTGATCTTTCTTGTCAGTCAGTAATGAAGAATATATGAGGAAAATGATGAGCAGAATTACCTGCTGTTCTGTAAAGAGTGGTCTCTAGAAAGAAATGAGCTGCCAGGGTCAGAGGAGCTTCTCTAGGGTCAGGTAGAAGCAAATCATCTGCAAAAAATATAAAACAGATTGCACAGGTGCCAACCTCACAGATTCCTTTTTCCTTTTAGAGGTAAGGAAAGATCAGGGTTTCTATTATTGAAGGCACAGCTGGCCTTTCCATTATAAACATTAGACCTGGTGGCAGATGTGCAGCCCCAGTGGGAGTGTTGGGGGTGCCACACCCCCAAACAAATGCATTTTCTGCTAAATTGTTGGGTACAGGTGCTTTGGGACGGGTATAGTGAGGTGTATGTCATATTTAACCAGGAACTTTGACACACACAGAGACAAAAATGCACACACACTCTTTTGAAAGTTTAAAAAAAGTATTTTTGTTTACACAATGTTTTGTGTATTGTTTTTTCCTCACTTAGGACACTACAAATCTGCATTTCTCTACCTTTGCATTGCCCCTTAAGCCCATCTCATGACCCCTTATTGTCATTTAATATGTTTTAACATTATATGGCTGTGTGATTGTTGGAAAACCTACAACTCACCCCTTCCCAATCTTACTGACCAAGCTATGCCCTTGCCTGGTGGCCCACCCATACATAGCACGAAATTTAAACTGATGATTATTAAAGGGTGACAGTCAAAGGTTTTTCCACGGTAAGTACCAAATACAAGTCTGAGTTCAGCGCCGGCCCAGCTGTTTCCAACCAGCACTGCTGTCAGCCCGTCAGGAACTCTGATCCCAGTGAAGATGGCGGTAGGTTGGCGGGGCTGCCAGCCAACCTCATAATGTGGCGGTCGGACCGCCACAGCCTCTGAGGCCCAACAGCAGCCACAAGTGTGGCAGTCCTTAGACCACCACACTCGTAATTAGGCCCTTAGATCCCCACGAAGCAGGTAATGTAGGTAGGTAGATGGAGTGTGACTATTTGCCTGGAAATCAGAGGCTGCGGCCTGTGATAATTTGTCGGGCTGATTCACCACACTTCTGGATTTACATGCTTCTCTCATTTCATTGTCATTGTACTAAATCTCACCGAAGTAGCGAACATGTATGAGTTGAAAGATAGACAAAACATTTAGTTTAAGATATTGCAGCACATGCAATGTCAAATTCAGCCTGTTATTGGCCAAATAACTTATTAAGATGTGAAATTGTATTGGCATCACTCATGCAGTTCCTAAAAAAACAACATAATGACTATAAAACATGCAAATTCCAGCTGAAATTGAAGCTACTATTAATTGTGCACAGGCCACCAAAAATGGGTGAATGATTATTTTACAGCTAAGTGAAAAGTCATTAGTCTCTTAGAATAGGTATATCACCATCTTTCTGTATTGAAGACTCTTCTTTACTTACTATCACATTTACATGTTTAATTCTTGAGATAATTTTTGGATAGTAAAATATATGTTCGCTTTATGAATGGCACATTGTAAACAATTAGGTTGTTCATTGACTGGGATGTGAGTCCTGGTCAAGCAACAACCACAATCCATTGCAGGGTGAACCACCAAAGGTCACTAAATTAACCTGTGCTTTACCCTGGGTAGCTTGGCACTAAAAGCAGGCAGGCTTAACTTAGAGGAATTGTGTAAAGTATTTATGCAGCACAAAAACAGTTATAAAGTGAAAACGACAACACAAGAACATTCCCACACCAATTTATAAATGTATTGTAAATTTGAATAAATTATTTGACACCAAAATGACAAAAATCCAACCAATAGAACCAGTGTTATGAATTTCCAAAGTTTTCGTAAAAACTAGCATTTAAAAGATCAAAGCGCCAACCGCTGAAATCTAGTTGTGCAAGACCAGGTCAAAGTACAAAAATATGGCATGGATTGTGCCTACCTTTGGACTCAGAAAAAAGTCTGAGAAAACATGTTCTAAGGATGTAAAGTTCAGCAGCCCAATACTCCAGGAGGTATCCAAGGATGGAGCATCATCATCTGCAAACCTTAGGTTGAAACCATGGTGAAGATTTCGACATCCTGATTTTGGCCCTGATTACAAGTACGGCAGTCCTGGGACCCATGGTGGTGGTCTGACAAATGCCTCCTCAGCAGTCCGACGACCAGATTACAAGGATGGCGGTCAGACCTCCACAAGACAGCTGCAACCCCGGGATCTCGAATCATATGACATCAGCAGTAGGGAAAGCTGTGGTCAATCATGGGGGGGGCGATGTGGGCACTGCCGTACTGATCACAGCCTGCCTTTCCACTGAGCTTTTCATGGCAAGCTTGGCAGAAAGGCAGGGAAAGGGCCACTAACAGGGCCCTGAGGCCATTTTGCCTATTGGGCAGTGTGGCTGGGGGCATATGTTGTGACCCACCTATTACCTGCACTGTTGGTGCAAACTTTTGCCATGCACAACATTGAGGACGACAACAGTCTGCCTGAGGTGCTTCTGGCACTGTACTTTGGCAGCATATGCTTCAGGCTATCTTTCTGAGCTGAAGTATGCTGCCGCAGTCACACCATCACAGACACTACTACCAGCCTGGTGGTAGTGTTCTAATACAGCAGTGGGGAGGTTGCCAGCTTACCGATGTCCTCCCAATCCCCTTACTTGTGGTCTGGCAGTTGTGCCGCAAAACTCCAAATCGGGGCCTTAGTCTCTTTTTTGGAATTAAAAATCTCCAGTGGGATGAAGGAGAGGGCTGTAGCCAAAGACAATTCCACGAGGCTGGATACCCCTTTGGCAAAGGATGGCTAAACAAGATTTGCTGCTGATGAGAACGTAGCAGGAGAAGCTGCAAACTCATTCCGAGCGTTGAGGCACCTCTGTTGGCTAAGTGAGTGTGTTATCTCGGTCTCCTCCTGGTTTTAAGTACAATGTTTTGGCTAAAAAGTTTCTAAGTCTCCAGTTTTGGGATTTGGCTACCTCAGCACTTTTAGTACCTCACCAGAGATCTAGGAGTGGTGGGACAACACTTGGGGATTCAGGATACACTCAGGCTGGGTCCAACTGCTGGTTCAACGTGGTGGGAGTATTTTGTGTTCCTGTGACTCTGAACAGGAGGCCAGGAAAGAAGCCGTTGCATTCACTGTGGTAGCTCTGGGTTCAGGAGAAGATGCAGGGCTCAACAACAGGGCTATACTCTGAGGGTTCAAGGAAGGCTCCAGGAATCAAAGCAATCCTTCCAGGTCCAGCAGAGCAGTCTTGCAGAATGCACTACAAATCACAGCAGCAGGTCGTCCTCTGAGAGTCCTTCCCCTGGTCCTAATGTGAAGTTAAGAGGGGGTTTAAAGATTCTATTTTATACCCTGGTGTCTTTCCTCTGGAAGGTGGGAAAAGCTTATAGAAACTTTTTTTTAATTGTCTGGAAGTTTCTGACTCTGCTGCCTTGGCTCCAATCTGCTGCAGTGACAATGTGGAGATGACAGGTCCTTTGTTTGAAGGCAGAGTACACTCCATTGCATGCTGGGCCGTACTCAGCTCTGCCCCTCATCCTGCCAGTAGATGGCCCATTTATGCACACAGACCCCCTTCATTGTGAAACTGTCTGAGAGGGATTCACGAGGTCTAGCTGTCAGTTTCAACCAGTTATGTGACCAAGACAGGCTGCAAGCACAAAGGGCTAGGGGGAGGAAAATGTCAACTTTCTTAAAGTGGCAGTTTCAAAATTGTAATTCAAAATCTGACTTTATTATTAAAGATGATTTTTTGTAGATACAAAATGTGATCTGGATACATACCTAGTCCAAATCAAATTTTAACACTTATTAAATGTAATAAGGCAACCTAATGTTATCCTACGGGACAGATAGGTCACACAATAGTGAAAAACGAATTTTGGAGTTTTTCACTATCAGGGCATATAAAACCTAAAAGCACATGTCCAACCTTTTAATTTCAAATGTGCCCTGCCCTATGGACCTCCACAGCCTACCATGTTTTAGTGTGCTTCTTAAGTGGATGACACAATAAGTGCTGCAAGCCCACTAGTAGCATTTAATTTACAGGAACTTGGTATACAATATACCACTCTACAAGGGATGTACAAGTATATTAAATAGGCCAATCAGGTGTAAGCCAATCAAAACATGTTTAGAAAAGTGAGAACAAGCACTTTAGCACAGGTTGTCAGTAGTAAAGTTCACAGAATCCTAAGACCAAGAAAAACTAATTCAGCAAATATTGGAGGGTACAAGTTTGGACATGACCCTGCAGAGAGGGCCAGGCCCAAAAAACATAATATAGATATTGCATAATTAAGCCATATTAAAGTGGTACGATATGTTCTGGAAAGTGGGTTACAGGGCACATTATTTTGTAAAGTCAATATGCTGTGGCTAACTTTACGGCTTCATCCATCGTACTGAATCCTTGGGATGAAATTAAATTACTGAGGCATTGCAGCATGCAGTTGTATGCATATTAGCTTTGCAGTAGAGATAAGCAGCACTAAACAGTTCCCTAACACACTAAACAGGTACAGAATCAACACAAACTGTGCAAACTTTCTTCATACACATAGACCAGGAGAAGCAAGAGGAGCAGAACATCACACATATAAACACAGACAGCCCAAGGTGCAAAAGAGAAAGGTTTCCTGGTGTCTCAGCAGACAGAAATCATACACACACAGACACTGAATATAACACAATAAAGACAGTTTAAATCACTCTCACTCACAAAATGGAAAATTATTATGCAGAACAGTATCTCGTTTGAATTAATACATTTTTAAAAATGTAAGAGCCGGGCACCTGTAATCTAAAAAAAAACCTCTTGATTCAAAATCCTAACAAAAGGTATGTGTTTTGCTTTGGGAGTTGGTTTCTGAAAAAAAGTTTGAAGTTTGCTGACTGATTATCAAAACAAATGTACAGAGATGACTGGTGGACTTGTTTATCTCTAAATTTGACAGACGGTTGCCTGCCAGGGTATCAGAGATGCCCTAATGAACAGAGTGCTGCTCATCAAGCAATAAATCAGGCCCATACTTCCCTGGTTCATGGCATTTCTTTGCAGCCCTATATCCCAGTCAAATAAGTTTACCTCTTCTTAAGCATTAATACAGTGTTCGGACAAAATATTGTTCCAAAAGTATTTAGTTGCTGAAATACTGAGTTTTAAATATTGTGACGCACAAATAATGTGAGCAAAAATATTGTTGACAAAAATATTGATGTTTTAATGGCAGACATGTTGTTTTTCTAAGCTTCTTTATGTGTATAATAAATATTTTAATTGTCTATGTTTGATATTATTTGTATAGTTGTTGTTAATGTTTTTAAATATAGTTTGTAATTTTAAGGTATTTATAATTTTAATTTAATTGTGAAATAGTAACTTGGAGTGTTGTAGCGGGTTGTGAGGTTTGTTGGGGTACAGGGTAGGAAGGTAATTAACTATCAATAATTTAGATTTTTCTAAGTTAATATTAATGATTTATTTGATTATTAATTATGCAAATTATTCAAATACTATTTTTTACACTGTATTTTAGGTACTGGTTGTTGGGTTTGGAAGGGTGCCGGGTTGGAAGTTAAATAATAAATCATAAACTATTAATTATTTATAAAGTATTAATTAATTAATTGTTAATTATCTAAATTGTGTAATTATAATGTTTAATTTGCATTTTAGTTGTGGGTTGTTGGGTTTGTAGGGGTATAGAGTTGGAAAATAATTAAATAATGATTGATTAATTATATATTATCTGTTTATAATTAATTTACTGTTAATTATGTACATTGTGTGATTACTATAATTTTTAAATTTAGATGTATGTTTAATGTGTTACTATAGTGTGGGAATTTATTGAAATAGTTTTTAAATACATTTTTGCCACACATTAATTATTTAAAAAATTATAATTCTTTTAATTGTTTAATAATTTTTTAATGTATATATTTAATTTTATGTTAATAGTTTCATAATTCTATGAAAATAATATTTGTATTAAAATAAGGTATGTGTTTGAAGTGAAGTACTTTCCCTGCTGTTGCACAGACTGGAGTGGTAATAGTAAATTCTATTTCTCCTGAGTCCAACACTTTCCCTACTGTTACACTGACAGAGTGGGAATAGTAAATGTTACCCCTCCTGAGTCTAAAACATTCCCTACTGTTGCACTGACCAGAGGGGCAATAGTAAATGTTACTGCTCCTAAGTTCAATGCTTCCCCTACTATTGCAGAGACTGGAGTGGGAATAGTAAACTTTACCTCTCCTGAGTCCAACGCTTCCCGTACTGTTGCACATACTGGGATTAGTAAATGGTAACTCTCCTAAGTCCAACACTTTCCCTACTGTTGCACATATTAGAGTGGGAATAATACACAGATTTTGATATCTGTAGAACAGTCTGAACAACCTCTCTAAAGTTTTGCATGAAATCTTGACCGTTCACAATTGTGACATATAGTACACAACAGCTGTTTTCAATGAGAACAGCTTTTCGAATTTAACTTCTTTAGGTGAAAGTTTTCCTTGAGCTCTTGTACAAGTTTGTGCTTCAATGGTTTGATTGTAGCATCTCCATCAAGTAATGCATTTGTTGGAAGAAGATCATGCAACAGAATGCCCTTGATAAAGTTATCCCTTTCTTTTGCTGCATCCATCTGTCTATGTGCTTGCAAAAGTATGTATTTGTAACTTGTTTTGTAGTGGCTGGTTGGACGAAACTCTTACAATGGCATTAAAAGCATGGAGGTTTTGCTTTAGTGAGTATGTCAACACCTTTTTACTCTTTTAATACAAATCTCTTCTGCTTCGGTCCGGTGTATAGTCTTGATCCATGTTCTAAGACACCTAGTAGATGTGTCTTTATATTGTTATCCACATATTGTTTGGTCACAACACTGTATAGTCACACAGGCTCAGTCATTTAAAAGGGGTTTCCTGGCAGCAGCATGAAATGAAGAAGGTTGTCAACATGCTTATTAAAATATTTGTTCCCCTCTTTTTTCCACAAGTTTGCGATGAAGAACAGTTTCACGATGGTCCATTAATTTTGATCTGTCATCTCTCTGAACACATTGCAAATGGAGAGGACTCCATGGTAAATTAACCATTGAGCAATATATTCACTTTTACGTGTCTGACCAACAATTCCCTTAGAATTTTTCTGAGATCTCTGGATCATTTGTTCCAGTTTCATATCTGGAGCAACAGCAGTAAACCTTCCCTCTCTGTCTTTCACCAGAAAATGTCTTTGGATGAATCTTCTGCAGAGGCATGGTTTTTCCACCTCTAGCTTCTTCACTCTTTTCAAATACCAGGACCCATAACTCAGGTAGATTATCCAATCAAATTCACAAAACAAAGTAAACAGTGACTCCACAAACTTCATATGCAGCTCCCAATCACTTTCCTAATCAGCATGTATCCAATGTTTCACTAGAGCTATCATGTGTAAAAAATATCCCCAGTACTTACAAAGTTCTGATTTTTCTTCACATTCTTTGACAACCTCTAAAAATATGGTTTTCAGGTTTTCTGATTTTGAACTGAGTGTATTGAACATTGCCTGGCTTTGTATTATGTCTTAAATGAAATGCACCTTTCTCCTTGTTCACTTCATAGATGAGATGTGCAACTCTATAGCCTCAGATATGATGAGCATAACTTGTAACTAACAAATATAATGAGAACTGCTCAACACTGACTGGACAGTTTCTCTTCCAAAGATTTTATTTTCAATAAGTGCATTATCTATGCCACATCCTCTGAGATAACTGCCTGCACACCACAACACAACTTTTGTTACTTGGAAAAAGCCCAACATTGGATAAAGGTCATCAGATTTTACTGGATTGCTCATAAAAATGTAATATACAATATAGAAAATACCTTCATCACAGAAAATTGGCAGGATTGGCTGGGCTTCAAGCTGAGCACGCATATTTTGGAAATGTTTTACAGCTATGTATGCTGTTGCTAGTATGTGACTGGAGATGGTGTTACTGGTAAAAACCCAACCTTCTTCAGTGGGACGGGATTCTGGGAGATCAGAGCATGAATTCCAGCCCACGAGGAACTGGCTTTTCTTCATCCGTCAGTCTGCACCAAATAAGCGTCATGATATATTCAGTTAAATCAGCTTTGCAGACCGCAGCACAAGGTAGAAGAAGATCCATGTCCTCAGCCACTTTCAAACTTTCTGATAGACTGGGACGAATTGACAGCTTGTAGTGATTTTGCACACATTGATAAGGCAGATGGGTTTTAAGTTGCAACTTAATTTGTTTATGCCTACACAGCGTATTTCACAGCACCTACTTCATTGGTACAGTCCTAAAAAAGCACCATGGCAGTATCATGTGTGCTGGATGTTCTAGACAAGGAAGAGCTGTCTTAAAAATCAAAATGATCAAGAGCACACTTGTCATAGATTTTGGGGGCAGTCATCATGTGTAGTAGAGCCTTCTTTTTGCTGTGATTTAATTAATAAAATGTGATTTGGAAAAGACAGTAAATTTGCACAGCATAAGCCTTTCAGTTCATAGCATTTTCTTCCACTTCTTTGCTGCTATCTTCAAAGACATCCTCAATGTTGTCTGCTTCTGATCCAAACTCAAGAACTTTAGTTTCTAACAGTTTTGCTGTGCTACTATTAAACAATGACTTAAAAAATGTTAGGACAACATCAGACATTCTTGTTGACTCCCATGATTTGCAGAGTTATGGGGCATAACACAATTTGTCATTAAGTCCAAAATCTAAATATTTCAGGACGTTTCTTAAAATGGTTCCTGCTGATTTCACTGCATCCTGTGATCTTCTTTTGGTTGCAAGAACTTCAGGGGGTCAAATCAGCCTAGAACACACTAAGTGGCTCATTTTATTTGTCAGACTGACAGAAGCAAATTCTGTCATTGTACATTCTCACCAGAAAAATCTTAATTTCAATATTATGGATCTCACTGATTGTGAACCTGTAGCTGGCACTCAAGAGTGGCTTTAAAACTTCATTTGCTTTTCAAAAAGTGCAAACTTAACTGAAGGCTGGCAGTTACATTGCTGCTGGGAGCTCATTGTACATTCATATTTTTGAATGTATGCATGCATGCAGTTTGGGTGGGCATACACATTTGCTGCAAATACATTCACCTTGCCGTTTAGATCAGCTACTCAGCTCAAAAGTTCATCCTGGAAGAAACTAGCTGCAGATAAAAACATGTTTTGCCTTTTGGGACTCACATTCTCTGTACTTTGTTCCTTCATCAATCTCTTTGGCCCTTGTGCTCGCTAAACCACAGATTACACATTGAAGATCTTCTGCTTTCTGATCAGTTGTTAGAGGTGGATAAGAGTAGCTATCAATCTACTAAGTGGATGGGCAATGAGTTTGGTTGTCATGACTTTCTCAGAAGACTCTGGTTTTTATTGTTAACCACTGGTTTCTGCTATTTTTAATGGGTTTTTTTCCAGGCATTTTCTATTGTATGCGACTAGTAGCACTTGTTGTTACAATTATAAAATATTGGATCTTTTTCACCCATCATTTTCAATCGTTTGTGAACTTCATCTTGCTGTATTTCTGCAGCATTTCAAACTCTCTTCTGTCCAGCTGCAGTTGATGTTAGCTTTTCTTTTGGATTCGTTTGGCATATGACTCATTTTTCTTTGTTGAAGGAATCCCTAGATTTTGTAGTTAGCAACACTGTGTCAGGAGGTAAAGATCCTATGCTACCACCTGCTTTGCTCATGTTTATGATTTTGAATCAATGGAAAACCTGAAACAAAAATAATATTAAAATAAATTACCTCTATGATGGCTAAAACACATCATTATAGAGCCTCCATTTTGGAAAATGACAGAATGGTTGCTCTGGGGATGTATTTTCTGTCTCTATAAGACTACTTGACCCCAAAACGTATGTTTTTACACCAAAATAAAGTGTATAGGTCTCATGGTTCCTGAAATATTACATCGTCACTGCAACACATTAGCCATTTTTAAAAATGTCATCCAAAAACATCGTCCCAGATTAGCAATATCCACCCTGCCTAAATTACTTCTCTAATGATACAAAAACACCAATAAAAAATTAAGATCTATGGACAGCAATTTTTTACAGCGGTATATTAAGAGATCAGGACTAAATGTACTTTGCAAACCATCATTGCCCATCTATCAATTACCACCTACAGTAATTGTTCTGTCAGTGAGAAGGATCTTTCGTCATCAGCACTTGCAATATGCCTTGCTTCCACACACTCCTGCCTAGTGATCTGAGGTGGCATTTTGTATGCATATGCCTCAAGCACAGCAATAGGTCTGCTGAACATTGCTTCCAAGTGAGTATATTTTAATGACTGTGCTAACGCAGATGTCTTAATTAGACATTTTTAATGAATGTTTATGTATTTTGAGTAATGACTTATGTAGAAAAATGAATAATGTAGAAAATTAATGTGCACGTTTAAATTGTGATCTCTGAGAGTGGCCACCAGTGTTCACGAAATGTACTAAAATATAATTAATCCACCTGAAATATTGACAATGTAATAATGTAGTAATATGTCATACCAAAGGATATCAATTATGTTTTTGCTCATTAATTGTAGGCCTTAACTTAGCGAGTGTTTTGGCCTAGTTTTGCCAGGCCTCATGCAGAAGCTGTATTTCTTAGCGTTTAATGAAAAATGCTGACAGAGTGAACTAACTGTGAAATGCTCATTGTTTTAATAAAATGCTTAGCAGAAACCCTCTATGGGAACTGATAGACAGGAGATGATGTCTCTAGCAATGTATCTAATAATGTGTAATAATCATGAGATGTACTTTCCCAGGATAAGAACAATGAGGACACTGACTGGAGACGAATAAACAACAATTTTGAAACCTGACGAGCCGGATGATGAGAACATCGTAAAGTAAACCAATACACAACATGTGAACTATGAAATATTAGAAATCATAGATTTGGTAAAGGAACTTTATTGGGTAGAGTAGTAACGTATGATTAATTTAGAGCATAGGACTAACAATAGCAGCTTCTACGACACCAGCAGGGACCTCAAAGGCAACGCAGAAGGCAGGAGAGGATATTCCGCACCAGGACAACCCTCTGGGACTCCGGCAACAAGAAATCATCCAAAGATACAGACACAGCTGGCAAGCCATTCTGCAGCTGGTGCGCAACATTGAGCCACAGTTGGCACCGAGCTTGCAGACACCCCACACCATTCCACCAGAAACCAAGCTGCTAGCTGTACTCCACATGTTGGCAAGGGGCTCCTTTCAAACTACTGGTGCCCTGGTTTCCGGGAACTCACAGCCCTCATTCTCTGCCTTACTACCCAAGGTATTGGATGCCATCATCTCCCTCACACCCGGCCACATCACAGCTTCCCCAACACACAGCAGAAGCAGTAGGAGACCAAACAGGGCTTCTGCCATATCAATGGCTTCCCCATTAATGTTGGTGCCATTGACTGCACACATGTACGCCTTGTGCCACCTGCTGCAACCGAACATCTATACTGCAACAGGAAGCATACATACTCCATCAATGTGCAGGCCATTGTCGATCACCGGGAATTGATCACCAACATCATGGCAAAGTATCCTGCGAGTGTACATGATTCATTCATCTTCCGCCACTTCACCATCAATCGACACTTCCACGATGGACGATATGGAAATGGCCTACTTGTTGGTAAGTACAGAAACCTACTTATATACACACTGCACAGCAACCCTCTAGGACAAACAACACATACACCACTACATTGACACGTGGCCAGGAACACATTGAGGTTGTGACACCGCTAGGCATGTTTGATATCCTCACCCATTTGGATACACACCTATGGACGAATCACAACAGATGCCACTCCACAGACACAATGACATGTCCTCAACTGGCAGTACAACTTGGAAGATTAATCTTTCAATATCACATTAAGGACACTCAATCAAACACCCTTTCAAGCAGTAAGTACTGTGTAAGGGGTGTTTAATGTGTTTTGCTGCAGGTCAAACACCATGATGCACAGAGCATGATGATGACTACAATGATGGTGACATGCAAACATTGAGGCTGTACCAATATCTCACATCACTCCTGCTCTGACATTGCCCACTACCAATAGGCAAGTGGACTGTCCTAAGAACACATAATGATGTGACAATATTGAAAGTGCACATTCCTACACATACAGATTGAGACAATTACACATATACACAACAGATGTGCAGGCATATGGACCTTCTGACACTGTAAATGACAACCTCACAACCAAGTTAGCCAGCTGAACTAGAACATGTTCAGTAGTATAGGTACACGTTTGAAACTGAGTCGACTTGGCAAGGGCAGAGAAATTGGTCTGCAGAGAATTTGTCACACATGGGATATTTGTGCATAGTCAATTGTCAACACGTCAGTGCTGACAACTTATGGAGATGTGTTGTACATTGTCACCTTGCCAGATCTAAGGGCCTCACTGATGTTTAACTAATTCTATTGCATATGTTAAATTGGACGTGATGTCCAGGCCATATAGGTGCAACCGTGTTACCACCACTGTGGAATTGATTCTGTGCATGGAAGTATCATGTCACCCCCAGTTAAGACACATGGACACCTCTTTCACATGACATAATGCAAGGGAGTACACAATGTAGTGCAACTCTACAAAAATACCGCTGACATACGGTCAATCAGCCAAACACCAGTTCAGATAAGGAAACAATCCAATGCTGATGGTACATCCTAGAAGCCTAGGATTCCACACAATAACACAATCACCAATGAGTCACAGACAACACAAGAGAATAACTGCCATGCAAAGCGATAATCATGGTGCAAGCAAAATCAACATTTTCTCACTCATTTTCTCTTTCAGCTGATCAGGGGTATGGGATCCAGCCATGGATCTTGACCCCATTTGCAAACCCAAGCACTGCAGCAGAGCGTGCCTATAAGGAGGCACATCGGAGGACATGCACCATAGTCGAGAGGACCTTTGACATCCTGAAGTCAAGATTCAGGTGCCTCGACATCACCAGAGGCAGCCTCCCATACTCACCTGAAATGGTGTGCAAAATAATTTTGACCTGTGCCATCCTGCACAACATATGTGTAAGGAGGAACATTCCCCTATAGGAACCCAACCCACAAATGCCTGAAGAGGAGGAAGAGGAGGATGCTGTCCATCAACATGAGGGGAACCATCCAAACACAGCTGCAGGATTGCGTCGGAGACAACATATTGTCCAAACTTTCTTTTAACTCTACTCACCATCACCACTGTCTTACCATATGTCAATAAACACCTATTCTATTCACTATATCATGGTCTGGGTAATCATTTTTGCATAACATTATCCCTATGAATCATAATCAGAGTGTAGCCTCATGGAGCTTTGCAGAAATACAGATTAGGATACAGAAAAATCCACATCATATTTGATGGATATGAATATACACCCAACTTCACACACCCTGTAAATGACATATATCCTGTCCATTTCACATTAGAAGGTCAATATCAGAGGAGCACCGCTATTTCACACATACATGTTAGCAACATGGTTCATTGCAGCATATGGCACATAACTAAGACACCATCATTCACTAAGGAAAAAATGCCTCATGCATGAGGCAGTGGATGTGCTATTGCATTGGTAACAAGAAGGTATGACCAGACCCTTGACAGCAGTAAGTGTGACATCAGCTATCTTTGCAAGGAGTATGTGTGATAAGAAATCCATATAAGCAGCAAATGGATAGCAGGAGTGCCCCCGGTATGACTAGCATTGCTCACAAGACATCCCCTGCACATGCCATCCCAGGTCATAAGTCCTGTCACTGCCATGTTCCCTGTCTCACTCCACCCTTCTTCAGAGGGCCCTGGAAATGGAATATTTGTACCAGATAATCCCTCGTCTGCATACACCCAGACTCTTATCCTGACTCCAGTGTGCTTCCCTCTTTAGTATGGTATGCCATAGGCGTTGTTCTTCTGTCTGCATGGACTTCTGGTCGAATAATGCACTGCCTTGTAGTCTGTAGGTCCAGTAATCACCTGTACATTGCTTCCCATGTGAAAGGCACTGTTGGCCCTTTGAACTTGATTCTCACCTACAGGACCTGTGAGAGACTGACGCTGCACACACCTGTGAGCACCTCCATGCAGACCAGCCATTTGAACATGCACTGCCCTTGCAGCTGCCTGGAATGGCATAGAAACTGTCATCATATGTATAACACTGTTATGCATTGCTGTATAAATCACTTGTGTGACACAGGCCTTGGGTTAATGTGTTATGTTACAACACACAGGACAAATACAGTTTTCATTGTCCACAGTGTTGTTCCAGCTTTGACCAGTCTCAGTCTGCTCACTGTCTATTTGCCATGTTCATTTTTGTTCCTGATTGACCCTGTATCCTGTTAGCCTGACTGGTTCCTGTCTTTGCGTCACCATAAAGGTTACCTGTGGCCACATTTGTCTCATATTTGCTTTCCATGCCCTCACTCTCCTCCTGGGATATTGTGTCATGTAGGTCTACAATGAATACTCAAATACATTGTATAGCTTAATCAGTTTACTTATTGTATCATGGGGTAGAACTTGTCTTCAAATAGCCTAATCATGGCCCATCCCTTGTCTGGGTTTCATGTATGCATGAGTGACAAATAGTGACAGTGTACCATGGCTGTATGCATGGATTGGGTATGGTGCCTCCAGCACAACAAACAATGTGAGATAATGTGCATGAAATGTCAACACATGTTTGTACCCTGACAGTTCACACACTGATTCACATTGCCCCCAACATATTGATGGGGCTTGTGTGGTGAATAGCTATGAGATTTATCAGCACAGAGGCACTGATGTTCCCGGCTGCAGTGGGAATTTTAGAGGCCACCCTGTGAACAAATGTTGTGAGGAAACCTGCCAGTTTAAAATTCCTGATCCATTAACTTTGTCAGCACACCAAGGTCGCCCTGTTGTCAGTCTCATAAAACGTCTGCAGTGCCATAGCTGGACTATCCCCATTTGTGTTCTCAATTCCTCTTCGGCTTTCCTTCAATTCAGCTTTGAAGGATACTTTGTAAATGCAGGAAATGGCTCCTCATACTTATGACTAGACCTGCATGGAACTGTGACAACATGGACCCCAGTAATGACTCAGGCTACACATGGCCCCACACACTTGAACTGGACACCTTTGCGCAATTAACCACTGGAAATATGAGCACATGTGCTGCTTGGTCTGCTGGTCCTCCACTGCCACAGGAGAAACATGGCTCGTTTATATGACTCAAACTGTGGCGTGACATGACATTTGTGGATTGGTTTTGGGACTCGGTGTCACAAACACCATACCCACATAGCATTTTCCAGTGCCTGACT
Source organism: Pleurodeles waltl (assembly GCF_031143425.1). NCBI lineage: Eukaryota > Metazoa > Chordata > Amphibia > Caudata > Salamandridae > Pleurodeles > Pleurodeles waltl. Next base: position 282,718,351 of record NC_090439.1, read on the forward strand.
CATGGGTAGTATACAAACAAGTGCCCAGGAAGTGGTATCCAACATTCCAGGACATGTGATGGCATGGTCTTGGAACTTTGACATGATCAACCGTCTTTTATCTATCCTGTGCATGGTTTGTCATTGGTGATGCTTATGTCCCAAAAACCTGGGAAGTTCACACAGCCTTTGTTGCTACGTGTATGGCAAACACATTTCTTCTCTCATTTCCACACTGATTATCATCTGATGGTTGGCCACATTGACAACACATGCATACAAGCAGATTTGAGAAAACACCTCTTGTGATGTTCACACAGTGGGACAACTACATTAGTAAGAGCCAATTCACACACATTGACACACAGGCATTGATTTACTGTATTGAGTTGCGTAGCCTTGCTATCCTCTATTGACGCAAAACATGCCCAAACTGGGTAATACCTATTTGTATTCCACACGTTTGGCCATCTATTGCATCAGTGAATAGTGCAAATCCGGTACAACAACTAAAGGATTATGGTCCGCAGTAGTATGATCTGTCACATGTGCCCATACACCGGAATGCACAATGTTGGTACAAACAGCCTATCTCTGTATTGTCACACCTGTCATGTACTGTTAAAATTATGAAATGACCCAAACCCAGTAAAAGACAGAAATTTTGACGCATAGGCGTCAAGAAAGACACACATGCGTCAAAAAATGCTGGGAGGCGCCGAAAAATTACACTCACTGCCATGATACATCCATTGGCCCTGAGCGGTAATTCCCACACTGTACCCCATGAAATTGGTTAACTATGAAAAGTATTTGAAAATATGGATGCAGGGTAATTTCTAAGCATGTGCGTCAAAAATAAATAATGCCCAAACTGTAAGCGCCATAATATTTTGACGCATAAGAATAAAAACGCACCACATTTGAGGCAGGAAGTGATGTATTAGGATATCCTGTTTACAGAATTGGTACAGTGGGTGTACTTTCAGTTTCACTTTGCAGTCTGCGATATATCCTGACTGTGTGGCTGTGTTTGGACTTGTCTCTCTGTGCATTTTGTGATTTTTTCTCCTGTGTGGTCTTTAAATTTAAATACCCCTTTATTCTATTTTTTTTACGCATGTTGGATAGGCCACGTCTTTGTAGGATGGGAGAGGAGGAGCTGGGGGAATTTATTTGGCTGTTGTGCCACTTCCTACCATTAATGATTGAAGCAGGTGGCCGTGGGATACAGGGGTATCACACAGAGGCAAGGAGGCTCCGGTGGGCAAAGGTCCTATACCATCTTCAAAGAATTTGCAACACACAGCGCAACGACCACCAGCTGAAACACCGTTGGGCTGACCTGGTTGCCAGGGAGAAAGACCTGCTCGACCACCTGGGGATTGTGATTGGTGGCCCTGTTGGTGAGTAGAAATCAAAGTAATGCGCACATTTAAATACTATGTAGTGACAGTAGCAGATTTTACCATATGCTGCAGGCAATGCTTTTGGACATGTGGAATGCAAGTTAAACATACAGTTGCCGTGAGTTATACAATAATTCCTACACATTACCTTCATTTGTTGACGCAACAGCTGCACTAACTTACAAAACACAACAGGAGCATGTAAATTAGTGCTGCCTTCACGTCAATAGATGATGCAAATGTGGCTCTAACATATGTTTTATGCATGGTCTGTGAGTGTACCAGGAAAGACATGTTTTTAATCCAGATATTCTAAAGAAATAATGTGTCCCTCAATTATTTCTGATACATGTCTGAACTGGATTCTGACACATACGTAAAAAGGTATATCTGACCTCAGGTAGCATCTTAAACTGATATTTGGACTTGGATGTGCCACAATTAAATTAGGGATGGATGCCAAACGTAATGCACACAGGTTAAATGTTTGGTCAACTTACTATAGCTGGGGCACATAAAATGAAGCAAATGATACAAATTGAGGTGTAACAACTATCCCTGGCCCTCTATACATTGTACTTGTGTGTTTTACATTGGCCTCAGTCACAATAGCTGTCCCGAGCTAATGCATTTGCCATCTGTGTTACTTCTCATAAGTTATGGGATCATCATGGGATACGTGACGTTGGGAAATGAATGACCACAATGGAGCAAGGGGCATATTTATACTCCGTTTGTGCCGAATTTGCGTCGTTTTTTTTGGCGCAAATTCGACGCAAAACTAACTCCATATTTATACTTTGGCGTTAGACGCGTCTAGCGCCAAAGTTCATGGAGTTAGCGTCATTTTTTTGCGTGAACACCTTCCTTGCGTTAATGATATGCAAGGTAGGCGTTCCCGTCTTAAAAAATGACTGCGATGCATATGCGTCGTATTTATACTCCCGGGCAAAAATGACGCCTGGGAGTGGGCGGGACTAAAAAACCTGCATTTGCGCCGGATTTTAGTGCCTGGGTCAGGGCAGGCGTTAAGGGACCTGTGGGCTCAGAATGAGCCCAGAGGTGCCCTCCCAAGCCCCCAGGGACACCCCCTGCCACCCTTGCCCACCCCAGGAGGACACCCAAGGCTGGAGGGACCCATCCCAGGGAAGAAAAGGTAAGTTGTGGTAAGTATTTTTGTAAAAAAAAAATTGTGGCATAGGGGGGCCTGATTTGTGCCCCCCTACATGCCACTATGCCCAATGACCATGCCCAGGGGACAGAAGTCACCTGGGCATGGCCATTGGGCAAGGGGGCATGACTCCTGTCTTTGCTAAGACAGGAGTCATGTTAATGGCGTCTGGGCGCCCAAAAAAAATGGCGCAAATCGGGTTAAGACGATTTTTTTCCTCAGCCTGACTTGCCCCATTTTTGGACGCCCAAACGCCATTTTCCCCAACGCCGGCGCTGCCTGGTGTACGTGGTTTTTTTCCACGCACACCAGGCAGCACTGGTCTGCTAGCGCCGGCTAACGCCATTCAATAAATATGGCGCCCGCATGGCGCTTCAGAATGCCGTTAGCCGGCGCTAATCTTTTTGGCGCAAAACTGCGATAGCGCAGTTTTGCGTCAAAAAGTATAAATATGGCCCTAAATCTTTTCTCTAATGACAGTGATGATGGAATGCAACACAGCATCTGGGCCTGATTCACAGAGGTAAGTTTACGTTTGTTTTGGAATTCACAAAACGGGATTTTAATTCTAAGTTTACAGGGGAGGAGAACTCCACATACAAAAAGATAAAACAGGCGCATCTTTTTATGCGGGAAGTTACCCGGCCGAATGCGGAGTCTCCACTTGTAAACTTATTTTTAAAAAGCAGTTTGTGAATTCCAAAACAATCGTAAACTTAAACAAAAGTGTACGTTTACCTCTGGGAATGAGGCCCTCAGTCATTAGCCATTGTTAAGGTTGATTCAAGATTTGCATAAATTGCTTTTACGCTGTCTACTTCAATCCATCTAGGTGGTCTACATATGTCCAGACCTGCATCCCAAGCTCGTTTTGCTATAGGATCTCGATGTTCCCTTCATTATGAGGTCCAGAAAAGCTAAAACATGTCTGTTCCTGCCTTTGTATCCTTTGTTTTACTGGGATACTACTGTCGTAAAAAGCCTGCAGTAAATTTCAGAAACAAATGCCATGATCACAATCTCCCATCAAAATTGTTATTTAATGGCACCGCTCTCAAAATAGGTTTTAACAACTTGGGTATGAGGCTAAGTCCAAATAGTTCCTGTGGTTCAAAGTGACTTATAGTACAAAACTACGGCAAACAGCAGAAGTATGCAGATTCGTGAATAAGTTAAATTTCTCCTTTCCCTCGATATATAGTACCCCTTTTGAGAACTTCTATTCACACACTAAACCATTCACACAAATATTCACAGTGAAACTCATAGCGATCGGCCCCAAAGAACACATTCAAGATGCAAATCAAATGTTTTTGTCTCTTTTTTTGTTAATTAGCTGTTGAAATGGAAAATGAAAAGATTTTATAGAGCACACCGATAGCCAGCACAGGGCGTCCTGGCACTGCATAATTCCAGAACAGAGCATCATTATGTTGGACAGAAGAAAAGTACTGTTTTAAGCTTTTTCGCAAAAGGAAAGCACATCAGAGTCCAAGCAAATTTTAATAGCTGAAGCGTTAGACAATGTCTCTGAAAAGTGCGAGAAGGCTCGGCTTCCCAAACGAGTCAATTGACGAGTCTTGGGTTCTGGGAGGAATGTGGGGGCCCACCTTATATTGAATTTATAAAAGAGAATTTATATTTACGTCCATTGACAAATACAAAGGACTTTAAACAAGGAGTGTTTGTCTACAAGGAGCCAATGCAAAGAAGAGGATTTCAGGTCACGCTGAGGAGGAATTCCTACGATCAGTCTGGCTTAGTTATTCTGTACCATCTGCAGAGGACGAATGTGAAAAGTAGGCAGTCCTGTATATAGAGTATTCCCATAATCAAATGAAAGCCATAGTAATGGACTCAGTCACCTTTTTGTGCTAGTCAAGGGAAAGCATGGGGAGCAATAAAAGGCAGCCTACCTTGCTGATCTGTTGAGAAAAGGATATAATATAGTGAAAGAAGAAGCTGATATAATGCAAGGCTTCCACACGGATTGCGATAGTGCCAGGCTCAAGAAAGAGGACGTTGGTGTTGTTAAAGTTCAGAACTGGTTTTGTCAAAGTTCAGAATAGGCAGTGACAGCTTTTAAGAGTGGAAAGTTGATGGATTTGAATCAGAATCAACATTGATCCTGGTATTGTTTTCAGTCATTGGGATTCAAAATCATAGTAGATGTGCGCAGACATTTGTTTTAAGAGGCGTCATGAAAAAAATTTAATCTGCAGCTTTGTTTGCTATTATTTGGTCAGAGAAATGTTTGGGAAGCTGTGGTCTTAAAACTGGATAATTGTATGACTTGAAGTTTAGAAAGTTATCCCTTCTTTTTTGTTGAGAACCTATGCTAACATTACTTTTTAATTTGAAACAAAATCCCTTCACTCATCGCGAAAAATAGCTCACAATTATATGAGCTTTCCAGGATGAAATAAAACATCACTCAAAAATAATGCAAATTGCAGCAGTTAACAAACACAAATCAGACACAGTATGCTAGAGGACAGAAAACATCCCATCGATTTTAGTTTCTCTGCATATTTACTATAAGGGATAATCTATTAGGTTTTGCATCAGTGGTGCTGCGAGGTGTTCTTGAGGCAAATATGTCATAGTTGTTAAAGTGAATGCTTGTATAACGTCAAGGGAACTTAACACACCTCGTTGCTATGATTGCTCAAGAAAACATCCACCTGCATAACAAGAAGTATAAATGCGCGTTACCGTGTTAGCCTTTCTTGAAAGAGAAAAAAACCAAAACAAAACAGTAATCCCTACGCTCGAGGGAGAAGTTGCCAGAGCGACATTACTTCTCATGCTAGTGGGGGACAGCTGTCCCACCCGTTATACTGCCAACAAACATGTATTAGGCCTTTCTGACCTGTCCCTCTGGCTATGCAAAAACACCAGATGACTTCCTACAGAAGGCATTCCTGTTTGCCCCGTAGGCACTTCATCTTCCCCATATTTCTCCCAACCCCCTCAGGCATTTCATCCTTGCTTGAACATTTGTTTTAAAATCCTGAAGCACGTTCCATGCTGGCATGTTTAACAACACATGTCCTAGAATACAATGGACTGCTGGCTAGAGGATAGACTAGCTGAAGGTGTCACACTTGACATGATGCATCCTGGCAGTTTATTTCGTGGTTTTAAATCTGATGTGTAATAAAAAGAAAGCAGACAGGCAAACGGAGGTGGCCTTCTCGGTTAGTCATGTCTTTTTAACTTTGAATGGTGAAATTGTTGAGCTATTTCATGCAAAGCTACAAATGAAACTACAAACTGAACAACAAATAACACTGGTGAACTGGCTGAAGGTGGCAGACGGTCGGGGCAATTATAGCAGCTATTTCAACAATTATCTTCACCCTTCCTGCTGACCTTTAAAGAGAGTTTTTGTCCTAGAATCCAGGTGTGACCAAAATTTCCCAGCATATTTCCGGGACAGCGCGCATGGAATAGGTTTCCGGCACCAAGTACTCGTAAACAGAATTGTGATTCCCATGGTCCGCTAGATCCCAAGGATATTCGATCTCAAGGAAGGGTTGGGCTCTTTGTTTTTAGTTAATTTCCATGTAATGTTCATGTAAGTAAAATCTACGCCTCAATAATTTTTAGAGGAATGTAGTGCAGCAGAAGATGAATTGCTATTTTTGGTCCTGATAAAGCGCCACCCGATCCGTAGGGGCATGATAGGCGCGAAACATGTTGACCTGAGTTTCTAGCTGTTGGGAAGATTATTCTCTACAACGCTTTCACTGTGTGAGTGGAGGAACCTTACTCCGTATCCACTCTCCAATTACCTCGTTTTTAATCTTGACCAAGGTCTTCCACCTCAATTAAAATTAGCCTTTGGAGGACCGTGAGACAATTTTATCCTGGTTTTTGATTTTCTTCTGCTTTTGTAGGGTAGGTTCCTCCTTACATTCCTAACCTTTTTCCAGACACACACTGTTGGTAAATACCTCTGGCAGAGTGCCCTCTCTGGGGGCCCATCAGACATTGCAGTGCCAGTCTGACGTGAAGCAGGCCCTATGATGAAGCATGACATCCCATGGATGTGTGAGGGCCCGCTTCTTCTAGTACTGGGACTGCCAGTATAGAACCTGTTTCCATTGTTATTTTTTAGGAACAGTGTACTCTTTTTTTATATGTTCCTTAATTTGGGAGGTCGAACACTGGACCTTGATTAATCTCCCTGTCCCCCACTTTTTGTTTGGTGACCAAAATTATGTCTATGCTTTTCTTCAAGAAGTAACACGTGCCAACAATGGGCACATACTCGCTTTTTTGACTTGGAAGCTCTTTCTGCATTTAATTTATTTCACTGGAGAAATAAGGCACTTTTGAATTTCTCTTATCTGTTTTAATAAGTGTGCTGAGATACACCACCCTTGGTAGTGGACCAAGTTCTGATGATTAAAGTATGAATAAATGTTCACAAGCACGTAAATGCTCAGTAACATCTTAAGTCATGTTTGGAGCTATGTACTACAGGCTCAAAGAAATCAGAAACTCGCAAGTGGTGACGTTTCGAGAGGCTCATGATGCCTCTGCACTCCATCACCTATGGTAATAAATATTACACTCTGCACATCCTTATACATGGTTTATGCGATAGAGCGTCTTCATGTGTATTTGCTTTATAAAAACAGTATTTAGCCAAAACCAGGATGTAAGGGTGACATTTGTACAGTAGAGTAAAATCAAATTTAGGAGGTTTTGTGCCTAATAGAAGGGTTGGTTCTCCATGTAACGTCATTGTAACATGGAACTATAAGTCATTAGTCTTTTTCTCATGTCATTTCTCAGTACTGTGGTAGAAACTGTGACATAAATATACATATTTTGGGCATCCACAAAAATCACACCTGCTATAATTCTGACCCCTTCATTGCGGTGATAGTTTATTGAACATTTTAGGAAGGCTTGAAAATATGATGACCACGCTAGCATGGGGCCAACCATAGCTTAGTTTTGGTAAATCCTAGCATAATGCATGCAAGCATAGTATAGTGGTGTAAAAGCATGAATATAAATACGTTTGAATACATTAACGTTCAAACAATCTCAGAGAAGAAAGTAACCAATGAAAGACAACATTTGTACCATGTATGCTAGTGTAGAAGCTTAGTCAATCTTCTCACCGAAATCCAAGACAGATATGTCTGTAGGGGCGGAGGTTTGGGGACAGGGGAGAGACAGATGATAACTAGTGTATTCGAAATGCTTGTGTTTTCCTATAGTGTTTACTACACTGGTATTGTAAGGAACAAATTGTACTACTACTTATTTTAATGTCATTCATTCTACCAACCTCACAAGGATTGATGGTTAAGACAAACTTCCTGGGATTCAAATACATTACCTGCAAGCAGCAGCTGAAATCCAGGGTGTGTGATAAACCCACTGATCCATCTTGCCTACAAATGAAACTTAGACCAACAACTATAGAAAATTTGAATATGCCTGGTAGCTTCTGGAATGCAAAGAGAAGTGAAAGAACTATACATTGAAATGCTATCAGAAGAATTGACAGTTGATAACATTGAGACAAGGGTCTCCATCCATCGCAACGTTGCTCTTTACAATGCATGTAACAGATTATCTTAGCATTAGTAAAATGGATGTTTGCAATTGCAAGCAGAATATGTTACTGTCAACTGAATATATTATATGTGAACAGATGTTGAAAGGAATTTCCCAAAATACATTGCATGAATTGGGCTTAAGGTATTGTTGTGATGATAAAATTTCAGCGCTAGGATACCCTGTTAGAGGATAGTGGGTGCTCTACAAATCAAATTAACACATTACTCTGAAACTTTCATGATTAAACCTTCAAATGTGAAAACTATTTCCATCACTCATAATATAACCTAGTGAAGCTGTGTGTACAATTTCACCTATTTTAATAAATGGTTAACTTCAGAAATTATTAGAATTTTTCTTCTGTGATCAGAAAAGGTCGTTAGACTATGGATAAAATATTGCAGAGATCAAATAGCAGATAGAAAACATACATTGGGGGAACACATCAAAATGGTGGGCTTTCCACACTTTCATGTCTCCAACAAATGTTTACAAACATATATTTGTGAAGAGTTGAAAGGAAAAGAAAAGGATTAGCTGAGCTATTACTTTGGTTTTGAGTTTTCATGGTTTCTTTCTTGTTTGACATAGGATGGAATCTGAATATTTGACAGAGTTTTTTTAAGGGAACTCTGAATAAGTCTTTATGGAAATCTGCCACCAAGAGTGTGTTGCATATAGATGAAAAAAAATCTGGATAATGAGAAATGTTGTGGGTTATTTACCCCATTATTAGTAGATATGAGTTTGTGGGTTTATACTAAACATTCCTGTTAATATGTTCATATTTCTATTCAATTTTCATCACCTATATTTAAAAAAACTGTTTTGTGATGGATGCATTGTTTCACCAAACTCTAAATGATCTCCAAAATTATTTTCCTCACAATACACAAACTGTTTTGAGGTGGGTTGCATTTATTATATGTAAGGTGTTCAATAATAAAAATTGTGAAGTCTCAAGATGCATAATTGGAAAAGTAGCATAGAAAATCTTACAATCATTCACATTCCCAAAAAGATTAGACATTAGAGACTCAGAGCCTGATTGAGATGCTGGCAGAGAGGTTACACCATTGCAATGGTGATGGGTATCTCGTCTGTCAAAATTAAAATACCATGGAAAACAACGGTATTTGAATTTCGGCAGACGGGATGTGCATTATCGTTGCAAGAGAATCAACCCTCCACCCAGATCTAAATCAGGCCCTCAGTCTGGGAAAGTTTTTTTTTTCCATGACCACCTCTATTATTATGGACCGTAACTGCTGTTTTTTATTCTACATTGGAGCACTGTGGCTGAGGCCCCAGTGCATGTACTCTGACCCTAAAACATTTTGAAACTGGCTCAACGCTCATTGTCATAGTTAACTTTCCAGTAAGTTCATAGTGTATTATGCAGAAAATAAACCAATGGCATGAATGTTAAATGCCACCTGTGGCCTGCAGCATGTATTATGCCATCTACTATGCAGGAAATAACAGCTTCAGGCCAACGTTTGCAGCATGCCTTCTGTATATGAAAACTTTACAGGCATATTTGTCAAAATAAACCCTTTTCCTAAGAAGAAAAGCCTACTCTTAAATACTAAATAGGTCACCCACAAATATGTCTTGCAGCTCACAAAGCAATGTGCCTAGTATTTAAAAGAGGAACGTGTAGAAACTGAAGGTTGGAATGCTTTTGCAGTATATACCTTCCAAAAGGTTTTTCTTTGCTGGATCTTTTTCTTTGTGAAAAGCTAAAGTGCAACTAAAATGGTATTTTTGCAACTTTGGGTTAAAAAAAGCTACAGAATGTATTTAATGGTTGTTTTTTTATATTTGAAAAAAAAAACTTAATGGTGAAGCTAGATTTTTGATTAAAGACCAGGAAAAGAGACTTTTAGAAAGTTGTATTTTACATGCCTGAAGCTCTAAGCGGTAAATGAGCTGTATCCTGTCTGGGTAGCCTTCCATGCCAATTCTTGAACCTCCAGAGAAGCTGGAATAAAGATTCTTACAACATCACTGTAAATGCATTCAAAGTAAAAGCATATTAAATTCAACTTCTTGAAAAGTTAATGACATCCTAAATGTCCTTGATTGAGGAGACTCCCCTTTATCGATTGTTTTAGATCTGTGTGTGGCCCTCAACACAGTAAATTGTTATGTCCTGCTTGGATTTCCGATTAAACACATGCGTAAAAACTTCGAATTCTGTATAGCAATTTAAGACCAATAACAAATTGTAAATTGCAATTCGGTATTCCATATGTATTATAGGCTTACAGAAATATTTAGCAATTTGGTTTTATCCACCCTTGCAATTTACCCAATCACAAATAATGATTTGTTAAATTGCAAATTCTTTCAGAAATTGCAAATGTCACAGTTAATAAGTGGATGATGACCTCACAAACACGATGTACATAACCAAATGCTCTACAGAGGACTGGGGAACACAGAAGAAGGCAGGCATTGCAGCATCCAAGACAATCGAACGTTTTTTGTTTGCCATCCACAGTCCAAACTTTCTAAGGTATCTGGAAAGGAATCTGACAAGGATGCTGGAAGGAGGAAAAGAAAATTCAAATTTAATGAGAATGAGTTAGAAAGTCTCACAGAAGAATGCTTGGCTCATACTGGCCAGTTCTTTCACAAGTTGTCATTTATCATGCCTAAGTTTAAAAAAAATCCGGATAAGCATTCTGGAGAACACTAATTCCATGGGTGTCACAGCATAACATCGAGAAAATTGCAAAGTAATGGTACATGATTAAGAACAAAGGAGAAAATGACAAGTAGAATACATTTTCCAATTGCTAGTGAAGTAGGACACTTTATTCAACCACTACCAACCCCGCATGACAAATTGTTAGAATCAACCTTTGAACCTGAGAGCATTAGTAGTTTCAGCACAGTCAACAGTTCAACATCACCCTCAACAAATAAAGGTAAGTGACAAACTTCAAATATGGACATTTAAAGCGGACTTTTACTTATAACAAGTTAATTTAGGTGGTTCAGGTGAGTTATAAAATTGTGGCAAAAAGAGAGAAACTATGTAACATGCACTTCTAACTTTTATGCTTCACTGTCAGAATTTCTTTTTCAGAGGGTCACAGGGCACACAGGGGCTACTGGGCCTAACCATGGTGCTTCAGCCTTTTACTCCTGATGTTCCAGTCTCTGACTTACTATGGATCCTGAGCAACTAGGCCAAGAATCACTTTTACACTTGACTCTCAGTGGTAGCTGTGGATGAGCAGTGAAAGGGTCCCTCAGGAGAGAAGTTTAGATACAGGTAAGTGAATACAACTCATAAGCAGGTGCACACAATATGAATAATTAATCAGTGCTCAGCCAAATACTTGTTTTTATAAGAAAAATAAGTATTTGATTTCTAACTTTATACAGTCAAAGGAATAACAACATTCACAAGCAATGACACAATTCCCTTGAGGTTGGGGTTCTTGTAGTTGTCAGGCATGTTCCTGTTCCACTCTTTTGCTTATAACATGGTCGAGGGTTATTCCCCACTGACTGGTGGCCACATCCCGGGAATGCTCACTAACAGGCTACACTCAAGATGAGCCTTTGACTTTAATGAATTATTGAAAAGTGTCTATGATGCTGCAGCAACTTTAGCAGTGAATGCCTCAGGGCCCATGTGCCAAGTAACGGTCTTACCTGCTCCTAAAGCATGGACATGTTTGTCAGTTCAGTGAGTGCCTGAGCACAACACTGGCAAGTTCATATCCTGATTAGAGAATTTGAGCTACTCATAGCACATGCAACTGCACCAAGCAGGAACAAGCTCACTCTCTAAGGTTTCACAGCCAGCTCAAGAAGATGCAGTACATACTTTTATTTCTATTAGGGGGAGTGGGGAATTCAATGTTTCAGTTCCCAACTGGTGACTAGCTAGGGTGTGATGTCTTTCTCTGCAACCTTTCAACCCTCAGAGGTCAGTCAGAACTGATCTTGTTGGGCAGGCTTGACTAGCTGGCCACAGCCTCACTCCAGTCCCGGGCGCCAGCCTAAAATCTTTGGCAAGTTAGTACCGGCTGCCCCTCCTGGCATACAGGGTTGCAGCGGTACCTCTGGACACAATAAAGACTCCCCGTGCAATCCCTCACACTAGGGCAGTTCCTCCATGTACACGGGGGTGCACTAAGGCATTCATGAGTCCATGCATGCTGGTGACACACTTATTATAACGGTGGCCCCTTTGGCATATATGGTCACTGCTATGAAGTGGTACAGGCTTGGCACTCCCCACCCAACGCTCCTTGCACGGCTCAGTCAACAGTGGCTGTCTCCTGGTATATGAGGGTCACTGAAAACAAACCTGCACACAGACTACAGCCTGATTAGTGCATAGGCAAATCCTCACACCTTCCACAGGGAGTCTTTATGGAAGTGCTCCCTCTTGGACCTCCATCACTCCTCTTCCTCACAGGGCACACTGGCCTTGACAAGCAGGCAGGTGCTGTTTTTTTCAGATTCCAGGGCAGTTGATCTTAGTTTTCCAGGAGTGATGTCCAGCAGGAACTCTAGAAACCCTTTGCTCCTTGTCCTGTCACAGGTAGAAGTCCTACAGAGCTTCCCCTCTTCACATAGCTCGTCTGGCTGGTGGCAGATGACAAATTTTGCGGCCACATTCCCACAGCCACTACTGGCCCACCGGGACCACATCACCCAGGGCCTTTATTATTTTTGGGTTTACATATAACTTTGGTGCCAAACGATGAATGTTCACAACATTTTCCAAACAAACTTTTCATCTACCTCATCCTCTTCCTTAGACATTTCAGGGTTATCTGACAAGCAGGTGCAGAGAATTGGGAAGTCCCCAAACTTTTCATCCCATTGATTTGATTTAAAAAAGTTCAGTAGGGTTTGATATATTAAGACTCAAAAATGTTTTATAATTCATGCCACAGAGTGTCCACATCACCAGCAGATCTCAAGATGAGATCTGATTGGCTGACCCCATCAACAATGATGTAGCCGCAGCCATCTTAAGACTCAGGGATTGAGTCTCCTGTCCTCAAATAAAATTAGAATGATATAGAGGGCAGGGTATTGATACCTCACCACCATAAGCCTTGGGTCCAATTGCATGGTAAGGTTTATAAAAAAGTGCAGACTCCCATGCTTTAAATAAACAACCACCCCCCTCATGATGAGCCATGGCCCAGGAGCTGGTACAAACAAAATGAATAGGGGAGGGGAGCATGTGATTCCCTCCCGTGCCTCCCTGTGGCCATGTGGCCCAGGGGACCCTTAGTGGTTGGTTAATTACAGATCATGGGGGCACATGGACTCCCTCTCTGAGCCTCAAAATGTCCTGGCGATCCCTCCCAGCGAGACAAAAAGCAGGGAAGACTTCTCAACTCCAACCTAGTGGGAGCTGCAAAAATAGGTTTGGCATGTTGGAACACACACTTTTTGCCTACAATTGCTCATGCAGTCAGGGAAATTGAGATTGCTTCCTCCAAACGAAAGCTAAGAAAAAAACATGCATCCACTAGGTGGGAGAAAATCGGGCTCTCACTACAAAAGTGATAGATTAATGTTGGAGAGCTAGTTGTGCCACAGGTGCCTTGACGTTCCCTGCACTGCCCCAAACATGTGTTGAAGGTGCTCTGAGTGTACCTGGAGGCACCCACTTTAAAGTGCTGGGGGTCAGTGTCCCCAGGGCCAATAGTGGCTCAGGGACAGGGGTGCAAATGTCTCCTTTTAAAATTCATTTTGGGCCCGGGGATGGAGTCCCCAGGGTCTGTATAACCTCAGAGAGGGCAGCCATGCGCCCTTCTTTCCTTAACAATGAAAATGGCCCAGGGACGTGGTCCCCAGGGCCCTGTATTGGTTCAGGGAGGGAGGCCACGCACCCCCTCCCTATTATAATAAATTGGGCCCATGTGATGGGGTCTCTAGGGCATGTAAAGGCACAGGGAGAGGGCTGCACACCTCCTCCCCTTATTAAATCAATACTGACCCAGGGGATGGGTTCTTCAAGGCCAGTATTGGCTCAGGGAGGTGGGCATGCCCCCTTAAATATGAATAAGACCTCAGAAGAAGGGGTCCCCAGGGCCTTTTGAATCTTGCGGAAAGTGATAGATGCCCCTTCACTATAAAAGATTATTATTTTGCCCCAGGAACGGGGTCCCCATTGCTAGCAACATATCGGAGAGGGGGAGCACAATCACCTCCCCAATAATAAAAAAAAAGATGAATACGAAATGAGTTTCAAGAGATGCTAATTTATTATTCAGTGCACCCAGCAAGGATAACCTCATAATGCCATAGGGCATTTTCAATCAACAGATTTTCTTGCAGGTAGTGCCCCTATTGAAGACAGAGGCCACACTAAACCTTTCTTTCCAATGTTGTGGGGGGCGGCAGGAATGTGCAGCAGCTGCCCTGCAGCATTAAAAAAATGGCAAGCCTCCTAGGTCACTAATCCATGACCCCAGAAGAGCTCAACAAATTCTTTACATTTTAAAAGCACTCTGAGTTAGAGCTGTATGCTTTTTGGCTGAAGTGCTGAGACATCTGGTGGTTGGTTCTACGGTAGAAAAACTTTAAGAAAAAGACTCAAAGAAAAGTACATGTTTTTAAAAATACTTTATTCAAAATATTTTATGAAATCACTTGTATTAATCATTGCAATATGTGATTTTATAAACTTCTGAAAAATACATTTGATTGTAGTTATTGGTGACTTCGGTGTGTTACTTAAAAAGCCAGATTTACACACTGTCAGCTGTATGCACTGAGCCTGGTGACAGGCTAGGCCCTTCTCTCAGTTCCTCGCTGAGTAAGCTGCCTAGGAAGGGCTGAGTGCAGGACCTGGCCATGGGCCAGGCTCTACACCCAATCCTCCTCTGCTGACCGCCAGCAGGAATTGGGATGGTGAGATCTTCCACCCCATTCACAGCCAACCAAGTGGGGAATGGAGACAGGGCATGGATGTAAGGGATTTGATTGCCAGTGGAGGGGGTCCTGCACCCCCTGCCTCACACATTTACAGGTCTTGCTCAACAGGGATCTGGCCACCATTGAGGGGTTGGGACACCAAGGAACAGCATCCAACCCTCAGCTTCCCGCATAGGCCATGCTCATTGGTGGTTGAATGCCAGGAGGAGGGTTGGCCAGGCCCTACCCCCAACCACCCCTGTACATGCCCAAAGAAAGTGCGCTGCAGTGAAATGGACACCAGCAGCGGTTTAGGCGCAGGGCCTGGCAGGAAACCAGGTCCTGTTTCCAACCCCACACCACAAGCAACAATGATCATTTTATTTCAAGTTGAAAATCATGGAAATTCACTACATGTTAAAGTGATGATACATTTATGTATGGTAATAATATCTTCATTCATTCATTCATTAGCTTTATTTTGATAAAGATAAATACCATAAAAGCACATCACAATTCACAAATTAATAATTTTACAAAAGGACAAGCTACGTGTAAAAATCCTCAGAAGTAAAACATCGAACTACATAAAAAACTTTAAACATAGACATTTTCCCTCTAAAAATTCATACCATATTATAGAATCGTGCGAAAATGCAAAATTTTTCATGATAGGTATCAGGGGTCAAATGCATACCTAACTAGACACAATAAATAAGGTAAGAATAAAACATTTCTATTTAAAAGATATAAGAATATAAAAACATAAAAGATTCATTGAGCAATGAGAAATTGATAAATGCATACATTGAAATTCACGAGTGAGTTCATCAGTGACCACTCCCAACGTCTATTATTAGATTTTCGCCTTTTTTTTTAGCATATTCAATCTGCAATACCAAACAGATTCTAAATATTTTGCCAAACAGCAAGCCACTAAAACAGATGAATCAGATTTAAAAATAATACTATCTTACTTTGCATTAAAAATACCTTAAGGATTTACTGAAAATAAAAAACGTTAAAGAGATGGTACAGTTAGGTGTAAATGCCAGTTAAAAAATACCATTTTAAAATAATAAATCCACTTAAATTAACCACTTACACTTATCTCAAGTAACTATAACCATGCCTTAAAGTAGATACAACAAGTGCCCTTGCCATGCACTGCTAATTACCTCACACATTACATGGCACATGACCTATTCTATGACATCTTTGAAAACATTACTACAATATCTGAAATTACATCATTGATAACAACTGACCATAGGCTATTTTAGGGCAAGAGTTATAGTTACTTTAAATATGATAGGATGTGTTTTTGTAAGTGTTGACTAAATACATACAATGTCACCTGTGCCAATGCTTGTTTATCACTATAGATGGAGTATTCAGTAAGCAAAATGCTGCTGAGGCAAAAATGCAAAACTAAAATGATCACTTTGTGTACGCTATGCGTTATGACACACGGAATATAATATGAAATGACTGTGAGTACTTTTGAAATGTAAAACTGACCTTCATGCATGTAATGTAAGCAATTCAGAGGTAGGGGAACAATACACTCAAAAGCCAATACCATGAGGTGAAAGAGAAATACTCTTCTAGGACGAGCCAAAGCCAACTTAATGCATATTTTAAAGAATTGGTAATAATGGATCTTTTAGCCAGCTGCCCATTGCAGCCAGAACTAAAAAGGACACAGGCAAATATTTTTCTTTCCTCTTCTGCAATGCTACAGGTCCCATCTGTCATGTATGAAAGTCATAACAACCTTTCCAGCACTAAAAATTCAGTTATGGCATGCTACTGTCTCTTTGTCAACTTGCCATAAGACTTCACTGTGGAAAAATGCCCCCAGTACATGATGATTGATGTTTCTTCTGTTCCTCAAATATGAATGAAATAATAGCTGGAGGTAAGAAGGCCTGTAAGGCAGCCAGTTCCTGGCTCAGGTGAGAAATCATTTGCAGAAAGTTTGTGCTTGGATTTTGTGTTTGACTTGAGGGTGATTTTGGACCCGCTTAGGGGATCTGAGGGTAATATTGAAGGTAGATTTATGTTTTTTTTGGCAAAGGTGTTGATAGTGAATAAAGAATGCCAGAGTTCTTTTCCTGGCTCCCAAGTTCGATAAAACGTTCTCAATTAATTTTACATTTAGGTGACAACACATTCATGACTCATGAGGGATACAGTTCATGACAAATGTAAAGAACCAGTTCCTCCTTTTCTTACTCTCACTAATATATTTCACACCTGCAGAAAAGTTGCATCTTTTTCAATAAGTAGATCTACAATTTGAACAATGTCAGGGACAATTCTGGTAACTTAGGGCCTGATTTAGAATTCGGCAGCCAGATTACTCCATCACAACTGTAATGGATATCCCATCCGCCAAAATCTAAATCCCATAGCATAGAATGAGATTTAGATTTTGAGGGACTGGATATCTTTCACTGTTGTGACGGAGTAACCCGTCTGCCCAGTTCGAAATCAGGCTCTTAATCTTAATGTCTTATAAGAGTGTAGTGTAACTATATGACATCTAAATAGACCATCCAGATGGTAATAAAATGGAAATGTCATTGCACCTTTTCTGGTGGTTTACTCGCTTGTGTGATTATATTTTGCACATGACTGTCCTTGGCCAATTTCAATGCATTTTTCCTGTTTTATTTGGAGGAGATGACATACTTAATGAAGAGGGGGTTTAATTACTCATTGTATATGTGTGCAGATTTCATCACTCAGGAGATATTTCATAACCAAAGTATGACACAATTATCAGTTGTTTAAGGTCACAGAGCGATCAGCTCAGGTGCTGTTCACATTTCTGTAAGGGTGACTACCATGGGTAATGCGAGGGCAATTTATTGTTGCCACAATTAAAAATAAGGTACTTTGGAGAGAAGTGCACTTCCCTTATCCTCTGCAGAGACAGGGATACTTTCTTTTTCATTTCAAATGTAATAAATGCTGGTATGTCAGTGTGTTATTTCAACTATAAGAGAATTATTGACATTTTCTATGGCTTATTTGCATATTGTTTTGAGGATTGTGGGAAGTTATTTCCTAAATATTGTTAGTTAGGTTTTTATGCTCTGTACTCTTATGTTATGCTATGTTATGTGCATTAGTAAAGTGCACAAACCAGGGCATCCAGGCGCTGAGCAGGTGTGTGTACCCAGGTATGCCTATGACAGGTTGGTTCATTGAAATACAAGGTCCTTAGCTGTTTGCAGAAAGCAAGAAGGGGGGGGAGGCTCTGAATTGGAGAGGGAGGTCATTCCACCCATTAGGGTCAATGTAAGAGATTGCCCGTCCTACAGATGTAGTTCTGTGTATGTGTGGAATGTGCACAAATAAGAGTTTTGCTGAGCACAGTTGTATGATTGGTTCGTGGAAAGAAATGTGACCATTTAGGAGGGTGGGGGCTGACTTGTGTAGTGCCTTGAATGTGTGTGAGAAGTATGAATTGTGTTCTTGCATCAAGAGCCAGTATAGTTCCTCCAGGTATGGTGTGATGTGAGATCTGTGTGTGAAGTTGAAGATGAGTCTGACTATCGAATTGTGGATGGGTTGCAGTCTGTCAGTGAGATAATTGGTGATCTTGGTGTAGAGGGTGTTCCCATAGTCCAACTTGCTGGTGACAAGAGCTTGCGTGACAGTTTTTCTTGAGTTGCCTTGAACCATTTGAAGATGTTCCTCAGCATTTTCACGGCGTGGAAGCAGGATGCAGTGATGAAGTTGACTTGTGCAGTCATGTCCAGTTCAGTATCAAAGATTATTTTGAGGTTCCTCAAGTGGGTTCTGAGTGTAGGTGTAGGTCTGAGTTTGGCCGGCCACCAGCTGAAATCCCATGGTGAGGTGTTCTTGTCAAAGATCCTACTTCAGTCTTGTTGGTGTTGAGCTTGAAACAGTTGGCTTCAACCAGTCAGTGGCTATGTTCGTGTTTCTTGTTCTGGGGTCTAGTCTGAGAGAAAGAGTATGAGTTGTGTGTTTTCTGGATAGAAAAGGATGCTGATGTTGTGTGCCCGAAAGACGTTGGCCAGGGGGATCATGTATGCATTCAAGAGGGAGGGACTCAATGATGAACCTTGAGAGACTCAACAGATGAGTTTGTAGGTTTGTGAGGAGTGAGGTTCCAGTCTGGCAGCTTGTGTTCTATCTGTTAAGAAGGAGCAGATCCAACTGAGAGCGGGTCCTTGCATGCCAATTTCATGTAGGCAAATACACAGAAAGAGAGCAAGGGAAGCAAGGCTAACCCACACCGCCTCCCAAGAGAAACTATATAATCACTAAAGGTGTGGGGTAGTAGGAACTGAGAGTAGGACTGGGTTAGTCTTTTTTTCAGTGCCTGGTTAAATTAGGTTGCTTTAGAGGGGGTGCTGTGTTGTCCTACAGGAGTAGTGGGGGATTTTCCTTTACGGACTAGGTGGTCTCACACACATAATAGTGTCTTGCTTCATCATATGACCACCTAGCCCCACCCAAGTAAGATGATACTACTCAGGCGGACTCAACCTCTGGTTAAAAGAACCAGAGGGAGTGCTGAAATTAAATTGACTGGATAGTTACAGTGATCCAGAGGGGGTGAATAATAAAATTACCAAACATGTCACCGGTAGCTATTGTTAGTTTTAATGGTGGTGCATGTTGGTAAGACTAAAACTAAAGGGGGAAGGCTCGTTAGAGAATGATGTCTCTTGGAGTCTAAAAAGGAATGGACAAGACCAACATGTTTCTGCCCTCACTGAGTGCTGGTAGGTCAGGGGCATTCGTCAGGGTCGGAGCACACGTAATAAGTAGGGTGCTCAAAGTGAATAGTGTGTGGCCTATCTGAACAGGTAGTTCACGGTGAGGTAGGCCTATAGTAGATGATAAATAAATCACAATTAATTCAGAGTGACAAAGGAGTGGCAAACCACAGCACACGACACGGCAATAGGTGAGAAAATGTAAAAAGCACTCACACAAGCATGCAATTGTGACTTACCCCGGAGCTGGGGGCGTATTGCCTCTGGTCTGGCTAGAACCGGGGGGGGGGGTTTCCCTTGTAGTCACACTCTGAGGAGATTAAGGGTTTAGCAAGGGGGGACAAGGAGAAGAAGGGAAATGATGACGCACAGTGTGCTTACAGAAAGGAGGAAACTGCGCAGAGTGCGCTGAAGAGAGGGGGAGGCCAATGGGGCAGGGTAGTAAGGAAAAGGAAGGGGCAAGAGATGAAAAGTAAAAATAGAGGAAGAAAAAATATAGGTAAAACGAGAGAGAGAAGGAATACCACAGGGAGAAAAAGGAAGAAGAGAAAGGAAGAAGAAAAAAGAAACGAAAAATAGAAAAGGCCAGGCTAAAAGAAGTTTAAATGCTACCAGAAGAAGAGATAACAGGTAACAGTGAAAGAAAAGGGGAGAAGGGAGAGGAAAAGAGAGAGGTATAAGGTGATTTACAGGGCCAGAATAGCCCATACTTACCACGCCAAAGGGAATACCATGGGGGGTACCTACATGCCGGAGCCAGGCCGCTCTGGTACTGACTGAAAGGCTTGCCAGGTCTTTATGAGAAGCTACAGCCAATCGATGTGAAGCTGCTGAAGCCAGGGGCGGTGCCCAATGAAGGTAAGAATCAGGTAAGAATCAGGTGTGTTGGGTTGTCAAGGAAACGGAACTCCCAGTTCGTGGGGGAAGGTGTTGCCACGCCCCGGAGCCAGCCGCGCCCTCTCGGGGGCTGTGCTGGGTTCGGAGTCTACAGGGCCCCGACAATAGCTTAGCTACTAGGGGTCGGGGGAACTATTCTAGTGGGTTGGGTAAGGTAATGACACACAAGTATGAAAAGTGGTAGATCCCGCGATGGGGATTAATAGGGCCCATGGAATGTCAGTAAAGTAATACCGGTTATGCTCATAGGTGGGTTTTCATAGAAAAGAGATCTCATGTTCGTATCTAGTCATCAGCCTAGAGCTGACCATTGAATATTATCATTAAATCCTAAAGTGTCCGTTTGCAGCCTCCAGATCCATCTCTGTTCATACAGTAGGAGCTTGTGTTTGGCATTGGTTGTTGTGGATTTTAGTTGATCCAGTACCACCCACTGCATGTCATCAGGATGGTGATTGCTGGAGATATAGTGCTCTGTGAGTCTTGTGGCATCTCTTTTGCAACGGATGGTACTCCTATGCTCACAGATGCGTGTACCCACTCTTCGTGTCGTCATCCCAATGTATTTCTTGTCACAAGGGCATGTGATCATATACACCACATTTTTACTGTTGCAGTTCGTTAGTTGTCTAAGCTCCCAGGGTGTTTGTAATCCCAAGTCAAGTGTGAGGGTTTTTCTGGTAAAGGCGCAAACACTGCAATTGCCGCAAGGGTAATGTCCTTTGGGAGGGGGAAGGTCCCAGAGAGTCTTTTGTCTACTTGTGGTGGGGTTTATTCGAGGGCGGGTATGTACGATCATATCCCGGATGCTTTTTGCCTTTCTGTAGGCATTCATTGGGATCTCAAAAGGGAGACCGCCAGAGGTGAGGATTTTCCAGTCTTCATTTATTATCTTTTTGATCATGTTGGACGCTGGGTTGAACGTGGTCACGCAGATCAACGGGTTCCCTTTACTGGTTCGACTGCTTGGATGCAGTAGAGTCTCTCTGGGGCTTACACGGGCCCGTTTGTCTGCTCTCCTCAATACTGACACTGATATGCGCGTGAAATAGTCCCAGCTGCATAGGTGCAGCAAAAGTCAAAATATTTATGGGCTTGAAACAAGGTTCTCTATTGGTCCCCACGCTTTTTAAATTGTTAGCTGATATGGCTGGATGCCTGCAAATTACAGAGGTGAACCCGCTGAAATTGGATTTATTGAATATTGATGTACTCCACTATGTGAATGATGCTGTTCTGCTTCACAGAACTGATAAGGGATTCTAACACCAATTTAACATATTGTAGAGATGTTAGCCTTAATAATTTGGCAATAAACAGCCAAAACCAATAATGATTCTATTAAGTATAAAATACAAATCTGATTACCATGGACAAGGGGAGCATCCAAAATAGAAGGGATATCAACATTTGCTTATTCTGCAATAACAGTATAATTTAATGGGCTGTGGAATAAGCATCTTAAGTAAATTGAGAAGACATCCATATTGCACACTTATTGTATAGAGAAAAAAAGGAACCTCTTTCTGGGTTCCTCCCCAAAGTCTATATTAAGACAGAATTAACCCAAAGTAGCCTTACTTTTGATACATTACTGCTGAAGTATGGGACCAAATTTAAAAAAGCTCTAAAGCCTCCCAGTGATCAATGCTGGGTTTTAGCATATTTCACTGAGGCTTTTCGCCATGCACCTCTGCCCTCAGGATATAGATACCGAGCTAGGTATGCTCCCTATTATGTATAAAGTTAAAAGCAGAAGCCTTTTATATGTCATTCTATTTAAAAGAGTTAAAGGGATCTCATAATGATCTGGCAGTATAAGCAGCAAATGAGAAGGCACATACTGAGAGAAAATTGAAGAGAGTAGCATCATCCTCTAGCAAGGTTTATAGGTAAATGTAGTGTAGCGATTCCCTTTGAAGGTGCAATAGAAAATAAGCCAAGCTAGAAACTACATGAGCATGAAGAAAGTATGCATTTACAAACACCTAGAGATCAACAATGAAAAAACTGTCTGCTATTTTATAATTTAGTGGAGATATGGTGGAACTCAAATGTTATCTTGATATTGCTAATTTCCTGAAGGCAGTGCAAACATTTTTGCTATCTGACTGGGCAAAGTTTAACTATTTAGGTAGTATGTGGTATGGTAGATAGTTGGCTGGAAAAATAAAACATTTGATGTGGCATAAAACATAAAATTGATTTATATACAAATGTTTTATTGCAAGTTTAGGGATGGCCATCCAAGAAGGATTAAATCTCTTGGTCATAAGCATGAGATATCAAATTGACAAAGTGCACTAAATTTGCTGAACTTGGACTCTACTGTGGAAGTCTTTAAGGAAGTAATCAATTTGCTCATTCAAAGAAAGCACACACTACTTCAAATAATCTTTAAAATTAATTCCAACTCTAATAACTCCTTTTAAACTTTTGGGAACCCAGGACGTAACGGTTACGTCCTGGGCAGCACCGCTTGGGTGCCCAGGACGTAACCGTTATGTTCTGGTACTGGCCCTCAAGGGAAGCCCTAGCGCTCCCTGTGAGGGCCTTGCATCATCCTCCCCATGGCAGGGATGGAAGGGGAATCACTTCCCCTTCCACCCCTGCCCCCCAGGCCTCCCTGTGGCATCTGATGACATCAGCACGCTGACCTCATCAGAGGCCTTCCCCTCCACGCTGGAGATCGGAGAAGAAATGCAAAAGCATTTCTCCTCCAATCATGTAGAGGGGGTGGGATAGGCATCAAAGGAAAGGAAAGTCCTTTCTTTCCTTTGATGTCTTTCTCACCATTTCTGCTGTCCAAACGCAATGCGATCAGGTGGCAGAAATGCCCACTAGACACCAGGGAGTTTAAAAAAAAATGTATTATTGAATAAGGGGACCGGGTCCTTGGGCAAGGGCTGCTCCCTGGGGGGGGGTATTTTTAAGCCATTTCCTCCCCCCGGGGCAGATAGGCTGATCTGCCCCGGGGGGAGGAGGGGTGCAGAAACCACTAGACACCAGGGATAATTTTTTTTGTTTCTTTTATTTTTTTTATATGTAGGGAGTGACCCCTTAGCAAGGGTCGCTCCACTGGGAGCAAAATTAATTTTAGGCCATTTCTGCTCCCATTGTTGATTAGGCTGATCTGCCTCCAACGGGGACAGAAACCACTAGGCACCAGGGATTTTTTTTTATCCCATTTTATCGCAAGGGGATCGACCCGTTAGGCAAGGGTCGCTCCATTGGGGGGGAAAAAATTATTTTGAGCCATTTCTGCCCCCTTGGGGGCAGGCCAGGATATTTCTATCAGGCCCCAGAGGGGCACAGAAACCACTTAGGCCCCAGGGATTGGTGTGTGTGTATGTTTGTGTTTTGTTTCAGATGGCAGCCTCTTGGGCAAGGGTCACTCCCGATATTACTGTTGGCCATATCTAACCCACCTTAGGGGCAGTTTGGCCTATTTTTGGAAGGCTCATCTGCCCCCTACGGGGCCGAAAGCCCATCAGAGACCAGGGAAGATTTTTTTTCAAAAAAAGAGGGTGGGGTTATGTCCATACCCCCACCCCAAATAAACAGGGCCAAAGTTGTTCTGCCCACCGGTGGGCAGATGGGACAATTACACCCGATTCAATCCCCAGGGGGCCAAAAACCTACTAGATGCCAGGGAATTAAAAAAAATAGTGGGGTGGTGGCTACCAACCAGTATGGGCATGATTATGCCCCCACCCCAACTGAAGGGGATAACAGTTTTTCAGCTCTTCCTCCGCACACTAAACCATCTTATCCCATGGCAAGGAAGAGCACATTTGAATATTTTGGGTTTTGATTTTACACTTGGGCCATGAGAGCTTTCCTAACTCTCAAAATCATCCCACTTGGAATGGTGAGGGCTGCATGTTTTGAACTTTGGGACGCTGCCATGTAGAAATATCTGCAAGACCTCTGGGTGAGTTCAGGGTGGTGTGCTTCACATGCACCCCGCACCATTTCCTCACCCACAATGCCCTGCAAACCTCCAACTTTGCTGGAAATCACACATTTTCCCACATTTATGAGATGGAATCTTCTGTAATCTGCAGGAATCCACAAAATTCCTACCACCCAGCATTGTCTCATCTATACCGATACAAATTCTGCCCCACTTGTCAGCCTAAAAATTTTTTTTTTTCAAACTGCCCTTTTGGACCCGCTTTGGTTCCCCCTCAATTTCAACATGTTTATGGCTCTTCCCTGTTACAGGCACTTGGCCCACCTCCACAATTGAGGTATTGTTTTTACCATGATACTGATGGGAATGTTGGGTGGTAGGAAATTTATCCTGGTGTGGTGAGCCCACACAGAAATGTGTGAAAAATGTGATTTTGTAGCTAAATTTGAGATTTGCGGAGGATTCTGGGTAAGAAAACTCTGGGGGATACACGCAAGTCACACATCCCTGGACTCCCTCAAGTTTCTAGTTTTCAGAAATGTTTGGGTTTGGTAGGTTTTCCTATATGGCTGCTGAACCCAAGACCAAAAACGCAGATGCCCCCTGCAAAAACAGGTAGTTTTGTATTTCATAATTTTGATGTGTCCACATAGTGTTTTGGGGTATTTCCTCTTGCGGGCACTAGGCCTACCCACACAAGTGAGGTACGATTTTTTTAGGGAGACTTGGGGGAATGCTGAGTGGAAGGAAATTTGTGGCTCCTCTCAGATTCCAGAACTTTCTGTCAATGAAATGTGAGGAAAAAGTTTATTTTTGGCCAAATTTTGAGGTTTGCAAAGGATTCTGGGTAACAGAACCTGGTGAGAGCCCCACAAGTCTCCCCAACTTGGATTCCCCTAGGTGTCTTGTTTTCACAAATGCACAGGTTTGGTAGATTTCCCTAGGTGCCGGCTGAGCTAGAGGCCAAACTCCACAGCTAGGCAATTTTGAAAAAAAGCTCTGTTTCCTTTGGGAAAATGTGATGTGTCGACTTTGTGTTTTGGGGCATTTCCTTTCACAGGCACTAGGCCTACCCACATAAGTGAGGTACCATTTTTATCAGTAGACTCGGGGGAACGCTGGGTGGGAGGAAATGTGGGGCTCGTCTCAGATTCCAGAACTTTCTGTCACCGAAATGTGAGGAAAAAGTGTTTTTGAGCCAAATTTTGAGGTTTGCAAAGGATTCTGGGTAAAAGCCCCACAAGTCCCCCCATCTTGGATTCCCCTATGTGTCTAGTTTTAAACAATACAAAGGTTTTGAGTGTATTCCTAGATGCCGGCTGAGCTGGAAATCAAAATCCACAGCTAGGCACTTCCCAAAAAACAAGTCAGTTTTCAATGTAAAAATTTGATGTGCCATGTTGTGTTTCCTGTCGCGGGCATTAGGCCTACTCATGCAAGTGAGGTACCATTTTTATCGGGAGACTTGGGGGAACACAGAATAGCAGAAAAACTGTTATTGTTCCTTGTCTTCCTCTGCATTTTTTCCATCCAAATGCAAGACAGTGTCTAAAGAAAGACATCTATTTGAGAAATGCCCTGTAATTCACATGCTACTATGTGCACGCCAGAATGCAGAGATGTGATAATAAGCACTGCTTCTCAACACCTTATCTTGTGCCCATTTTGGAAATATAAAGGTTTTCTTGATACCTATTTTTCACTTTTTTTACATTTTACACCCATTTCTGTCACTTACTGGAAGAAGGCTAAAAGCAAAAAAATTTAAAAATGGGGTATGTCCCAATAAAATGCCAAAATTGTGTTGAAAAATGCTTTTTTCTGATTCCTGTTCCTGAAAGCTGTGAAGATGGTGATTTTAGCACCGCAAACCCTTTGTTGATGCCATTTTCAGGAAAAAAATCACAAGCTTTCTTCTGCAGCCCTTTTTTCCCGTTTGTTTGAAAAAAACAAACTTTTTTCTGTATTTTGGCTAATTTCTTGGTCTCCTTCAGGGGAACCCACAAGCTCTGGGTACCTCTAGAATCCCTAGGAGCTTGGTCAAAAAGGAAGCAAATTTGTCATGGGTAGCTTAT
This sequence comes from Pleurodeles waltl, assembly GCF_031143425.1. Taxonomy (NCBI): domain Eukaryota; kingdom Metazoa; phylum Chordata; class Amphibia; order Caudata; family Salamandridae; genus Pleurodeles; species Pleurodeles waltl. The sequence continues at coordinate 282,745,050 of NC_090439.1, forward strand.
GTGGACAAAAAGCTATGAGGGCTTAAGCACGAACTGCCCCAAATAGACAAACAAAATTTCTGGCACCTGAGGGGTAAAGGCCTGGCAGCGAAGGGTTTGCATTTCCTGTAAGGTAATGCTATTTATTACTATTAGAAGTTGGTGATTTTGTTGTGGGTTCTCCTAAAATGAAGGGCACCAGCAACTGTTTTTTTAGATTCTTTATAAGAGGAGGCTGGCATTCTTGTTGTATGTTTCTTTTGAAGAATAATGGACTTCAATGTTTGTAAATGATTTAGTTAAACTCTACAAACAATAAAGAATTATTAAATTGACTCATTTGAAAACATGTGGATGCCAAAGTATTTTTCAGATATTTTGATGCATCCTTTGTCTCAGTTTTAATAATGTTGCTTGAAAAAGAGAAGACTAGAACACACTATTAAGACAACTACATCCCATCAATTTGGATAGATTCCCCACACACTCTAGTGTCCCCAGTCAATTTATAATTATCTCCCTTAAACGTATTAGAGATTTGGAAAACTCTTACCAAAATACTACAAAATGTTGCATGTATTCTCTGTTCCGATGCTGTTTCACTCACTTTGGGTGTTAAGAGGCTCTTCCATCTTTTCAACTGCTTCTTGTAAATATAACTGATCCAGAAGTGGTTTGAAAATCAAGGGGCATATTTATCATAGTGTTGTTTGCCCTTGCACCATGCAAGGGGGTGCAAGGGTGATGCAGCACCAAAGCCAGATTTATCAAACCATACAAGACAATCTGGCCATAAGCAGCTTGATCATTCTTATACGTCTGGAGTAACACAAGCCAATGCAAATCACTGCCTTGCGTTACCCAAGCCTCAGGGAGGCATTTCGTGTGATACGTCTGGGAATGCGTCAAACTGCTGCACCTCCCAAAGGAGAAGACATATCTTCATTTATCATAATTTTTACCTCTTTCTATGTGTGCTGCAGTCCGCCACAGGGTTAAAAAGAGAAAAATGCTTCTGATGATTGTTTTTGTGCAGGAAAGTGTCCCTTCCTGCACAAAAAACAATACTGCTTGCAACACAGGCCCCCTCGCACCTTGACACCAGGGTGACTCCACAAGGAAAGGACAGGAATGTGTTGTATAATATTAAATACAGCACATTCCTGCCCTTTCTCTTTCACCCAAAGCAGTGCAGCAAGGTGGCTTGCTGTGTCACGCTGAGTGAAAGTTAGATAACTCTGGCCCTAAACATTAAGGGGCATACTTATGAGTTATTGTGCCACTGGAGCATCACTTTTTGTGACACTCTGGTGGCATTTACTACAAAATCATATATATGAGGCCACACAAAGCCACTTTGTGTGGCTTTGAATGGCCTCATAGATATGGAGTAAGGCACGGCAGTGCAAATTGCTGTATTGTTTTTCTCTATGCTCAGTGTTAGAAATGGGGTCTTAGGTTGGGAGTCAGGTTACCCCCTGTTCAAGGAAGGACCCTCACTCTAGTCAGGGTAAAAGAGGATCACCCTCAGCTAACCCCTGCTTGCCCCCTTGGTAGCTTGGCAGAGCAGTAGGCTTAACTTCAGAGTGCTAGGTGTAAAGTATTTGTACCAACACACTCAGTAACTTATTGTACACACTACAAAATGACGCACCAGTTTAGAAAAATAGGAAATATTTATTTAAACAAAACAAGACCAAAACGACAAAAATCCAACATACATAAGTCAAGTTATGAATTTTTAAAGATTAAACTAAAAAAATAGCGCTTAGAAACAAAAATGCTTTGATGAGATGTTAACACGGCGTCGTGACGGAGTCGTTCCCAACAAGCCGACACTAGCGGCGTCGGACACGGAGTTGTGTAGACCCCCAAGTATAGTACCTTTGGTGAAGAGTGAAAACAAGCCGATGCACGAAGTCGGGGATCGCGGCGTCTGTGGGAAACGTTGAATCCGCGCCCTTCGAGCGCCTCCAGGTGCTGGCAGAGAGAAGTCTTTGCTGTCCCTGAGACTTCAAACAACAGGAGGCAAGCTCTAACTCAAGCCCTTGGAGATTTCTTCACAAGATGGAAGGCACACAAAGTCCAGTCTTTGCCCTCTTACTCTGGCAGAAGCAGCACTGCAGGAAAGCTCCACAAAGCACAGTCACAGGCAGGGCAGCACTTCTTCCTCAGCTATTAGCTCTTCTCCAGACAGAGGTTCCTCTTGGTTCCAGAAGTGTTTCTAAAGTCTGTAGATTTGGGTGCCCTTCTTATACTCATTTTAGTCTTTGAAGTCACCTTTCTTCAAAGGGGACTCACACCTACTTGTGAAATCCTGCCTTGCCCAGGCAAGGCCTCAGACACACACCAGGGGGTTGGAGTCTGCATTGTCAGAAGCAGGCACAGTCCTTTCAGATGAGAGTGACCACTCCATTAGGAAATGCAGGCCACACCCCAGCTCCCTTTGTGCCACTGTCTAGTGTGAGGTGAAAAACAACCCAACTGTCAAACTGACCCAGACAGGGAATCCACAAACAATGCAGAGTCACAGAATGGTTTAAGCAAGAAAATGCTCACTTTCTAAAAGTGGAATTTTCAAACGCACAATCTTAAAATCAACTTTACTAAAAGATGTATTTTTAAATTGTGAGTTCAGGGACCCCAAACTCCACATGTCCATCTACTCTCTAGGGGAATCTACACTTTAATCATATTTAAAGGTAGCCCCCATATTATCCTATGAGAGACAGGCATTGCAACAGTGAAAAACGAAATTGGCAGTATTTCACTGTCAGGACATATAAACCACATTACTATATGTCCTACCTTATCCATACACTGCACCCTGCCCTTGGGGCTACCTAGGGCCTACCTTAGGGGTGCCTTACATGTAAGAAAAGGGAACGTTTAGGCCTGGCAAGTGGGTACACTTGCCAAGTCGAATTTATAGTGTAAAAATACACTTACAGACACTGCAGTGGCAGGTCTGAGACATGATTACAGGGTTACTTGTGTGGATGGCACAACCATTGCTGCAGGCCCACTAGTAACATTTGATTTACAGGCCCTGGGCACCTCTAGTGCACTTTACTAGGGACTTAACAGTAAAACAAATATGCCAATCATGGAGAACCAGTTACATACACGTTTCAAACAGGAGCACTTGCACTTTAGCACTGGTTAGCAGTGGTAAAGTGCCCAGAGTAATAAAAACAGCAAAATCAGAGTCCAGCACACATCAATAACCTGGGGAACAGACGCAAAAAGTTAAGGGAGACCACGCCAAGGATGAAAAGTCTAACACTCAGGAAGGCATTACATGGGCATTGCTGTGGGTGTTCACAGGCAACACCCATGGATTTTGATGCTTCTCCAGATATTCAAAAATTGGGGATGTGCCAAAACCTTACACCTACCAAGATGTGGTGTAAAGAGGAGAAATAACTTTGTTTCTCCGCATTCTATCCTCTTTCCATGTGGACTGAATTCTGCCTGCATTGGCGCTAACCTGCAGAAATAGCTCCAGTGTAGAGGGAAAGGTCACGAATGCACGGCATTGCATAAACACAGTGCATTCATGCCCTTTCACTTTGGTGCTGAGCCACCTTGCTGTGCTGCTTTATGCCAAATCCCTGTAAATAAGGACCTTAGTAGGCAAAATACCCAAATGCACCTTACCAACATTCAAATGAGACCTATTTCTTCTGTCAATTATAGTTTAAAGCTCCGTAGTCTGACCTCCATTTAAAATGTCCATTTCCTATCTGGAACCTGAAGCATTTTGTTTTCCCATAACCCTTCAAATGAGGATTCTCTAGGAAAAATACATGCACGATGCATGTAGGTGGAATATCTGCAAAAACGTACCCCAAAAAAGAAATATATATTTAAAGTCTGTTTCTTGGCATTCATTTTATTTTTAACTAAAATCTAACTGAAATAATAAATTTGCAAATAAGTTTGGTCATACATTTAAACTACTTAACCACATACACTTTGTCGGGTTGCAGCCTTATTCTCAAATTATACTTCATTTCAGAGAATTTCGGGCCTGGTTTATACTTTTTTAGCCCCGCATTTGTGTCATTTTTGACGCAAAAGCAGTGCAAACTTACAAAATTCAATTATATTTTGTAAGTTTGCGCCGCTTTTGCATCAAAAAATTAAGCAAATGCGGTGTTAAAAAAGTAGAAATCCGGCCCTGAGTGTGCACAGCCCTTTTGTTTTCTGACTCGGGAATCTCAGATGTAAGAGTGAGAGGGAATAGAGAAGCTAAACGATAAAACAGCTCGAGCCTGAAAATAATCCCCGTCGCCCTGGTGAAGTGAAGTGGGGCATCGCAGCTGGATCTCAACATTAATTCCTCAATAATTCATGGTTAATCCATTAAATGTTAATGGTGAGTTGATAAGTAATGGCCTGGCTGCCATGTCCCTTGATTGTAAACATAGCAATTTAGCTGGAAAGGCTTTTTCCTGTCGTTGGTCGCCAAGGCTCGTGTATAACTACTAGAGGGAGGAAGAGAATAGCGCTGGCGTATAATGACGCCAGCTATGTGCACTTCACCCTGTTAGGCAAGAACAAAACACGTACTTTTGTGCAGCAATAAACATACTACCTGAAAAGGGATGACCTACGGTATAAAAAGAAAGCTGTCTGACGCACTAAGGCCCAGATTTAAGAAAAGTGGTGTTGCACATCCTGAAGCACCACTTTTCTTGCACCCCCTGCACTCCCCTAACGTGACCATGCGAGCACCGTATTTAAGATACAGTGGGGCATATTTTTACTCCGTTTGCGCCAAATTTGCATCGTTTTTTTCGACGCAAATTCGGCGCAAAACTAACGCCATATTTATACTTTGGCGTTAGACGCGTCTAGCGCCAAAGTATGAGGAATGAGCGTCATTTATTTGCGTGAACGCCTTCCTTGCGTTAATGAGATGCAAGGTAGGCGTTCCCGTCTAAAAAAATGACTGCGACGCAAATGCGTCGTATTTATACTCCCGGGCAAAAATCACGCCCGGGAGTGGGCGGGGCAAAAAACCCCGCATTTGCGCCTCTTTTTAACGCCTGGGTCAGGGCAGGCGTTAAGGGACCTGTGGGCTCAAAATGAGCCCACAGCTGCCCTCCCATGCCCCCAGGGACCCCCCCCTGCCACCCTTGCCCACCCCAGGAGGACACCCAAGGATGGAGGGACCCATCCCAGGGACATTCAGGTAAGTTCAGGTAAGTATAATTTTTTTTTTTTTTTTTTTTTTTTTTTGGCATAGGGGGGCCTGATTTGTGCCCCCCTACATGCCACAATGCCCAATGACCATGCCCAGGGGACGGAAGTCCCCTGGGCATGGCCATTGGGCAAGGGGGCATGACTCCTGTCTTTACTAAGACAGGAGTCATGTAAATGGCGTCTGGGCGTCGTTAAAAATGGCGCAAATCGGGTGGAGGCGATTTATTTGCCTCAACCTGACTTGCCCCATTTTAAGACGCCCTAACGCCATTTTTCCCTACGCCGGCGCTGCCTGGTGTACGTGTTTTTTTTTCACGCACACCAGGCAGCGCCGGTCGGCTAACGCCGGCTAACGCCATTCAATAAATACGGCGCCCGAATGGCGCTTCAGAATGGCGTTAGCCGGCGCTAATCTTTTTTGGCGCAAAACTGCGATAGCGCAGTTTTGCGTCAAAAAGTATAAATATGGCCCAGTGCACCAAGGAGGTATTGGCAACAATAGCATCAACATTTTTTACGCTATTGTGTCACTTTGCTCCACTAGCGTCAAAAATTCTGACGCTAGTGGAGCAAAGTGCAAGGAGTCCCATCGATTCCAATAATGGGTGCGTCCTTTTAAGGCCTGCTGAAAGCAAGCGTTAAAAATAGCGCAATGAAATCTTGTAGATTTTCATTGTGCCATTTTTGCAGGCCTCCTTGCGTTGGCTCCCCCTTTGCATACATTATGCATGCCGCATGCATAATGTGGCTCAAAGTGTCATAAAGTGGCGCAACACATGCATTGGCCCACTTTGTCAATATGGCATGGCGATTTTACAAGCCTAACGCCACACTAGCGTCTAAAAAATGACACAAGTGTGGCACTAGGCCTTCTTAAATTTGGGCCTAAATTTTTACTGAACGTATTCCCTCTACATGGTGCCAGAAAATCAAAAGGCAAATAGAAAGAAGTAAAAGTTTAATGTCTCATTTTCTGAAGAATGAGTGAAAGCGCAAACACAAACACAATTTGAAGACCAGGATGTGCAGCAATATCCAGAAGTTCTCGGTTTTGCCGGCGCGTGGTCGCAAATTGAATATTTTGTTTATGTTTATGTTCTTGAGCATTTACATCATCTACACCATAGTTAAATGACTCTCAAAGAAAAGAGGGTGAATCATAAAAAAAGTTGAATTATTTCATGCTCAAAAAGCCACTCGGAAAAGCAAGATTTTACTCAGCACTTACAAAGGTAAACACTAACAGTGGCTACTATGGGACATATTTACAAGACAGTGATGCATCAGCTATGATGCACCACTTTTCTTGCACCCCCAAAAATTATGGCACTAGTCCAGCAATGCATTGGGAGGCCAAATGGAAAAATGTGAGCGTCATTTTAACACCTGCCTTGGGCAGCTGTTAAAAATTATGGGAAAAATGGCTCATTTTTCTGGGCCTCTTAACGGGGAAATGCCCCTCCTTGCACACATTATGCCTGGCAGAGGCATAATGTAGCATAAGGGGTTGCAAACTGGAACAATGCTTTCATTGCGCCACTTTTTAAATCTGGTGCAGGGAAAAGGACTCATTGACGATGCCGCCTTAGCATTAAAAAAATGACGCCAGGGCAGCACAAGGAGGCGCTAGGGGCTTGTAAATATACGCCTCTGTTTCATAGTAGGAATAATTAGCGAACAAAGTGGATAAATGTCTTCCATTTTTTCTCACTGCCAATTCATTATTTATTTCAATAGCAGCAGGTAAACTAAATGTGGGAAAAGGAGGAGCAATTCAAATGCTGTCAAAGAGGGCTGGGGCCTGCAACGTACCTATACTCAGGCGCACAATGAATCCCGGCGTCTATTCTTGATAAAACTGTGCTGTCTAAGCAAACAGTCACATAGATACTCTACACTTTTGTAATTGAGGCCTAAACATAGCAGCTCTTAAATGCAGAGGGCCATATTTAATAGCCGCTAATGCCATTCTAACGCCATATTAGCGTCATTTTTTGACAATAATGTGGAGTTAGAAGGCCAAAAACGCCGCACCATATTTACAAAGTGGTGCAATGCATGCTTTGAGCCACTTTGTAACCCTTTGTGCTACATCATGCATGTGCCAGACATAATTTATACAAAGGGGGTGCTCCCCCTTTACGGGTGGCCAAAAAAGTGGCACAATGAAATGTAACAGATTTCCTTGTATCATTTTTTTAAGCGCTTTTAACGCCTGCTCAGAGTAGGCGTTAAAAGGGGGCATGCCATTGAATACAATAAGCCCCTATGTACTCTGAAGGAGTAGTGCCACAATTTTGGCGCTACACCAGCAGAGGACATCAAGTGCATAAAAAAAAAAAATTACCCTATTGCCCCGTACCCTGCACCACGGTGCACCATTTTAACTATGGCACACACATGGTGGCGGTAGGGATGTGCTAAAGGACACTTTTCTTAAATATGCCCCAGAATTCTAACTAGTACTTCACATTCCTGAGTTGTGGTTTGTCTTCAACTCATGCACTAACACCTAGAGTCACACATTCAGAGTATGTGCTGTAACAGCATAATTTTATTGCAAAATGGCAAAACTATATATTCTGTACTTGCACACTATGGTTTTGTTTCTTGGCAAGCAAATTAAAGATGATTACTGACCTTTATCACCGATGTTCTAGTGCAACAAATTTCATTACACAGCAAAGAATGTATTACACATAGTGCCATGGAAATTACCGTTCATAATTACTTGCTGATTGTACCCAGGGGCCACTTTGAAACTACTAATATTACAGAAGGGGCCAGTGATGTTGAAAAGTGGACAGTATTTTTAAGCTACCTATCACAGCTGTGCTCCTTCCAATGCACATTTTCTGTAATGTAGCTTCATATTGTTCAGGTCAGCGGCAGGTACACCCTTGTTAGGTACAGACATAGGGGGTGATTCCAAGCTTGGCGGGCGGCGGGAGCCGCCCGCCAAGCGGGAACCACCAGGAGACCGTACCGCGGTCAAAAGACCGCGGCGGTCATTCTGGGTTTCCCACTGGGCTGGCGGGCGACCGCCAAAAGGCCGCCCGCCAGCCCAGCGGGAAACACCCTTCCACGAGGAAGCCGGCTCCGAATGGAGCCGGCGGAGTGGAAGGGGTGCGACGGGTGCAGTAGCACCCGTCGCGAATTTCAGTGTCTGCTAAGCAGACACTGAAATTCTAAGTGGGGCCCTCTTACGGGGGCCCCACGACACCCCATACCGCCATCCTGTTCCTGGCGGCCGAAACCGCCAGGACCAGGATGGCGGTATGGGGGTCGGAATCCCCATGGCGGCGCAGCAAGCTGCGCCGCCATGGAGGATTCCCCTGGGCAGCGGAAAGCCGGCGGTACACCGCCGACTTTCCGTTTCTGGCCGTGGCTGTACCGCCGCGGTCAGAATGCCCAAAGGAGCACAGCCAGCCTGTTAGCGGTGCTCCCGCGGACCACGGCCCTGTCGGTTTTTACCGCCAGGGTCGTAATCAGGCCCATAGATTTTTAAGAAATTAGGTTACTGATTGAGGGGGCTGAAACCATACTCAAGAAGCAAATACAAATCCTTGTCAGGGTGAAGTCATAAGAAAATCCCACATTTACCTTTGCTTAACCCTGTGGTAGCTTGGCACAAAAGCAGTGAAGCTTACTTTTGAGACAAGGTGTACAGTATTTATACAGCATTTCAAACCGTAATAAAGTGAAACTCAACACAAGAAAAATCCCTCATGAAGGAAAAATAGAGTAACAATTGATAATAATATAATACCAAATAAAAAATAAAAAAAAGTAGAAAGAGAGATATGCAATTTTAAAAATTTAAGTAAAAATAGCAACAAAGTGCACAAAGCGCTGACTCTGAATATCTGGTCATGCAGGACAGGGACAAAGTCACGAGTTCAGGCCGGCTGCAATGGAGTGCTGGCTGACTACAAAGATCTAGTTAGGCCCTCTGAACAAGAGTACCTTGAATTCTGGTAGTGGAGTATTTCAGAATCCTACGTTGAGGATGTATCCTGCAGCAGTGATTCCTAGGAACTGCAAAGCATTGATATGAGGTCTTGCATTGTCATTGAGAATGCAGTTGATGAGACCTTTGGGATGTGAAAGCCTATACTGAGGATGCATCACACAGTGGTGGTTCCTGGAAAGCTGTGGGCGGTGATATGAAGTCCCTTGTCAAAGACAAACCACTCCACGATCTTGATGTGGAATTTGGTGAGGTGACCTGTCGCACTGCGGCTTCGATGGGGAGTTTTGGGTTGTCGATGCGTTGTGCTGCTTCTCTGATGCATTGGTTCTGCTGGGATCACAGTTAGGACTAGCACAGCACCTTTAGGTCCATTTCTAAGGGTACAGGGCTGGGGTGGCAGCTCATGGGAAGGTAGGACTCACAGCTGGCAGAGCTTAGGAGCTGGGTAGAGGATGAAAGAAGCCTGTTGTGCCCCTGGGTCTTCTGATGAGGAGGTCAGTCATCTAGCCCTTAGAGCCACCCTGCTGGTCCTGGGTTCAAGATGCAAGTCCAGTCCTTCACTCAGCCAGGAGGGCAGCAGGGCAGCCCACCAGGGTCAATGCGTGGCAGTACTTCTTGCAGCAGAGCAGCACAGCAGTCTTACTTCTGAGTTTTCACTGATCCAGATGTGAACTGAAGAGTTGGGGACCGAGGTCTAATATTTATACCTAGTGCCCACTTTGAAATATGTGAAGATTCTAGAGGATTCCACACATATACCCCCAGAGGTGCTTTGAGTTTACTCCCTCCCCGCCCTGCCCGCAGATTGTCTGGGGTCACAACAGAGTAGTCTCAAAGGCCTTTGTAAGAGTGCTTAGGCAGGGTCTTTGTGATGTGCAAGTGTGGTAGCTCACATCACAATAAGATACAGTAACCATTAAGTCAGGTAACTCTGCATTTTTTGTGTACCAAGTTTAAAAGTAAAAGCACTTTTAAACTTGGTACATAAAAAATGTAGAGGTATCTGACTTAATGCCTGCCTCATCTTATTGCGTTGTGATAGTTTGGAAGCAGATGCTGTCGTAGTTGGATTCTTGCTTCAGGCAAGACTGCTGGTTTAAGGATGACAGTACTTATGTTTGTAGGTGACTATGCCTATCCTACAACAACTTGCAACTGTAGTCCCAACCCTTCCGGCTTCCTAGCAGTACCTCACCAAAACCCAAACAGTTAAAGGTGATTTGTGGCAACCTTTACACATGGACTCAAAAGTATGACATCTCAGGGAGTGTCGTGGTTAAACAGAGATTACCCCTTTCTCACAGATACATCATGTCTCAACCAAACACAGGCAATAACAAAGATGCAGTAATGTTTTCAATAGTTTTTATTCAATAAATCCGCAATCTGTGGTAAATTGCATGGGCTGTAATGATTAGGATAATGAACAGTGCAAGAGATAGAATTGTAAAGACAAGAGTCATGATTATGAAGACACCCACCATCTTGCAATAACATGGAAAGACATAAAGGCCCTCATTACAATCCTGGCGGTAGGTGGTAAAGCGGCGGGAAAAAAATGGAATCACGACCATGGTGGAAACTGCCAACATAGACATCCACTTTAACACTTCGACCGCCACAGCAGTACAAACAAACAGCATGGCGGTCACCGCCAACAGACAGGTGGAAGACAATGTACCGCCCACACTATTATGAGAGGCCAATCCGCCACCTTTTGCGGGGCGGATTCAACGTGAACAAAAACACGGCAGAAACAGGAGTTGGAAGGGAAAACTCTCACCTGTACACACCCCACGAGGAACCAGGACGCCATGGAGCCGGAACTCCAAATTCTACCTGCCATTGTCTTCCTGCTCCTCTACCAGGAGCACGACCGATGGCGGCGACGACCACGGTGAGTACTGCACCTACGACACAGAGGAGGAGGGGGGGAAGAGAGTGACACACACACGCAACACTCAAAACCCCCACCACCACCCTCACCCACAACACCATACACACAAATGCATGTTGAAACATTACATTTACACCCCTACCCCACCTGGAAGAACTCAAGGAGAAAAGGAAATGATTTGAACGATTGTAATCAGGAAAAATCCATTAGTCAAAAATATATATACACTATTACCAAATATGTACACCAAGATTTCAAGTCCATGTACTGCACCTCACAGTCCATGGACCACTGGGCCCAAAATGCATGGGCGAGGCCCACACTCAATACCAGATCCAAACAGAGAGAAGACTGCAGGGGCATCAGATTGAAATAAAACAGGCACCTCAGGGGGAAGGGAAGTGGGGGACCTCAGCCGGATGAGTGCATGAGGCAAGCTCCACGAAGGGCTCCAAGCCCATTGATGTATCCTGGGGAGTGCAGAGCCACAGTCTCTCAAGTCTCTCCAGTGGGTGGTTTGCCCACTGCTTTATCCTGGGGAGTGCAAAGCCACAGTCTTACAAGTCTCTCCAGTGGGTGGTTTGCCCACTGCTATATCCTGGGGAGTTCAAAGCCACAGTCTCTCAAGTCTCTCCAGTGGGTGGTTTGCACACTGCTTTATCCTGGGGAGTGCAAAGCCACAGTCTCTCAAGTCTCTGCAGTGGGTGGTTTGCCGACTGCTTCATCCTGGGGAGTGCAAAGCCACAGTCTCTCAAGTCTCTGCAGTGGGTGGTTTGCCGACTGCTTCATCCTGGGGAGTGCAAAGCCACAGTCTCTCAAGTCTCTCCAGTGGGTGGTTTGCCCACTGCTTCATCCTGGGGAGTGCAAAGCCACAGTCTCTCAAGTCTCTCCAGTGGGTAGGTTGCCCACTGCTTTACCCTGGGGAGTGCAAAACGGTAAACATCCTTTTTTACGACTTGTTTATTACGAAAGTCGTGGTTAACGAAAGCGTAACAACGCTTTTTTTAACCACGACTTCGTATTTTTGTGCCTTAACTACGTATGTTCTGAACAACGAACATGCGTGGTTAAGGGACAAAGAAGGGAGTTGGCGAAGGTAAGTGGTGGGTTTAGGTTTTGGGGTGGGGTTGGGGGGGTGGGGCGTTTTTGGTTTTGGGGAGGGGGTGGGGGTCAGGGGGTTTTAGGTTTTGGGGTGGGGTTGGGGGGGTGGGGCGTTTTTGGTTTTGGGGAGGGGTGGGGGGGTCAGGGGGTTTTAGGTTTTGGGGTGGGGTTGCGGGGTGGGGCGTTTTTGGTTTTGGGGAGAGGGTGGGGGGTCAGGGGGTTTTAGGTTTTGGGGTGGGGTTGGGGGGTGGGGCGTTTTTGGTGTTGGGGAGGGGGTGGGAGGTTAGGGGGTTTTAGGTTTTGGGGTGGGGTTGGGGGGTGGGGCGTTTTTGGTTTTGGGGAGGGGGTGGTGGGTCAGGGGGTTTTAGGTTTTGGGGTGGGGTTGGGGGGGTGGGGCGTTTTTGGTTTTGGGGAGTGGGTGGGGGGTCAGGGGGTTTTAGGTTTTGGGGTGGGGTTGGGGGGTGGGGCGTTTTTGGTTTTGGGGAGTGGGTGGGGGTCAGGGGGTTTTAGGTTTTAGGGTGGGGTTGGGGGGTGGGGCGTTTTTGGTTTTGGGGAGTGGGTGGGGGGTCAGGGGGTTTTAGGTTTTGGGGTGGGGTTGGGGGGGTGGGGTGAGGGATGTAGGGTGAATGGTGCCTATTGCTAATGATTTTATCAGGAATGCCTTTACAACAAAATATCGTTGTTAACGCATTCGTGGTAAAATCATTAGTAGTAAGGACGAGGTCGGTGTTCCGACCTCATTGTTAAGGTTAGTAGTTGTTTTTAATTCGGTGTTCCGTCATATAATCGTGCAAAACCACAGTCTCTCAAGTGGATAACAGTCTCCACTGGTTCTGGAGGGGGCATTGTGCCCAGAGTGCTTCATCCTGCCAAAGACTGAGGTAGTGGATGCCTTTCTCCACTGGTTCTGGAGGGGGCTTGGTGCCCAGAGTGCTTCATCCTGCCAAGGACTGAGGTAGTGGATGTATCTCTCCACTGGTTCTGGAGGGGGCTTGATGCCCAGAGTGCTTCATCCTGCCAAGGACTGAGGTAGTGGATGTCTTTCTCCACTGGTTCTGGAGGGGGCTTGGTGCCCAGAGTGCTTCATCCTGCCAAGGACTGAGGTAGTGGATGCCTTTCTCCACTGGTTCTGGAGGGGTCTTTGTGCCCAGAGTGCTTTATCCTGCTAAGGACTGAGGTAGTGGATGTGATACTCCACTGACAGTGGGCCAACATGAAAGCTGTCCAGACCCCTGGAACTGACCACCAGCCACAAACGACTGACCACTGGGGATGGCAGCCATGTCTGCGGTGGTGCCACTGGCACAGGTTGTGGCGTGGCCGCTGGCGGTGCTGGCGGCGGCCTCAGTAGCGGCGGTGCTTGCAGCGCTCATTGGGCAGCGGTGCTGGTGGGGGGCTCAGTGAGCGTGCTGCTGGCGGCAGTGTCCTGGGTGGCGGTGCTGGTGGGGGGCTCAGTGAGTGTGCTGCTGGTGGCGGTGTCCTGGGCGGCGGTGGTGGTGGAGGGCTCAGTGAGCGTGCTTCTGGCGGCGGTGTCCTGAGCGGCGGTGCTCGTGGCGGCGGTGCATGTGGCAGTGCCGGTGGCGGTCTTGTCTGCCGTGCAGGTTGGCGGCGACTTCCCTATCCTTCTCTGGCCCTTCCCCACCTTGGATGGTGGTGCAGCTGTCTTGCCACTCCCAACTGTAGTCCTGGGACAGCCCTTGGTGGCAGGTGTTTTGGCCTTCTCCCTCCGGGCTGTGGCCATCTTCTTTTGTTTTTGAGGTGGAGGAATTTCCTTGGCCTGGCTCCTTGGCACACTGGCTGCCCTGCTGCATGGCGCACTCCAGAAGCCGGTTACTGCTGGCACCACTGTTCCCGGTGATGTGGTGGCAGAGGTGCTGGGTTGGGACCTGGAAAGGCAGGCAATAGGGGACAGAAGAGGTGGGGAGGTGTAGGGAAGAGGTCAAGGTTTGACAGGAAAAGTTTTTTAAACACACTGGGACGGGTAGATGGAGGGGGTTTGGGAGTGGAGGAAGAGGTAGTGGTTGTAGGAGGTGTTCGTTTGCTGACTTTGGGTGAAGGTGCATGGGCTGGAGGCTGTTGTGAGGTGGATGGCTGTTGAGTGGGTGTGTGCCTGCGTTTGTGTAGTTTGGGAGGTGGGCTCACAGACATACTGGGAGAGGACACAGGACATGTGTGAATGGTAGTGGGGGTGGTGAGTGCACGTGAGTGGTGTGTGGTGATGGGTGTGATGGTGATGGACGTAGTGGCTGAAGATGTAGTGCATGCAGGTGTGAGTGGAGATGTGACAGGGAGGGAGGAGGGGGACACAGTGGAGGCAGTGGCTGTTAGTATGTCTGCATGGGTATGATGCTTGTGTGAGTGCCTGTGGAATGTGTGGTGCTTATGTTTGCCAGAGCTACCCATGTGTGTTGAGGTGTGTGCATGCTGGTCTGATGGTGTGCTTGGGATAGGCTGAGGTACTGGGATTGGGTCTGGGTGGAGGAAGTTGGAGGGGGGAGGCTGGACACAGGGACAATGGCTGCCATCAGTGCTGAGTACAGAGTCTGATAGGCTCGCTGTTGGGCTGCCTGCCCAGAATGAATGCCCTCCAGGTATGCATTTGTCTGTTGCAACTGCCTCTCTACACCCTGGATGGCATTCAGAATGGTAGACTGCCCAACAGTGAGGGATCTGAGGAGGTCAATGGCCTCCTCACTGAGGGCAGCAGGGCTGACAGGGGCAGGGGCTGAGGTGCCTGGGGCGAAGGAGATGCCCACCCTCCTGGGTGAGGGGCCACGGGACACAAGCTTAGAGGCTGCTGGGAGGGCGGTGCTGGTAGGGGGGTGGCGGCTGTACCTGTAGATGCAGTGGGCACAGAGGGGCCCACCACCGCAAGGGAGCTCCCGTCAGAGGAGGAGTCGGTGTCGCTGGTCTAAGCTCCTGTCCCCGCCGTGGAGCTCCCCTCACCCTCTGTTCCACTGGTGAATTCGGAGTCCGTAGTCTCGCCCTCCAGGGCCATGTGGGATGCAGCTCCCTCCTGCTCCGGTGACACTGCTACTCTGCGTGATGATGCTAATGCACACAAGAACAGGAAGACCTCAAAAAGGGGGAGAAAGAAAGTAGAAAGACATGTTCAGTGCATGCAATACCGCTACCGTTGGCGGACACTACAGACACAGCAGCCCTGTGCACCACGCCATGCACTTAGAGTTCCCTAGTTAATCACAGGGCCATGGGGTACAAGGCCTATGCCCGATTGCTGCACACATGGAAGTCACTGGAGCCTGACTAGGGGTAGATGGCTCTTAACACTGGTGGGGTGGGGTGCCACAAAGCCTGCCTCATGAATGACCTTGCCTGCAAAACTCGCCCTGGCCTAGGGGAACCCACTGCCCACCTCCCACACCCAGACACCTCCCATGCACGCTGAATCAGATGAATGTGACTGTACTCACCCCCTTGTGGCTGCTGTGATGCCCTCAAGCGCCCATCTAACTCCAGATACGCCACTGCCAGGATCCGGAACATCAGGGGGGTCATGGTGCGACGGGCACCCCTCCCACGTTGGGAGGCCATCCCCAGCTGGGCCTCCACCGTCTTCTTGCTCCAGCGGCGAATGTCCTCCCATCTTTTACGGCAGTGGGTGCTCCGTCTGTGGTGGACCCACAGGGTCCGGACTTCCTTGGCGATGGCACGCCAAATATCCTTCTTCTGGTGGGCGCTGACCTACAGGAATAGTACAGGGGAAAAGGAGAAAATATAACCATCTGGACCATCGCAGTCATTGGCCCACGTTCCCACCCTTACCCTGACGCACATACACTCACCGTCGTTTCATTCACGCCTCATTCCCCCCCATCTCCCATCCACACCACTCCAAACAAGCATTGCCCATACAGCATGCTCACAGTGTACTCACCTGTTTGTCTGGAGGACCGTAGAGTAGCATGTACTGGGGGAGGACCCCATCCACTAGTTTGTCCAACTCCTCCGATGTGAAGGCAGGGGCCCTTTCCCCAGGCACATGAGCCATTGTTGCTTCCAGACACAGGTCACAGCAGCACTTGCAGTTTAGGTCCCCTCCTGTCGAAGATCAGGTATCAAGTGAGTGAACAGACAGAAAATGGCAGTCACGTCTGCAGCGGTGCGTACTGTCACCGCCAGCGTACATCGTCATTGGCTCCTGGGACCCATAGGGTCCAATGTTAACCAATGCAGGATTGTGCCGCGGTCTTCGACTGCCTACCGCGACAGTGTACAACGCCAGCGTAGTTACCTCATATCCCATTGTCCCACCTTACAGGTCAGGCAGCCGCCATTTCAGGGGCCACATGGCATTAATTTTAAATGCATCACACTTATCTAGGCTTTGCATACACACTAAGACAGGCACATAGCGGATTCACAAATGTGTGCAATAAATTTGTGTTCGCTGTTCTCATCCATAGAGCACGTCCGCTGGGGCAGGTGAGGAGATGGCGGCATCCTCCGGTGTACAGACCGCTGGTGGACCTGTCGACAATGGAATAGCGACATGTAATAGTGACCTACAGACTTGATCGTGCCACAATCCAGGAACTGTGTGCCCAGTTGGAGCCAGACTTGATGTCAGCTATCCTCAATCCCACAGGTATCCCCCCTCTAGTGCAGGTCCTGTCAGTACTCCATTTCCTGGCAAGTGGGTCTTTTCAAACTACAGTGGCCATAGCATCAGGGATGTCCCAGCCTATGTTCTCAAATGTTTTGTCCAGAGTGTTGTTCTGCCCTGCTGAAACACATGTGCAGCTACATCGTGTTCCCTCAGGTGGAGGAGTTGCCTACAGTGAAAGGTGACTTCTATGCCCTGGGACATATCCCCAAATCACAGGTGCCATTCATGGGACACATGTGGCCTTGGTTCCCCACCCGCAGGAGTGAACAGAAACCGGAAGAGTTACCATTCAATGAATGTGCAGATGGTGTGTTTGGCAGACCAGTACGTCTCCCATGTGGTCGCCAAGTTTCCGAGCTCAGTGCATGACGCTTCCATTCTAAGGAATAGCAGCATCCCTTATGAGATAGGGCAACTCCAGAGGCACTGTGTGTGGCTATTAGGTGAGGACATGGACCCTATACAGTGTGAATAGTTGTCTGGGGTTGTCCCTAAGGGTTAGTGTGTGTCTAACAGTTGTTCCTTCAACATTTGCAGGTGACTCTGGGTACCCCAACCTGTCATAGCTACTGACCCCAGTGAGGAATCCTAGGACAAGGGCAGAGGAACGCTACAATGAGGCACATGGGTGAACTAGGAGGGTTATAGAGAGGACCTTCGGCCTCCTGAAGGCCAGGTTTAGGTGCCTCCATATGACAGATGGTTCCCTATACTACTCACCAAAGAAGGTGTGCCAGATCATCGTGGCCTGCTGTATGGTGCACGACTTGGCTTTGCGATGACAGGTGCCTTTTCTGCAGGAGGATGGTCCAGATGGAGGTCTTGTGGCAGCTGTGGAGCCTGTGGACAGTGAAGAAGAGGAGACAGAAGAAGAGGACATAGACAACAGAAACACTGTGATCTATCAATACTTCCAGTGAGACACAGGTAAGAAGACATCACTGCCACCTACATCTGATAAAATTGTTCGACCTCTCATCTGTCTGTCACATTCACCCAGTGTATGGACCCTGATTTGTCACTTTCCCTTTCAATTTCACAGATGTGGGCCCCACTGTGTGACCTCTGCTGTGTAACCTCATGGACTAGAGCTGTGTGACATAGGTATGTTGACAATACAATGGGCATTGGTATTTTCGTTAGTTATAGCTAATACTCATTTTTGAAAGCACAGACTGACCCCAGATTGTTTTGTGATTCAAGGGTGTTTATTTAAGTGCAAATTAGTGGAGGGGGTTGGAAAATGGTCAGGGGTGATGGTGGAGGAATGTCCATGGCAGAGTCCAGTCTATTTGTTTCACAGGTGCATTGTCCAAAGAGGCATAGGAAGTGGGGCTAGGGCATTTTAAGGATGGACAGGGTGACAAAGTGGGACAGAAGGATGACAATCAGGGTGGTCTCATTTCTTGGTGGGGGTCTTGACATTGTATTGTCCTCTGTCTTTGTCCTTGATCCCAGGGACCGTTTGCAGGGTGTTTCTTCATCTGCAGGGGGTGGGGTGCTGATGTTGTGGTCCTGTGGTGGTGCCTCCTGTCCACTAGTGTCGGTGGAGGTGGAGGGCAGTTCATCGTCCAGGCTAGTGTCAGGGGCCCCGTGTTGTGCCACAGTGTCCCTCCTGATGTTCACGAGGTCCTTCAGCACCCATACAATGGTGCCCATGGTGGTATTGATGGACTTGAGTTCCTCCCTGAACCCCAAATACTGTTCCTCCTGCAGCCGCTGGGTCTCCTGAAACTTGGCCAACACCGTTGCCATCGTCTCCTGGGAATGATGGTAGGCTCCCATGATGTTGGAGAGGGCCTTGTGCGAGTGGGTTCACTGGGCCTGTCCTCCCCCCGTCGCACAGCAGCCCTCCCAGTTCCACTGTTTTCCTGGGCCTCTGTCCCCTGAACCGTGTGCCCACTACCACTGCCCCCAGGTCCCTGCTGTTCTTGGGGTGGTGGGTTAGCCTGGGTTCCCTGCAGTGGTGGACACACTGCTGCTTGACGTGTCCTGGGGACAGAGGTATGGGCCCACTGGGTGGGTGCTGTGATGGTGTTTCCTGAGGGGGGAGGCTCTGTGGTGGCCTGTGCTAGTGTGAGGGGAACCGACTGTCCCGGGGTCCCAGATGGGCCGGGCTGGTCATCTAGATCCAGTTGGACAGAGCTGCTGTCATCACTGTAGGCCTCTTCTGTGGGGGGAGTGGACATGTCTGGAAACTCCTGTCCGGTGACGTTGGGTAGGGGGTCCCGCAGCGGTGTAAATGCATAGTTTTAGTATCTGTGTGTGCCATGGTGTGCAATGGGTGGGTGACCCTGTACCCCAGTGCTTCCATTCCTGTGTAGGAGCTTGTGTGATAATTGTTTAGGGGTCTGTGTGGGTATGTGTAGTGGACACGCATTGGTGATGGGTGTCAATGCTTTGTTGTT
Source organism: Pleurodeles waltl (assembly GCF_031143425.1). Classification (NCBI taxonomy): domain Eukaryota; kingdom Metazoa; phylum Chordata; class Amphibia; order Caudata; family Salamandridae; genus Pleurodeles; species Pleurodeles waltl. Next base: position 282,764,249 of record NC_090439.1, read on the forward strand.
GCATGCAGGGCTTGGTATTGGGATGTGTGGTTTGTGCTAGTGGGATATATGTGAGGAGTTGGAGTGATGGGGGTGAGGGCGAGGGTGGGGATATGTGATAGCATGCAGGTAGGGTGGGGGATGAAGTAGTTAGAGGTTTAACTTACCAGAGTCCATTCCTCCAGCTACTCCTGCGAGGCCCTCAAGATGCAGTATAGCCAAGACCTGCTCCTCCTATTTTGTTAGTTGTGGTGGAGGTGGGGGTCCGCCGCCTATCCTCTGAACTGCAATCTGGTGTCTTGAGACCACGGAACGCACCTTCCCCTGTAGGTCGTTCCACCTCTTCCTGATGTCATGCCGTGTTCTTGGGTGCTGTCCCACTGCGTTGACCCTGTCCACGATTCTGCGCCATAGTTCCATCTTCCAAGCTCTGGTGGTGTGCTGCACCTGTGATCCGAATAGCTCTGGCTCTACCTGGATGATTTCCTCCACCATGACTCTGAGCTCCTCCTCAGAAAACCTGGGGTGTCTTTGCGGTGCCATGGGGTGGTGTGGGTGTTGTGTGAGGTGGTGTGTTTTGTGATGTGTGGGGTGATGTTTAGGGGTGTGTAGTGTTTTGTGCATGGATGTGAATGTGTGATGGTGTTGTGTGCCTCTGTATGCTGGTGTTGTCTTTGCTTTGCTGTCTCTCTGGCCTTCTTCGGATTTTTGGGTAGGAAGGGTTTGTGGGTAATGTGGGTGTGTATTTTATATTGTATTGGGTGTGTGCTAGTGGTGTGTGTATGTGTATCAGGTGTGTATATTTCTAATTGTCCAATGTGGTAGTGTTTTGTATATGTGTGTGTATTTTGAGCACAGCGGTGTGTACTGCCATGAAATACCGTGGTTGAAAGACCGCCGCGTGGATTCGTGGATCGTGATAGTGTGGGCGTATTCCTGTTGGCGTGACGCTGGAGGTTTTGTAATTGCCAGTTTACCACTGACCTTTGGTGTGGCGGACTTGTGTGGGTGTCTATATTTTGGCGGTTTCCGAGCAGTGGGTCATAATAGCTGTAGCGGAATTCCGCGGCGGTGTGTTGGCGGTCTTCTGCACGTCGGTAAGTGGCTTTTACCGCCAATGTTGTAAAGAGGGCCATCGTGTATAATATGTCCTAATACCCTATCATAATAGGCCTAACTTTCTACCTAGAGGAGAGCTGCGTATGTTAAAGCTAATCTGCCAATGCCATGTCCCTGGAAGGAGCCCCCAACCCTTGTTACCTTGGAATGAGGTCTCGTGCTCAGACTGCGTAGGAACACGATGTCCGGGTCAGCGTCAAGGCGACATGCAGCATTGATAGCAGAGATGGTATCTGGACAGAATCCCTCTGATTATCTGTTTAAAGTGTGATGTGTTTGTACAGATCTACTTGGACCCCTGACGTAGGTTGTTTCCAAACAATAGATAACACATCATGCTTGGACGGTAATTAATATAAACAACTCCCTCAAAAGCGTGAAGAGGAAAAGTACCTATTGTGAACACCTACAGTTTGGTTGACTTTGTCGCATGATTTGACGCCTTAGCACAGTGGTAGTGATAACATAAAGCTAAGCAAATGGCCTAACTATAAACAAGGAAGCCATCATAGAAGAATTATTTAAATAAATGGGCTAAGACAGAGCAAGCCAAGTAGGTTAAAAGTCACTAGTTGACGGGGGCACGAGTCTGCAAGCCAAAGGCTAAGCTAACTCCTGTTATCCCATTAAAACAAACTAGGATTCACTACAATGCAGTATCAGGAATAGCCTCACCCTTTATCTCACAGTGGTTTTGGGCAAGTGTGGTAGGTGACAGCTGCTCTCCCTTGTTAACTCAGAATGGCACACCCTGCCAACACCTCACTGCTCTTTATCTCACTGTCACTTCTCTTTATCTCACTGTCTGGGAGCAATGCAAAAAGACCAATTGTCAACTACACCTCATCAGGTGACCCAGTGTACAGGCAACAGACACCAAATGGTTGGGACAAGAAAATGCCAAATTTTGAAAAGTGGCATTTTCAGAACTGTGATTAAAAATCCAACTTTACTATAAGAGAGGGCTTTACATTACAATTATTTAGACACCAAACTCAAACTGTCTAACTGTTCCTAATTGAAACGCTTCTTAAATATATGATAAGGTAACCCAATGTTATTCTATGGTGAGGTAGGCCTTGCAGTAATGAGAAACAAATGTAGAAATGTTTTACTACCAGGAAATGTAAAACTGAAGTACATACCCAACTTTTTAATTACACTACACCCTGCCCTCTGCACCATTCACAGCCTACTCTAGGGATGACATATGAATTGAAAAGGAAGGTTTGACCCTGGCAAAACATTTATTTTACCGGGTCAAAGATTTATTTTGCCAGGTTGAAATTGCAGTTTAAAGCTGCACTAACAGGCTGTACTACTAAAAGTCTAACTCAAGTGGGTGGCATAACAAGTGCTGAAGGCACACTAGTAGCATTTAATTTACAGGCCCTGGTTACATGAAGTATCACTTTGCTAGAGACTTGAAAAGTAAAGTAAGTATGCCAATTATCTGTAAGCCAATTCTACCATGTTTCCAGGAGAGAAAGCACAATCACTTTAGCACTGGTTAGCTGTGGTAAAGTACCTGGAGCTCTAAGGCCATGCAAAAGGAGATCAGCAAAACAGGAAGGGTGAAGCCAGAAGATTTGGGGGGGAGAGACCACTCTGAGGGAGACGGCTGTATCATGTCACCCCTGCAGAAAGTCGGGAGAGATACTGAACCTCCTGGGAGTTCTCATTAGTAAGACGGAAAAACTTTGAGAGACCATTAGCAATGATATGGTCTAACTCACTGTAAAGTTCATTCCCAATAGGGAAATGGACCACCTCAACAATTTAGGATTCTCGCCCCTCATTGGCATCAATTATCTGAGGGGCCTGTGGTATGTCTGAACCTGGAAGTGAGTCCCAAACAGGTATAGTCTCAGCTTCTTAGGCACCAGTAGCACAGCAAAGGCTTCCCACTCAGTAGCACTCCACCTGTATTCCAGGGAAAATAACCTCCTACTAATAAAGACCACAAGTTGGTCTAGGCCCTCCTCATTCAGCTGTGACAATACTGCCTCAATGCCATGCTCTGAGGCATCTGTTTGCACAATAAATTAACCACCCCCTTGAATAACCTCCTGAAGTATTCAGTGAGATTCAGAAAGGATTTCTACGTTTGCCTGAAGGGGTTGCACCTTACCCCTGCACACTAGGTATTCCAAGACACCACAAACCCCTGCCCTATCTGGCACTTACTGGCCTTGACGAACTTCCTGCAGGTAAAAAGAGGTGGCCCTCTCATCTGCAAATGAACACTTCAGTGTCATTCAGGTAAGCAGCACTGTAGGCCAAAACCTGTAAATGAGTCTCTGGAAGGTGACAGAGTCATTTTCCAGGCCAAAGGACATTACCTTGAATTGGAAGTGTGGACATCCTGGCCTCTCTTTAATCACCTCAGTTAGGGCAATCTGCTAGTACCCGAAAATCAAGTCAAAGGTATTCAAAAACTTGGCAGCCCCTTATCGGTCAATGAGCTCATCAGATCTAGGGATGGGGTGATTTTCAGTCTTTGTGAATACATTGAGCCCTTGATAGTCAGTACAGAAGCAGAATACTGAGGTGGTGCTCAGTGGGGCAGCCTTAGGATCCAACACCACTGAGCTCAATCAGGGACTACTGGAGTACTCAATCACACCCAACTCCAGTGTCTTTGAATCCTCCCCCTTGATACTTCCCTCACCTTGTTTGACAGTCTGTAGATTTTGTTTTTGACAGGAGGAATGTCACCAGTGTCGATATCGAGGGTACACAAGTGTGTAAACCCAGGGATGAGGATGATTAGAAAGGTGAACCGTCACAACAGTTGGGGACACTACCTTTGCTGCTCTCGGGTCAGGGTAGGGGAGAGGTTAACCCTCTCCACCAACCGATATTTCTCCTTGGCTCACAGGAGAGCAGGGAGAGGCTAAGTTTCCCCTTCTACTCCATCAACAATCACCACAAACATAATGACTTCAGACCTCTCATAGTGGGGCTTCTGGTCATTGAGGTGGCGGACCCATAGGGACTTTCCTGGTTTCTTGAGGTGTATCAGGTAGGTGGCCTCCCTTGCCCTACACACCGCCTCAAAGGGCCCTGTCCAATGATCTAGGGGGGGCCTGTGGTCAACAGGCTCCATCACCCTTACCTTGTTCCATAACATCAGTATTTGGTTGTGGAGGGCTGTCATGTAGCTAACCAAATCCTGAGGGGGCTTTTTGGGAACTTGCCCCCACCCCTCCTCCACCAAACTGAGAGGTCTCCTGACAGGGTGCCGTAGAGGAGTTCAAAATGTTTGAACCCCACTCCTTTCTGTGGTACATCCCTGAATGCAAAGAGTAGGCAGGGCAAGAAGACATCCCACTTCTGGTTCATGGAGTCAGGTTGGCCTATAATCATACCCTTGAGTGTATTGTTGAACCTCTCAACAAACCTCTTAGTCTGTGAATGGTAAGATGTGGAGAACTTATAGGTTCCCCCCATTCCTTCCGCATGGTCTTCATGTACATAGACATGAAGTTGGTGCACCTGTTTGAGACCAGTTCCTTGGGAAATCCACTCAGGTAATAATCCCAATAAAGGCCCTAGCTACTGTAGATGCAGTTATAGTAGTCAGATAGATAGCCTCTGGGTACCATGTGGCATGGTCCAACAAAACCAGGATAAACCTGTTGCCCAGGAAGGTTTTGAGGTCCAGTGGCCTAACAATGTTGATTCCCATCTTTTCAAAAGTGGTGTCAATGACAGGCATGGGAGTCAGGGAAGCTTTGAGCTTCTTCTTAGTCTTCCTGCTGGCCTGGCAGGTGAGACAAGTCCTATATAAAGCATCTAGGTTGTCCTCATCCAGGGAAAATAAAAGTGGATGATAAACCTTTCAAAGGTCTTGCCCTACCCTAGATGCCCTGCCAGGGGTATCTTGTAAGTCAATCCTAGTAGAAAGGTCGTGTAACAGTGGGGGACCACCAGCCCATTTCCCCCCCCCCCATGCACAGGTGCCTTAGGCTCGCTGTAGAGGAGGTTGTTCTCCCAGTAAATAAGGTGACTTCCAGAGGTGCCACAGGGTGCCTTGGCTTTGGCTTGCTGTCTCAGTCCCTCTAGCATTTGGCACTCTCTCTGCATCTTGCTGGGTTCCCACCTGGTAGTCCCACCCTCAACTTGCCATACAGCAAGCTCAGGCAGGTCTCCTAGGGAGGCAATGTCCTTCCTGTTCGGGCAGAGTGCCTCCTCCTCAGGTGCCCCATCCATTGGTCCCACTGGAGTTTCAGGGGCTGGTTTGCAGCATTTCATGCCCTTCAATTTTTTTGCAGCTGCATGGCCATTCTTCTAGGCTCCAGGCTTTCCTGACTCTACTTCTGGGCAGCCACGGACTGAATGGTCACACAGACCCACTCAAGCAACGCCAACATTTCCAGGTGCGACCTGAGCTCAACTTCCTTCCAGGCAGCTTGCTCCAAGTCATTCCTGAGACAAAATCCACAGGAATGGTTCACAGGTACCTTAGGAGAACCGGAGACCACCCCCACTCAAAGAGAACCAGAGACACCAGCTAATTGCTCTCACAGTTGTCTGCTACTGCAACCTGGTGAAATGTATCAGGTATCACCTGCTATGAGGACACCTGATGACACCTGACAGAAGTCATACTGGCTTTTGTGTTTCTCAGAGCCTTCCCCCGCTGCCCATTGATGGTGATCCACTGCCTATACTTGGACGTATTGGTAGACATGTGAGTCTTTGGTACCATCTCTCTATCACTCAGTAACAGTAATGTCACCTCAGATGCCCCCCACACTAACTGCGACCATCTTCTTCTCAAACGCTACACTGGGCAACCCCTGGATCCTGCCCATCACTGGGAGGCAGTGACCTCTTAAAGCACATAGCATCTCCCTTTAACATGCTCATACTGGTAGCACTCATTGGACGTATGGACAAACTTACCGGTATCTTTGTCCACAAATCATTTCTTCTGATGGACAGATTGGGAATGGGACCTTTTCCCTTGTAAACTCTTTTAGGGGCTTTGTGATAACTTCTTTGTTTTATTCTACCTCTCTCCCCTATCAATATGTTGTGTTTGCTTCAGTGCTGCCGTTCTTCATCTTATATTGGTACATGTTTCCTACCAAATTCTGTATTACCCTGCTTCTAAACATTCTCATTCACATTTCTTTCAATTTGTTTCTATCTTCTTGTCAAACTAGCTGTTTTCTTATCATATTTCTCACTTTCAATGTAACATACTCCTTATCCTTTCTTCTTTGATTTTAAACTACACTTTTTATTTGCAATTTGTTTCACATTTTGAATTTTTCCACATACTGTTTCAAGAAACCCCTTAGTTCTCTTACCTGCAGCTCTTTTTTCCCCAGTATGTTCCCCACATCATGTCCTTTTCACTCTCATTTTTAAGCAGATAATACTGTTTCCTCAGTTAATTCTCATTTGTATTTTTCTGGTCACTTTAAATCCTCTGCTTTAAACAAATTTAAATTTCTAAAATCTAAGTATAGAATACATTTAAATTCTCATTACATGTGATTAGATTACATTCTATAATCAAATCAGTAGCTACAAAAGGGCTTATGCCATTTTATAGCAGGCTGTCTAAGTGTCTCAGTATTGCTGTATAAATAGGTATATCAGTTGCTGTACTGCTGGGTGATTGGGTGTGTGAGTGGTTGAATGGATATGTGAGTGGGTGTTTCAAAGACATTGTGGTTGTGTTACTGGAAATGTAAGTATCTGTGTATGTATCTGAGTGACTGTATTAGTGATTGTATGGGTGTGTGAATGGGTATGAGAGTGCCTCTATAGATTGGTAAATGGCTGTGTTAGTGAGCATTTGGGTGTTCAACTGTGTGTACTATTGTCTCTGTTAGTGGTGCATACATATCTGCTGTGTGGGTGTGTGAGTTGATATGCATTTGCCTCTGTCACTGTGTGACTGGGTGTGTAAATGACTGGCTATTTAATTAGGTGTATGGTGTATATGGTGTTGACGCTAATGCAGCAGAGCACAGTGAGGCCCATTGATTAAAATGGGTACATCATTTGAACACCTGCTCTGATCAGGAATTAAAAATGGTGGGAAAAAAATTATGCAGTGAAATGTTGTAAATTTCACTGTGCCAATTTTTAAGGCCTCCCTGCATCGGAACGTCCCCCCTTGCATACTTTATGTCTGGTGCAGGAATAATGTGGCACAAGGGTTTACAAAGTGGCGAAATGCAAACATTGTGCAACTTTGTAAATACAGCGTGGGTAGAAAAACCTCCTTTGGGCCACCATAGCATAAAAAAATGATGCTAAGGTAGGCCAAGGTGGCACTAGGGGCTTGTAAATATGCCCCATAGTTTTTGTATATGCACATGCCAGTAAGATCTTTTTGCTCTTATCCAACTGCTTTTTTCCAACTCGTCTCATAATATCAGATAATATAGTTATTAGTGCAAATCTCAAGTTAGAAATATAGCAATGCTGTTCCACTCTCCGAACAAAAGTACCAAAAATGGCTACCTTTCCCACACTCCTTTCATTGATACTGCTATTCTTAGCAAAGCACAGGCTTCCTTTCACGTATTAATTTGGTTTAAAGCACTTCTAAATGGTCAGTCATTTTTAACCCTTTCTAACTCTCCTGTAAAGAATACCAATTTGGTAATGTTTTAAGGCAGATTCCCTGATCCACTGTAGCTATCACCATGGACCCACTGTAAATTTGTGGTGGATCCACAAATCAACTTGGAAACCGTTACAAACATTCAGCAATATTCTGTCAATCCATTCCATTTATATTTAACTTCCTGAAAATGCTCAGTTACAAACCATACACTCTTTCTTAAGCAATTTTTGTACACCACTCTGCTTTTCAGCTTCACTCTGCAGTCACCTTCCCTCCTCACTCTTTTAGCTCTGTTTCCATAGTAACCATGTTTGGAACACTCTCTGCTAGCACTAGGTCAAATGTTAATAAGTCTTTCTCTGACCAGCATACTAGCTTCAAATTAAACTGCAGCAGTTGTGGTTAATTGTTTGCAATTTCAAGCATATCCCAAACAACCTAACTATTTTTTGTTTTTCCAAAGCCAATCACAGTTTGTTAGTTTTGTTTTCCTTAAAATCACTACCTAACTTTAGTGTCCTGCACATCTCCACTACCTAATAAATATATTGTTTTATATTTTATGTCCTGTCCTCCATTATACCTGCTTTTCATCTTCAACACTGCCTCATTCTGTTGCAGCCTTTGATGTCTGGTACTCCTCCTTGTCACCAAAATGGCCAGTGTATGGGTTCTGGGCCACATGTTTGTGTTTTGGGCCAGAGAAAGTGCAAGAAAAAGTGGCATTGACATCAACCTTGTCTTACCTCATACAGACATTACTTGGGGTAGCCAGAGAGGGTTAAAGAAGCATCAGTTGCTGCCTTTGGTTGAAGGCATTGAGGATTCCTAAAATCTAGACCTTGTGATTGTGCACTCAGGTGGCATTGACCTAGACATGATTACTGGGGTATGACTGGAAATAATAGTGAAGAATCCCTTGGGTAAATTAATGATACTTTCTCTCATATTGCCTTGGTCCTTTCCAACATTTGCCGAAGACAGTGGCAGTGGTCAAACAAATTTAATCCACATATTGAGAAATCCAAGAAACATGTCAATAAAACTGTTTCTGCATTCTTTTCAGACCACACTATGGGCTCTACATACCACAACAACTTACGCTTTGATATGGATGGTATATATTGAAGATACAGGCCCTCATTACAACCCTGGCGGTCTTGGACCGCCAGGGTTGTTCTGGCAGATAGGTGGCGGTGAAATCCACAGTATTACGACCGCGGTGGTTTCCTGCCACATTGGTCCCGGAGGATTTAATCCACGGATCATGAGTCACCCTACCGCCTGCCTTTTCCCTGGCGGTTTGAACCGCCAGGAAAAGCCTGGCAGTACGGGGAGTCGCAGGGCCCCTGGGCAACTGCACCCGTCGCACGGCCGCAACACTGCCGGCTCCATTTGGAGCTGGTTCCTGTGTTGCGGCGAGATCCCCACTGGGCCGGCGGGGATCTCCTGATGGCCGCGGTGGGAGTGTGGCTGCATTGGCGGCCGCCCACCGGTCCGATCTTGGCGGCCGGCTTCAGCCGCCCGCCAAGGTCGTAATGAGGGCCACAGTGTTGATTTCACAAAGGCGGCTGAACAACTTGAAAGACTGCTTTCTCTTCTATATCTAATAATAATCTACATATCATAAACACAAAGGCTCTTTTCAGAGCCATCCCTTTTCCTAAACACTAGTTCATTTTCTTTTCAAAATATTTCCTTCTGATTTCTTACTCAAATCTATGGATCTGTCGTGTATCCACAAACCAAAAGCACACCTTTGCTAGAAAACAACGTTATATATTTTAGCTCTGCTATGGATTTGAAGAGTCATTCCCAACCAAAAACACTTATTTAAAATAACAACACAATAAATACAGTGGACGTGTGAGAGACTGCATGGGTCTGTGAGTAGGTGCATAAATGGTTTTGTGAGTCTGTGACTAAGTGTTTGCGTTTGTGAATAGGTGTGTTAGTGGGTATTTCACTGGCAATATGGGTCTGTGAATGGGTGTGTGAGTCTGTGAGGAGGTATGTGAGTTTTTGTATTACTAGATGTATGGGTGTGAGTAGGTTTGTGAGTGGCTGTATAAGTCTCTCAGTGGGAGTGGGAGTGGCTGCGTGGGTATGAGAGTGGATATGTGACTGGTTGTATGGTGTAGTGGGTGTGTGAGTGTGTGAATGGGTGTGCAAATGTGGGAGGCTGGCTTTCTATATAGAGTACAAAAATTACATGCACCGTGAAGAGAGTCCGAGCATTCCCCCTTTGGGATCCAGAGGTAAAAAACAGACTACCTAATGCTCTGTTTTTGTGGTAGCATGGGCGAGCTGTTAGTCTAATCCTGGAGATGTGATAAGCATTTGCTGGACTCACAGCATCAATTGATGAAGACACACACGGGGAAGAATAACTCAAGACCAATTTACAAATCTGCTGTAGATTTTTATATAATTTTTAAGACCAAGGTTGTCGTTCTATGTTAAGTACTTTTTTAGTTATGATTTTTCAAAGTTTAGAAAATATCTCGCTTTTGTGCATAATTACGCACTATAGGAATCAGTGGAAAAAACTTTGAAAATGAATATAAAATCAAGCAATGCCCCCACAAGTATCACCTTCACTTTTTAGGTTGAGGTCGTGGAGAGGTCCAAAGGTCCAGCCGTAGAAGTTTGGGTGGTTCCCAGTTCAAGCATGAGCAGCGGCTGAAGCTCTTTGAGTTGGTGCACAGAGTAGAAGGGGGCCACTTCGAAACACACTGCACAAGTGGATTTAAGGGTAAGTCTGGAGTGTCCCCTTGGAGGTGGGAGGTTACAATGGCTTGGGGACAATGATAGAATAGTTGGTTGGTTGGTGCAGGGGCCAGGGAGGCTGGGTGCAGCTCAGATATGTCCGCCAGGTATCCTGCATCTTGGAGTCCTTGCAGTCAGGAGCAGCAGCTTTGAGGGTAGATTGCATGTCTGCAAGGCCAAGCAAGGGGGTGGATCTCAGCTGTACTGAAGCCCCTTAATCAGTGCTTGCTTCTGGGCTTTTGGGAGTCTAGAGTATACTCTGCTTGTGCATGTCCTATGTACCGGGTCATGTATGCTGGGTACTGGCACGCCACAGCCTTAGGAAGTCCTAGTGCCACCAAAATTAGCACTGTAGCAGGTCTGGTCCTCTGGAGCTGTTGTATGGTTTTTGGCAGGGCTGCTAGGTCTCAGTCATTGGTCAGCAGCAGATCAGTAAACCAGACATCGCACATTCTTTGCCTGCAGGTTACAGGAGAGTGATACCTTCCCTCTGAGAGAGGTTCTTAGCAATTCTGAAAAGGCTGGAGGTGCTGTGGGCTTTTATAGAGTCCTTTAAGTTTTCAGGCAACATCTCAGCAGCGATTGTCAAGTCCTTGGAGCAGCAGGCAGGGTTTGGTGCCTTTTTCTTTGTGCAGCAGGGCTTCAGTTCTAGTGCCATGGGTCTTCTTTGTCACGGTCTTCTTGTGCCCATCGACTCTGGAATCTTGGTCAGGGGATAACCTCTAAATACGGCACGTAGGAAGCGTTAGGGGTAGTACCTGGTAGTGTCCAATGGAACACCTACGTTAGGTTGGCTAAACCCACTAAGTGACCACTTCCTGAGAGTAGGGGACTCATCCGTAACCCTGACTGGCTTTTTTTCCTACCATTCAAGATAGAGTAAAATGAAATGGAGTGGTCACCTTGTCTGCCACACCTGAGGGGTGGTGCAGGCTGTGGGTGGCCACTCCTCCTGTTCTTCCTAAGTTTCCCACTGGTTTTCCCACCTAAAGTGGGGGTAGAACAGAGGTCTTCAAACTTTTCGATGCAAGACTCCTCTGTCATTTTGTTTTAGGTGTAAGTACCCCCTCCTGACAAAAAGTTCTAAAACCTGGTACTCCTCATTATCATATATCACAACCATATATTCCCCCAATTCCCACAGCAAATTATTTTTACAGTGGGAAAATAATATTAAACAGTGTTTAGCAAACCAACTGTTAGTGGGTGACTGTGGTTTGTTGTCAGAGACTTACCTCACAGCTCAAACAAAAAGTCTACAAAAATAATTACTCCACAATGCACAATGGTACTCTTTTAACAAACAAAACATAATAAGGCTAAACGTATTCAGATTATAACACCTTTCTGAACTATTGTAAGGGATGTGCCTGTATTTCCCCAAGGAGATGGTCAATCGTTGGTTGCCCCTCATTAATACCGGTTTAGCACCCAAATATAGCAATAAGCAAAAGAAAGATGACCAATCCTGCTTTGCAAAGGACCTTCTACTTCACAGCAACATGTGTTGCTGTGTTTTAGTAACTTTTAGACAATTTGAGCTGTCCACAAATGTATTTTTTGTTAATATCAGCTGATTATGCGGCAGATGAACAATTAGATGGAAAATGCAGCAAATTTGTAATATGTGAACATCGCCGCACAATCACATAATTCCAGTGGTCCTGGGTATAATGGCTGTAATGCACGGGCTGCAACTTTAGTACACGGCATCCAAAAAGAACCATACTATATTGCATGGGATACTGATGACTTGGCTTTTACAACTGCATGGAACTGGAGGTTGTCGAACATCATTCATCTTAGTTAAAAAATTACCATTTATAATCATTAATGATGAACTGTAAGATCAAAGTGGGATGTTTTATTTAATTCTAGGGGAGGAAGTGGTCACATAATCTTCTTTCAAACCTTTTTTCTAAAAAGGGTTTTAATTTTAACAAAATGAATACAAACACTTCTATTTTAGCAAAAACGGACTCCTGGTTATATTATTTTGCTTCTGTTGTTGACTTCAGTTTTTAGGTCTTTCACCGCCAGGTAGCTACATATAACATAACAGGCAGCTTAAATGAAAAATGAATAAAACAAGTGGTTACTCTGTGGGAAATGCACTATTGTACATTATGAAACCTCTATTAGTTAATGTACTGCAAAGGTTTGTGAGTAACCAGAGAGCCACATAATTAAATCTTGGTTGGTAGAGTGGAGAATAGTGACTTGTGTATTTTTTGTGCTACGAGGATCTCCCATGAAAGAAGCACTGTGAATATTTGAGTCATTATCATATTTGCATTACACACAGTATAAAATAGACTACTACAAAATGTGCAAAATGCTTTACCATAAAATTGTGCTTCCAAAATATAGCTTTTAGTAATACCGAGACCATACGTGATACATTTTTTTTCCATAAGTGTCCCTTCAACACCTCCTTAGGGGTAGTAAACACTTTTTCCCAGTTATGATGTTTAAATTCAGTCCTTGTTCCACCGTACCTATTCCTGTGCGGAAACCATACTGTAATTCAGTTAAGATATAATTTTCCTCAGCCAAGGTTTGCAATCTGTTCAAGATGACTCTCCCAGCTACTTTGGCTGATGTATTAAGTAAAGAGATAGGTCTATAGCAAGCTGGGTTGAGGCGGTCACCTTTTTTATATATAGGGACAATGATAGAATCTAGCCACAATGGTGGTCGTCCTTGCATACAACATGCCCTCAGTACCTGCGTCAGTAGCGGGCCCCATACTTGTATATTTGCCTTATTTAAGTCTACCGGCACACCATCAGGGCCCGCCGCTTTCCCCGCTTTGCTTGAGTTTATGGTTTCTACTACTTCCTCTAAGCTGAACTGAGGTGTTAAGGTCATGCGTGGATTTTCCTGGATGGCAAGGCTCGTTAGAGAATCTGTTGGTGCTACATCGCTAGCCTGACTATATATCTTAGAGAAATAATCAATCCAATCCTCTTCTGATATTGCAATTTCCATTCTGGGGACATGCCTATCCCCTAACACGGGGGTGTTTATTTTTTTCCAAAAGAGGATGTTGTCCATTGCAGAGCTAGCTTTATGTAAGGTTTCCCAGATATTTTCTTTCAAAGTGGATTTCCTTTTTTTGATGGCTGCCTTATCTTCCTGCCTCCGTGTACGTATCTCCTTCAAGCATCTTATTGGAGCACTTAGGGCCTTTTTTAATCTCTTATTTGCTTTTATGTAGGCATGATCAAACCAGCCCGTTTTTCTTCTCTGTCCTGCCTTTCCTGTTTTATTATTAAGGGCTTCTTTCACACCTTGCGCTATCACCGAAAAAGCGCTTAGGCATTTTCCTGGATCTATGTCATTGCTAAGGCAATCTACAAAGGCTTGGTTGTAATCACAGATTAACTGTTTCAGTAGATCCTTTGGCTCTATCTGCGACCATCGCAATGAATATCCATTACGTAAGGCTAATTCAATATCATTTACCAGCACAGCTTTATCCTCCGATGACAGTATAGAGGAAGTTAATGAAACTTTTAAACTCTGTGGGAAGTGGTCACTTATCGCAATATCGTGGTGTGTATAATTGGTAAGGTAGTGTGCGAAATGGGTAGACATTAAAACATAGTCAATCACCGTTTCGGCCGCCCTTCTGTTAAAAGTTGGTTTAAACTGTGGATCATCAGAATAGATTTCATTTATAAAAGCCAAATTGAATTTTTGCGCCAGTAAATTCATTGCATCACCTTGCGTATTATGTAAAAAATGAGGCCTCAGACCAATGTCTTCCTCATCCCAGCCACACACCTTCTCCGCGGTTTCTTTACAGAGATAAACATTAAAGTCGCTGCCCCATATAATGAGGCTTTCCCATCTAGATTTTGTGCATATTCTCTCTACGTCCTCTCCCATCTCTGTTAAAATAATGGGAACCTCTCCTGGTGGTGCGTTATTATAAAAATTAATGATCACTAGCTGGGTCTTCTGATCCAGGTCACTCCCAATCATTTGGTACTGTACCCTTGAGATTTGCATATTTAAATTTGATAGGGGAAGCTTATTGGAGATATATGTGCATAAACCCCCTTTCGGCCTACCATGTCCAGTCTGTAAAGCTGGTGTATGGTATGCTTTATATCCATTTAGATGGACAGGATTTACGAGCCAAGTTTCCTGAAGGCATAAAAAAGAAAATCTTCAATAAATTTCATCCAGAGCACATTACTAAGCTTGTTGCTTAGACCTGCCACGTTCCAGTAGAGTAGGGCTATTTCCAGTTTCTGCTGGTTCTGACGCTGTGCATTATTTATGGTCAGGGGAGATATACTACTGTGAGTTGTATGAATTAATGTCAAAGACGGATCTCTCTGTCTTAACTGCCTCCCTCCTATATTAATTTCCAGTGCTATATCATAAGATGTCTCTTTCTTGTCAATGCTGAGTCAATCTAGGTCTTCTAGTGTTGAATGGGGTTGGAATCTGTTACAAGAAAGAATAGGGTCAGGACTAGGGAAGGGAGGGTAATTTGCATGTATCCTTTATAGATCTATCTTCAGCATTTGACTGTGTAATACATGAGATATTATGGGATATTTTAAGCAGGATAGGGGTAGAATCGACAATAATACAATTCATACGGGACCTGTATTCAGGGTGTAGAGCAAGGGTGAGATACGAGATAAGAGGAGAATGTACTAGGCTTTTTGGTATACATAGACGAGTATGTCAAGGCTGCGTATTAGCCCCACTCCTGTTTTCAATATACATAAACAATTTAGAACACAAATTAACAAGCAAATGTAAAGATCTCCCTCAAATAGGTCATCGCCCGATCCCGGTCCTACTCTACGCAGAAGATGCTGTACTCATGGCCCGGACTCCATTAGCCCTTCAAAAACTTTTAACAACCTGTATAACTTTCATGCCAGACCTGGGCCTTACTGTTAGCTGCTCTAAAACTTTTACAATGAACTGTGGCAGGAAATCGAGTAAGATCTATAATATCACCACACAAGATGGGAAGATTGACACAACCCAAACATTTTCATCCCTGGGTATAATGTTTGATAAACAAGGCTCCTGGGTACACTGTGTGAAAACTAAGAAATTACAGATCATGAAAACAACGGCAGACCTGAAGATCTTCTCAAAAAGGCTAGGGGTGATTACCCCACAGAATATGGTAAAAGGTTATAGAGCCAAATGCATCCCGGCCGCCATGTACGGATAAGTCATCTGGGGATATACCAACTGTAACCTGATCCAAACAGTGGAAAATGACTTTTTGAGATATTTGTTAATTAAACCATATGGCACCTCGTCATTCATCAGCCATGCTGAATTAGGGGTCCCCTTCCTAGTCGATCTAATAAAGATACAGCCATTATTATTATGGCAGAAAGTTTGGACTTCAGAATACACTGGTCTAAATAAGGCAGTTTTACGAGATTGCATGGCATCAGCTTATTCTTTAAGAGTCCCATGGTTGAGGTATATTATCACCTTTTTTGGAAACATGGGCCATAAAGAACACCACACAAACCCAGAATTACTGGAGAGACTGACTAGGAAGGAATTGAGGTCCTTGACCTTGAAGTACTTAGAAGACCAGAGGTGGGAAGTAGATTAAAAAAAATATAGGTGGTCATTACAACCCTGGCGGTCGGTGTTAAAGCAGTGTTAAAACTGCTAATAGGCCGGCGAAAAAAAAAAAAAAGAATTACGACCATGGCGGAAACCGCCAACATAGACAGCCACTTTAACACTCCGACCGCCAAGGCGGTACAAACAAACACCGCGACGGCAACCGCCAACAGACAGGCGGAAGACAATGTACCACCCACATTATTACAAGCCACCAATCCGCCACCATTTCCAGGGCGGATACACTGTGAACAAAAACAAGGCGGAAACAGGACTTGGAAGGGAAAACGCTCACCTTTACACATCCCACGAGGAACCAGGACGCCATGGAACCGGAACTTCAGATGCTGTCAGCCCTTATCTTCCTGCTCCTCTACCAGGAGCACGAATGCCGGGGGAGAGGACCACAGTGAGAACTGCACCTACAACATAAGGGAGGGGTAGGGAAAAAACAGTGACACACACACGCAACACGCAACACTCCCACCCCCACCCTCACCCACGACAACACACACTAATACATCATGATACATCACAGTTACAACCCCCCCTGGAAGAATGCAAGGACAAAAGGAAATGAGTTGAATGATTGTAATATATACAAAGACAGTAAAAATATATACACATATTAAGATATTCACACTATCAACAAATATATACACCAAGAATACAAGTCCAAGGTATTCCACTATCATAGTCCGTGGACCATTGGGCCCAAAAGGCATGGGCGAGGCCCACACTCAGTACCCGAACAAGACGGAGAGAACACTGCAGGGGCATCAGATAGAAATAAAACAGGCACCTTAAGGGGAAGGGAAGGGGGGCACCTCAGCCAGATGAGTGCACGATGCCAGATCCACGAGGGGGCTCCATGCCCACTGTTCAATCCTGGGGAGTGCAAAGCCACAGTCTCTCAAGTCTCTCCAGTGGGTGGTTTGCCCACTGCTTTATCCTGGGGAGTGCAAAGCCACAGTCTCTCAAGTCTCTCCAGTGGGTGGTTTGCCCACTGCTCTATTCTAGGGAGTGCAAAGCCACAGTCTCTCAAGTGGATGTCAATCTCCACTGGTTCTGGAGGGGGCTTTGTGCCCAGAGTGATTCATCCTGCCAAGGACTGAGGTAGTGGATGTATCTCTCCACTGGTTCTGGAAGGGACTTTGTGCCCAGAGGGCTTCATCCTGCCAAGGACTGAGTTAGTGGATGTATCTCTCCACTGGTTCTGGAGGGGGCTTTGTGCCCAGAGTGCTTCATCCTGCCCGTGGCGGCCTCTGTAGCATCAGAAGCTATGGCGCTCATTGGCCTGTGGTGCTGCTGGCGGTGGTGTCCTACGCAGCGGGGATGGTGGCGGCGGTGTCCTGGGCAGCAGTGCTGCTGGCGGCGGTGTCCTGGGCACCAGGGATGGTGGCGGCGGTGTCCTGGGCAGCGGTGCTTCTGGCGGCGGTGTCCTGGGCAGCGGGGATGGTGGCAGCGGTGTCCTGGACAACGGGGATGGTGGCGGCGTTGTCCTGGGCAGCGGTGTCCTGGGCAGCGGGGATGGTGGCTTCAGTGTCCTAGGCAGCGGGGCTGCTGGCGGTCTTGTCCGCCGTGCAGATCTTCCCAGACTTGCTGGTTTGACTCTGCCCCTTTCCCACCTTGGATGGTGGCGTAGCTGTCTCCACACCTCCAACTGTACCCCTGGGAGCGGCTTTGGTGGCTGGTTTCTTTCCCCTCTCCCGCCAGGCACTGGCCAACTTTTTATGCTTTATAGGTGGGGAACTGTCTGTGCTCTGGCTCCTTGCCACACTGGCTGCCCTGCTGCCTGGCGCACTCCAGAAGCCGGTTACTACTGGCACCACTGGTCCCGCAGATGTTGTGGCTGAGGTGCTGGGTTGGGACCTGGAGAGTCGGGCCCTAGGAGACTGAAGGGGTGGGGGAGGTGAGGGAAAGAGGTCAAGGTTGGACAGGAAAAGTTTCTTAGGAACACTGGGACGGGTTGATGGAGGAGGTTTGGGAGTGGAGGAAAAGGTAGTGGTTGTAGGAGGTGTACGTTTGGTGACTTTGGGTGAAGGTGCATGGGCTGGAGGCTGTTGTGAGGTGGATGGCTGTTGGGTGGGTGTGTGGCTGCGTTTGTGTACTTTGGGAGGTGGCCTCACAGACACACTGGGAGAGGACACAGGGGACGTGTGAATGGTAGTGGGGGTGGTGAGTGCACATGAGCGGGGTGTGGTGGTGGGTGTGCTGGTGATGGAGGTAGTGGCTGAGGATGTAGTGCATGCAGGTGTGAGTGGAGACGAGAGAGGGAGGGAGGAGGGAGACGAGGAGGAGGGGGACACAGTGGAGGCATTGGATATTGGTGTGTTTGCATGTGTGTGATGCTTGCATGAGTGCCTGTGGGATGTGTGGTGCTTATGTTTGCCTGAGCTTCCCTTATGTGTTGAGGTGTGTGCATGCTGGTCTGATGGTGTGCTTGGGATAGGCTGAGGTACAGGGGTTTGGGTCTGGGTGGAGGAAGTTGGAGGGGGAGGCTAGAGACAGGGACAATGGCTGCCATCAGTGCTGAGGCCAGAGTCTGAAAAGCTCGCTGATGGGCCACCTGACCAGAGTGAATGCCCTCCAGGTATGCATTGGTTTGTTACAACTGCCTCTCTACACCCTGGATGGCATTCAAAATGGTAGACTGCCCAACAGTGAGGGACCTGAGGAGGTCAATGGCCTCCTCTCTGAGGGCAGCAGGGGTGACAGGGGCAGGGGCTGAGGTGCCTGGGGCGAAGGTGATGCCAACCCTCCTGGGTGAGCGATTACGGGGCAAATGCTGAGCGGCTGCTGGGAGGGCGGTGCTGGTAGGGGGGGTGGCGGCTGTACCTGTAGATGCGGTGGGCACAGAGGGGCCCACCACCGCAAGGGAGCGCCCATCAGAGGAGGAGTCCATATTGCTGGTGTCAGCTCCTGTCCCCGCCGTGGAGCTACCCTCGCCCTCCGTCCCACTGGTAAATTCTGACTCCGTAGTGTCGCCCCCAGGGCCATGTGGGATGCAGCTCCCTCCTGCTCTGGTGCCACTGCTCCTCCGCCTGATGATGCTAATGCACACAAGAACAGGGAGACCACAAAAAGGGGGGGGGAGACAGAAGAAAGACATGTTGAGTGCATGCAATACCGCTACCGTTGGTGGACACTACAGACACAGAAGCCCCCTGCACTACGCCGCACACTTGGAGTTCCCTATTCAATCCCAGGGACATGGGTTACAAGGCTATGCCCGATTGCTGGACACATGGATGTCACAGGAACCTGACTAGGTGTAGTTGGCACTTTACACAGGTGAGGTGGGGTGCCACAGGGCCTGCCTTAAGAAGGGTCCTTGCCCACTAAACTCGCCCTGGCCTAGGGGAACCCACCTCCCCCACCCAGACCCCTACAATGTGTGCTGAATCAGCAGAATGAGAGTGTACTCACCCCTTTGTGTCTGCTGTGATGCCCTCAAGCGCCCATCCAAGTCCAGATACGCCACCGCCAGGATCCTGAACATCAGGGGGGTCATGGTGTGACGGGCACCCCTCCCAAGTTGGGAGGCCATCCCCATCTGGGCCTCCGCCGTCTTTTTGCTCCAGCGGCAAATGTCCTCCCATCTTTTCCAGCAGTGGGTGCTCCGTCTGTGGTAGACCCCCAGGGCCCGGACTTCCTTGGTGATGGCACGCCAAATGTCCTTCTTCTGGTGGTCGCCGACCTACTGTAATAGTACAGGGGAAAAAGATAAGTTATTACCGTCCGCACCGTCACAGTCATTGGCCCGCATCCCTGCCCTTGCCATGAAGCACATGCACTCACCGTCGTTTGATGCACACCTCATTCTCACCCCCCCTATCTTTCATCCACACCACTCCACACAGGCATTGCCCATACAGCATGCTCACAGTGTACTTACTTGTTTGTCTGGAGAACCGTAGAGTAGCGTGTACTGGGGGAGGACCCCATCCACGAGTTTCTCCAACTCCTCCGTGCTGAAGGCAGGGGCGCTTTCCCCAGACACATGAGCCATTGTCTCTTTGGGTCTGAGGTCACAGCAGCACTTGCAGTGTAGGTCCTCTCCTGTCGAATATCAGGTATCAAGTGATTGAACAGAGAGAAAATGGCAGTCACGTCTACGGCGGTGCGTACCGTCACCGCCGGCGTACATCGTCATTGGCTCCTGGGACCCATAGGGCCCAATGCTAACCAATGCAGGATTTTGCTGCGGTCTTCGACTGCCTACCGCGACAATGTACAACACTAGCGCAGTTACCTCATATCCCCTTGTCCCACATTACAGGTCAGACACCCCCCATTTCAGGGGGCCACATGGCATTAATTTTAAATGTGTCACACATAACCAGCCCTTACCTAAACACTCATACAAGCATATGTCGATTTGCTAATATTTCTGAGTATGCTGTGTTTACGTACTTCAGAGTTGGTTTACTCTCTGCTCGCTGTTCTCCTCCATTGGCACTGACCACTGGGGCATTTGAGGAGATGGCGGCATCCTCCGGTGTACAGACCCCTGGTGGACCTGTCGACAATGGAGGAGCATCATGTGATCATCACCTACAGACTTGATCGTGCCACAATCCAGGAACTGTGTGCCCAGTTAGAGCGAGACCTGATGTCAGCTATCCGCCATCCCACAGGAATCCCCCCTCAAGTGCAGGTTCTGTCAGTACTCCATTTCCTAGCAAGTGGGTAATTTCAAACTACAGTGGCCATTGCATCAGGGATGTCCCAGCCTATGTTTTTCAACGTGTTGTCCAGAGTGTTGTCTGCCCTGCTGAAACACATGCGGAGCTACATCGTTTTCCCTCAGGTGAAGGATTTGACTACAGTAAAAGGTGATTTCTATGCCATGGGACATATCCCCAACATCATAGGTGCCATTGATGGGACACATGTGGCCTTGGTCCCCCCATGCAGGAGTGAACAAGAGTACAGAAACCGGAAGAGTTACCATTCGATGAATGTGCAGATGGTGTGTTTGGCAGACCAGTACATCTCCTATGTGAACACCAAATTCCCAGGCCCAGTGCATGACGCTTACATTTTGAGAAATAGCAGCATCCCTTATTTGATGGGGCAACTCCAGAGGCACCATGTGTGGCTATTAGGTGAGGACATGGACCCAATACAGTGTGAATAGGTGTCTGGGTCTGGGGTTGTCCCTAAGGGTTAGTGTGTGTCTAACAGTTGTCCCTCGACATTTGCAGGTGACTCTGGCTACCCCAACCTGTCATGGCTACTGACCCCAGTGAGGAATCCCAGGACAAGGGCAAAGGAACACTACAATGAGGCCCATGGGCGAACTAGGAGGGTTATAGAGAGGACCTTCGGCGTCCTGAAGGCCAGGTTCAGGTGCCTCCATATGACAGGTGGTTCCCTATTCTACTCACCAAAGAAGGTGTGTCAGATCATCGTGGCCTGCTGTATGCTTCACAACCTGGCTTTGCGACGACAGGTGCCTTTTCTGCAGGAGGATGGTCCAGATGGAGGTGTTGTGGCAGCTGTGGAGCCTGTGGACAGTGAAGACGAGGAAGCAGAAGAAGAGGACACAGACAACAGGAACACGGTGTTCCTGCAATACTTCCAGTGAGACACAGGTAAGAAGACAACACAGCCTGCTACATCTGATTTAATTCTAATACCTCTCATCTGTCTATCATTTTCACCAAGTGTATGGCCATTGAGTTGTCACTTTCCCCTACGATTGATGTGGGTCCCACTGTGTGACATCTGCTTTATTTCCGCATGGATTAGTGCTGTGTGACATAGGTATGTTGACATTACATTTGATATCGCATTTTGCCACTGTTATTGCAAATATACATTTTCGAAAGCACAGACTGACTCCAGATTGTTTTTTGATTTAAGGGTGTTTATTTAAGTGCTCAATAGTGGAGGGGGATGTAAAATGGTCAGGGGTGAAGGTGGAGGAATGTCCTCAGCTGAGTCCAGTCTATTAGTCTCACAGGTGCATTGTCCAAAGTGGCATAGGAAGTGGAGCTGGGGCAGTTTAAGTATGGACAGGGTGACAAAGTGGGACAGAAGGATGACAATCAGGGTGGTCTCATTTCTTGGCGGGGTCTTGGCATTGTTCTCTGTCTTTGTCCTGGATCTCAGGGACCGTTTGCGGGGTGGTTCTCCATCTGCAGGGGGTGGGGTGCTGGCGTGGTGGTCCTGTGCCGGTGCCTCCTGTCCACTAGCGCCGCCGGAGGTGGTGGGCATTTCATCGTCCAGGCTAGTGTCAGGGGCCCCTTGTTGTGCCACAGTGTCCCTCCTGGTGTTGACAAGTTCCTACAGCACCCGTACAATGGTGCCCAAGGTGGAATTGTTGGATTTGAGTTCCTCCCTGAACCCCAAATACTGTTTCTCCTGCAGCTGCTGGGTCTCCTGAAACTTTGCCAGTACCATTGCCATCGTCTCCTGGGAATGGTGGTAGGCTCCCATGATGTTGGAGAGGTGCCATGTGGAGTGTGGGTTCCCTGGGCCTGTCCTCCCCCTGTCGCACAGCAGCCCTTCCAGTTCCCCTGTGTTCCTGGGCCTCTGTCACCTGAACCGTGAGCCCACTACCACTGCCCCCAGGTCCCTGGTGTTGTTGGGTGGTGGGTTAGCCTGGGTTCCCTGTAGTGGTGGACACACTGCTGATTGACATGTCCTGGGGACAGAGGTATGGGCCCGCTGGGTCGGTGCTGTGCTGGTGTTTCCAGAGGGGGCAAGCTCTGTAGTGGCCTGTGCCAGTGTGAGAGGAACCGACTGTCCTGAGGTCCCAGATGGGCCGGGCTGGTCATCTAGATCCAGTTGGACAGAGCTGCTGTCATCAATGTTGGCCTCTTCTGTGGGTGGAGTGGACATATCTGGACCCTCCTGTCCGGTGACGTTGGGTAGGGGTCCTGCAGGGGTGTAAAGACATAATTATTGCATCTGGGTGTGCCATGGTGTGCAATGGGTGGGTGACCCCAGTGCTTGCATTCCTGTGTAGGACATTGTGTGATAATTGTTTAGGGGGATGTGTGGGTATGTGTAGTGGCCATGCATTGGTGATGGGTGTCCATGCTTTGGTGTTGCATGCAGGGCTTGGTGTTGGGATGTGTGGTTTGTGATATTGGGACATACGTGAGGAGTTGGAGTGATGGGGGTGCGGGCGAGGGTGGGGGTATGTGATAGCATGCAGGTGGGTGGGGGATGTAATAGTTAAAATTTGCCTTACCAGAGTCCATTCCTCCAGCTGCTCCTGCGAGGCCCTCAGAATGCAGGATAGCCAAGACCTGCTCCTCCCATGTTGTTAGTTGTGGGGGAGGAGGTGGGGGTCTGCCGCCAGTCCTCTGTACCACGATGTGGTGTCTTGAGACCGCGGAATGCACCTTCCCCCGTATGTCGTTCCACCTCTTCCTGATGTCATCCCTAGTTCTTGGGTGCTGTCCCACTGCGTTGACCCTGTCCACGATTCTGCGCAATAGCTCCATCTTCCTAGCTATGGTGGTGTGCTGCACCTGTGAACCGAATAGCTGTGGTTCTACCTGGATGATTTCCTCCACCATGACCCTGAGCTCCTCCTCAGAGAACCTGGGGTGTCTTTGCAGTACAATGGGTGGTACGGGTGATGTGAGGGGTGGTGTGTGTTGTGATATGTGGGGTGATATTTAGAGGTGTGTGGTGTTTTGTGCGTGGATGTTGTGTGAGTGATGGTGTTGAGTGCCTGTGGATGCTAGTTTGTAGATGGTGGTGTCTCTCTCTGGCCCTCAGTCGCAATTGATGTCGTAAGGGTTTATGGGTGATGTGGGTGTGCGTTTTATATTGTATTGGATGTGTGTAAGTGGTGTGTTTATGTGTATCAGGTGTGGTATTTGGAATTGTCCAATGTGGATGTGTTTTGTAAATGTGTGTGTATTTTGAGCACGACGGTGTGTACCGCCAATGGAATACCGCAGTTGAAAGACCGCCGCATGGATTCGTGGGTCGTGATAGTGTGGGCCGTATTCCTGTTGCCGTGACGGTGGAGGTTTTGTTATCGCCAGTTTATCACTGACCTTTGGTGTGGCGGACTTGTGTGGGTGTCTGGATTTTGGCGGATTCTGAGCTGTGGGTCAGAATGACCGTGGCAGAATTCCTCAGCCGCGGCGGTGTGTTGGTGGTCTTCTGCACGGCGGTAAGCAGCTTTTACCGCCAATGTTGTAATGAGGGCCAAAGTGTATCATATGTCCTAATACCCTATCATAATAGGCCTAACCTTCTACCTAGAGGAGAGCTGGGTACGTTAAAGCTAATCTGCCAATGCCATGTCCCTGGAAGGAGCCCCCAACCCTTGTTACCTTGGAATGAGGTCTCGTGCCCAGACTGCGTAGGAACACGATGTCCGGGTCTGCGTCAAGGCGACATGCAGCATCGATAGCAGAGATGGTATCTGGTTGGAATCCCTCTGATTATCTGTCTAAAGTGTGATGTATGCCCTACCTGGTAAATGTGGTAAAACCTCTGCATCGTTTTGTCCTCACAAGACAAAGGCTAGATATGTTCTATCGTTTAGTTACTTTTCCGACTATGAATGATTGGAGTGCAACTTTAGGGGCATGTCCTTGTGATACAAAGGCAGTACAAAGTACGATACATGTGGTCCTTTTTTGTAAATTTTATGAAAAACAGAGAAAGGGCTTGTTAATGCCTTTTTTAAGATCCACTAATACGTGACAGTGTCGCGCTGCGTATATCAATTTACAGATGTTACCTTCCATTGAAATATGTGGAATTTTAGCAAATTTTTTATGTTCTGTAATAACAGTAAGAATGTCCCTGGGTGGACTGGTATCCAGTTAACTAGGCTATTTAAATATTTATGACTGGATTAATTAACATGACATTGCATTTTTTAACCTTTTGTATTTATTGTTATATTTAAAATGTTAATTAAATTAGTTTTTTTCTTTTATATAAGACTTGTTTTTCTGTGTTGCTTTTATGACTTATTGGAAAGTCGTTTTATCTATCTATCTAGTAAACACTATGTAAGTACAATTACAAATAAAAGCATGCACTTTACACTTCAGTTGTTAACTCTTTTTACTACCACTCACAAAGAATAAATCTTTGTCATCTCAAAGCTTCAGGTGATTCTATTAATTGAAGCCAGTACCCGCTCCCAAGCATGCTTTACATTTGCAGATTACTTTATATTTCAGATTAACTGGTAGCACACATTTGCATTTCATTCAGGCAAACAGGCACCCTGGCAAGAAGGCTTCTTCAGATGTCTGCCCCTCCCTTGGTTTCACTTCACAGGAGACCCACTGAATGACAATTCAGTTGAAGCCTTTTGAACGATCTAAATTAACCGTCCCATGGTGGATGTGTTTTTCCAAATGAAGATGTTTTGGATTTGAGGGAGAAGTAGCTAAGGAATGTGTGCCCCCTTTCCGATAACTCCGCAGCCCCCCTGGGGGTCATGACCCACATATTGAAGACCTCTGGGGGAGAACATTTGGGTTGCCTTCTGCTGCTAGCAGCAGAGGCGGGGGTCAGATGTCAAAGACGCCAAGGCCTTTGAAGTTCACCACTGGAGCAGGGTGCCTGACTGGGGAAGGAGGTGTGATACCTCCACCCAGGAAAGACTGTCTTCTGGCTCTTGAGAGCAAAGGCTGTCACCACAGAAGTCCAGAGTTATGTCTGGTAGAAGCAGGCTGGTTAAGACCAGTCAGTAACCATGCCAGGGCTGTTAGATTTTGAAGGGAACACCTCTAAGGTACCCTCTGGGTGCATTAGATGATACATCCTACACTGGCATCAGTGTGGATTTATTATTCTGAGTTGTTTGATAGCAAACAACCCAGGATTCAGAAACACTATCATGCAGCTGGGGCACATGCATCTGCCATGGCTTCCCTGTACACTTACTATGTCTAAGAATTGGCAAAGCACAGTGGGGTCACATGGGCTCATGCATATATGCCCTTACATGCATTATAGCTTGCATGCATTATAATGCACCCTGCCTTAGGGCAGTAAGGCCTGCCAGAGTTGCATGCAGTGTAAGTGGACATGGCACCCATGGTGTGTGCCATGTCGAGTTTGCAACTTTGGGTGCACCTAGTCATGCACTTGCAATGGCAGCTTGCATGAGGGTGGTGTGGGGCCCCTCAGATTGGCACAATTAGTGGATAGAACAGTTTCAAACTCTTTTAACCCTAATTGAAATATATCCCCAACACACCCCATGATAATATTGATACTTTTCATGAGGTTGTAGTGGGGGATCTTATGAAGATATGGAAAGAAAGTAAGAACCACTATGGAGAAAATTTGGATGGGCTTCAAAAGTCAGCTTTGAAATCATTGACACAGGACTCAACTATTATAATTAGGGGGCAATGTGGTTCGGTGGGATGTTCAGAAATATATACAGGAAGCAAATAGACAAGTGTTGAGGACAAATGACTATGAGATATCGGGATATCATGATTACAAGCAATCCACTGTGCAATCTCACAATCTCTTAACTGAATGGAGAGGAAAAGGTCTTTTGAGTACTGAGGAATTTCAATTTTTGCATGTTCAGAACCCTGTGGGGCCTTGCTTTTATATGCTTCCTAAGACTCATAAAAAACAAAAAATAATCCTCCAGGTAGACCTATCATTTCAGCAAACGACAGCCTTTTAGAACCCACTTCTATGTATTTAGATTTTTATCTGTTACCATATGTTCTAAATCTACCCTCCTATTGCAGAGATAGGGCTGACTTCATCACCAAAATCGAAGAGCTACCCTAGCAATCTACATATCTGATGGCAACCACTGATGTGGTCTCATTATATATATATATATATATATATATATATATATATATATATATATATATATATATATGATATATTTATATATACATATATCAAACAAATTCTTGTAACACAAGAAAGGTCAGGACACTTTCACTGAAGGTAAAAAGTTTACTGTCACACAGATACTTCCTCCCAACGTGTTTCAGCCGTAGCCTTATTCACAGATGGGGGAACTCATCACATTAACATAGAGATACCCAAATCTAACAAAACTAAAAACAAACAATAGAGAAACTACTAAGTTACTTGGTGTGTGACCATGTTAAGATCAACAAACAGGGGGGTGATAGAAAAAAAGCCTTGCAGATTTTGGAGTCCAAATACATTATTAGGTTCATGACTCTTTCACCTGGTGGTTTAAACTCCAGTGAGGAGATGTGTAGCCACCTGGGATAGAGATTTCTGGTTATTAATTTGATAAGAAGTTTTGATTATTATTTAAGTATAGAGTAATGTGTATTTACTGTTAATATTATTTCTTTTTTACACAGGGTTTTTTCATTATTAAGCATGGGATCTCATGGGCATATGAAATTATTGATTGCAATGCAGTGGATATGATTTGAGTAACTGTTTGATACAGATGTAACTGAAGAGGATATAATTATTTGTTACAACCCATGACAATAACATATATTTAGTTTATTATTGGGTTGGTTACGAAGGTAGATTAATGATAAGAAAAAGAATATCATTGATTAAAGGGAGGTATGTATTATATACTATTCCAATATGGCCACTGCGTTTGCAAAAGAAGTTGCTTTATAAGGTGTAATTGTCAGTTTTTAGTTTTATTAGATTTGGGTATTTATATGTTAATGTGATGAGTTCCCCCATCTGTGAACAAGGCTACGGCTGAAACGCGTTGGGAGGAAGTATCTGTGTGACAGTAAACTTTTTACCTTCACTGGAAGTGTCCTGACCTTTCTTGTGTTACAAGAATTTGTTTGATGTATTTAATGGTTTTCCCTAAACCATGGTCGGACCGCCACTTTTTTGAGCCTCAGTATTTCAGAACTTGCCTGTTGGATATATATATATATATATATATATATTGATCGTCCATTAGGGAATTAGGGACTAGGGCTTGTTGTTTCTTTTTTCAAGATAAGGCCATCTATTCAGATGGTCACACAATTATGCTTTTGGATAAGCTGAAAGTTTGCCTGGAAAATACCTACTTCTTATTTAATGATGATTGGCATAGACAGGTTACCATTACAGCGATGGGCAGCTGCTTTGCTCCAAGTTTTGCAGGTATCTTTATGGGATGGTGAGAGGAGCAACATGTCTGGACGGAAGAGAATATCAGATGGAGTTGGCATATAATACAATGGACCAGGCACATTGATGATATTTTTGCAATATGGGACGGTCCTAAAAGTACTTTCAGGGTTTCCTGGAGCACATTTCATGCAATAATTTGAATTTGGCATTTACACACCAGATACATAGCACATAGCACAGAAATAGATTTATTTTGGATGTGCATGTGGAGATAGAGGGGGGATAAAGTATGCCCTTCCCTTTTCCGCAAAATACAGATGGTAATAGTTTATTACATGCAAATAGTCATCATCCCACTAATCTCAAATAGAGTATCCCCTACGGGGAACTCCTTAGAGCCAAACGTAACTGTAGTACTGTGGAAGCATATATGCAGGAAGAAACAACTATGTTACACAAATTTAGAGCCAGATGTTATCCCTGTCATGTATTAAGGGCGGCCAAGAAGCGAGTTAGATCTCAGAGCAGGCAAGATCTCTTTACTCCAAGGATTAAATCCAAAAAAGATGAACAGGTACCAAGATTGGTTACCACTTATAATTCAGAATCAGCAAAGATTAAGGCAGTGATCACCAAACATTGGTAATTGATTAACATTGATCGTGTTATTGAGAAGAAAGTTACTCCATACTCCCTGATCACCTATCACAAATCAAAGTCCTTGAGAGACATGCTGGTGCAGAGTAATTTGAGTACGAAGACTAAACAGGAAGGAACACAATTGTTTATTTAAGTGTGGAAAACGTAAGGTATGTAGAAGCATAAGAACATGAAAACGTTCTTGTTAACAAATGGACAGAGTAAGAAAATTGACAAATTTATTACATTTAATAGTGATTTTTGTGTTTATATTCTTACTTGCCCATGTGGCCTAATGTATGTGGGTAGTACAATTTTTCCTGTAAAGAAGCAAGTTCTTGCAGTAAAGAACTGCGATTAGAATTATCCAGTAGCAAGACATTGGAAAGAAATGTACTCTCAAAATCCTAATATGCTTTCATTTTTTGGCATTGATATGGTGCTGTGTTCTGCCAGAGGTGGTGACAGGGAAAGAAAGTTGCCTATTATGGAATCAGAATATATTGTCCGTCTTCATAGTGGGACCCTGATGGGATTCAACGTGAATGAGGAACTTTTTGTACATGTGGGGTCTGAGTCTCAAGTTTTTATGACTTTCCCTAAATGAATGTTTCATTTGTTGGCTTCTCAAAGTTGTGATAGGAAACATATTATAAGGATACATATGCCCCATCGAGAAAAATTGCTGATACCAATATATGCATTTTTTATTTATTTATAATTTTTTGATAATGGTATTTGAAAATATCTATGATTTGGACCAGATACAAAATGAGATTTAAAATGTAAATTGAAATTTGAAAAGTGAAGAGAAGCTATAACTAGTTCATTATAGAATTGGATTACAATGAGTAGAAATTGAAATAAATTGTTGGAATAATACAATGATATTATGGGATCATTGGGTAATATTGGTGACTTAATATTATATTTATGTTGATAAATGGATATTTCTGGCCAATTATGTTGTATTCTGATTGTATTATTATTTTTAGTTTTTCCAAATTTTTCTTCTTTTTTCTGTTTTCCTTTTTTTTGCATTCAGTAGTAAGACCAAATTAAGGGATGCTGCAAGTATTTTTACTATTTTTATTTGTGGGACTATTATGTCTCTTTAAAGAGAGTGGAGCACTGTGGTGATTATGGGCTATGAAAAAGATCGTTGGATCGAAACACGTCGTCATTAAATTTTACTTTGCATCTGTAAACTTGGAGTGTGGTCTTTCTGTGCCTGAGAGGAGTGGCATACTTTCTGATATATATATATATATTTATTTATATATATATATATATATATATATATATATATATATATATATTCACTGAAAAAAAAACAAAGGTTACAGGGACGTTATAGTTAGGAAATACAATTTAAAAGAAACATAGAAATTCACTTAAAAAAACAAAGGTGACAGGGATGTTATAGTTAGACTCGCATTTTAAACATACAAAAGCATAGAAATTCACCTATAGTTAGCTTTATCTCCAATAACTATAACACGTGCCCTAAGGTAACTATAACCCAGGCCCCCATGCACAGTTTTTTTTTTAAACGTGAAGGAAAACACTTGAAAATAAACAGACAAACTGTCATGAGCTACTAGGATTTGAACCTTCAACCTACTGACAGTGCAACAGCTTCACTATTAAACCAGAAATTACTCTGCTCTGCTGTGCCTCAAAAGGTAACTATAACATTGTTACCAAACATCTTTCTAGTTTAACTGTTTGAAGTCATTACATGGAGTGACCATTGCAATGACAATCTCTCTCTCTTCCATCCCATTATGGGATTGAAGCAAAATAGAGAGAGAATGAGAGGAGCACTGTAGCTGGCTCCCTTTGTCCTGCAGCAGCCAGCATTTCCACCACAAGCAGGGAGCTACTTTAAATAGCAGCTCCCAGCTTGTGCGAGCAATGTTTTCATCTGTTTCCCTGTATGCAGCGCAGATTAGCCACACGGCCTGTCTCTGTCAGTGGATCTGTGACTGGATGAGTGAGTGTTTGAATGGGTCTGAAAGTGGGCGTATGAGTCTAAGTGGGTGTGAGAGGGTGCATGAGAGTCTGAGTGGGTGTGTGAGTGTATGCATGACTCTCTGAGTGCATGTATGAGTGAATTAATTAGTGTATGAATGAGTCGGTGGTTTTTCTTTCAGATTTTTCCATATTCACAAATAATTAGTGAAAATTTGCTTATTTTCGTGAATATGACGCATAGTGACACAAAATTATTTTCAACCCATATTTTGCACCTAAAACACACCTATATCACACCCCTTGGGTCAGGGCACCTTCACCCTGACCCCTTATGTAACTTTCAGTTTTGTTTTTTACCCCCAGGGTCTGTGTCCCATGAAATAAAATGATGGTCACAACTTCGTAGTCAGGTTGCGGTCAGCCACTTGCAACGCTTCTTTTCGCAAACTTACTCAGGAAAAATGTGCAAATTTCCCAAATTATTCACTGCCAGAGATATACAAATGGATTTTCCCTTCAATATCTCAAAAACTATTGAATAGATTTACAGCAAATAAGCAAAAGTATAATCTGCATACTGACTGCTAGCTTTCTGACGAATTTGGTTTAATTCCATCCAGTGAGTCGGCTGGTAGTCATGTGTAAAGAATCCTATGGAAATTAACATGGAAAATGCAATCTTTTTTTAGCCCCCCTTTTCTTGGCCCCGCTTCATGAAACTTTCCACGCGTAAAAAGAATCACCACAACACTTTTTCAGCAAATTTCATGAAGATTTATCAAACGGTGTCAAAGATATAGCCAAGTCAAAAAAGCTTTTCCTATGGAATCATGGCCCTAACTATAACTACATAGTGGTGACTTGCAACCAGTCAGTCACTTCCACCACAATGGAGCCAGTGAGAGTTGCGGGTGCAAGGGACCCATTTACATCTCACATTCAGAACAGAAAACTGCTCAGTTGTGACGAAAACCGAAGGGTCGAAACGCATAGCCTGCAGATAAAGTGTTACTTTACAAGCTTAATCCTTGGATGTGAACAGTTTTGTGTTCTGAACATGAGACGTGTACTCTTCTTTAGATATATATATATATATATATAGTTTCCATAGGAGCATTTATTAATAACCTTATCCAATAACTTTAGAGCCTTTTGATGCTTCTTCATCTTCAAAAACGTATATTTTATTCAGATCAGTTGCTGTCCTGAATGTTTCGAGGTGATCTGTCAAGGGGGACCAAGAAAAATGTGGGTCCCAAACATGTTTTCCCCATTCATTTTTCCATTGGTTCTTTAGATACACCTACAGCCAAAACCGCTGAATGGAATTACACCAAATTCAGCGGTAAGCTAGATCCTATTTGGCAAATTGTGCTTTTTGTGATTTGGTGTAAATCTAGTTTTGAAGATTTCAGAGTTTAAAAATAAAGATATCTAGGGATGCGGATCCTCAGCGGATCTAACTGTCCCCGTGCTGATATATTATTGGCTTCCAACACTTCAACAAGGAAATGTTGGCAGCCATCTTGGGACTCAGCTTCAGCCAAGACACATTGAAAAAAATATTTTAAAAAAAGAAAAGGGGCCAGGGACACCCTGAGCCCCTAGCCTTGGTGCAGGCGTCCCCAAAGAATCTCACCAAATCTAAAACGCATATTTAAGAAAACCATCTCAGAAAAATCCACCAATAGATTTGCAGATTTTTCTGAGTTTTTTTATATTTTTTTTAAAGGGCGTTCTCCTGCCCTTTTCTTTAATTTTGCCCCGTGTGGGCCAGGTCCCAGTGGCACTGAGAGTTTTAAAAAAGAGGGGGCACTTTATATATATTGGCCCTGGGGCCCACCACCAAACCTGGGGTGATGGTGCAAAAATATGGGAGGGGTCACACAGACCCCAGGGACCACTACCTCCCCGGGGCAAAACCTTTATTTTTAAAGGGGGAGGCCCACACAGCCCTCACCACAGCCCCGGGAACCATCACTTCCCTGGGGCTGAAATAAAATAAGATAGAGGGTCCATTACGGACCTGCAGCCCAGGGTACTAGCACCTCCCTAAGCAGGGGGGCCACGTAGTCACCCTCATTGAGCCATAATGGCCATTGGACTGCCACACAACCAGGGCTGGGTGGTGCAATGTCACAGGGTTCCCAATCCCAGGACATAGCTGTTTGCTCTAACTTGGTAAGAGCTTTGACAGCTCCTGCTAATGTTAAGTCAGAGCAAATACTCTGCTGCCAGCGGGCGAGTGCTAGCATAGTGTTCTTGCCCACCAGAAACAGAGGTTTCATCTCTTTCTCTGCACGCCGACATGCAGTCAGGGAAAGCGATGAAACTATTGCTCTTGCACAGAGGGAGCTGCATGTTTAACAACTACCTGTGTGCAAGAACAATGCTGACACCAGTAGCAGGGGGGAGCTGGCTAGAACCATGGGGGCCTTGAGGCTCCCCCCATGGCCACATTGCACACTGGGGGGCATATTTATACTCCGTCTGCGCCGAATGTGCGTCAAACATTTTGACGCACATTCAGCGCAAACGTTGCCCAGTATTTAAACTTTGACGCCCGAGCCCGCGGATGACAAAATTCCGCCATGTGCGTCATTTTTTGGATGTGGCAACCCGCCTTGCGTTAATCATATGCATGCTAGGTGTTCACATCCAAAAAATGACTTAAACGGCCGTGCATCGTATTTATGCTTTCGGGCAAAAATGAAGCACGGGCAGGAGGCGAGGCCGGAAAATGACGCACAACCCGATATGCCTAAAAAATTAACGTCTGGGTCAGGGCAGGCGTTAAAATGGGGCAAACACACCTGTATTTAATCAGAACACACAGAAGCAACAGCAGAGCAGCAGAGCAGCAACAGGGAGACATGGAGGTGATTCTAATCCAGTGTGCAGACGCAGAGCCCAGCAGCAACAACAGCAGCTACAACAACACCAGCAGGGACCCCAAAGGCAGCGCAGAAGGCAGGAGAGGATATTCCGCCCCAGAACAACCCTTCAGGGCCTCAGGGAACACATCCAGAGGTACAAGTTGAACTGGCAGGCCATTCAGCATCTGCTGCGCAACATTGAACCGCAGTTGGCCCCCACTTTGCTGACACCCGCACCATAACAACAGAAACCAAGATGCTTGCCGTACTTTATATGCTGGCAAGTGGCTCTTTTCAAACAACTGGTGCCCTGGTTGCCGGAATATCACAACCATCATTCTCTGCCTTTTTGCCCAAAGTACTGGATGCCATCATTGGACTGACACCCCGCCACATCTGCTTCCCTAACACACTGCAGAAGCAGCAGGAAACAAAACAGGGGTTCTACCTAATCAGTGGCTTCCCACATGTCCTTGGTGCAATCGACTGCACACATGTACGCCTTGTGCCACCTGCTGCAACTGAACACCTCTACCGCAACAGGAAGCACACACATTCCATCAACATGCAGGCCATTGTCGATCCCCAGGGATTGATCACCAACATCGTGGCTAAATATCCTGGGAGTGTCCATGACTCATTCATCTTCCGTCACTGCACCATCAATGAACACTTCCAGGATGGACGGTATGGCAATGGACTACTTGTTGGTAAGTACAAAAACCTACTTATATACACACTGCACAGCAACCCTCTACGACACACAACACATACACCACAACAGCAACATGTGAACAGGAACACACTGAGGTCGTGACATCGCTAGCCATGTTTCTTGGGTCACCATTGAACCTGTCACAAATCTGAAATTACTGTACAGCCTAATGTTAAGACGTCAATGATCACAACGTGTGGAGTGGGTTGCCTAAATGTCACCTTGCAAAATGTAGGTGTCCCAATGACTTTTACATTAATCCATTGCATAAGTCTAAAGGTATGGGATGTCCAGGGTACATCATTGATATGAACGTGTTACCACCACTGTCAATTTTAACCTGTGTATGGAACTATCATCTCACCCCCAGTGAAGACACACAGACACCTGTATCACAAGTCACAATGCTAGGGAGGGCACACTGTACTGCAAATCCCAAAACATACTGCTGACAACTGGTTAGCAGACAAACACTTGTTCAGCCAAGGAAACAACACAATGCAGATGGTACATCCTACAAGCCTAGGATGCTACATTATAACACAAAAGAGTCACAGACAACACAAGACAACTACTGCCATGAAAGGTGATTTCAATAGGGCCAGCTACATCAACATGATCCCATTCATTTTCTCTTGCAGCTCATCAGGGGTATGGCATCCAGCCATGGATTATGACACCTATTGGAAACCCGAGTACTGCTGCAGAGCGTGCCTACAATGACACACAGAGGAGGTCACGCAGCATAGTCGAGAGGAACTTCGGCATCCTCAAGTCAAGGCTTCGGTGCCTCGACATCACTGGTGGTAGCCTCCTATATTCCCCGGAGATGGTCTGTAAGATCATCCTAACATATGCAATATTGCACAACATTTGCATCAAAAGGAACATTCCCCTCCTGGAACCAGAGACACACATGCCTGAGGAGAAGGAAGAGTAGGATGCTAGCCTGCAACATGAGGGGGACTACCGAACACGGCCGCTGGTATTCGCAGGCGGCAACATATCATCAATAATTTCTTTTAAATATAATCACCTTCACCACTTTAGTTAAATAATTTAAATAAACACCTATAATAATCACCATACCATGGTCTGGCTATTCATTTTTGCACACCTTCATCTCTACTTATCAGAATAAGAGTGTGTGTTGCCTCATGGAGCATTGCTGAGATACTGATTAGGACACTGAACATCCCAGAGCTAATGTGATGCCTAACATACAATGGTCACATACACACACACTGTAAATGACATATAGCATGTACATTTCTCCTTTGAAGGCCAATAGCAGAGGACCACACCTATTTCACACATACATGTTGAAATCAAGGTCCAACGCAGCATATGGCACACAACTGAGACACCCTCACTCAATAAGGGGAAAACAAGCCTCATACATGAGGCAGTTGATGTGCTTTTGCATCAGTAACAGGAATGTCTGACCAGACCCTTGACAGCAGTAAGTCCAACTGCATCCAATATTTGCAAGGACTATCTGTGACCAGAGTTCCATAGAAGCAGAACATAGACAGCACAAGTGCCACACATATGAGCAGCATTGCACACATGACATTCCATGTACATGTCAGCCCATTTTCTGACTCCTGACACACCCATGCATCTGGTCACAACCCACCTGTTGGAAGAGGTCTCTGGAATACTAAGATGTGTACCCTGATATTCCCTCCTCTACACACACAGACCAACATTAGCAATCCAGTATGCTACACCCTTTCCTATGGTATGCCATTGTCATAGAACATCTGACTTCATGGACGTCAGGTTAATTTATACACTGTCTTCTAGTTTCAAAGCCCTGTTAGCACCTGTAGATTGTTTCCCGTGTGAAAATTTCTGTTGGCCCTTAGAATGCAAATCTCACCTACAGACTGGTGAGAAACAGATGCAGCCCACACCTGTGATTACCTCCATACACACCACCCATTTCAAAAAGCACTGCCGCTGCTGATGCCTGGAACAGCATAGGAGTTGCCATTTAGTCAATTACAACATTAAGCATTGATACTAATTAAGCTGTGTAACACAGCCCTTGGGTTCATTTGACACCTTCAAAAACACAGGACATACACAGTTTGACATGTCAACTGCCTAGTTTGTCCTCCAAACAGTCTGAGTCAGACCACTGATTATGTAACTTGTCAAACTGCTGGATCCTGAATCACCCTGCATTCTGTCAGCCTGACTGGCATCTGTCTGTGCGTCACACTAAAGTATCCCTGTGTCTACATATGTACCACACTTGCATTAGCAAACCTCTCATTCATCAGGGGGTATTGGGCATGGACTTCTTCAATGCATACACAAATACATTGTATAGCATCATCTACAAAGTGTGACAGTGTCCCAGGGCCGTAGACAGGGATTGGGTACAGGGCTTTCAGCACAACCAGCTACCTCTGATAATGTCCATGAAAAATACATACATGTCAGGACCATGACAGTTCACACACAGAGTCGCAGTGCTCACAACATATTGATGGGCTGTGTGTGGTAAATAGCTGCGATAATAATCAGCACAGAGGCTATGATGTTCCCAGATGCAGTGGGAATTGCAGAGGCTAACCTGTGTACAAATGTTGTAATGACACCTGCCGGAACATGACACCTGAGACATTATCTCACTCAGCATACCAAGGTTGCTGTGTGGCTGTCTCATTACACGTCTTTAGTGACAGGATGGGACCATCCCCATGTAGGTTCACATGTCCTCATCCACTTTACTCACTTTGATCAACCAAGGATACTCAGTAGATACAGGAATAGCTGCCACTGACTCATGATGAGTCCTGGACCGAACTGTGACAAATTACACCCCAAACAATATACAGGATCATAACTGGACCACACATATGAACAAGACACCTATGTGCAATTGATCACTGGAAATATGTGGACACGTGCTGTCTTGTATGCTGGTTCACCACAGCCACTTGATAGTTTGGGCTCACTTCTATGGCCTCAACTGTGGTGTCATCATTCATTTGAGATTCACCCTTGTCTGTCTGTGCAAACAACATGGTACCCACTTCCTTAATGCATGTGTATTACTCACTGTGGGATTCACCAACTAGTGCCTAGGAAGCTGTTACCAATACTCTAGGACATAGGATGTTGAAAATGTGGACCATTGACATGAACAAGCGTCTGCCATCTATCTGGTGCATGCTATGTCACATGTGGTGTCTACGTTATCCTAAATCTTGGAAGTCCACATTACGGATGTTGCTACATGTATGACTAACACATGCCCTCTCTCATTTCCACAATGACTTGCATCTAAGGATTGGACACATGGACGTCACATTCATACAAGCATATGTGCAATAATGCTTCATGTGATACACACACACTTGGTCAACAAATACATTAGTTGCCAAAGTACACACTTTGAGCCAAAGGCATTTAGGTATTGCACATATGTGCGTCACATTGCTATCCTCTCCTTATGCCAAACATGAACAATTTGTGCAACACATATATGTAGGCCACACTTATGACCAACTATTGCGTCAGCGAACCGTAAAAATACTGTGAAGGGAGTAGCGGATCATGGTCCGCTGCAGTATGATGTCACACATGTGAACATACACCATCAACACCATAGTGTCTTCAATCAGCCTATCTCTGATGTGTCCCAATGTAACATAACAAAAAAACAGAAAAATTGCCCAAAGCCAGTTAATGCACTGAAAGTTTGACTTTCCTAGCGTTATGTGTCATTTTGTGTCTACCAAAACTGTATTTGAGTACATTTTTTTGACGCACAGGAGTGAAAATTAGCCCGCATCCTGATATTTGTACAGGCCATGTACTATTATGTGGATGCGGGCTAATTTTCACTCCTGTGCGTCCCAAAAAATGACGCAAATACAGTCTTGTTAGACAAAAAATGACGCATAACGCGAAAAAGGGCAGACATTTCATACAGGAAGTGATGTAATAGGATATCCTGTTTACAGATCATGTACAGTGGGTGTACTTTCACTTTCACTTTGCAGTCTATGATCCTTCTAGACTGTGTGGCTGTGTAGAGAGTGGTGTCCTGAGATTTTGTGCTTTTTTGTCCTGTGTGCTATCTGTATTGTCCATTTGTGAAATAAATCTTGTTGGTGTATACTGTACTACTGTGTTTTGTCTACATTTGTCCATTTATCTTGTGTTTTTGTTGTTTGTGGGAGTCTGTTGTGGGTAGTGTTAGTTTGGGGATAGTTGGGCTCTTTTAGTGGTTAAGTTTACTTTTCATCTGTATTTGTACCCCACTTTCCCCCTTTTCCCCTTTCTATTTCTTTTACCCCCATTCCCTTTCACTTTTCCAGTATGTCTGGTAGGCCACGTCTTGGCAGGATGGGTGAAGAGGAGTTGGGGGGGTTCAAATGGCTTGTGTGCCATTTCTTGCCACTCATGATCCAGGCAGGGGGCAGGGTGATACAGGGGTATCCAACAGAGGCACGCAGAATCCGGTGGGGAAAGGTGCTGCATCACCTGCAGAGTGGGTATGCCAGCCAGAGGAATGACCACCAGCTGAAGCACCGGTGGGATGACCTCATCACCAGAGAGCAGGATCTCTTGGACCACCTGGGAATCGTGATTGGTGGCACCGTTGGTGAGTACTAATCATGTAAATGTGCACGATTAAATGCTCTGTAGTGACATAATAGGATTTGTACTATGTCTGCCAGCTAACTTTCTGACTGTGTGTAATGCTGGGGAAACATACAGGGACAATTGATGCACTATGGTAAGGATCACAATTGCTAGCTGTCAGGTAGCACGTGCTCAGCAAATTGGTGCGGCCTTTGTGTCAGACAACCAAACAAAATAGGAGCCAATCATGTTTATATAGGGTACTATTGACAGAGAAGTAAAGATGTACCAACTTTTTGGCTAACTTTGTTGACGCAATAGCTAGACTGACTTTAGAATCACTACATGATGCTGAAAATGAGTGCTGCCTTCACGTCAATTGATAATAGCAAAGTGGCTCAGACATATGTCTCATGTGAGTCTGGTGAGTGTGGAAGGAAAGCGTTCACGGAAGTACTGTGAATGTTTGAGATTATTGTGTTCCTTGATCTTTTTGGATACATGTCAGATCTGGATTAGAAAACATCATGAAAAGGTGTAAGGTGCCCTCTGTTAACATTTTAGAATGTTTGTTGGAGTTAGTTGTGCCACATTCAAAACATGGATGGCAGTCCAAAGGTATACACATGGCTTCACATCTCCATGGTTGGTGCAAATCACCATAGCTGGGCCACATCAACTGAATCAAATGTAACAACAGGAGGGCTTACAAAAGTCCCTGCCCCTCCCTCTGTACATTGTACCTATGTGTCATTAATGTGTCATGGCCACAAGACATGTTTGACTGGTAATGCAGTCCTCAAGTAACCAGGCTTTGGATGTCTCTCTTGGATGCACATGATGAGACGATTACACTCCATATTTTTTTCTGGTCACCAATTACGGGGCATGTTTGCAACCACATGACAGTTAGGGCCAATGTATGTGTGCAGATATGTGTGTAACTGTCACAGGAGACCCATGCTATGTACAAGTTGGCCGTGATATATCAGATGCAGTACCATCATGTC
This sequence comes from Pleurodeles waltl, assembly GCF_031143425.1. NCBI lineage: Eukaryota > Metazoa > Chordata > Amphibia > Caudata > Salamandridae > Pleurodeles > Pleurodeles waltl. Next base: position 282,804,215 of record NC_090439.1, read on the forward strand.
TGAATGGCTGCCATTTCCTTATTCAGCCTACACATTGTATATGTTTATGAAATTGTTGCGCTGTGCACAGATTTTGAACACATTTCTTCCTTCCATACCTTACAGGTGGACCAGCACCCTACACTGTGGGAGAGGTGGCGACATTTGAGGACCCCGACCACTCCAGTAAGTGTTGATATGTCTGTTATGTGTTGTGTTTGCTGGTTATGGACTCGTGTGTGTTGAACGCATAGCAAGGTGTGATGCGTTAGGCAATCATTTATCTTGTTCCATGTGTGGGATTTCAGTTTCTCACATGTTTTGAATTGGCCAATGCGTATCCAATGGTATTATGTAGGGATTGTAGGCCATTCCTGTAGGCCCCACTGTGAGTACTGGGGTTAGTCATGTGGATGACACTTGTATCAACAAGAATCGCACCTGAAGTCAGCTCCGATTTAGTCAGCCTGTAAGACCCACATTCTCCAAGATTGGTACAGCAAATTGCTTTCCAATAGACTTCTGCTTCCCTATTTACCAATGTAATTATGAAACTGTAGGTAGAACCTCCTAGCAGCATGTACTTCCTCATGTAGTGCTACAAGTATGTGGAACTTGAGTGCAATGGCCTAGGTGTGCATGCAATTCATCATCATGGGTGTTCTTGCAACTCTGTGTCTGATGTGTGGCCCTATGATTGCTCTAGGGTTTGCTGACTCCTAATTGTTGATAGACCTTACCTGTGGTGTGTGTGTAGAGCCAAACACGTGTGGAGTTTTCTATACACTCCTCGGTGTACATGTTGTTGGAAATTGAGAGTTGTTTATCCACCCCCCACCCTCAAACATGGGCATGGGTGTGTGAATGGGGTACCTAGTACTGATGCTGCCAGTATGTTACTCATACATGTGAATAAGTGACTGTTTGGTTGGAACCTAGTATACACACTCAGGTTTGGCATTTGGTGCTATACTGGCAAGTCCAGTTACAACTTGCAGACCATGTGGCTTTAGTTTTGCTTTCCATAAACTGACATTTGTAGCCCAGGTCTTGGCGGAGGATATGCAGCATGATTCTTAGCTGATAACTGGCAGAACTCAGATTGCAAGTCAAAGGCAGTTGTTACCCATCTTGTAGGTTATGGATGTGCTATTTGTGATGTGACCTTTGTAGGCTGGCCTGCCATGTACTTCCTCAGGGACATTCAATGATCTGTATTGTGATATGAGCAGTTACAAGTACAGTAGATGTATTGTCTGTTTAACTTCTTGTGCCATTTCACACAATGCAGTTACTAATGTAGAATATTTGCATTTGTCTTCACAGCTGCAAACATGACTCCAGACCAGGTCCGTGAATTCCAGCGCCGGGCCATGAGATACCAGCACATCCTGCTGGTGGAGTCAGGGTTCAGGAGGATGGCCCGGTGATATCGCCATGAATGGGCCTTTCGGGGCATGGAGAGCCTTCCCACAGGGTGGCCCTACTTTGCCCACCACAGCCACCACCAGAACAACCACCAATCCAAGCCAGGTGGCCCCACCCACAGCTGGGACTGTTGTGCCTACATCTGCTGGACTTCCAGGCCCAAGCACTGCTACCGGTGCAGGACAGCCCACTGGGCTGGCACCGCACACACAGACCTCCTCCACCGGTACCCAGACTGCCACAGCTCCATCTGTTGACCCTGCGGCCTTCCACAACATGGAACGGAAGATGGACCGTGTGCTGCGCAAATTGAGCCACCTGAGCCTGGATGTGCGCCACATTAACCGGCGTGTTAAGTCTATCAAGAGGACCCTCCAGAGGGCCAACCTCTAGACATTTTTTGATGGACATGATTCCCTCCCCTCCCTCCTCTTTCCTTGTTCTTATAGTTAGTGGGCTTAGGGGGCTTAGTGTTAGGTTAGTATAGGCTGTTAGTTTAGTTAGTGTTAGTGGGTGGGGGGTCCTGATTCTTTATATTTTTACTTATTAAGTGTGTGGGTGGGTAGGGGCTTATGTTGGGGTTCTTGTGTGTTTAAAAAACAAATACAATTTTTTGTATATTTGTTTAGGATAATATAGTATGTGTTTAGGTTAGTATGTGTTGTTCTCCATGTGTCCCGTCTCATAAGGGGGGTAGATGTTTAGAACATTTCGTTACATGTGATAAGTAAGTGCAGCTTAGGTTAGTTAGGGACAGTTGTGGGTAATGAGTAGTCCGGGTAGATTAGGGTAGGTAAGATTTTTCCCTCAGTTTACTCTTCTGTGATTAGCATTTAATAAATATTTGGTTAACCCTTAATAGTATGTGTTGAATGGTACTTGATTGTGGGTTTGGATTCAGTGTACATACATTTTGTACTATTACATTTGTGTCCTATGCTACAAACAAATCCCAACTGAGCTGTATGATTGGCAGCCAGTCCAGAGCTACCTTGCGAAGTGTCGACCCTTCGTTGCAACCACCAATCACAGTTAATATGGATGACAATGTGTTTCTGTTGATAAGTGTGTTTTCAAAGTCACAAACAGTGTTTGCAGACTTGGTATTGGGAAAACAGTTTTAGGTCTGACTGCAGTGTGATGATCAAGGACACCCTTATAAGATGAGTCTCATTGGCACTCTTGTATTCTTGTCTTCATGACTCTCATACATCATTTGTGACACAGTTCAGCATGATTACCTATTTGTATGTAAACTCAGACACCTTCATTTATGCAGTTTTTATAGTGTTTGCTTAGATTAGTGTGCACTGTTATATGTGTTATTATTGCATGTTGACAACATTGTGCGGCCACTATTTGATGACTTAGATATCCCCTGAGGAAGCATTCTTCTGTGCAACACAGCATGATGGTGTATGGTTTCTCACTTCATCAGATATGTCCCTCAGGATGGTCAGAGTATGATGCAATCATGGGCACTGTGCAGATTTCTCTGACCACATAATATCAGGACAGTTGTATTGACAAGCTACGTAATTTGACAGTAGGCACATGTCAGTTATCTACTGCACAGTTGATATGTCACATTACCCAGAGACAGATTTGTTGTGTAAGTGCTATTTATTGAAAAGTGCTGTAGTGCTATCTGTACATTGTCCATGATTGTGAGTCCATTATAGTGACATCTTACATTGTGATCCAACACAAGGGTTTACCAAAATGCTTTTGACATGCTAGGGTTGATGTTTCAGACAGTGCAGAGAGACAGAATTTGCCAATGAGTAGGAGAGAGACAATCACTGGGCTGGGTGACAAGATATACAGTGCTTTGCAGAACAGTGCTTGAGTACAGTTGTTGCAAGACTGGCAAGTTACAATGCGCAGGACCTTGGTAATTGTTGGCCATGTGGCAGGGACTAGTGCTTCCGGGTCATTTTCCTTGTGAATGTGATCTGTTCCATGTCTTCTTCTTCTGATGTGTGTGTTGCCTCCTCTGTCCTTGTTGTTGTTGGTTGTGAAGGGGCAACACACACCTCAGTGTTAGAAGACGTGGAGTCAGACATCCCGGTCGCTGCTCCCTGTGAAGGTCTTAAGGGCAGTACTGCAGCAAGGAGTATCTGCTGGTTCTTGAGAATAGCAGCCACATCACGATGGTAGGCAGCCAGGTCGGCCCTGAGGGGTTCAATGTTGCATTCTTGCACACGTTGACAGGATTGCTATTGTAGATGTTGGGTCAACTGTATTACAGCTGTGCTGATTTCCTTCTGGGTTTTCTGCAGTTCCTGCAAGATAGATGTTAGGGCTTGCATAGCTGCTGCCTGATCAGCAGATGACATCATGCACGAACGCACCCCCTCTAGGCTGGCTGCCATATTTTGCATCCCCACCCGCACCTCCTTGGCCAGCTCCTGATGTACTCCAACTACAGTTCTCTCAAAGCTGGTGCCAGTATCGTCTGAGTCCTCAACTGTATTGGAGCTGGCAGGTCTTACAGTTGGGGTGGTGGGTGGATCCTCTGCGATGGCTGCTTGTTCTGTGCTCATCCTTGTGACTGAAGGTGGGGTCTAGAGGGTTTCAAGGACCTTTTGGATAGTCTCCTGGGGAATGTTTATCGGCTCGTCATCCATGTCATCAGGGTAATCTGGGACAGGCATATCCGCAGGAGATCCATCTTCCTCTGCAATGAAACAGGGTACAATTAGTGTGTCTGTGTTGTGGCAATTTTGATGTGAAATGCCTGCCTTTTGATGAATTCACTTTGTGATCTTGTTTCGTGTTAATTGCTCCAGTCATTCATATGGTCATTCTTCCAGGCATATGGCCCACCTGCATGTCACATGTATGTTATTAAGTTATGAGACTTGTCAGCATCATCGCCTCTAGGTGTTGGTTTAGGCCAAATAGAGAATTGCCACCTTCTTGTCCTACTCAAGCCTCCGTCTACATCCATTCTCATGGTGAGACCTTTCACTGGCTGTGGGTGTTCTGATGGCCCTGGCAGCACACTTAACAATCTGGACCTGCCCCAATCTCTGATCTTTCACATCCATTTAAATTTATTTGACATGTGGCATATCCTATGCATAGCAATGTTATGATCAAATATGGATGTTGACATTAGTAATGTGTACTGCTGATGTTGGGGAATGTGTGTTACATTGGATTGCCCTGATAATCGTATCGGTGTCCTATTTCCTCCTCTGACTGTGCAGGTGTATTTCAGTGACCAGTTACATGTGTCCCCCCCCCCCCTCAATTCTGTTCTCTGAGCAGTATGACATTTGGGATGTTGCATTGTTACCCAGGCACAGGATGGACCCTGACATATGCAGCATGGGTGTGTCCTTAGTGCTGTGTAGCTCCTATTGTTGTTTACATTGGCTGATGTTTGCGACAACTATGGGCATTGACATTTGACACTACCGGGCCTTTGTCTTGTTTCTGGGGATTGTTGAAGTTGTCATCCTCACCCCCTAATTTAGGTGTGTATGATCCATGGGGAGGGGACTGCCATTGGCTACTTGAGCTGCACACAGAGCGGAGGTGGTAGTGACAACTGTTGTCACTGTTACATTCCAGTTGTCGGTATGGCTAGAGGTTGTTAATAGGGCCCTAGTTAATGTAGGGAGTATGGTGGCTGACGTGTGCCGGGATGTTAGTTTGACGTTGTGGCCTTCCCTCCTGGTGTGGCTTTCCCTTTGCTCCATCGTTGGCATCACAGCATGCCCCCATGGGACTGTTGTTGGTGTTGTGTAATGGTGTGCCCCAGGTCTTCTCAGAACGGGCCATGCCCCCATGCCGTGCCCCTTTACCCATGCCTCTCTATGTATAAGATGACTTCCATGCATTTTGTGGTCGGTATCCCCCCCCTGCTCACAGCTGACATTATTACATTATAATTCCCCATGCGACTTACCCTGCATGTGCGTTGTCTCCTGGTAGTCTGCGCTGTCCTGTCCTTGAATCCCTGTGACGATCTCCTCAGGGATGACGGCTGCGACCATCTCCTCCATGTGTTCCAGGGCCTCCTGGTGTGCTGAACTCCCACCTCCAGTCTGCAGTGCTGCCTTCCTGGTCCTGGCCATCTTTTCCGTGGTCCTGCGCTTGCAGTCATGCCAGCGTTTCTTGCACTCGATGACTGTTCTGCGTACTTCAGCCACACTGTTAATCTTGTCGACAATTTGTTGCCATATAGCCTCTCTCCTACTGATTGGCAACTTTGAGGTGACAAACAGTTGGTGCTAGTGTTCCGTCACCTCTTTATCCAGAATTTCCTGCTCCTCTGCACTGAAGCAACACTTTCTTTTCTTCTTTAAAGTGTCCTGGTTCTTGTGTGGGTCATCCTGGCTGGTTCCTGGTCTGATGTCATCTTCCTGGGATCTGTAGTGGCATCGGGAATCCATTTTGGCTCTCCTCTGGTGAAAAGCACCAGTGCAGTTTTGCGTCAAAAAGTATAAATATGGCCCTGGGTGCCTTGGAGGGACCCAGGAGACATGGCCTGGCCCCCAGAGGGATGTGATCCCCAGATCCAAAATCAGCACGGGAAGGTAAGGGGGCCTTGATTTGTTTATGGCTTGGCCGTGGGGGATGGGGTCCCCTGGGCCGAAATGGGCCTGGGAAGGGGGGCCACACAGCTCCGCTTCCCTAGAGTTCATGGCACCCCTTTTAAAATGCTACAGGAATGCAAATGGGCAAATCAAGATGTGCCTGCTTGGCCCTGCACTGTCTACCTTAGTAGTGTGCAAATGTCTTTCTGTCTTTTTGCCAGGATGATGGACAGCTTACCAAACGGCTCCCAGTGCATTTTGTGCCAATGTTGGTTCATATTATTGGTGCAGATGAATATGAGGACATCTCCACAGTACAAAGAAGCACTTACGTCATTTAGACATTAGGAGGGACCTGGTTTGGTGGAGATTTACATGTTTTTAGTCTTGTTGGTCTCCCACTAGGAGGATTCATTTTATCACAGAATTCTAGAGAAAGATGCAACAGGAACAATCATGATGTCAAAATACACACTAGGTGCCAGATGTAGTAAGGTCCAAATTTGCGATACGGAAATTGGGAGTCTGTCCGACTCGCAATTTCCGAATCGCAAATTCTGATGCAGAACGGTGTCTCAGACACCGTCTGCGATTCGCTGTGGGGTCGCAAAGACCCACCTCATTAATATTAATGAGGTGGGTCGCTTTTTGCTACCCCATAGCGAGTCCCTGCACTCACATGGATGGTGGCCTGCTGAAGTCAGCAGACCTCCATGTCTGTGACTGCTTTTTCAATAAAGCAGTTTTTTTTTCTCCATTTTGCAGCCCGTTTTCCTTAAAGGAAAATGAGTTGCAAAATGAAAGAAATTACAAAACCATTTGGTATCGTTTTTTCAGTGTAGGCAGTGGTCCATTGGACCACTGCCTGCACTGAAAAACCTTTATGCCCACATTCACAAAGGGGAAGGGGTCCCATGGGGACCTCTTCCCTTTTGCGAATGAGTTACCACCAGTGTGAGACTGGTGGAAACTCCGAATTGCTTTGCGACCGCATTCGCGGTCACAAAGCAATTCTACATTGCGATGCGAGTTGCAAATAGGAAGGGAACACCCCTTCCTATTTGCGAGTCGCATTCACAAATTGCGAGTCGGTACCGACTTGCAATTTGTGAATGAGCATCTCGTTAGGCTGTTTGCATGGCACAAACTGCGATTTTCGCAGTTTGCACCATGCAAACGGCTTCCTACATCTGGCCCTAGGTTACTAGTGGCATTTCCTTGTGCTACATTACACAGCTGTAGTGTAGAATACATACTGGACATTTACCCAAGGAGGCAGAAAGATCTCCACTTGGGTAGATATTCTGTGCAAAGCTGTGGACTCTTGCAGTATAAAAAGGCTGTCAAAGTTCCTTTGTGGCCGAGTCACTCACAAAGCTTCTGACACACCCACACAAACACTCATACAACCACCGTAAGGAAATGCCTCCTTGGCATGGATACCCCCTGACTTTTTGCCTTTGCTGCTGCTATGTTTTGATTTGAAAGTGTGCTGAGGCCTGCTAACCAGGCCCCAGCACCAGTGTTCTTTCCCTAACCTGTACTTTTGTTTACACAATTGGCACACCCTGGCATCCAGGTAAGTCCCTTGTAACTGGTACCCCTGGTACCAAGGGCCCTGATGCCAGGGAAGGTCTCTAAGGGCTGCAGCATATCTTATGCCACCCTGGGGACCCCTCACTCAGCACAGACACACTGCTTGCCAGCTTGTGTGTGCTGGTGAGGACAAAACGAGTAAGTCGACATGGCACTCCCCTCAGGGTGCCATGCCAACCTCACACTGCCTATGTAGTATAGATAAGTCACCCCTCTAGCAGGCCTTACAGCCCTAAGGCAGGGTGCACTATACCATAGGTGAGGGCACCAGTGCATGAGCACTGTGCCCCTACAGTGTCTAAGCAAAACCTTAGACATTGTAAGTGCAGGGTAGCCATAAGAGTATATGGTCTGGGAGTCTGTCAAACATGAACTCCACAGCACCATAATGGCTACACTGAAAACTGGGAAGTTTGGTATCAAACTTCTCAGCACAATAAATGCACACTGATGCCAGTGTACATTTTATTGTAAAATACACCCCAGAGGGCACCTTAGAGGTGCCCCCTAAAACCTTAACCAACTACCCGTGTAGGCTGACTGGTTTTAGCAGCCTGCCACACTCGAGACATGTTGCTGGCCACATGGGGAGAGTGCCTTTGTCACTCTGTGGCTAGTAACAAAGCCTGCACTGGGTGGAGATGCTTATCACCTCCCCCTTGCAGGAGCTGTAACACCTGGCGGAGAGCCTCAAAGGCTCACCCCCTTTGTTACAGCACCACAGGGCATTCCAGCTAGTGGAGTTGCCCGCCCCCTCCGGCCACGGCCCCACTTTTGGCGGCAAGGCCGGAGGAGATAATGAGAAAAACAAGGAGGAGTCACTGGCCAGTCAGGACAGCCCCTAAGGCAACCTGAGCTGAAGTGACTCTGACTTTTAGGAATCCTCCATCTTGCAGATGGAGGATCCCCCCAATAGGGATAGGAATATGACCCCCTCCCCTTGGGAGGAGGCACAAAGAGGGTGGAGCCACCCTCAGGGCTAGTAGCCATTGGCTACTGCCCTCCCTGACCTAAACACACCCCTAAATTCTGTATTTAGGGGCTCCCCTGAACCTAGGAACACAGATTCCTGCAACCTAAGAAGAAGAGGACTGCTGAGCTGAAAAACCCTGCAGAGAAGACGGAGACACCAACTGCTTTGGCCCCAGCTCTACCGGCCTGTCTCCCCCCCTTCTGAAGAAACTGCTCCAGCGACGCTTTCCCCAGGACCAGCGACCTCTGAATCCTCAGAGGACTGCCCTGTTCTAGAAGGACCAAGAAACTCCTGAGATCAGCGGTCCTGTTCACCCAAGACTGCAACTTTGTTTCCAAAGGAGCAACTTTAAAACAACTGTGTTTCCTGCCAGACGCGTGGACTTGCAACTCTGCACCCGACGCCCCCGGCTCGACTTGTGGAGAAACAACACTTCAGGGAGGACTCCCCGGCAACTCCGAGACTGTGAGTAACCAAAGTTGTCCCCCCTGAACCCCCACAGCGACGCCTGCAGAGGGAATCCAGAGGCTCCCCCTGACCGCGACTGCCTGACTCTCAGATCCCGACGCCTGGAAAAGACTCTGCATCCACAGCACCCAGGACCTGAAGGATCGGAACTCCAGTGCAGGAGTGACCCCCAGGAGGCCCTCTCCCTTGCCCAGGTGGTGGCTACCCCGAGGAGCACCCCCCTTGCCTGCCTGCATCGCTGAAGAGACCCCTTGGTCTCCCATTGATTTACATTGAAAACCCGACGTGTGTTTGCACACTGCACCCGGCCGCCCCTGTGCTGCTGAGGGTGTACTTTCTGTGCTAACTTGTGTCCCCCCCGGTGCCCTACAAAACCCCCCTGGTCTGCCCTCCGAAGACGCGGGTACTTACCTGCTGGCAGACTGGAACCGGGGCACCCCCTTCTCCATTGAAGCCTATGCGTTTTGGGCACCACTTTGAACTCTGCACCTGACCGGCCCTGAGCTGCTGGTGTGGTAACTTGGGGGTTGCTCTGAACCCCCAACGGTGGGCTACCTTGGACCCAAACATGAACCCCGTAGGTGGTTTACTTACCTGCAAGAACTAACAATTACTTACCTCCCCTAGGAACTGTGAAAATTGCACTGTCTAGTTTTAAAATAGCTATGGGCCAGATGTAGCAAATAAAATATTTGCGAGTTGCAAAGTGCGAGTCCATGCGACTCGCAATTTGCAACTCGCAAATTGGTATGCAGTACGGTGTCTCAGACACCGACTGCGACTCGCTATGGGGTCGCAAGGACCCACCTCATGAATATTCATGAGGTGGATCGCAAATTGCGGCCCCATAGCGAATCAAGGCACTCGCAAACATGGAGGCCTGCTGTAGTCAGCAGACCTCCGTGTTCGTGACTGCTTTAAATAAAGCAGTTTTTTTTTTTTTTAAGTGTAGCCCGTTTTCCTTAAAGGAAAACGAGCTGCACTTAAAAAAAAAAACGAAACCTTTAGTTTCGGTATTTTTTCAGGGCAGGGAGTGGTCCCTTGGACCACTCCCTGCCCTGAAAAAAATAATATGGGGTCCAGTCACAAAGGTGAAGGGGTCCCATGGGGACCCCTTCCCGTTTGCAAGTGGGTTACCATCCACTTCAAGTGGATGGTAACTGCGACTCCATTTGCGACCGCGTACGCGGTCGCAAATGGAATTGCATCCCACTGCGAGTCGCAAATAGGAAGGGAACACCCCTTCCTATTTGCGAGTCGGAAATGCATTTTGCGAGTCGGTCCTGAATCGCAAAATGCATTTCTGCATGGGAAACTCACATTTGAGACTCGCAAACGGCCATTTTTGCCGTTTGCGAGTCGCAAATCGTTTCCTACTTCTGGCCCTATATGTGTTTTATTTGAAAAAAGTATATATGCTATTGTGATTATTCAAAGTTCCTAAAGTACTTACCTGCAATACCTTTCATGCAAAGTATTACATGTAGAATTTGAACCTGTGGTTTTTAAAATAAACTAAGAAAATATATTTTTCTATACAAAAACCTATTGGCCTGGAATTGTCTCTGAGTGTGTGTTCCTCATTTATTGCCTGTGTGTATGTATAACAAATGCTTAACACTACTCCTTTGATAAGCCTACTGCTCGCCCACACTACCACAAAATAGAGCATTAGTATTATCTCTTTTTGCCACTATCTTACCTCTAAGGGGAACCCTTGGACTCTGTGCATACTATTCCTTACTTTGAAATAGTGCATACAGAGCCAACTTCCTACATTGGTGGATCAGCGGTGGGGTACAAGACTTTGCATTTGCTGGACTACTCAGCCAATTCCTGATCACACAACTAAATTCCAAAAATTGTCATTAGAAACTGATTTTTGCAATTTGAGCTATTTTTCTAAATTTTTAAAAGTCCTGGTAGGGCCTTGTGTTAGTCCCTGTTAGCATTTCTTTTAGAGTTTAAAGGTTTTGTGAAAGTTTGAATTAAGTTCTAGAGATAGTTTTAGATTCTTAAAAAGTATTCCAACTTCTAGAAACATAATGTCGAATGCAGAAGAGAGTGTGATGGAACTCAACCTCACACCTTACCTCCATCTTAAAATGAGGGAGCTAAGGTCCCTCTGCAAAATAAAGAAAATACAAGTTGGCATAAGCCCTTCCAAAGCACAGCTCCAGGAGCTGCTGGCAGAGTTTGACAAAGCCAACCCCTCTGAGGATGACCTCCCAGAGGATGAAGCTAGTGACTTGGAGGAGAATTCCCCCCCTCCAGTCCTAGTTAGGCAGAACAGGGTCCCTCAAACCCTGACTCCAACTGTGATAGTCAGAGATGCTGCTTCCCTCACAGGAGGGTCCAGCACCTCTGTAATCACTGAGGATAGCCTCAGTGAAGATGGCCTCCTGCTAGCCAGGATGGACAAAAGATTGGCTTTAGAGAGACAGCTCCTAGCCATAGAAAGGGAAAGACAAGAGATGGGTTTTGGTCCCATCGATGGTGGCAGCAACATAAATAGGGTCAGAGATTCTTCTGACATGTTGAAAATCCCTAAAGAGATTGTAACTAAATATGAAGATGGTGATGACATCACCAAATGGTTCATAGCTTTTGAGAGGGCTTGTGTAACCAGAAAAGTAAGCAGATCTCACTGGGGTGCTCTCCTTTGGGAAATGTTCACTGGAAAGTGTAGGGATAGACTCCTCACACTCTCAGGAAAAGATGCAGAATCTTATGACCTCATGAAGGGAACCCTGATTTAGGGCTTTGGATTCTCCACTGAGGAGTATAGAATTAGATTCAGGGGGGCTCAAAAATCCTCGAGCCAGACCTGGGTTGATTTTGTGGACTACTCAGTGAAAACACTGGATGGTTGGATTCAAGGCAGTGGTGTTAATGATTATGATGGGTTGTACAATTTATTTGTGAAAGAACACCTATTGAGTAATTGTTCAAATGAGAAACTGCATCAGCATCTGGTAGACCTAGGACCAATTTCTCCCCAAGAATTGGGAAAGAAGGCGGACCATTGGGCCAAGACTAGGGTGACCAAGACTTCCACAGGGGGTGACCAAAAGAAAGGGGTCACAAAGCCTCCCCAGGGGAAGAGTGGTGAGACATCCAAAAACAAAAATAGTAAAGAGTCTTCTACAGGCCCCCAAAAACCTGCACAGGAGGGTGGGCCCAGAGCCTCTTCACAAAACAATTTTGGGTACAAGGGTAAAACCTTTGATCCCAAAAAGGCCTGGTGTCGTAGCTGTAATCAGCCTGGACACCAAACTGGAGACAAGGCCTGTCCCAAGAAAAGTACCACTTCCAACTCCACTCCAGCTAACACTGGAATGGCTAGTCTCCAAGTGGGATCAACAGTGTGCCCAGAGCAAATCAGGTGTCACACTGAAGCTACATTAGTCTCTGAGGGTGGGGTGGATTTAGCCACACTGGCTGCCTGGCCCCCTAATATGCAAAAATACAGGCAGCAGCTCTTAATTAATGGGACAAGTGTAGAAGGCCTGAGGGATACAGGTGCCAGTGTCACTATGGTGACAGAGAAACTGGTTTCCCCTGGTCAATACCTGGCTGGACAAACGTATCCAGTCACCAATGCTGACAATCAAACTAAAGTACATCCCATGGCTATGGTAACTTTAGAGTGGGGAGGGGTCAATGGCCTGAAACAGGTGGTGGTCTCCTCAAATATCCCAGTAGACTGTTTGCTTGGAAATGACCTGGAGTCCTCAGCATGGGCTGAGGTAGAACTGAAAACCCATGCAGCCATGCTGGGTATCCCTAAACTGGTGTGTGTCAAGACAAGGGCACAGTGCAAGGCTCAGGGTGAAAAAGTAGAGCTGGAGTCTGGAAAAAGGGCCCAGCCTACCAAGAGGAAAGGAAAGACAACTGGGAAACCAGCTGCAACACAACAACAAAAAGAGAACCTCTCTTCTCAGGAAGAAGTTCTGCCCTCTGAGGGAACTGAGCCTATGGAGTTGGAACCTTATCAGGTTGAACTCTTAGGCCAAGGGGGACCCTCAAGGGAGCAGTTGTGTAAGGGGCAAGAAACCTGTCCCTCTCTTGAAGGCCTTAGGCAGCAAGCTGCTGAAGAGTCCAATGGCAAGAAAACTGGAACACATATGGTCTATTGGGAAGATGGACTCCTGTACACTGAGGCAAGAGATCCCAAACCTGGTGCCACTAGGAGAGTGGTAGTGCCTCAGAAGTTCAGAGAGTTCATACTGACCTTAGCCCATGATATTCCCCTTGCTGGGCATTTGGGACAAACCAAGACGTGGGAGAGACTAGTCAACCACTTCTATTGGCCCAAAATGTCCCAGAAAGTTAAGGAGTTTTGTGTCTCCTGTACCACCTGTCAAGCCAGTGGTAAGACAGGTGGACATCCAAAGGCCCCCCTCATTCCACTTCCAGTGGTGGGGTTCCCCTTTGAAAGAGTGGGTGTGGACATAGTGGGTCCACTTGAACCTCCCACAGCCTCAGGGAATATGTACATACTAGTAGTAGTGGATCATGCTACTAGATACCCTGAAGCTATTCCCCTTAGGTCGACTACTGCCCCTGCAGTAGCCAAGGCCCTCATTGGTATCTTTACCAGAGTGGGTTTCCCTAAGGAGGTGGTATCTGACAGAGGTACCAACTTCATGTCAGCATACCTGAAACACATGTGGAATGAGTGTGGAGTGACTTATAAATTCACTACACCCTATCATCCACAAACTAATGGCCTTGTTGAGAGATTCAACAAGACATTAAAAGGCATGATCATGGGGCTCCCTGAAAAACTCAAAAGGAGATGGGATGTCCTCTTGCCATGTCTGCTTTTCGCTTACAGAGAGGTGCCTCAGAAGGGAGTAGGGTTCTCACTCTTTGAACTTCTGTTTGCCCACCCTGTAAGGGGACCACTAGCTCTTGTGAAAGAAGGCTGGGAGAGACCTCTTCATGAGCCTAAACAAGACATAGGGGGTGATTCTAATTCTGGCGGGCGGCGGAGGCCGCCCGCCAGAATTCCGCCCCCATAATACCGCTCCGCGGTCAGAAGACCGCGGAGGGTATTATGAGTTTTTCCCTGGGCTGGCGGGCGGTCTCCAACAGACCGCCCGCCAGCCCAGGGAAAAACTCCCTTCCCACGAGGATGCCGGCTCGTAATCGAGCCGGCGGAGTGGGAAGGTGCGACGGGTGCAGTAGCACCCGTCGCGTATTTCAGTGTCTGCAAGGCAGACACTGAAATACCTTGCGGGGCCCTCTTACGGGGGCCCCTGCCGTGCCCATGCCATTGGCATGGGCACGGCAGGGGCCCCCAGGGGCCCCGCGACCCCCCCTTCCGCCATCCTGTTCATGGCGGCTTTCCCGCCATGAACAGGATGGCGGTAGGGGGGGTCAGAATCCCCCATGGCGGCGCAGCAAGCTGCGCCGCCATGGGGGATTCTGAGGGCAGCGGTAAACCGGCGGGAGACCGCCGGTTTACCCTTTCTGACCGCGGCCAAAGCGCCGGGGGTTAGAATCAGCCCCATAGTGGACTATGTACTTGGCCTACGTTCAAGGATGGCAGAGTACATGGAAAAGGCAAGTAAAAACCTTGAGGCCAGCCAACAGCTCCAGAAGTTTTGGTATGACCAAAAGGCTGCAATGGTTGAATTTCAACCAGGGCAGAAAGTGTGGGTTTTGGAGCCTGTGGCTCCCAGGGCACTTCAGGACAAATGGAGTGGCCCTTACCCAGTGCTAGAAAAGAAGAGTCAGGTCACCTACCTAGTGGACCTAGGCACTAGCAGGAGCCCCAAGAGGGTGATCCATGTGAACCGCCTAAAACTCTTCCATGATAGGGCTGATGTGAATCTGTTGATGGTAACAGATGAGGACCAGGAAGCTGAGAGTGAACCTCTCCCTGGTCTCCTCTGATCAAACCCTAAGGATGGCTCAGTTGATGGAGTGATCTATTCAGACACCCTCTCTAGCCAACAGCAATCTGATTGTAGGAAGGTCCTGCAACAGTTTGCTGAGCTCTTTTCCCTAACCCCTGGTCAGACACACCTGTGTACCCATGATGTGGACACAGGAGACAGCATGCCTGTCAAAAACAAATTTTTCAGACAGTCTGACCAAGTTAAGGAAAGTATCAAGGTGGAAGTCGACAAGATGCTGGAATTGGGAGTAATTGAGCACTCTGACAGCCCCTGGGCTAGCCCAGTGGTCTTAGTCCCCAAACCTCACACCAAAGATGGAAAGAGAGAGATGAGGTTTTGTGTGGACTACAGAGGACTTAATTCTGTCACCAAGACAGATGCCCATCCCATTCCTAGGGCTGATGAACTGATTGACAAATTAGGTGCTGCCAAATACTTAAGTACCTTTGACTTAACAGCAGGGTACTGGCAAATCAAAATGGCACCTGGAGCAAAAGAAAAGACAGTATTCTCCACACCTGAAGGGCATTATCAGTTTACTGTTATGCCCTTTGGTTTAAAGAATGCCCCTGCCACCTTCCAAAGGTTGGTGAATCAAGTCCTTGCTGGTTTGGAGTCCTTTAATGCAGCTCATCTTGACGATATTGCTGTCTTTAGCTCCAGCTGGCAGGATCACCTGGTCCACCTGAAGAAGGTTTTGAAGGCTTTGCAATCAGCAGGCCTCTCTATAAGGGATCCAAATGCCAGATAGGGCAGGGAACTGTGGTTTACTTGGGACACCTTGTAGGTGGAGGCCAAGTTCAGCCACTCCAGCCTAAGATCCAGACTATTCTGGACTGGGCAGCTCCAAAATCCCAGACTCAAGTCAGGGCATTCCTTGGATTAACTGGGTATTACAGGAGGTTTGTGAAGGGATATGGATCCATAGTGACAGCCCTCACAGAACTCACCTCCAAGAAAATGCCCAAGAAGGTAAACTGGACTGTAGAATGCCAACAGGCCTTTGACACCCTGAAACAAGCAATGTGCACAGCACCAGTTCTAAAAGCTCCAGATTACTCCAAGCAGTTCATTGTGCAGACAGATGCCTCTGAACATGGGATAGGGGCAGTTTTGTCCCAAACAAATGATGATGGCCTTGACCAGCCTGTTGCTTTCATTAGCAGGAGGTTACTCCCCAGGGAGCAGCGTTGGAGTGCCATTGAGAGGGAGGCCTTTGCTGTGGTTTGGTCCCTGAAGAAGCTGAGACCATACCTCTTTGGTACTCACTTTGTAGTTCAAACTGACCACAGACCTCTCAGATGGCTGATGCAAATGAAAGGTGAAAATCCAAAACTGTTGAGGTGGTCCATCTCCCTACAGGGAATGGACTTTATAGTGGAACACAGACCTGGGACTGCCCATGCTAATGCAGATGGCCTTTCTAGGTTCTTCCACTTAGAAAATGAAGACTCTCTTGGGAAAGGTTAGTCTCATCCTCTTTCGTTTGGGGGAGGAGGGTTGTGTAAGGAAATGCCTCCTTGGCATGGTTATCCCCTGACTTTTTGCCTTTGCTGATGCTATGTTTTGATTTGAAAGTGTGCTGAGGCCTGCTAACCAGGCCCCAGCACCAGTGTTCTTTCCCTAACCTGTACTTTTGTTTACACAATTGGCACACCCTGGCATCCAGGTAAGTCCCTTGTAACTGGTACCCCTGGTACCAAGGGCCCTGATGCCAGGGAAGGTCTCTAAGGGCTGCAGCATATCTTATGCCACCCTGGGGACCCCTCACTCAGCACAGACACACTGCTTGCCAGCTTGTATGTGCTGGTGAGGACAAAACGAGTAAGTCGACATGGCACTCCCCTCAGGGTGCCATGCCAACCTCACACTGCCTATGTAGTATAGATAGGTCACCCCTCTAGCAGGCCTTACAGCACTAAGGCAGGATGCACTGTACCATAGGTGAGGGCACCAGTGCATGAGCACTGTGCCCCTACAGTGTCTAAGCAAAACCTTAGACATTGTAAGTGCAGGGTAGCCATAAGAGTATATGGTCTGGGAGTCTGTCAAACACGAACTCCACAGCACCATAATGGCTACACTGAAAACTGGGAAGTTTGGTATCAAACTTCTCGGCACAATAAATGCACACTGATGCCAGTGTACATTTTATTGTAAAATACACCCTAGAGGGCACCTTAGAGGTGCCCCCTGAAACCTTAACCAACTACCCGTGTAGGCTGACTGGTTTTAGCAGCCTGCCACACTCGAGACATGTTGCTGGCCACATGGGGAGAGTGCCTTTGTCACTCTGTGGCTAGTAACAAAGCCTGCACTGGGTGGAGATGCTTATCACCTCCCCCTTGCAGGAGCTGTAACACCTGGCGGTGAGCCTCAAAGGCTCACCCCCTTTGTTACAGCACCACAGGGCATTCCAGCTAGTGGAGTTGCCCGCCACCTCCGGCCACGACCCCACTTTTGGCGGCAAGGCCGGAGGAGATTATGAGAAAAACAAGGAGGAGTCACTGGCCAGTCAGGACAGCCCCTAAGGCAACCTGAGCTGAAGTGACTCTGACTTTTAGGAATCCTCCATCTTGCAGATGGAGCATCCCCCCAATAGGGATAGGAATGTGACCCCCTCCCCTTGGGAGGAGGCACAAAGAGGGTGTAGCCACCCTCAGGGCTAGTAGCCATTGGCTACTGCACTCCCTGACCTAAACACACCCCTTAATTCTGTATTTAGGGGCTCCCCTGAACCTAGGAACTCAGATTCCTGCAACCTAAGAAGAGGACTGCTGAGCTGAAAAACCCTGCAGAGAAGACGGAGACACCAACTGCTTTGGCCCCAGCTCTACCGGCCTGTCTCCCCCCTTCTGAAGAAACTGCTCCAGCAACGCTTTCCCCAGGACCAGCGACCTCTGAATCCTCAGAGGACTGCCCTGCTCTAGAAGGACCAAGAAACTCCCGAGAACAGCGGCCCTGTTCACCCAAAGGAGCAACTTTAAAACGACTTTGTTTCCCGCCAGAAGCGTGAGACTTGCAACTCTGCACCCGACGCCCCCGGCTCGACTTGTGGAGAAACAACACTTCAGGGAGGACTCCCCGGTGACTCCGAGACTTTGAGTAACCAAAGTTGTCCCCCCTGAGCCCCCACAGCGACGTCTGCAGAGGGAATCCCGAGGCTCCCCCTGACCGCGACTGCCTGACTCTCAGATCCCGACGCCTGGAAAAGACCCTGCACCCGCAGCCCCCAGGACCTGAAGGATCAGAACTCCAGTGCAGGAGTGACCCCCAGGAGGCCCTCTCCCTTGCCCAGGTGGTGGCTACCCCGAGGAGCCCCCCCCTTGCCTGCCTGCATCGCTGAAGAGACCCCTTGGTCTCCCATTGATTTACATTGAAAACCCGACGTGTGTTTGCACACTGCACCCGACCGCCCCCGTGCTGCTGAGGGTGTACTTTCTGTGCTAACTTGTGTCCCCCCCGGTGCCCTACAAAACCCCCCTGGTGTGCCCTCCGAAGACGCAGGTACTTACCTGCTGGCAGACTGGAACCGGGGCACCCCCTTCTCCATTGAAGCCTATGCGTTTTTGGCACCACTTTGAACTCTGCACCTGACCGGCCCTGAGCTGCTGGTGTGGTAAATTGGGGGTTGCTCTGAACCCCCAACGGTGGGTACCTTGGACCCAAACTTGAACCCCATAGGTGATTTACTTACCTGCAAGAACTAACAATTACTTACCTCCCCTAGGAACTGTGAAAATTGCACTGTGTCTAGTTTTAAAATAGCTATATGTGTTTTATTTGAAAAGTATATATGCTATTGTGATTATTCAACGTTCCTAAAGTACTTACCTGCAATACCTTTCATGCAAAGTATTACATGTAGAATTTGAACCTGTTTTTCTTAAAATAAACTAAGAAAAGATATTTTTCTATACAAAAACCTATTGACCTGGAATTGTCTCTGAGTGTGTGTTCCTCATTTATTGCCTGTGTGTATGTACAACAAATGCTTAACACTACTCCTTTGATAAGCCTACTGCTTGACCACACTACCACAAAATAGAGCATTAGTATTATCTCTTTTTGCCACTATCTTACCTCTAAGGGTAACCCTTGGACTCTGTGCATACTATTCCTTACTTTGAAATAGTGCATACAGAGCCAACTTCCTACAACCACTCACAGACACATTCAGACACTCACTCAGGCACTCATGCACCCACTCACAGACCCACTTAGAAACTCACACACCCACTCACAGACCCACGCAGACACTCATGTACCCACTTACAGACCCACTCAGAAGCTCATGCACTCACTCACAGATGCACTCAGAGACTCATGTACCCACTAACAGGTTTACCCAGTGACTCACGCACTCACTCACAGACCCTCTCAGAAACTCACACACCCACTAACAGACCTACTCTGCCACTCACACACCCACTCACAAACCCACCCAGACATTTACACAATCACACAGAGACCCGCTGATACACCGATGTACCTACTCACAGACCCACCCATCCACTCACATATCCACTCATATACACATGCATCCACTCACACACCCACTCACAGACTCAACCACCCACTCACATATCCAATCATATACTTATGCATCCACTCATATACCCACTTAGAGACTCACATACCCACTGACAGACATACTGAGCTAATCACACAATCACTCACAGGCACACTCAGCCACTTATACACCCAGTCACTGACCCATTCAGACACACACACCCACTCACAGACCTACTCGGACACTAACACACCTACCCACAGACACACACATACACTCATGCACCTACTCAAAGAGCCACTCAGGCAATCACACACCCAGTGAGAGACCCACTTAGACACTCACATATCCTCTCACAGGCCAACTCAGTTACTCACGTAGCCACTCTCCGACCTACTTGGAGACTCATACACCCACTCACAGATCCGCTCAAACACTCACACAACCACTCACACACATACTCTGACAATCACACACAAACTCACAGACCTACTTAGATACTCACACACCAGCAGACAGACCCACTCAGCCATTCACACACCCACTCAGAGACCCACGGACCCACTCATACACTCATGCACCTACTCACAGACCAACTCAAGTCTTGAACTGACCTCTTACTGTAGAAATGTCACCCCTTACTAGGCTGTAGGTAGGCATACAGCCATGGTGTTATGTAATCAAAAGGTAAGACATGTCCTTGACACTTTCACTGAGGTAAATGTCTATTAGCACATCCCTATGCTTGTGACATATGCAGAGTCCCACTCATACTACAACTCATGTACCTACTTATAGGAGAATAGAAGCACTCAGATAGGCAGTCAGCCATTGAAAGAGCCAACTCATACATTGATGCACACATGGGAACAGTAGCTGTGCATGCTACAGTATTATAACCAGTTGTTAACTGATACACTCACTGACATTTGTAGAAACTATTGAGAGAAGCTAATCTCCCATCCAGAAAAGTAGTCATTTAAACATGGATCAGGTCTACTACTGCTGAGCCTGAGAGTGTAATTTTAAACATCAGCTCAACTTGACAATAGAAAACCTGCCTGACAAGTCTTGAACTGACCTCTTACTGCAGAAATGTCACCTCTCAGCTAGCCTCTAGGTAGGCCATCAGGCATGGTGCTATGTAATTTAAATATAACCATTCATAATAACAGTTATATGGTTAAAACTATAACTTAGGAATATTTAAGAAAAAGCTAACTAAATTGCTTTGTTTTCTCATTACAGATATCTACTAACACAAAAATATCATGATGCCATCACAAACTGTCGCAAGAAAGCTTAAGAGAAAGGTTTACTATCTCCTCACAAAAGTGAACGAAAAAATACAAAAAGCCGAAAATTGAAAGAAAGAGAAAAGAGCTGCTGTTCATAGAACAGAAACCTTTCTGAAGAGTATGTGGAAAACTGGAAAGGTAGCAAAAACAAGTAAATAGAAAGAAATGTTTTAAACTGCCTAAGAAAGGTGCAAAAGTGCATGATATTAAGAGAAAAATATTGAAGGATAAAGGAGATACTTTAACCAAAAGACAAAACCAGTTTCAAGAAATAAGAGTTTGAATATTTCATTGTGGAGTAATATAGAATCTTATAAAAAAAGTATGAAGAAATATAAAAGGAGAAGAGAATTAATCAAACAAGAGGAATATGTTGAAACTGTAGGCCTTTGCCCTAAAGAGAACAATATTTATTTTGATTCTGAGTAGGATGAGAACACTGGTAAAATAGTGTTGAGTGTGAAGAAGGGAAACTATTTGTAAATTAAGGTAATTTCTGCACTATATTCAGTGGTGATTTGAAACATACTTCCAGTACTGAGCCTTATTTTAATGAGGAAAGCTACTTCCAATAGAATACATTAGTGCATGCAGTGGAAACATCTGGAATATGTTATGAGATGAAGGATGGTAGTCCTGTTCCAAATGAGATAAGACTTAGAAATGTAGAGGAAGTTATAGTGGAAGAAGTGCAGGGAAGGCCTAGACAGGCGCCTGTACATAAATGTAATTGCATCAGCATATGCAGTATGCAGCAAGAATTAATTGATTTGTTCAGAAGTTATCTTCAATTATTATTTTTTTGCAAAAGTTTGAAGATGAAAATAGGTGTACTACATGAATTAGATCCATGTAAAGTAAGGAAGTACACCACTTGACAAGGACATTCACTAGCATGTTTCTCAAAAAAGTGTGTCACAGCACCTTTTATCATTTTAGAATTTTAACTGTACACCACTCTGGAATGATAACTTTTGTTAGGAGGCTTCCTAAGTAAAAACTCCTGCCCTATGTTTAGGAGATGTGAATAGAGTTATTTTGCATTGCACAGTTGTAGATGTAAAAAGAGTTTGTGAGGATGTTCAGTTTTGTTTCCTTGGTCCTGAACACAAATGTAGGGAAAATGAGGAGCTTCAATGTACAGGCGTAGACAAAAAGCACACAGGAATTAAGGTTGATAACTTTACAGAAGAAATTAGGAAGTTTAACACAGCTTTTTCTGAGAAGCCAAACTATATTTGTATATGTTGTGGACGCACTCACTACAAAAGTCAAACTCATAAAGCTGATTTATAATCAAAACCTGAAGAAGAAAACAGAGCTAAGTGGGAATGTTTTGCAGCTTCTCTGTTTTTAGAGAAACACTTTGATTTGGGTTTAAAGCAAAAAAATAAATAAGTACTGCTATGATAAGTTAGAGAATAATAAAATGTTAGCTAAAGCAGTACATAACAAGTTGGAAATAGTTCCAATAACAGAAGAGCTTCAAGATTTAAATGTTTATGAATCAATACTTATGCAATGTGTGCATCCTTTCCAAGCTTATGCTCGCATGGAACCAAAAACAGGTAAATCTCTTCCTACAGAACTGTAGAAAGGTCTGAGGGTAGCGTTGTGTACTTGCCATTAGATTTCAAAAAGAATATTGAAACTGTAGGAGTTCTGATAGATAATGAGAATGCACTTATTATTTCAGTAAGTGGTGTTTCTACAAAGGCGAAAAAGATACAGCAAGCATTGGTAAATATAAATAATGTAAAAAAACAACAACTTTATACCTACTAGAAAACAGCATATATTAAAAAAAATACAGATGTTCTTCAAGACATTACACATATAGAAAATGAAACATTACCATCAAGTGGTCAAGTAGAAAAAGAAGATTGATCAAGATCAGAAAAAAAATATGAACACTACAGAATCCATCCTCTTCATTTTAAAGAAGTTATTGGTGATACTTATTGATTTTTTCCAAAGGAAGCAAGCTAAAGCTCAGCCATAAGTGTCTGCTAAGCAGTTTAGAAGCTCACTGTTTTCCACAACTGTATCCCACTGGAGAAGGTGGTTGCTTTGATGAGCATCCTGTACCATACCAACAGCTGAATATCACTCAACAAGATTATATTCTGAAGATCCCACACTTCACCCGTGTATTCCATATGTATTTCATCATCTGTTTGAAAGTGACTTATCTGGACTTTCATATACTGTTAACCATATACAGAAGACAGGAATACATCCTCAAAACATTTCTGTATAGGAGTTTGTTGACAAAGTTCATGAAAAGGATGAAAAGTTGGAATGCAGCTTAATTAATTTGATGGTGTTTCAATGTGGTATCATTGAGTTTTGGTTCCGTCGTCACAGTGACCTGAAATGTATGTTAAGAAACCTAGTTACACCTACTTGGTTCCTGACACGTAGTTGTGCTCAGTATCCATGCAATGATCTCCTTCAATTTTCAAGAGTAGAAAACTCTAATATTAGACATTGACCTGAAGATTTGTAAACCATTAATTTCAAACTATGATGACTTTTATTTATAGCAAGTGAAACCCTCATCTTAGTGAAGTAACTGATTTATTTTGGCACAAAGAGTACCAAGAAAGAGGTGATCCTCATATTCACTTGCTGTTATGGATTAAAGATCCACCTAAATTTGAAACAGTCAGTGATTAATCTGTCCTATAATTAATTTAACAGTTACACATGCCATTCTAAAAGATAAAGGTCAAAAAGGTTTGCGGCAAAATGTTCTGCTTTTCCAAAATTACAGATGTGAGAAGTACTGCTGATGAAAATACAGAAGCAAATATACATTTTATACAAGACGCTGTTTTGGATTCTCTTGAATTGTGATTTCAGAGGGAAGAGTAAACAGCTTTCTGTCTGCAGTGAAAAATACATTGGCGTTAAAGTCACCAAAAAACACTTACAACTTGAGAAGAACAGAAACTTCAAAGTACATTCATGATTATGATCCAGTCATTTTAAAGATATGGAATTGAAAAAATGGACTTACAGATAACGATATTGCTGTGGCTTGGTCCGTCACATTGTATATTACAAAATCTGAGAAGGCAGAAACAAAGGAGATGTGGGAGGAGATTTCTGCAGCGAAGAATATTACTAAAAATTGTATAGTTTTGGCTTGAAAATGCTTTCCCACAGGGAATGTGAATCTTATGAGTGTTCAGATATGTTGAGCTCATATAGTTAGTTATCGAAGTCTAGAAGAATTGTTTGAGTATGTGTAGGCCTTGCCAACATGTGAAACAGAGTGTTGAAGTCTTTCCCAGAAATTCAGTTTCTAGCAGAGCTTGATCCTGAGAGTATAGATATTGTAAAAACAAATACGTTGGATACCTACTATCCAAAAAGAAGTCCACACCTTGAAAATATGTTTTTTTAATGAAATTGTGCAACACTATATGTAAAGAAATAATGTGTCAGAAAGCATTTATGAAGGCAAATATTCTGTAGTTGGTTGCAAAGTTTATTTGGTTTGGCATACAGAAGGTAACTTAATAAACCATAGAAAACCCACTTGTCAAAGTAATGAGAAAAAGTAATTTCTCTACTTAGCACTTCTCGAGCTATTCAAACCTTGGCATTCTGAAGCAGAGTTACTTAGACAATATGACTGCTATGAAGACACTTTCAATGCTGTAAAAGATAGAATTGAGTGTCATATATTTCCCAACTACCTTAAAATGTTGAAAGAAGAAATTCAACAGGAGCAAACAAAACCTACTGAGATAGCAAATGATAGTTCACAAAGAAGCCGGAGTTCAGGACCTCTTAATCAAGATCCTCTTGGACAGCCAATAATTGAAAAGATGATACGGTAGCACTGAATGAGGTGGAGAAAGCAATGTAGCAAGCAAAAGAAGAAAATATTGATTTGCAACACTTAGTAGAACAACTGAATGACAAGCAGAAAGGAATGTATATGGAAGTTAAAGAAAAAATAGAGCTTGGATTCCTCCATGAAAACAACCAATGTAAATATTCATGTTTTAAGCTAATTCTTTTGTATATCAGTGGAGAAGTGGGCACTGGAAAAAGCTTTTAAATATAAGTTCTAACTACTGTTTTACAGAAGACAACAGACTCCATTTTGTCATGTGTACTAACAACTCCCTTCTGGATCAGCTGCACACAACATCAAAGGAATTACCTTGCATCGTCTACTTATGCTACCTGTTGAACACAATAATAAACTAGAATACCAAAGGTTATCTGGTGAAGCTAGTCATAAAGTTTCAAGAGTCTTGAAGAAATTAAAACTTTTAATCATCGATTAGTTAAGCATGGCCTCAAACGTAATGCTTGCCTTTGTGTATTTAAGAATGCAATAGGTATTGAAGACGGGGTATGATATAATTTTTGGAGGAAAGTATATAATTGATTTTGGTGATTTATTGCAACTTACCCCTGTGAAAGGACAACATTGGAAATGTAAATATTTGGTTGAATTTCCAATATAAATAACTAATTAGAAACATGTGTCAAGCATGTGATATACAGTATGGAAGTATTCAGAAGGATACTAGAGTATGAATACTTTCAAAGGAAGAAAAATGCTCCTTGCAAACTTGGCATATAAAGAACATATTTCCTTCCCAAAAATCTGCAGCACAGCCAATGTTTAAATTTATTCAACAAAAAATAATTGGACCTAATTTACTATAAACTGGCACATCGCTTACACTACCATGATAGCACTGAATTTACAATACAGCACACCATGGCTCTAGTTAGCATAGCTGGGTCAGAATTACTGATGAAGTTGTGGTGCTTTGCTGGACTAGCTTCAAAAGTTTTGACGCTAATTCAGCAAATCGCGGGGAGGCCCATAGAACAAAATAAAGCTCCACTTTAACTTGTGCCCTGAGTAGGCATTGAAAATGATGGTAGAATGACACAGTGAAATCTTGTAGATTTTACTATGCCATTCTTAAGGACATTCTTACGGCGGAACCCCTCCATTGTATACATCATATCTGGCACAGGTGTTATGTGGTGCAAGGGTTGACAAACTGGCGCAATCGTACCATTGCACCAGTTTGTAAATACGGCGTGGGATGGGGGACTGTGCTGCGCACCATAGCATCTGAAAACATGGGGCTAATGTGGTGCAAAGGGGCTTGTAAATGAGCCTCATTGTGTGTCTAATGCCTACTCGTCAAGAATGTATCTCTTTAAAATGAACAATTACTACAACTGGAGAAAGAACAAATATTGGAACTGACATCAACTGATAAAATGGAACACCCAGGAGTGACAATACTATTGGCTGAAAAACTACTTTAAAAACTGAGGGCCATATTTATACTTTTTGACACAAAACTGCGCTAACGCAGTTTTGCGTCAAAAAAATTAGCGCCGGCTAACGCCATTCTGAAGCACCATGCGGGTGCCGTATTTAATCAATGACGTTAGCCGGCGTTAGCCGCCGGCGCTGCCTGGTGTGCGTGGAAAAAAACGATGTACACCAGGCAGCGCCGGCGTAGGGGGATATGGAGCTTGGGCGTCAAAAAATGGGGCAAGTCAGGCTGAGGCAAATTTTTCGACTCCCAAACCCAATAGAAATGACTCCTGTCTTAGCAAAGACAGGAGTCATGCCCCCTTGCCCAATGGCCATGCCCAGGGGACTTCTGTCCCCTGGGCATGGTCATTGGGCATAGTGGCATGTAGGGGGGCACAAATCAGGCCCCCCATGCCACAAAAATAAAATAAAAAAAAACCTACCTGAACTTACCTTAATGTCCCTGGGATGGGTCCCTCCAGCCTTGGGTGTCCTCCTGGGGTGGGCAAGGGTGACAGGGGGTGTCCCTGGGGGCATGGGAGGGCACCTCTGGGCTCCTTCAGAGCCCACAGGTCCCTTAACGCCTGCCTTTTCCAGGCGCTAAAAAACGGCGCAAAAGCGGCTGTACATCATTTTTTTTGACCCGCCCACTCCCGGGCGTGAATTTTGCCCGGGAGTGTAAATACGGCGCACATGCCTCGGAGTCAATTTTTTAGACGGGAACGCCTACCTTGCATCTCATTAACGCAAAGTAGGTGTCCACGCTAAAAAATTACGCAAACTCCATGGACTTTGGCGCTAGACGCGTCTAACGCCAAAGTATAAATATGGAGTTAGTTTTGCGTCGGAATTGCGTCAAAATAAACGATAGGGTGATTTTGTGGCATAATTTAAATGTTGCGGAAGGATTAGTTAATGGAGAAATGGGTAAAATAATTGAGTTCATTTTGTATCCAAACAAAAATGAGGTTGAATACCAAGCAATTAAATTTGATGAACTTTAAGGTGTAAAATAGATAGCAAGGTTTGTTGTGTGCCTTTTGCTTCTAAAAGACTTGTATGTTCACATAGAGCAGTTTCCATTTCTCTAGCTTATGCTGTAACAATACATACATTTCGAGGATTAAATGTAGATGCAGCATTTAATACCATTTGTAGCACTGTATTCAAGGAAGGTATGTCATATGTAGCATTGTCACAGGTTAGAACTTTGTCTGATTTGCATCTGGTGGAGTTTGATCACAGTAAAGTCAATGCTGGTTCAAGGTGTGTGATGGAGAATAACCATATGAGAAGCCTGTATGCTCCTCATTTAGGACAGTACACTGTTTGCAGAAAGCCTAGAATTTTACTGAAATTAAATATTTCAAACGATCATGGTGACGTTCCTGAGAAAAAGAGGAAAAAAGAGAAGAAAGAAGTAAACTTACAACGGGGACGCTAATAGGTTGATGAACCTTTTGATTTGCATGGAGTATCCTAGTTACGGTGTAACCAATGTGCATCAATAGTCAAAAACAAGAATCAATAACCACTAAGCAAATAATTAATCAGCAGTTAATAAATCACACCATGACCTTTAGTCATGAATAACCTTAACGCAGTGTACGTTTTAGCAAATGTTTTTTATTCCCTATTACTTACAATACTAAGTCATAAGGTTAATTCAAACTTTATTCAAATCCACTCACGATTAATTCATTAGTGAACAGCAATAACATAACCAAATCAGAACTTGAGAAAACATACATTCTAATGCCTCAACATAAGTCAATAACGATGAATATGTTAACATGAGTAGCAGAGTTCACCAAATCAGTCCGTCAATCATTTGTCATGGTATATGTCAATGTCTCACTTATAGGAAACCTTAACTATCCCAGATTAGCATTAGCATGTGGGATTTCATGCGAAAACAGTTTGGAACATGAATTTGGAAAAACATCTAGCTAGGAGAAAAACTCTAAAACAGCGCAGTTGGTACCTAGAAAGAAAAGGCACAAAAAGTCAATCAGTCACATTGTCATAGCTACCTATCCACGGTATGGATCTTCGTCTTCAGGTCATCAATCGATCAGCAACACATCAGGCTCTCAGGAGCATGAGCCCAATGATAGAATCTCAAATCTCTTCGAACATCCACACCTAACCTCCGACATCCAACATCTGAAGTTTTCTCCCTTTGTCACGACATTATATCAAAGTTGCCCAGTCCATCCCCTACTTTCTAATTGGTGAGTTGATCACCAGTTATTTCCCTACCCAATAACTTAAATTTTTCAAATCTATGAATTCTAATATTACGCTGTTCTTAGGGTGTCGATTGGCTCACTGTACGATGTCCTCATCATTCGGCTCATCAGGTATCGAAAATGTTGCATCTTCTTCCCCTGTCAGTGTATCTATTGTTCAAGTCCTGGGAAAGTACATCTTGTCTACTTTACACCGATTTTGATACATACTCTAGTTCCATCATCTCCTGTCCATCGGTTCTTTGCAGAAAATTCTAGCTAAGCAGACTTTATTAATATGAGAGGTTCAGGGTCAGTTCAGCACATGAGCTTGTCTACATTGCATGATTATTCAGCTTCTGCATGAGGCCTGGCAAAAAGTAGGCCACAACTTCGGCTAAGTTAGCTCTACAATATAATGTAAAACATACGTTATGTATCTCAATATGACATATTACTACAATATTTTAATCCATTTTCTATATTTCATACATGTTATTCATATTATTAGTACATTTTGTGAATCTTGGTAGCCACTCTCCAAGGGCACATTTTCAAACATGCACATTATTTTTCTACATTATTTTCTCTACATATTATTAATATTATTCAAAATGCAAAAACACTCATTAATATTTTAATGAACATATCTGCTTCAACAGTCCCTCCTCTGATGACTAAATATGTCATCACACTGCCCTTACCAACCTTTCCCAAATCTGTGTCTTCTGTATTGAGTCTCCTTTTCAAATCGTCCCTATAAATTTGTTCCCTGTTTCGTTCTTCCCTCCTCTGATTAATTTAAGACCTTTTCAATTTAATCTTTTGACACAATTTACATAAACCCCATAATCCTAATATGCAAGCAATCACAATTAATATTCCCTGTATTATTTTTAATAATACCCCTTTCCAAATGTTACTAAGCCAGTTTCCCACTGAAGAAATTCCCTTTCCAACCTTTTTCCCAAACACATGGTTCCTTCAAATCCTTCAAATCCTTACTTGTGTTAGTCAGGTTAGTGAGCAAGTCTCTTATCTCCTTACTGTTATCTGGTATGTAAGAACAACAATACCAGAGTTAATCATTTTACAGACTCCGCCTAGAAGGATGTCTAAAGCAAGGCAATTCTGAAGCATCATAGCTCTATCCGCAGCTAATTCTGTATCTATCAGGAGTATTCCACCTGCAAAATTTGTCAGCATGTTATCCACAATAGTAGACAACTTTTGTATCTTGATTGAGATCAGGGTGACTCCCACTGAAGGAATCACTGCACCAAATATATCTCACACAATAGCAGAAGAGGATTCACTCCTCTGTCGCTTATGATGTCATTCAGTCAATTTCAGAAACTTCTTTAAGCCATCTATCTGATAAAACTTTGGGAAAACTAATAACATGTCCCATACCATCCTCTTGGAAGACAGTAATAAGCATTAAGTCCACAAATATAATAGATGCTAGGAATTTCAAGGTCCTGACCATTCAACATAAAAGTCCATTTACTCTGAAACAAAAACACATGCCCACATTCACTCGTTCCCACAAATAAAGTGTCAGTGCGTGATTTTGGCCTATATATACAAAGCTTCCCTACATGTAATGCATCTAAAGCTAATTTCCCTTGCGTCTTAATTGCAGTGTAAGCATAATCATTCTTGTAAGTCCTTTTCTCTAACCCTTTTTCTAATTTCTCTTTTAGTGCTTCCCTGCTATCATCAGTCTGCTCTGTAAAGCTCTTTTCAAAAGGTGTAAGCAAACATGTGAGGTTATTTCTGTGCGCATATGCAGTTCCAAATGTTAGTGGAGACTCAAAGAATCCTCTAACTAATACTATATCATGATCCTTAGCTACTCTACTCAAATACCTAATAATAGGAACAAACAAAAACACCAAATCATAACTAGAGTAAAAATACTATATATACACTCTCGATTATAGAAGATTGTTAATAGCAGACTACAGCTTATTACGTTGGTTAATGGTAAGCTGTGGTACGTAACTCCTTCCTCTACTGACAAAGGAATTTGCGTACACATGAGCCAATTTCTTGCATCCATCGTCTCAACATATTGACTCAACAAGCAAGAGAAGACATTAGAGGAAATCTATCCTTGATCATTATTATAATCATGCAAATACTTCTCATCTAAGTTAAACCTCTCTAAAACCGTTAGTGTAGTGGTCTCAAGAACAGAAATACGAATGAGTCCTTTTGTATCAAGAACAGTCATTCCCACAATCACTACTATAAACAAAATCCCACACATAATCGCTAATCCAATGCTAGTATATTTACAGCGCCTAGCGTTACTAACTTCATTATTTAACTCAGCCATGATCTGTAAAGAATCAGAAAGCAGAAAAAACTCTTATATAAATGCAGTAAAAATCAAAAATAAGGAAAAAAGTATTCTCTCACAGTTTAGTTTCACATTCAAGAACCCTTTTCCTTTGTCAAAATTGATTTGCAGCATGTCACATCTGGTTTTAAGTCAAATCAGGTTATCAACGTCTCTTTTCGGTTTATTTTTCAACAGTCTCTTTAAGGTATTTCAGATTGATTCAACAATTCAGCTTCTTGTTCACCTTCAGGTTACATCAAAGTACTGACTCAGAACCTCTCTATCGAAGCAAAAGGTCATAAACATGTGTTGCCATTCATTATTAGTTGCATACGCCCATTCAGGACCTGCGTAACACCGACTTGCTATTCTCTTTCTTTTCAACTTTCGATCCCCACTTAGCTCTCCTTCACTCAATTCTTCTTTTCTCGTAGTATCTACTTCTTCCTCTATTGTTTCATTCATGACAAATCCATTTCCTTTCCCTACTTGCGACTCAGGCCAATTATCTCCTTTACTCGATCTTTCTGTCAATATTCTTCTCAGGATTGGATTCTTCTCCTTCTTTTTCTCTATGGTATTTTCTCTTGATGGACCTGCAACAGGCTCAGGAGGAGTCGAATCACCATGACTATGATCCGTCTCAACTCTTTCCCCCTCTTGGTCTGGCACTTGCTCTGTCTGCTTCTCAACACCATTTGCTTCTGGGAGAAACCTTGCTGCGCTAGGCTCTCCTGCTGTATCCATTAAGATTGATTCTTCCGCACCCTCCTGAAAGTCTTCACCTTTGTCTCTTACAGGGGTAATAGAACCATCTTCCACAAGCTTTTGTTCAATTTCAGGCTCTTTTGGTTCTTTTTTTAGTTCAGGTGCAGCAACCTGTTTCGCTGTTGTTGGTGCTCTCAACAACACTTCTTTATGATCCTGTGGACATACAACTTTCTTTGTATGACTTGCGTGTATCCAGTTTGGGAGTCCTGTACACTTCACAGCTGTTGTTGTCGGTAGGACCACCTGGTAAGGCCCTCTCCAATGTGGCTCTAAACATATCTTGCGAACATGTTTTTGGACAACGACCCAGTCACCAGCTCTCAGATTGTGCCCTGGATCGTGGATGGGTGACAGGGTAGTGGCCTGCACCTGCTGAGAGAAAGAGCAAACCACATCAGCCAGACCCTTGCAGTAGTCCAACACCATATCATCTGTAATATTTACAAGTGCATTGGCTGGAACTGCTGGTAATCTCATTGTCCAGCCCATGAGGATTTCATGGGGTGACAGCCCTTTCTTTCTGTCAGGTATATTTCTCTTCAACTTCAACACCAAAGGCAATGCATCTGGCCATTTCAGATTCGTAGCTGCACACATCTTTGCAATTCTTGATTTCAAGGTACCATTCATCTGTTCCACTAGTCCTGATGCTTCAGGGCGATAACTACAATGCAACTTTTGCTCAATGTTTAGTGCTGCACATAAGAGTTTAATCACCTCGTTGTTGAAGTGAGTTGCCCTATCTGATTCTAAAAAGATCGAAAACCTCAAAACGTAGTATCAGCTCCCTATTATCAACTATTCTACTGTGAGACTATCATTCCTTCTGGTGGGGTATGCTTCAATCTAGTGACAAAAAATGCATACAATCACCAACATGTATTTCAAACCTCCACACGCAGGCATCTCAATGAAATCCAATTGCATTCTGCTGAATGTACCTCCTGCTCTTCCAATGTGGCTCAAATTCACCACTGTCTGTTTTCCCACATTTAGCTGCTGACAAATTATACAGCAATGACATGCTGCTTCTGCTGCCTGCCTAAACTTAGGATTGAACCAGTCAATCTTGAACAACCGAACCATTACATCCCTCCCAGTGTTTGCCTGCCCATGATAATACCTGGCCATTTGTGACAATAAACTATTGCGCAGGACCATCTGACCTTCCTCAGAAACCCATATTTTGTCAGGCCTTTGAACACATTTCAGTTTAGACAAAAGTCATTTCTCCTCTTTGTCAGCATTATTTTGCAGTGTTTTTAACTCCTCCAAAGTGTCGATCACTTTCAGTGCAAAACTTGTAAATGTATTATATTCTTCTGACACTAATTCCCATTTGTCTTTGAACGATATAAAGTTCAATGTGCAAAATCTTGCCACTTGATCGTCAAATCCATTTCCTAGTGATATGTAGTCTTGTGACTTTAGATGTGCACCGCATTTCACCACAGCAATTTTTTCAGGTAATTGTATTGCATACAGCAACTCCTTTATTCTGTCTCCATTTCTTACTGGTGTACCAGTAGAGGTTAGGAAACCTCTTTGCAACCACAACTGTCCAAAATCATGGACAATTCCAAATCCATATTGGCTATCTGTGTAGATAGTAACTCTCAATCTTGCAGATTCATGGAACACTCTAGTAATAGCTACCAATTCTGCTACTTGTGCAAAATATACACCTTGAAGCCAAGAAGCTTCTAAAGTACCGGTAACTGTGCACACAGCATATCCTGCGCTCAATGTTCCTGTACCATCTCTGAGACATGAGACATCAGCAAAGACAATTTGGTCATTTTCTTTCAATCATGTATCTCTGATATCAGGTCTGTGTTTTTTGCACAACTCAGTTACCTCAAGACAATCATGCTCAATGTCTTCTTCTTTTTCAATTTCAACAGTATCACTTGGACATAATGTTGCCGGGTTTAGCACTGTACATCTTTTCAATGTTACATTTGGAGCACCTAGAATTCTCGTCTAATACCTTGTCAGTCTGGCATCAGTCAAATACTGTGTTTTCTTCCTTGTCAGTAAGATCTCAACAGATTGAGGTACCATTACCTTCAAAGGGTATCCCATCACTACTCCCTCACACTGTGATAGGCTTTGACCAACTGCGGCGTCTGCATGCAAATAACCTGGTAAGGCTGCTGCAACTGGGTCCAAGGTAGCTGAAAAATAGGCTACTGGGCGATAAGCACCTCCATGGACCTGTGTCAAGACAGACAAAGAACAAGCATCACATTCATGACAAAACAATATGAATGGTTTTGTCTAATCAGGCATTCCAAATGCTGGAACACTGCACAAATTCTCTCTCAACTCAGTGAACACCTTCATCTGATCCTGATCTATGGTAATGGGATCTGTAACATCCTTATGTGTCAGCTGCTGCAACGGTTTGGAATCCATTGACGACAATAACCTACCATTCCCAGAAACATTCTGTCATCACTCTGTGAAGTCGGGTGACTTCTCTACAGTATCATTGTAATCCTTTCTCTGGAAATTCTCCTTGACACTTTCTCAATTTCGTGTCCCAAATATTTCACTGACTTCTGACAGTACTGCAATTTCAAAGGTGACACTTTGGCCCTCATTACAACCCTGGCGGTCTGAGATAAAGCGACGGTAGTACCGCCAACAAGCTGGAGGACAAAAAAATGGGATCACGACCACACCGGAAACCGCCATTGTAGACAGCCACTTTAACACTCCGACCGCCAGGGCGTTAGCAACAAACACCGCCAACAGACAGGCGGAAGACAATGTACTGCCCACTGTATTATGGCAGGCCAATCCGACAGCTTTTCCAGTGCAGTACCAACAACATCAAAAGCACAGAGGAAACAGTACCCTGAAGGGGAACCATTCACCTTTCGACACTCACCGAAGAACCAGGACACCATGGAGCCCGAATTGCAGGTCCTCCCCATGCTGGTGTATCTACTAATACACCAGGAATTTGAAATAAGGCGGAGGCGACAACAATGGTGAGTACTGCACCTAGCACACAGTGGAGGGGGGGAGGAAAAGGAGAGTGACACATACACACGGAACACCCCCACCCCCACCCTCACCCACAACACCATACACACAAACACATCCAACAACATTACAGACACACCCCGTTACACCCTGGAAGAACACAAGGACAAAAGGAATTGAGTTCAATCAGTGATATTTTGGAACATGCAGATATAGCTAACGAATATAAAAAAATAGTATATACAAATATTTACAATATGTACAGTAGGCCGTACACTGTCCTTTGTAAATGTCCGTGGACCAGTGGCCCAAAAAATCATGGGCGAAGCCCACACTTGACTCCTGCCTCAAAAGGGAGAGAACACTGCAGGGGTATCAGGTCGAAAAAACACAGGCACCTCAGGGGGAAGGGGAGGGGGCACACCTCAGCCAGAACATGGTACCATGCCACTGCTCCTCGAGGGGACTCCATGCCCACAGTGATGTCCTGGGGATTGCAAAGCCACAGTCTCTCAAGTCTCTCAAGTGGGTGGGTGCCTACTGCTTGGTCCTGGGGAGTGCAAGGTCACAGTCTCCCAAGTCTCTCAAGTGGGTGGTTTGCCCACTGCTTGGTCTTGGGCAGTGCAAAGCCACAGTCTCTCAAGTGGGTAGTCTGCCCACTGCTTGGTCCTGGGGAGTGCAAGGACACAGTCTCTCAAGTGGGTGACATTTTCCACTGGTTCAGGAGGGGGCCTTGTGCCAAGTCTGCTTCATCCTGCCAAGGATTGGGTGAGTGAATGTATTTCTCCACTGGTTCTGGAGGAGGCCTTGTGCCAGTCTGCTTCATCCTGCCAAGGATTGGGTGAGTGGATGCATCTCTCCACTTGTTCTGGAGGGGGCATTGTGCCCAGTGATACTGCACCAGCGGTGTGGCAGTTCTCATTCCCTCACCTGGGTGTCTGAGGCACGAGATGTGCAGGGAACAGATAGCATGATACTCCATGGAGGCAGAGCCACACTTCATCCTGCGGCAACTTAGGGTGCAAACTGCTGGTAGTGCCACTGCTGGTGGTGGTGCCTTAAGTGGTGTGTGCAGGGTCCAGGACGTCTCCTGCAGCCTCGGATGGCTGCCCACTGGGGATGCTGCTGATGTCTGATGTAGTGGCACCGGCTGGGCATGTGGTGGTGGAGGTGGCGATGCCTGCGGCGGAGATGCTGTCAGTGGTGCCCGTGGTGCAGGTGCTTGTAGTAGTGGAGGGAGACACCAGGCCGTCTCCAGCAGCCTCGGACAGCTGCCCACTGAGGATGATGCTGGTGAGTGTCGTTGTGGCAGCGACGCCTCAAGTGGTGTGTGCAGGTTCCAGGACGTCTCCTGCAGCCTCGGATGGCTGCCCACTGGGGATGCTGCTGATGTCTGATGTAGTGCCACCGGCTGGGCATGTGGCGGTGGAGGTGGTGGTGCCTGCGGCGGAGATGCTGTCAGTGCTGCCCGTGGTGCAGGTGCTTGTAGTAGTGCAGGGAGACACCAGGCCGTCTCCAGCAGGCTCGGACGGCTGCCCACTGGGGATGATGCTGGTGAGTGTTGTTGTGGCAGCGGCGGTGCAGGGAGCGGTGCAGATGGCAGGGCAGGTGGCGGTGCAGGTGGCGGTCGTTGCAGCGGTGCTTACCGTGGTAGAGGTTGCTGGCCTGTCAGGACAAATGGTGGTCACCAGTCCCTCACCAGGAGGCTCTGAGCCCTGAAGTGACTTACCCTTGCTTTTGTGTCCCTTCCCCACCTTGGTAGATGCTGCTGGGACCTTGGCACTGTCCTCTTTTGTTTTGGATGAGGCCTTGCTTGGTGGGTGGTGCATCTTGTCCGTGCTGCATGCCGGCCCCTTCTTAACCTTGGCAGGTGGCGGAATCGGGAGGTCTTTAGCATCAGTAGGTGGCACAGTGCCAGCATTGATGGGTGCTCCCTTCGATCCTCTTGGACTTGCAGGGACCACAGCAGACGCCGACTTGGTGGCTGAGGTGCTGGCCTGGGATCTATCATCCTGGTCCTAGGGGAAGAAAGGACAGGGGGAGGCATAGGGAAGAGGTCAACATTAGCCAGGAAAAGTTTTTTTGACACACTGGGACAGGAAGATGGAGGTGGTGTGGGAGTGGAGGAAGAGCTAGTGGTTGTAGGAGGTGTACGTCTGCTGAGTTTGGGTGAAGGTGCATGGGCTAGAGGCTGTTGTGAGGTGGATGGCTGTTGAGTGGGTGTGTGCCTGTGTTTGTGTACTTTGGGAGGAGGGCTCACATACACACTGGGAGAGGACACATGTGACGGGTGCATGGTTGTGGGGGTGGTGATTGCTTGTGAGGGGTGTGTTGTGATGGGCGTGCTGGTGATGGAGGCAGTGACTGATGATGTAGTGCATGCAGGTGTGAGTGGAGATGCTACTGGGAGGGAGGTGGACGAAGAAGAGAAGGGGGACACAGTGGAGGAAGTGGATGTTGGTATGTGTGCATGGGCATGGTGCTTGTGTGAGTGCCTGTCTTATGTTTTCCTGAACCACTTTTGTGTGTTGATGTGTGTGCATGGTGGTCTGAAGGCGTGCTTGGGATAGGGTGAGGTAGAGGGGATTGGGTCTGGGTAGTGGAAGTTGGAGGGGGGAGGCTGGACACAGGGACAATGGCTACCATCAGTGCTGAGGACAAAGCCTGAAATGCTCTCTGTTGGGCCGCCACTCCAGAATGAATGCCCTCCAGGTATGCATTTGTTTGTTGCAAATGCCTCTCGACACCGTGGATGGCATTCAAAATGGTTGACTGCCCAACAGTGAGGGATCTCAGGAGGACAATAACCTCCTCACTGAGGGCAGCAGAGCTGACTGGGGCAGGGCCTGAGGTGCCTGGGGCGAAGGAGATCCCCACCCTCCTGGGTGAGTGGGCTCAGGAAACACGCTGAGGGGCTGCTGGGAGGGCAGTGCTGGTATGTGGGGTGGCGGCTGTACCTGTTGTTGGGGTGGGCACAGAGGTGTCCGCCACCACCAGGGAGCTTGCATCGGAGGAGGAGTCTCTGTCACTGTTATCCCCTCCTGTCCCCGTCATGGAGCTCCCCTCACCCTCCATCCCACTGGTGCCTTCACCCTCAGTCGATTCACCCTCATGGGCCATGTGGGATAGAGAGAGGATACACATGGTCAATGCCAGCAACACCACTACCGTTGGCATACACAACACACACTGAGCTGCCCTATGCACTAGGCCATGCCCAACCACTTACTAAGGTAGTCACCAGCCCTTGGGGTACAATGCCTAACGCCATCATCTGCACACATGACACCCACAGGACCCTGCCCAGTCGTAGTTGGCCACTTGTACCATTGGGGTAGCGGTGCTTCAGAGCCTACAAACAAGGGACATACCCTGCCATGATCGCCCTGGCCTAGGGGCACCCACAGCCCACAACCCCCTCCCAGCTAGTTCCTAAGGCGTGCAAAGTCAGCTTTCTGAAACTGTACTCACCCCCTAGTGGCTGCTTTGATGCCCTCAAGTGCCCATCCAACTCCGGATAGGCCCCCCCTGGGATGTGGAACATCAGGGAGGTCATGGTGCGATGGGCATCCCTTCCACGTTGGGAGGCCAGCCCCAGCTGGGCCTCTGCCGTCTTCTTGGTCCAGCGGCGCAGGTCCTCCCATCTGTTGTGGCAGTGGGTGTTCCGCCTGTGATAAACCCCCAGGGTCTGCACCTCCTTGGCGATGGCACGCCAAATACCCTTTTTCTGGGGGGCACTGACCTAGAGGGAAAAGACAACCAAAAATGTAATTACTCACCCGTCCGGACCGTCATACTCATTGCCCACCAGTTCCCACCCATGCCCTGACGCACATACAGTGACCACCTCTCATGTAGCATTCAGGCCAGGATGCCTTAGCACCCCACAACATGTGGGTTACATCGACACCACTCCAAACAGGCATTGCTCACGCATCATGCTCACTGTTTGTCTGGATGAACGTAGAGTAATGTGTCCTGGGGGAGGACCCCATCCACCAGTTTCTCCAACTCCTCCGCAGTGAAGGCAGGGGCCCTTTCCCCAGACACTCTAGCAATTGTCGCTTCCAGGCTCAGGTCACAGCAGCACTTGCAGTGTAAGTCCTCTCCTCTGATTGGTCAGGTAGCAAGTGAGTGAATAGGTAGAAAATGGTGGTGACGTCCACGGCGGTGTGTACTGTCACCGCCGGCGTACATCGCCATTGGCTCCTGGGACCCATAGGGCCTAATGATAACCAATGCAGAGTTGCGCGGCAGTCATCAACCGCCTACCGCGACACAGCACAACGCAAGCGCAGGTACCTCATTTCCCTTTGTCCCTCCTCACAGGTCAGCAGCCGCCATTTCAGGGGGGCACATGGCATGGCACCTAACTGCGTCACAGCACATATTGGCACATATACTGACTCTCGAATTCACACACTGCTTCTGTGACATTAATTCAAACGCAGTTGTGCTATCTATGTGGTAAATGACCTTCTGCTCACCGTTCTCCTCCATAGGCTACAACCGCTGAGGCAGATGATGAGATGGTGGCATCCTCTGATGTACCGACCCCTGGTGGACCTGTCGACAATGGAGGACAGACACATTATCAGCACATACAGACTTGATCGTGCCACAATCCAAGAACTGTGCGCCCAGTTGGAGCCAGACCTGATGTCAGCTATCCGCCAGCACAGAGGTATCCCCCCTGTAGTGCAGGTCCTGTCAGTGCTCC
This sequence comes from Pleurodeles waltl, assembly GCF_031143425.1. NCBI lineage: Eukaryota > Metazoa > Chordata > Amphibia > Caudata > Salamandridae > Pleurodeles > Pleurodeles waltl. Next base: position 282,843,306 of record NC_090439.1, read on the forward strand.
ATTTCCTGGCAAGTGGTTCCTTCCAAACAACAGTGGCAATGGCATCAGGGATGTCTCAGCCAATGTTCTCAAACGTGTTGACCAGAGTGATGTCAGCCCTGCTGAAACACATGCGCAGCTACATTGTATTGCCCCAGGTGGAGGATTTGGCCACAGTGAAAGCTGACTTTTATGCCCTGGGACATATCCCCAACATCATTGGGGCCATTGATGGTACACATGTAGCATTCCCCCCGCAGAAATGAACAGATGTACAGGAATAGAAAAAGATATAATTCGATGAATGTGCAAATAGTGTGTTTGGCGGACCAGTACATCTCCCATGTGAATGCCAAATATCCTGGCTCAGTGCATGACGCCTATATCTTGAGGAATAGCAGCATCCATTATGTGATGGGCCAACTCCAGAGGCACCGGGTGTGGCTAATAGGTGAGCCCAAGGTTCCCACACAGTACAAGTAGGTGTCTGGGTATGGGGTTGTCCCTAAGGGTTAGTGTGTGCCTAACAGTTGTCCCTCGATATTTGCAGGTGACTCTGGTTACCCCACCCTCTCATGGCTACTGACCCCAGTGAGGAATCCCAGGACAGGGGCAGAGGAACATTACAATGAGGCACATGGGTGACCAAGGAGGATTATTGAGAGGACCTTCAGCCTCCTGAAGGCCAGGGTCCTGGGCCTCCATCCAACAGGTGGATCCCTTTACTACTCGCCGAAGAAGGTGTGACAGATCATCGTGGCATGCTGTATGTTGCACAACCTGGCCTTGAGACACCAGGTGCCTTTTCTGCTGGAGGATGAGCCTGGTGATGGTCTTGTGGCAGCAATGGAGCCTGTGGACAGTGAGGAAGAGGAGGCAGATGAAGAAGATGTGGACAACAGAACAAACATTATACAGCAGTACTTCCAGTGACACACAGGTGAGAGACTGGAACTCCTTTTCACATTTCAGTATACTTTTGGATATTGTACATGGCAGCCTCTTACCCTCTGTCTATGTCCACTGACTGTTCCCTTTGGATTCCCTTTTTTCAGATCTGTGTACCCCATTCTGGCTCATGCTATGTGTGCTACTGCCCACCAACTTTCATACATTGGTATAATTCAATGAACATAGACGTTGCAATGCTTTGAGAATGTTGTAAGAATACATCTTTCCAATCATTATACTGACTCCAGTATGGTTTATATTTCAATGGTGTTGAATTTTTGTGCTAAATAGTATGGGGGTACGTGCAAGGGGCTGGGGTGATGGTGAAGGAAGGTCCATGGTAGAGTCCAGTCTATTTGTATCACAGGTGCATTGTGCAAGGGGGCATAGGAAGGAGAGTAATGGCAGTTCAAGGTGGACATGGTGAAAGAAATGGGACAGAAGGGTGACAATCAGGAGAGTCTTATTTCCTGGCAGGGGTCTTGGCAATGTTCTTTGTCTTCTGCCTGGATCGTAGGGACCGTTTGCGGGGTGGTTCTCCTTCTGCAGGGGGTGGGGTGCTGGTGGCCTGTGGGTCCTGTGGCAGGGGCTCCTGTCCACTAGCGCCGGCGGAGGTGGAAGGCTGTTCCTCTGTTTGGCTAGCCTCAAGGGCCCTTTGTTGTGCCACTGCCTCCCTCATGGTCTTGCCCATGTCAGCCAGCACCCCTGCTATGGTGACCAGGATGGTGTAGATTTTTGTGAGGTCCTCCCTGATCCCCAGGTACTGTCCCTCCTGCAGCCACTGGGTCTCTTGTAACTTGCCCAGTACCGTGCCCATGGTGTCCTGGGAATGGTGGTATGCCCCCATGATGTTGGAGAGTGCCTCATGGAGGGTCGGTTCCCTGGGCCTGTCCTCCCCCTGTCGCACAGCAGTCCTCCTAGCTTCCCTGTTGTCCTGTGCCTCTGTCTCCTGAACCATGTGCCCACTGACACCAGGTCCCTGATCGTCCTGTGTTAGTGGGGTTGCCTGGGATCCCTGCAGTGGTGGACACACTGCTGATTGACGTGTTCTGGGGACAGAGGTATGGGTCAGCTGGGTGGGTGCTGTGCTGGTGTTTCCTGAGGGGGGAGGCTCTGTGGTGGGTTGAGACTGTGGCAGGGGAACCGACTGTCCAGATGTCCCTGATGGGCCAGGTTGGTCATCGTGATCCAGGCATGCAGAGCTGCTGTCATCACTGTGCGCCTCTTCTGTGGGAGGACTGGATGTTGGTGCCACCTCCTCTCTGGTGACGTTGGGTAGGGGTCCTGTTGGGATGCAAATGCATTGTTATTGTATCTGTGTGTGCCATCTTGTGCACTGGGTGTGTTTCCCTGTATAGTTGTGCTTTCCCTGTTACCTTGGCCTTGTGTGATTGCTGATTGTGTGCGCTGGGTGAGTCTCTCTACAGGGCATGCAGTGGTGATGGGTGCCCATGCATTGTTGTTGCATGCAGAGCTTGGTATTGGGATGTGTGGGTTGTGATGGTGGGGTATATGTGAGGTGATGGAGTGATGGGAGTGACGGTACGGGTGGGGGTATGTGATGGCATGCAGATAGGGTGGGGGATATAATGGTAAAGATTTGCCTTACCAGAGTCCAATCCTCCTGCAACTCCTGTGAGGCCCTCAGGATACATGATCGCCAAGACTTGCTCTTCCCATGTTGTTAGTTGTGGGGGTGAAGGTGTGGCAATCTGGTGTCTTGAAACCACGGAAGGCACCTTCCCCGTAGGTCGTTCCACCTCTTCCTCCCTGGTTCTTGGATGATGTCCCACGGCGTTGAACCTGTTGATGATTCTCCTCCATAGCTCCATCTTCCTTGCAATGGACGTCTGCTGCACCTGTGATCCCAATAGCTGTGGCTCTACCCGGATGATTTCTCCCACCATGCCCCTTAGCTCCTCCTCTGAAAACCTGGGGTGTCTTTGGGGTGCCATGGATGTGGTGTGAGTGATATGTCTAAGGTGATGTGTGGGATGATGTGTTGGGGTGTATCCTGTGATGTGCGTGGATGATGTATGAGTGATGGTGTTCTGTGCCTCTGATTGAGTGTGTGCTCTTTGCTTGTCTCTCTGTGCTTGGTCTCTTTTTTGTTGTTGTAATGTGTTGTGGGTAGTGTGGGTGTGTGTTTTTTAGTGGTGTGAGTGTGTGGGTATGGTGTGTGTATGTGTGTCAGGTGGGTGTATTTTGAATTGTCCAATTTGGTGTAGTTTTGAGTGTGTGTGTATTTTGAGCGCGGTGGTGTGCACCGCCAATGGTTTACCGTGGTTGAAAGACTGCTGCGTTGATTCATGGGTCGTGACACTCTGGGTGTATTCCCGTTTGCGTGTCGTTGTGGGTTTTTCTATCGCCAGTTTATCACTGACCTTTGGTCTGGCAGACTTGTGTGGGTGACTGTATTGTGGCGGTATTCTCTGTGTGGGTCATAATACCCATGGCAGATTACTGCCGCGGGCACGGTATCTTGGCGGCAATCAGCACGGCGGTAAGCGGGATTTACCGCCAGGGTTGTAATAAGGGCCTTTATGTCCGAACTTTCCCAAAAGATTTAACAGGGCAATTGAGTCATACTTATACTCATCCCTTGTTTTGGATGCAATCAGTAAGTCATTGATGTATTGCATCAAAGTCGATTGGTACGGTAGTTCCAATGACTCCAGATTCTTTTTCAAAATCTGATTGAACAAGGATGGTGACTGTGTGTACCCTTGAGGAAGCCTGCACCAGCTGTAGACTCTGTCTAGGAATTTGAAACTAAAAGGAAACTGACTATCCTCATGGAGAGGCATAGGAAAGAAAGCTTGTGACAAGTCAGTCACTGTTAACCATTCCGCATCGCATGGAATCTGAAACAATATTACTGCTGGATTCGGCACGACAGGACAACACTTGACCACCATCTCTTTCACTTTTCGCAAGTCTTGCACAATTCTTACTTTCCCACAAGGTTTCTTCAGGCCCATTATTGGTGAATTAAATAGGCTGATCAACACTTCCTTCGAAACCCCTTGTTTCAGAAAATCTCCAATTATCTGCACCACTTTCATCAGAACAAGTTGTGCCATATTGTACTGTGGAAGCTGCGGTAACACTACATTTTGCTTCAAAGTGATCTTAATCATCTCCACTCCCTTAATCAAGCCCACTTCTTTACCTGTCAGGTCCCACACATTTACCTGCACTGTTCCCTGCAAGTCTGCATGTAATTCTTTCACAGTTAACATCGAGAAAAACTCAGTCAATGGGTACTCTTCATTAATGGTTTCATCACTATTCATCTGAACATCTATTCCATCAGTTGAACAATTAATCAAACATCTGGTCTTGCACAATAAATCCCTTCCCAGTAGGGATACTGGACTTGAGTCACAGACTACAAGCTTATCCAGTCCCTGGAAGTTACCAATCTCAACCTGTATTGGATCTATGATAGGATTTCTGAACTGTTCTGCCTGAAAGAGGTAAGTTCGGAACCGCTGCACTTCCTACTTTAGAGCGCGTAGCTCCTGGGTCCAGCAGGAATGAGACTCTATGACCCATCACCAATTGGTGCACTGTGTCATTATTTCTGTCTTATCTCTGACCTGTGACCTGCTGAGTAAGCATCATCTGTTGCTGCTCCATCGTGGCTTGAGGTATCTGCATTTGCTCTCTAGGTACCATAGGACCCTGCTGCTGCATTGGTTGGAATTGTGTCATTTGTGCACATGGCATTTGCATCTGCTGCATGGGTTGAATATTCTGCACTTGATTCATATTATTCTGGACATTTGGATTGAGCCCTCTCCTTCTAGGGACTTTTACAGTTTGGAATGTATTGACATCACCACTTTGCTGAACAACTCCATCCTGCACCACCATCGGACACTCCTGCTTCCAGTGTCCCACATTTCCGCAAAGATGACACAGCAACATCTTTTACATCCCTTGCATTTCATTTTGAACCACTATGGTATTTAAATCTGGACCACGATTCATATTAGCTCCACGACCTCTACTTCTCACCTGACGTTGGAACATAACAGTTCCCTGCTGTTGCGGCATCTGCTGCACTACATCTCCCTGCATTCCTGTTTTTTGCTGTCTTGATTTGCATCACCATTGCTTTCTCCTTCAGCTTTTTCTGCTTCAACTCCGTCTCATCATCATCACTACAGTATTTTGCATACTGCAATACCTCATCAATTGGTTTTGCTTGCAACAAATTAACTGACTTTTTAATCATCTGACCTACTTCAGGTCTCAATCCTTCCACAAACCAGAACAAAAAGTGCAACATGTCTTTGGGCTCAATCGCTTCCTTACTACTGTACTTCTTGAACGCCTTCAGCCACCTTCTCATAATACACATGTACTGACTCTTTTACCTCCTGCACTGTCCTGTCGATTCTCTGCCAGTCAATATTTTTAGGCAAAATTCTTGTCTCCAGGAACTCAATCACCTTATAACAATGTTTCATCACTTCGGGTGATGGTGCACCTGTAACTGTATCCTTTTCTGGTTCACTCATTGGCCAATCTATTGCTCTCTTGCACTCAACCCATAAATCAGCTGGCACTACTATCTCCAACAAAGTATTCAGGTCTTCCCACAGACATTTCAAAAGTTTCACAAATCTATCTGTCTGTTGGTACCATTCAACCGGTTTCTCCCTCAGTTTTGGATAATCATCTGTGAATGACAAAATATCACTCCTGTGCCAAGGAACATGCACAACCTGCCCTCCTGGAATTTCCCTTATTGGTAATATTTTTACTGCATCCTTTTCTTTCTGAACACTTTCGGACCCTTCCTGTGAATCTCGCTTCTGTTTATCCTTCTTCTTTGCCCATCTAGTGCAAAGTCCATTTCTCTAATGCTCTCCAAATCTGAGCACTCTACAATAGTTCTCTAAGATGCATCTTCATTGCAGCTGACCTCATGTGCTCAAAGTCTTTTGCCTCAAAATCTAATCTGTAGCTTTGTTTGAAATGCTTCGTTTTCTCAATTTATAGGTCATGCTTCTCTGCCAAGTCTGCCAATTTCTGATGTATCTTGCCCACTTCTTTCGTGATTCTCAGGCACAAGTATCTCAGCTACTTTTCAGTATAGGATTCAAACCTATTCACTCCCATTGATTCCTCAACCAGTTCCGTCAATTCTGAAGCCAGCCTTACACAATCCATTTGCTCTCCACCTTTGGATGTGTTTCGTGGGGTATTCAGGCTATCTAACCACTCATTTAACTGCTGTACTGTTAATCCTTGTAATGAAATATTACTTGTGTTCAGCAATGGCACCTGTTATACCAATGCTCCTAGAGTTTGCAGCATCAAAAGCTTGAGCTCTGACTTACACTCTGGCCATTTACGGCGTCTGTAAGCACAACAAGTGGACTAAGGTCCATTAATGGCCTGGATCCATCAAAGGTCTGCCCCATAGATGATATTACCTGCACGTGATCTCTCATCCCTCTCCTCACAAGGCTCTGTGACATTTCACCCTGTTCCCCTGCAATCAACTTCTTCTGTGCAAATAATGGTACCCCTGGACCAATAGTAAATGGTAGCGATATTGCATCTGGTGCCGCTCTGACACCAGCATTTTGTGAAAGGTCTACTCCCATACTCTTATGTGATACTGGTGTCACATCTGACTGTGTCCCTGCCATTGGTGTGAACTTCGGCAAACCCTGTGGCTGTGCCTGAGGGATCAACATTGGAGTCGGCTCAGTCTGTACTAGCGTTGGCCTCTGAACCACTTGCTCCGTATGAACCACTAAGTTCGAGGTTGTTTCAAGCATGGGTACCTCTGGATAAATTCTCTGTACTGGTGGTGGGTGCATCTGTGCTTGAACTACCAAAGTAGTCATTGCATTAGGAGAACTCTGCACTACCACCTGTATCTGTCCATTATGGACTTGCATTGGTCCTGCTGTCCCCGACACTTGAACTGAGGCAGTTGGAGCAGAAGTAGTACTTGGACCCCCCTCATGCACCACATATCATGGAGGTCGGTCTCTCAACACCTGAGTAATAAGATCCTCAACATCTGAATCTTCTTCTTCTTACCCCCTGATGAACTCTTATCACTCTTGCTAGTTTCCTCTTTCCCATCCGACTCATCTTCCGCTGTGATAACAGGAAACAACTTAACTCCCTGCAATGTCGCCATTCTCCACTTCTTCTGTTCCCAATCCCATCTTGCCTCTGCTAAACACTTCTCTACCTTCCTTATTCTCCTCTGGAATTTCATTTCTTGCTGTTGTCTTGCTATGAGCTCCCAAACTGCTAATGCCTCAAACTGTGCCGGTGGCTTTGTCTCATATAATGTCATTCGCAATTGATCCAAAATTCTCAAATTAAACGTTCTATACTCTGGAAACACTAAAGCTCCTTGCTTCTCTGTCAATCTGCACCACTGCTTTAACCAAAGTCATGGCACGACACCTCACTCCTCCATTACAATGTAAGCCGGAGAACTTTCCAGTGGGGTAGGCTCTCCCACTGTCACCTTAATGTATGTATCACCCTTCATGGCACTCCTAAACGCTTTGAAAAACTTCATCTTTTTCTTCTATCTTTTGTGTATTCGATTCAATAAGGAAATGACTTTTACTCCCAAGATTCCCTTTACCCGCTTTCTCAACCAATTGTCTCTTACGGACGGCTGCCAATTTGCTTGCGACTCTTCTCACTAACCAACCTATCTTAGCGGGCTCACTCTGACGTCACATTCACACACTGCGGCTGACAAAGTCTTGCGGCTCGTCCTCGTAATCTTCAACTCACACGAAACGAATGCAAAATTATTACGAGTACTAACCAAAAAACAATAACCAAAAACAAACTCGAAATTTTCTCTTACCCGCTTAACTCTCACACCGACTTGTGGACCACCCCGATCAACCTACTAAACCAGACAGATTACAACATATACCCAAGTGTCTCCTACACTTGTCAATATACTCCGGAGTCTTAGACCATGCAGGATCCGTACATCACCAACAACCATGTGAACAATTTTTTAGCACAAAGCACCACACACATATGAGGTTCGACGACTTTGCTACTCTCACACTGCGGAGTACGCACACTCCTACTAAACCTCAACTGGAGTACTCAGACTCCCTACTTCCCTCACATACATCACTATTCACCTTCGATCTGCACAAGCCTTTGCAAGTGCAACCTACCACTTTCAGACTATCACAAAAGACGCCGAGAACATACACAACTTTACTAGCGTGATCCAGGATCTCGGAAAGTCATTTTTGGGCTTAAGGGGACATCAACTTTGCTACAGTTGCCATTTCAGAAAACAAAATTAAAATCTCAAAAAAATTAATAACTAGCCCTAATTTAAACTACCACCATAACCATCAGTCCCCACATAACTAGTTCTCCAAAGAAATTAACCATCAAGCTGCTACCAAAAACTGCTAGCGCGCCTGGTCCTTTGTAAGTAAACTTACAACGGGACGCTTATAGGTCGATGAACCTTTTGATTCACATAGAATATCGTAGTTATGGTGTAACCAAAGTGCATCAATAGTCAATAACAAGAATCAATAACCACTAAGCAAATCATTAACCAGCAGTTAATAAATCACACCATGACCTTTAGTCATGAATAACCACAACGCAGTGTAAGTTTTAGCAAAAAATGTTTATTCCCTATTAGTTACAATACTAAGTCATAAGGTTAATTCAAACTCTATTCAAATCCACTCACGATTAATTCATTAGTTATCACCAATAACATAACCTAATCAGAACTTGAGAAAACATGTGTTCTTATGCCTCAAAATAAGTTAATAACAATGAATATGTTAACATGAGTAGCAGAGTTCAGCAAATCAGTCCGTCAATTATTTGTCACAGTATATGTCGACGTCTCACTTATAGGAAACCTTACCTATCCCAGATTAGCATTAGCATTTGGGACTTCATGCGAAAACAGTTTGGAACATGAATTTGGAAAAACATCTAGCTAGGAGAAAAACTACAAAACAGCGCAGTTGGTATCTAGAAAGAAAAGGCACAAAAAGTCAATCAGTCACATTGTCATAGCTACCTATCCACGGTATGGATCAGCAACAAAGTCAGTCTTCGTCTTCAGGTCATCAATCGATCAGCAACGCTTCAGGCTCTCAGAAGCATGAGCCCAATGATAGGATCTCAAATCTCTTCGAACATCCACGCCTATCCTCCGACATCCAACATCTGAAGTTTTCTCCCTTTGTCACAACATTATATCAAAGTTGCCCAGTCCATCCCCTAATTCCTAATTGGTCAGTTGATCACCAGTTATTTCCCTACCCAATAACTTTTACAAATCTATGAATTCTAAAATGATGCCGTTCTAAGGGTGTCGATTGGTTTACTGTACAATGTTCTCATCATCCGGCTCCTCAGGTATCAGAAATGTTGCATCTTCTTCTCCAGTCAGTGTCTCTATTGTTCAAGTCCTGGGAAAGTACATCTCGTCTGCTTTACACCGATTTTGATACATACTCTAGTTCCATCATCTCTTGTCCGTCGGTTCATTGCAGAATATTCTAGCTAACCAGACTTCATTAATACGAGCAGTTCAGGGTCAGTTCAGCACATGAGCTTCTCTACATTGCATGATTGTTCATCTTCTGCAAGAGGCCTGGCAAAAACTAGGCCACAACTTCGGCTAAGTTAGCTCTACAATATCCTGTAAAACATACGTTATATATCTCAATATGACATGTTACTAAATTATTTTAATACATTTTCTATATTTCATACATGTTATTCATATTATTAGTACATTCTGTGAATCTTGGTAGCCACTCTCCGAGGGCACATTTTCAAACATGCACATTATTTTTCTACATTATTTTCCTCTACATTTTATTATTATTATTCAAAATGCATAAACACTCATTAATATTTCTAATTAACATATCTGCGTTAGCAGAAGTATTGGAGAAAAAAATACTAAACATACTGGTGAAAATGTTGGTACCAGTTCTCAAACCTCTCTGGAGTCAAATGATATGCCAATGTAGCTCTCAAAGCACTATTCTCTTTACTTCCTCGGGTTTATGCAATTAAACTGAAAAAAGATAAACGATTCTGCTCTCTACTCTTGACCTTGTTAGAACTCATGTGCTGTGAACAAAAAATGTATTCTGTATCTTGTATTAGAGAACTTGCAGATCTGTGCACTTGATCTGTACAATTCACTCAAAACTCTTAAGAAAATGCCCACGAAGTTTAGATGGTCCTACTTGGTATCTTAGAAGAAGAGATGGTACCTACTGATGACCTATTTGGACTAAGTTACTCATGGCAGCATGATTGTGAAAATGTATCTTGTCCTCAAAAACAGAAATAGACTCAGAACGATGAATCTACTTAACTCTACCAGACTGCAAAAGTGTCAGTTTTGAGAAATTGTTTAAAGATGCATCACAGAATAATACCTGCACAACATGTAACTCAGGTCTTCTTTAAACTTTGAACATAAGAAGATCTAGCAAGTATATCAACCTAATGCTACAGCAATGTACTGCAGATGGAACTGAATTGGAAACACACATTACAAATCCTAAAGATAGACAAATCTCTATTTCTGGCAAAACATTTAGCTGTATAGATATTATTTTTCATGAAGGAGTGAGTATTACATCTGGACACTACACCATCTACTTAAAAAATACAACGGGATGGACAGAGTATAACAATAGCAACCATATATTCAAGCAGAGATTGTCCTTTAAACTGGCAAGTTTTTACCTTCTCTTTCTTGAATCAAAAGTTGAAGGAGCATTACTACTGAAAAAAGGAATAACACACTTCTGGGACTTCTAAATCAATAAGTTAAGACATCATACGGCCTACCAAGGGGGATGTCCTCATAATGGATTCTAAATCTTGAAATGTATTTACTCTTGGAAAACAACAACATGGCTAGCACTAAACTGGAAACAAAGATCACAAGCTACAAAATGGGACAAAGATCTACTGAAGAGAATATAAAATACTGCTAAACTTATGTTGGAACAGCTGGAAAAATATGAAAGTAATTGCATCATGGATACACTTTGTTCCTATTAAGTGGAGGAGCAGATTTAATGACATCATGCAGCCTACCAAGGGTGATGTCTTTATATACATTTTTACCTACCACTATCATTCATACACGTTACTTTTATTACAAAACCATGATGTACGTTATATTATTTAACAAGTATAAGTAAAACAGTTAAGTAAGTAGATGTAGTGAGTGTAATTTATAGCAATCCTAAATCGAAATAACATGCTATGTACATATGTTTTTTTTTTACGGTCCATATCACCCCCCACTGTTCAGTGATGTGTACCTTTACACTTTTAATTTATAGCATAGAAGTATAGCAGCTAAGAACAGTGAGGAAGGGAAATTAATATACTTATATAATGTGTGTAATTGTTATACAATGATGTAAATTTCTTATGGTTTATTATTAACAATGCTATTTATATTACAGATCATAAAAGTACAATAGACAAAGGCATGATATGAAAATGTAACTTTGATTTATGCTTTCTTTCTTTTTGACAGCTTAATAGACCTATTTATTGTGGTACTGTTGGTAACTAGTTACATCTTTCGCCATTCATAATTTATCTATAAATATCCCCAACTAAACATTGATAAGTATACCTGCACACTAATGTACACTACTGGAAACACATATATCTACACGTATACTTCTATATACACAAAGTCACCAAATGAAACACTCATTTATGCACTAACACGCCCAGAAACACACCCATACATAGACTGACACACTCAGTCACACACTGACTTATATGCTGAAATGCCCACACAAAACAATAATGCATACACTGACATACCCAGGCAAACACTATTGCATACACTGGCAGAACTAGATAAACCCTCAAATATACTAAAACGCCCATGCACACACCAATAAATAGCCTGACACACCCAGGCACACACAGATTCATGCAGTAACTCACAGAGACACATACTAATGCACATACTAACACAACCAGAAACACATGCATTCATACTCACACACGCAGGCACATAGACATGCTTACACTGACACTTCAAGGCACACACTGATGCACACACTAACACACCCAGCCAGACACTGATGCATAACCTGATGTGCCCAAGCAAACAGTGATGCATACAGTAACACATGCAGGCACACACTTATGCATACACGGACACACCCAGGCACACACTGACATATACACTGCCATGCCCAGATTGACACTGATGTATACACTAACACACACAGACACATGCTCATACATACACTGACACACCAAGGCACATACTTATGCATACACTAAAACATGCAGGCACACATTGACATGTACATTGACACACCCAGCAACACTCTGATGCATGCACTAACACGCCCAGGCACACTCTCATGCATATACTGACACACCCAGGCACATACATCTGAATACGCTGACACACCGGGCACACACTGATGCATACACACACACACCCCCAGGCAGACACTGATGCATATTCGGATACACTGAGATACAGAAGCACACACTCATACATACACTGACACACCCAGGCACACACGTATGCATACACTGACACAACGAGGCATGCACTGATGCATACACACACACACACCCAGGCAGACACTGATGCATATATGGACACACCCAGGCACACACTGATACATATACTGACTCACCCAGGCACACACTGATGTATACACTGAGACGCCAAGGCACACACTTATGCATTTACGAACATACCCAGGCACACACTTAAGCATACAAATATACACACAAACATACACTGATACACACACTGAAATGCCCAGGCACAGAATCATGCATGTACTGTCATACCCAAGCAAATATTGATATATGAGCTAACACATCTAATCACACTATTCAATGCACTGACACACCCAGGCGCCCACTGATGTATACACTGACATACCCAGGCATACACTGATGCACACACTGACACTTCCAGGCACACATTGATGTACACACTAACACACCCGGGCACACACCGATGCACACACTGACACACCCAGGCACACACTAATGCATACACTGACACACCCAGGGGTACACTGATATATAGTTTGACACACTCATCGACACACTGATGCATACACTAACATGCCCAGGCACACACTGATGCACACATTGGCACACCCTAGCCCACACTGATGCATACCCTGAAACACCCACTCACACACTGACACCTAGACTTACACACTCAGGCACACACTTAAACACACACTGACACAGTCAGATACAAACTGACACATACAGTGACACAACCACGCACATACTCATGCATATGCTAACTCACCTAGACACACACTTGTCCATATACTAACACACCCAGGCACACATTCATGCATGTGCTGACACACCCAGGCAGACACTCATACATACTCTGAGACACCCAAACACACTCATCCAGATACTGACACACCCAGGCACACTCTGGCTCTTACACTAACACACCCAGATACATATTCTGACACATCTAGGCACATATTCATGCTAACACTGACACACCCTTGTACACACTGATACATACACTGAAACATCCAGGCACACACTAATGCACACACTGGCACAAAGACACACACTGATGCATAGGCTAAAACACCCAGGAACCCACTCATACATACACGGACACACCCAAGCACACAATGATGCACACACTGACACACTCAGTCACACACTGATGCATACACTCATAGACCAAAGCACACTCCGATGCTTACACTGCCACACCCAGGCACATATTCATGCATACATTAACATATTCAAGCCCACATTCATGTGTTCACTGACACACCCTCGTATACACTAACGCCCCCAGTTACACTCTCATGTATATGCTCACACACCAAGGCACACAGACATGCATACACTGACACTCCCAGGCACATACTGATGTACACACTGACACATCCATGCACACATTGATGCATATGCTAACACTCATTCAATAAACATGTATCAATGCACATACTAACAGGTGCATACAATGGTATACACACAAAAAACATATCATTCATCTTTCTTTTAACCAGATCAGGTGGTGATAACAAAATCCTTTTATTTTGGGGGGGATTTTCAGGAATATTTTTATTTTTTGGCTTTTATAACTATTTTTTGGGGTTTTCTAAAATTGAAAAGTTTTAGAAAAAAACAAGAAAAACAAGGTGCACGTAATCAGTACCAAGGGAATAAACTTTAAATAAATAACACTTATGGCATCGCTTTGCTGCACGGATTGCTGAAAGGACTGCTCTTCAACTTAGATTACTTAATTGCACTTCTGGCAAAAAGTGCTCATGTCCTTCAAAACTGGTATCACAGCTGGAAAAGCCTCAGTGCTTGGAGCTCTCCAGTCGACTGAGGTGCCTCCTCATGCTCCTTCTCAGCATGAAACAGGTGCCGGGGGTGTGTTAAAGTTGTCACATGGCTTGACTTCTTCGAGGTGCCTCTGGATAACATTTCATTGCACACCTTGCACTGAACTTGACATGCAATGTCCTTTTTCTCACCTAAAGGAATGTCAAAATATTTCCAGGCAACACTCTCCTTTCTCTTAGGTTCTCTTTCTTCAGAAGAAAATGACGAAGGATCTTCATGATCAAGAGCCTGTTGAGAAGTTGAAGCAGCCATATTTATAAGCAAAAAGCCACACAAGAGAAAGAAAATACACACACAGGTGTGGAACAGTCTCTCTATGCTGGAAGATAAAGACAAATATTGCAAAAAATGGGTGTGGACTTCCTTTTTGATGATAAAGTAAGATTTACCCAATCATGTCTCTTTATTTCTTTATTCCCGAATACGTCGCTATTGCAGTGATGTAATAGTGATCAACATAAATATACATTAAAATATGCAGATAAAGTTAAAATACTCATGAGTACCTATCTGAAAACAAGAACATAATAAACCTCCCATCTCAAAAATAATTTTAAGAATGTCTACAAATCATTTTATCACTTCGTGAAAATCACTGAAAGTTTTACAAAGATTTAGCAAAACCAGAATTAATGTGATGGGACAATTTGAGAAGAATTCACAAATATCGGAAAGTAAGAAAAACAACAATGAAAACATAGTGGAGGGAGAAAAACATATTAAAAAATCACTCCTTCTGGCTCTCACCAACCCCCACCACCTGCTCCAGTCCTGTCCCCTGCCCTAGTCCCATACATAGGACTGCCAATGGCTTCACATAGGCATCTCCCTGAGGCCTCTGTAATAACCGGAGGGAGCCAGGATGCAGGTACACCCCATGCTATTACAGCCAGACCAGTCCATTATCATTCTTACTCTGACAAAGGGGCGTCCTGACCTTAATGTGCTGCAGGCCAGGCTCATCATATATATGGAAAGGCCTTAACTACAGCCTTTGACATTGTACACTTACAGTGGAGACTATCACAGCCACCAAAAAAACAGAACAGCTACGTGCCTCACTCATACTGCCATTGGTTCTTGGCTGATTGCCCACTTTGTTATCCAAGGCTGATAACTTCCCAATCCAGCCATTCCATAATACAATGGCACTCCTTGAATCTCATCTGGTATGCACTCTATAAAACCTTTTTGGCAAATTCCCATACATAATGTGGACTGAAATAATTCTACAATGTTGGCCATGGGGACTGGCTGCAGGCCAGGACCTCTGGACAACCACTGCAGCGTACGGGCACAGTCTGTGAGCTGCTGTAATTGGATTAATAAAAACATATTTAACTCGCTTTATACAAAAAAAAAATAGGAAAATCACTGATAAAAACAAAGCGACATTATAGTTACTAAATACATTTAAAAAAAACTTACAAATTCACTGAAAAAAAACAACGTTTACAGGGATGTTATAGTTAGGAAATAGAATAAAAATTGCCTTTGAAATTCACTGACAAAAAACAAAGGTTACAAGGAACGGATAGTTAGGCACTGCATTTACTCACACAAAACCATAGAAATTCAGCAGTTATAGTTACCAGCCCTAACAATAACTTACACTCCCAATGCACTGCTCATGATCTCTCATATTATATCACTCAGACATGATAAGTAGCATCACTGATGACTTCACTGATGACATCACTGAGGATATCATCCAGTCTGGGTAAGTGTGTAAAAAATGTTTACATGAGTACAATATACATACCAAGGTTTTGCATAAGTACTGTTATAGAACTACTTATCAGTGATACTATTTGTAATGTATATTATCTGAATGGACATGTTTGTGTGCATTTTTATGTGAGTGGCTGTATGAGTGCCTATTGTTTTGGGGGACTGGAAAAATGTTTTTTAGTCATAGGGGGGTCTCTTTGGGCCGCTAGCACCAGAGTCAAGGGGTCAGGGTATCCATACCCTGGCCCCTTTTGTTTTTTTTTGTTTTTTTGTGAGGCTCGGCTGAAGCCAAGTCCCAAATTGGCTGACAACACTTCTTTATTGAAGTGTTGTCAACCAATCAGATCTTAGCACAAGTTTAGGAGGGGTCATGAATCCTTCACATGCCTTTATATACATATTAAAATAAATATAATAACAATTACAACTTTGCTGCCCCTCACCCAGTCATTCAGTGCCTTAAGAAATCTACCAAAGACCCGTTTGGGAGGTTTTGGAGCTGTCCCTGAATCTCTGATAGTACTTTTCATGGGTCAGTCCAGATTTGACGATAACTATGGCTTTCATGGGGGTACACGCTGTCTGGTCATCTTCCTCTAGAGTGAGAAACATGTTCCTACCCTCCGTTGACATTTCTAGGAATAGTGCTTGAGGGCAAACTGGCCAGTGATGAACTCTATATGGATTAAACCACTGTTGTCAAAATCAGGTCTTCTCAGTGTATGCAAAGAGAATGCGTTTGTGAATATCAACTGGATTAGATGTAAAATAGGGAACACTGCTACAGTACATAGGGGGTCATTCTGACCCCGGCGGTCATGGACCGCCGGGGCCAGGGTTGGCGGGAGCACCGCCAACAGGCTGGCGGTGCCCTGCAGGGCATTCTGACCGCGGCGGTTTGTCCGCGGTCAGTAGTGGAAAACCGGCGGTCTCCCGCCGGTTTTCCGCTGCCCAAAAGAATCCGCCATGGCGGCGCAGCTCGCTGCGCCGCCATGGGGATTCTGAACAGGATGGCAGTATGGGGTGTCGTGGGGCCCCTGTAAGAGGGCCCCACAAAGAATTTCACTGTCTGCATTGCAGAAAGTGAAATTCGCAACGGGTGCCACTGCACCCGTCGCACCTTCCCACTCCGCCGGCTCAATTCTGAGCCGGCGTCCTCGTGGGAAGGGTGTTTTGCACTGGGCTGGTGGGCGGCCTTTTGGCGGTCGCCTGCCAGCCCAGTGCAAAACCCAAAATACCCTCAGCGGTCTTTCGACCGCGGAGCGGTATTTTGGAGGGGGGAACCCTGGCGGGCGGCCTCCGCCGCCCGTCAGAGTCAGAATCACCCCCATAGGGTTTTGTTATTATTTAGACATCTTGAGACTCCACAAAGAAGTGACCTAGAGGGTGCCAGCTTTTATGGATGATGTTTTGACTTAGGAAGACAGTCTGAAGATGTACTTCATTAGAGTTCTCAAAGGGGCCAGCATTAGCAAAATAATGTGAATTATTCCTGTATACCATTAACATGGAAATAAGAATGACTATAGCGAAAGGACACAAATGCACTGTGTCTCAGAAGATTTTGAATAAGGGAAATGCTCATATTTCTTTGACTTTAGAAGCCCTCATTTGCACTTCGATCATAATTTATTCTTCTTCTTACCTCTCCATTATCTTGTTGAAAAAGTGGCTTCTGGCAAATTGACTCTCATATTTTACAAATACTGTAGTTTTTGCTCTTTTGAATTTTGAACAAGAAGCAACATGTACTATATTGCTTCTAGTTTAGTGGTGCGGTGAAGACATTGAAGTTACCAGCTAGTTTGACCCAATGAATAAAGAGGAGGGAAGGAAGGAGTTTGCAAGCAGAGGACTCCATATCTATGAGACCAGAAACAGATTCTCAGTTTGCCACCTCTAAACTAATGTTCAAATTCTTAAATCCATAAGGGTGCAAATATTTTTGGGCAAACCTTAATTTTATGCCCAGAGATGGGTGACATAAATCTTGTAATAGTGATGGAGTATACAGTGGTGATGAACACAGTAACAGCTATAGCACAGTTCCTAATAAACAAAGTAGGGCTTTCTGTTCATGAACCTAACCCGCTTGTCTTAGGATAATTAGTGTGTTCAATAATGATTCTTGACTGGGGAGTTCTTTGCCATTCTTTAAGAGTAACATTGTACAAATTATTTTCATTCCAGTTCTGCAATCAAACATAATTATAAATGCATTGTTGCTTTGTTGTTAATGATAATCTGGTAAAGTCTAAAGATTTAACAAATCTACCTGCAATGTTATAAGTGTTCAGGACCTTAATATTAACATTTTAGGTAGCTGTGCCTAACGGTCTCTCTCCTATGTCACTCATTTCCTAGTACTCTTGCTGGATGGCACATGTCACTTGCTGAATGTTGGTTCATAGAGTCTGTTCTTCTTATCATGATAAGCCCCTGAGTGCCTGAAAGGTGACTCTTCCACTTTGAAGTCAGAGGTTTTGTGAGGGCTCTTTACTGTAAGAAGGTTGTGGCAGAACTGCATATTGTGGTTCTATTGTGTATTTCCATTCTTAGGGAATATTATGACAACTGTTTCCAGCCTGGTTGCACCAGTTTCATTTCCATCATGTTTTTGTTTCTCATTAAGACTCCCTGATATTTTCCCCTTTGCCTCTGTTATAGGCTTCTTCTAAACCCAAACCTCTTATCTCCAACTGCAGATCTAGTACTGTTTTTGGCATTGGTTGAGTACCGATAGATTGAGCGGTGTGGGCTCACTTTTTCTACCAGTCCTGCAGTTTTAAGGTGTAACACCTTTGTCCAGATCCTTACTGTTGTCATAACAGTTTAAATGTTAAAGTAAATTATTACACACAGTGATAATACCTACTGGCTTCCAGATAAAGTAATTTCAGTGTCATGAAACAATAGGTCCCTCTCATGTTTATTCTTTAGTGCTTAATGATGACTACATGACTGGAGGCATTGTGTGCATAGGTTATACTATAATGACCACAGGCATTGACAGGAAAACTCATCACTTATGGGTTACCTTTCACCATGGTTAAACTATGGCTGCTCCACATAGAGGAGCAATAAGGATAGCCCCACACTTTGTCTTCCTATCTGAGCTACTCTGTTTTGTCTAAATGTCTTGTCTAAATGCAACATACAAAAGGCTCTCCACCACATGAGGCTGCAAAAGATTGAACCTTCCTGGTGTTATGTAGGTACCAGCCACCCAGAGCTTCTAAGAGCGGGGCATGTCCTGCCCTTCTAACAAATCTGAGGAAGGAAACTGATTGGAAGTGGCCTGCTTCCTAATTGCCAGAAGCTATTAGCATTCTAGCTCAATGAACCGCTCCATCAACATAAATCTCTATGACCTCTACTGTGGTGCTTCTTGAACATGGAGCTGTATACTGCCTATTTCCTCAAAGTTATGACAAAGCCTTATATCCCAGTGAAGCTTCAATGGCCTGCTCTGCTGTTGAGCTTGGCTTCATTGGAAACCTCAGCTTTCAAAGGAGTTCAGAGACATGGATACAGGGCATATAAAGCCTGTTCTACACCTCACTAGTGATTGCAGGTGCCCACAAATCATCTATCTACATTTGCACATAGCTACCCCACCTGGTGAGTACACACCCTTGATGTGGAAAGAGTAGCAAAAGACAGAAACCAATGAGCCCAGTCATAAACATTTTGCTTTCCACTGTCCTTGTCCCTCTGTATATTGGACTTAACATTTGCCTTACTTCTGTCAATATTTTGTCCAGAGCCTTTTCCTCTTTATACCCATGGTCCAGTTAGCTAGACATGGCTTAGCTGATATGGCCAATGCCTTTTAATTTTGACTGAGTTCTTTTGTGACTGGTTTATGGACACTTCATTGTGGAGAAAATATGCATAAAATGAGGTCTTTGGAAAGTGAGATTGCTTCTACACCTCAATTAATTCACCTTCACAATCAAGTTGACTCTATCTGAAATACCATACAAACTTATATCACCTGAATCATTGAATGAGAAGAGGTTTGCTAAATTGAAAGAACTACCATTGTGGCATAGCATTGCAATTCAGAGTGGATCTGGAACATTCTAGAAGCATATAATGTTGTCTTCACATCTTAACTGACAGATAATCAAAACATTGGGGCTTAAAGTAGATAAAGAAAACAATTTAATATGTTCACCTATTCGGCAGGAGAACACCATTTCCTTTTTCTGTTTCTCATACTTACTTATTATTGCAGCAGTATACTAATTACAAAAAAGCAGAATTAAAATGTAAAACAAGTCTAGGTCATCTTGGACTAGTTTCAAAGTCCAAGAACATGCAGCAATACACTGGACCCAAATTTGGTAAAGAATTATGAAGAAATATTGAAGTGGCAGACTTCTTGTTTAAATGCCTGAAGCTCAGCACAGTCTTGACTGGGATGTTTAAACACCCATTAATATGTAGCTCAGACACATGTATAATCTTAATTAACATGCACAGTATCATTCTGGCTGAGTTGATCATCTCTTCACTGACTTAGTTGTTGTGAACCATCCAGATTTGTTTGAATTTAGAAACAACAGACCAAATACCTTAGATAGCACCTTTCTTTCTTCATAGAGTAGACTATTTTGAGTCTGAACCAATGGACCTTTTTGATGCTGAAATGACATTGGATTCAGACTCTTGAGGTTTAATTTTCAATTCTGTATTCATGTTTGGTTTTGAACTGCCTTATGTCCCCGACTCCAGGAACTTTTTCTGTTTGCTTTGATCTTGATGTTTGAGTTGGTGGTACACGGTTGAGTTGTTGATAAGTGCTGTGGGTACACTGTTGTAATTTTCTACAGATTTGTGAGAATTTAGCACACAATAGATATACTGTCAGTCACTATAATTACTTCCCTAGTGCCCCACTATGAATGTTTATACACTTTCTCTATTGCAATAAAATACCTTAGGTCATTCATTAGCAGAATTCGATCTGATTGCTTTTCTGACACTTGAGTGGTTTTCTCATGGTGATTACATCAAAATTATAGAGACGGCTTAATTTCCCTGCATCATTGTGGGACAGAGTTTAGCTCTTCAAACGTTATTATTGCCAAAACTGTTATATCTTTTTCAGAACATCCATTTTCTCTGCCTTGGCCATAAGCCCTAAAGTTAAAAGATGTTTCTCACCACAATGCTAGACTGATGAAGGATACTAAATGAAAGCAGAATTTCTATTTGAACCATACCTAAAAAGGGTGATTTGTGGTTACATACATGTGCATTACATGGAGCTGTTTAACATGCGTGCATAATTTCAGAGCATTGTTTCTCTCTCTTTGATTCATTTGTTTTCTTTTTAGGTGCCTTAGCTGACAAATGTGAGAGCTACAATCCAACTATATGTTTGTACCTTGTGTGGCATAGAGTTTGTGCACTCTATCGATCTGGGATATTGTTTTTGCTTATTTCTCTTATTTGATAGGAACACAAATAAAAGGTATATGATAAAGATACTGTCTTCGATTAGATCAGATACTGTGACATAGCAACACTGCAACACTTATACCGGAGCTGTAATTTGTTTTACTCAATTTCATTTTATTTATGATTCGGAACTCAATTGAGATCCACATAAAAATAGACAATACAACAATACTTTAGTCTCTACCGCTATTTACACCTAAAATCTAGTTGGACACAATAAGAAAATGTATACCATAAAAGTTGCATCGAAACACATCATGATCAATCAATCAATCAAAAAAAATTGTAGAGCGCGCTACTCACCCGTGAGGGTCTCAAGGTGCTAGTGAGGGGGGTGAGAGGGGTTTACTGTTCAAACAGCCATGTCTTGAGGTTTTTTCTGAAGAGTAGGAGGTCTTTGGTTTTGCGGAGGTTGGTGGGGAGGGAGTTCCAGGTAGTGGGGGCAAGGTAGGAGAAGGCCCTGCCTCCTGTGGTGGTTCGATGGATCCGGAGGACTGTAGCTAGTGCAAGGTCGGCTGATCGGAGGATGAGGGTGGGAGTGTGGAAGTTCGCTCTTTCGTTGAGGTAGGATGGGCCAGTGTTGTGGAGGGATCTGTGTGCGTGGATGAGGATCTTGAAAGTTATTTTCTTGTCTGTGGGGAGCCAGTGAAGAGATTTGAGGTGTGGTGAGATTCGTTCATGGCGAGAGGATAGTGATTCCGTGTGGTCGGAGGATATTGGCTAGGGGCATGTAAATGTTGAAAAGTGTGGGGCTGAGGGAGGATCCTTGGGAGACTCCGCAGATGATCTTGATAGCGGTGGAGTGGAAAGGTGGAAGGCGGACTCTCTGGGTCCAGTTGGTGAGGAAGGAGGTGAGCCAGTCTAAGGCTTTGTGGCGAAATCCTATGTTGTGGAGGCGTGTGCGGAGTGTGTGGTGGCAGACAGTGTCAAAGGCTGCGGAGAGGTCTAGGAGGATGAGTGCGACGGTCTCGCCTTTGTTGACTTTGGTCCTGATGTCGTCAGTGCATGCGATGAGGGCGGTTTCCGTGCTTTGGTTCTTGCGGAACCCGGATTGTGAGGGGTCGAGAGTGTTGTTTTCTTTGAGGAAGTGGGATAGGTGGGCGTTGACCAGTTTCTCTGCAACCTGGCGGGGAAAGGGAAGAGGGAGATCGGGTGATAGTTGGAGAGGATCTCCGGGTCGGCATTGTTTTTTTTTTAGGAGAGGGGTGATTTCCGCATGCTTCCAGGGGTCTGGGCAGGTGGTGGAGTCGAAAGAGGAGTTGATTATGTCGCGGAGTATGGGGGTGATGGTTGGGCTGGCTTTGTTGTAGATGTGATGTGGACAGGGGTCGGAGGGGGATTCGGAGTGGATGGAGTTCATGTTTTTTTCAGTTTCTTCATGTGTGGTGGGGGCCCAGGTGGTGAGTGTGGTGGGGGGGTCGTGAGTGGGGGTTGAGTTGGGTGAGTGAGGGATGTGTGTGTGGTATGTGGATGTCCAGGATTTTGTGGTGGAAGTGGTTGGAGAGGGCATCACATAGGGGCTGAGTGTGTGTGGGGTCTATGTTGCTGGCTTTGGGTCTGGCTAGCTCTTTAATGATGGTGAAGAGTTCCTTGCTGTTTTGAGAGTTGTTGTCAAGGCGTGTCTTGTAGTGATCTCTTTTGGCGGTGCATATGAGTTGGTGATGGGTGCGGATGGTGGCTTTGAGGGTGGAGAAGTTGGTTGTAGAGGGTTCTTGTCACCATATTTGCTCTGCTTGGCGGCATTTGCACTTGGAGTCTTGGAGTTCGGGGGTGAACCTTGGGGCGTTCTTGATGTTGAGGGTGGCAATGTGTTTTCTGAGGGGGCTAGTGTGTCTGCGCAGGTAGTGATCCATTTAGAGAGGTTGTGTGTTCCTGTGTTGGGGTCATTGGTGTGGGGGGGGTTGTGAGCCAGTTGGGAGTTCAGGCGTTCTGTGCGGATCTTGTCCCACATGCAGTGGGGTGAGGTGTGTTGATGGTGGTGTGTGGGGGGTTTGGTGAAGAAGAAGTGGACGCAGTGCTGGTCAGTCCAGAGGAGTTCGGTGGTGTGGGTGTAGGCTATGTATTGGCTTGAGGTGAAAATTGTGTCGAGCGTGTGTCCTGCTGAGTGGATGGGTGCAGTGACCAGTTGTTTGAGTCCGAGGTTGGTGAGGTTGTCTATGAGGGAGGTAGAGTTGTGGTCTTGAAGGTTCTCCAAGTGAAAGTTGAAATCACAGAGGAGGATGTAGTCTGTGGAGGTGAGGGCGTGCGAGCTGATGGTGTCAGCGATGGTGTCGCAGAAGGCGGGGCGTGGTCCTGGTGGTCTGTAGATTAGTGTACCTCTGAGGGTGGAGCTGTTGTTAATGTGGATTAGGCGCGGACGGGCGCAGACGGGCTTGCCTTTGGCTCGACTTCGGCGCACCAGCGACACGTTCACTCCGCGGCTGCCATAAATGGGGAGGAGGGAGGGAGTGGCAGCTGGGAGGAGGGAGGTCTGGGCGAATGGGAAGGCTGGGGGGGTGGGGGCGCGGTGATGCAGCGGCAAGGGAAACAGCAGGAGAAAAGGAACAGGGACGGTGAGGAAGTGGGGGAGGCGGGAGGGGCCACGGGGACGCAGCGGCAAGGGAAACTGCAGGAGAAAAAGAAAAAGGAAGGTGAGGATGTGGGGGAGGCGGGAGGAGCCGCGGGGATGCAGTGGCGGGAAACAGCAGGAAAAAAGGAAAAAGGATGGTGAGGAGGTGGGGGGAGGTGGGAGGGGCTACGGGGGCGAAGCAGCGGGAAAACGCAGGAGAAAAGGAAAAAGGACGGTGAGGAGGTGGGGGAGGCGGGAGGTGCCGCGGGGACACAGCGGCAAGGGAAACAGCAGAAGAAAAGGAAAAAGGACGGTGATGAGGTGGGGGAGGCAGGTGGGGCTGTGGGGACGCTGCAGCGAGAAAAAGCAGGAGAAAAGGAAAAAGGACGGTGAGGAGGTGGGGGGAGGTGGGAGGGGCCGCTGGGATGCAGCGGCGGGAAAAAGTTGTAGAAAAGAAAAA
This sequence comes from Pleurodeles waltl, assembly GCF_031143425.1. Taxonomy (NCBI): domain Eukaryota; kingdom Metazoa; phylum Chordata; class Amphibia; order Caudata; family Salamandridae; genus Pleurodeles; species Pleurodeles waltl. The sequence continues at coordinate 282,867,878 of NC_090439.1, forward strand.
AGGACGATGAGGAAGTGGGGGGAGGCGGGAGGGGCTGCGGGGACGCAGCGGCAAGGGAAACAGCAGGAGAAAAGTAAAAAGGACGGTAAGGAGGTGGGGGAGGCAGGAGGGGCCGCGGGGACACAGCGGCAAGGGAAACTGCAGGAGGAAAGGAAAAGGGACGGTAAGGAGGTGGGGGAGGCGGGAGGGGCCGCGGGGACGCAGCGGCGGGAAACAGCAGGAGAAAAGGAAAAAGGACGGTGAGTTAGGGCCCGTGGGGACGCAGCGGCAAGGGAAACAGCAGGAGAAAAGGAAAAAGGACGGTGAGGAGGTGGGGAAGGCGGGAGGGGCCGTGGGAACCCAGCGGCAAGGGGGGTTTAGGCAAAAAGGAACGGCCAAATGGAGGTGGAGCGGGAGGCGGTGCGAGGAGCGACCAAGCGTCGCTGACAACAAAGAGAGATGAAGACAAATTGGTTTTAGCCGTTTGCGCCGCAATAAAGCAAGAGATGGACAATGTTTTCCAAACTTAAAATTACACCACTACATTGCACTTACCAAAATACAAAAGGATGAAAAAAGTGCAAAAGCTCACATCAGTGCAATAAAAATATCATAATCATACAAAAGTATTAGGCTTTTAAATTCATTGCCCACTATATATAACAGGAAAGTGCAGAGTGCCAAAGTATAAATAAAACACAGTAAATAAAGAAAAGGAGTACCGTAAATACAAACACTGACTGTCTAAAACGAGGCCAGTCTGACCATATTATTACAAATAAACACATATGCATACAACAGTATTTTCATGGGGTAAACTTGATTCTTCTTTTTGAGTTTGAACATGAGGTGCCTTGCTTCCTCTGCCACATGTATATTATGTTGCTACAAACGAATTGGGACAACATTCATCTAGTTAGACCTTACCACCTGACTTAAAATTAAACAAATACTCTTAAAATTAATTTTAAAAACATTTGAAAACATTTTACATTTTAAAACAAAATCTTTCATTAGGGGGATCATACACGGCTCGGAGGAATTCAAGCGTTGACAACAAAGAGAGGTGAAAACAAATTGGTGTTAGCCATTTGCAGCGCAATAAAGCAAGAGATGGACAAACAAATAATATATGGGTTAGGTCTTGGGATTCAGCCAGGCAGAAATTACACTATTTAGCTGTTCCATGCCATTTCGCCAATAAGGTATTCAAAGGGAGCAATCCCTGGCAAAGCAGCATCAAAAGCTCCTAACACTATGAGGAATATTCCATGTGATGAAAGGTTGTGATTTTGTTATTACTAGAGTATTTACTACATTCACAAAATACCTTTTTTTTTTGCAGCTCTCAAGATCTAAACGATAACTCAATGCCCATGATGCTTTCTTCAAAATAACTTTCAAATGCAGTTGGGATAGTTCCAGGACCAGGCTATGATCTAGCTCCAGCCTTTCAAGGGCATAGGAAACGTTCTTACAAAAGGCATATTTAACCATACTATTTCTGAAAAGAGTTCTTTCTTTAATATAGATCTTATGGTGTTTTCCTCGCTCTTAAAAATTGAAGCAGCCAACCCAATAACCCCTGCTAATCCTTGAACATATGCACTTCTAAGACCCAATTCCAACCTCAAGGCCGTCACTGAGGCGGCTGTATTAACAGACAATAGTTTCTAAGAATTTTTCCTTCTGATTGATTCAGAAACCCCCATTTAGAAGTATGTATAAATTCCACCCTGTATAACAGGGATGCTGGAATTTTGACACGGTAAGGAGATAAAAAACATAAAAAATGCCTTCTCCCTGTAGCTGTGTATAGGGCACCTGAGCCTCTTGCCTTACATTTGGCCTTAGATTAATTTGAGGCAATGTGGACAACATCACTAAGGTTCCCGCTAACTATTTTCCCTAATCGAACCCGGATGCCACCAGTAGGCCCCGCCCCAACAACCGCCAAACGTAAACCGACAAAGTCTTATTGTTTTTGGCATTGGAATAATTTTAATTAAAAAGTCAATTCATAAAAAATCATGACACATAAAAATATATCTTGTAAGTCAAAATTCAATCCTGTCATAAATCATAATAACAACACAACCAAGGATCCTCCCGCGTCCCGATCACCGTTAGAACACACAGGTGAACCGTACTTCACCTGTATCCTTGGGGGGGGCGGTTCCCAACACCCCACTGTCCCTTGTCCACATGCTCACGGTTCTGCCCCCACCCCAACACCAAGCTGCCATGGGGGTGCAACAGGGTGGCCAGGAGCAGGAGCCCTGTGCCCACCCCAGCGATCTGGGTACCCTAACCCCCAAGCTGGTGTGTACATCTGCCGATTGATTCAGGAGTGCAGGATCCTACATTCAGTGTTATTCAGGGTACCCTGCCTTGGGTACCTATCTGTTGCTTAGGGTGAATTTATTATCTCATCTCCCGCCACGAGGGCGACCAGGGGCCCAGGGTGCTTTGCCCTCCCCACCAAAACGAACCATGGGAAAAAAGGCCCAATCAACCTCACTGCAATGGTCCGTGCCCACATCAGAGAGATGCACCCTGTTCTTAGCATCTGACTGTACCTTCAACTAGTCTGTGTAGGGTATTCCCCGCACGCCCTGAACCGGGGCACTACCATGGTAGGCTTGCCTCTCCATGACCAGGTCTCACCTTTATACGGTAATGAGGTCCGGGAACAGAAGTCCCTTCACCCCTCCACCTTCTAGACCAGTCGCTGTAGCTGAGCGACTCTCAGCCCACTGATCCCACACCACTGGGTACGCTGCGAAACGAACGCCGGCCGGGGCTTGCGGAGCAGTGGCAACCTGTAAGCCGCCTGCCAGACAAAGGAGTGACTGAGCACCCATAACACGACCTGCTACTGAAACAGAAGAAACAAGCATGAGTATGTTTTACAGAAGCGAAGCATAAGCGAAGCATAAGCAAAGCAAAATAGCATTTGTTAATGCATCACAGGCCGAATACAACATCAACAGCAGACGGGGCCACTAGCCGCTTGTTCCCGCTTCCCCTGAGGACATACCGGCCTGTGCCGCCACAGCAGCCTGCCCTTGAAGAAATGACAGACAAATAACCAGTTGGGGGCCATGGCTGCTTCTGAGTCTGCCGCCCTGCCTGAAGAGAGCCAATACCGAACCCGTCCATCGTCACCCATGTGAAGGAAAACCTTGCTGAGGAAGTGCGCACTTCTCTAACAGGAAAAGGGGGGTTGCTCCCTTACAGATTTTAACTGCACCACAAACAGGGTGCCTCGCTGGCAGCCGCCCTACAGAAATGAGTACCCACAACCCAGGACAACCACAACCCAAACATTCTTTCCTTTAGGTCGAATGAGCAGCTGCTCGCTGCGGTCTCAGCAGAATGTTGCTGAAGCATCATAGGTTCTGGCCGGATCAGGCCTCCTAGGGAGTGGGAGCATGGGGATTCCACCGACAGGGCGAGAGAGAGCCGGCCCGCCAAGGAGAGAGAGAGAGAGACATCCTGCAATTGTCTCAGCAAGGGTTTGATATGCCCCCACGCTAGGCTTGCCTTGGGCAAGGAATGGAGCCCTAAGGCTCGAGATGGGAGTGACTCATGTAAGCTATGCATTGACACATGAGATGTGAGTGCAGCCCTGCTGGTGCACGTTGGTGCCCTTAGCCAACACAACACTGATGAAGCACCGCCATTGCAATGAAAGAAGAGATATGCACTTGACAAACATACCTATCAACCCAAGGGCAAGCAACTGAACAGGTATCACATTTGTATGAGTACTGGTAGGTTACCCTTCCTGTTCACACAACATCCCAGCGAAGACTGGGTGCCTGGAGGGTAGCTTTTCATGCACGGGTAGTAAAATATAATTAAATTTGGGTATCTCATGACCTTGTCTACAGTTTACATTTTACCCTGTGTTTTCAAATCTCGCCTCTCTATGAAGTGTCGGAATTATTTATTCCGTACGGGATGCTGAAAGAAACAGTTCGTCATCGCTTTAATTTCACAGACATGCAGAGATCAACCAGGCTTCTCCTTCTGCAGTGCTTCATACCTCTTTGAATTGCCTGAGTGATTTATGAACTCACAGTAGCTTGGTTACTGTAAAATTGGTATTCATTTTTCTGACCTCAAAAGGATGAAGGAATGAGCTAACTTTGGTCAGAATGGACCTTTAATTTTTGGGCTCCCAAATGATTAGGTGTCTCACCCGCCATAAGGGTGCGATTGGGAGGCCAGGGGCAGGAGCCCCACGCGCCCCTCAATTCGAACAACTGAGGCAATTAAATACGTTTGTGTTTAACCCCTTCTGTGCCGTGGACGTAGTGGTTACGTCCTTCGGCACAGTGCTGCTGTGCCGAGGACGTAACCACTACGTCCTCGGCACACAGCCCAGAGGGAGCGCTCTAACTCCCTCTGTGTGCTTCCCCCCACCCCCCAAAGTCAGGGATGGAAGGGGAAGACCTTCACCTTCCACCCCCGACCCCCACCCCCCCATAATGACGTCAGCACGCGATCGCACGCTGACTTCATTATGGGGATATCGCCGCACAGGAAGCCATTTGCTTCCTGTGCGGCGTTCAGAGAAGAGGTGAGTTCCTCTTCCCGGTGGGTGGGGGGTTTGGGCCAAAGAGGCACACGGGAAAGGAAAGGCTCTTCCTTTCCCCCGGTGTCTCTTTGAGCATTGCGATCGGGCAGCAGGAATGCCCACTAGACACCAGGGATTTTTGTTATTTTTTGTTATGGCCAATCATTTTGACTTGCGGGTCGCTCCTCTTGTGGGGGCCATTATTGAGGGCCATTTCTGCCCCTCTTGGGGGCAGATTTGCTTACTTTTTAGGCAGATCTGCCCCAAGGGGGGCAGAAAACACTAGATCACCAGGGAATTTTCTATATGTGTTGATTTATGTGGGGGGGGGGTGCCCCCTTGGGCAAGGGGCGGCCCCCCCAAGTTGAGAATTTACCTGTTGGCCATTTCTGGGCCTATTTTTTTAAGTCCATGGGGCAGAAGCCACTTAGACACCAGGGATAGTGTGTGTTTTAGTGGATGGGGGGGGGGGCTTGGGCAGGGATCGCCCCCCACTTTGGGGGCACATGTACCGAGGCCATTTCTGCACCCCTTTGGGACAGATCAGCCTATTATTTTTAGGCTGATCTGCCCCCAAGGGGGGCAGAAACCACTAGAACGCCAGGGATTTTTTTTATTTGTTTATTTTTGTGGTGGGGCGTCCCCTTGGTCACGGGGCGCCCCCCCAAAGGGGGGCATTGACCTGTTGGTCATTTCTGCCCCCCCCCCGGGGGCAGATGGGCCTATTTTTTTAGGCCCACCTGTCCCCAAGGGAGGCAGAAGCCACTTAGACACCAGGGATAGTGTGTGTGTGTGTTAGTGGATGGGGGGGGCATGGGCAAGTGTCGCCCCCCACTTTGGGGGCACATGTACCCAGGCCATTTCTGCACCCCTTGGAGACAGATCAGCCTATTATTTTTAGGCTGATCTGCCCCCAAGGGGGGCAGAAACCACTAGAACGCCAAGGATTTTTTTTATTTGTCTATTTTTGTGGGGGGGCGTCCCCTTGGTCACGGGGCGCCCCCCAAGGGGGGCATTGACCTGTTGGCCATTTCTGCACCCCCTGGGGGCAGATGGGCCTATTTTTTTAGGCCCACCTGCCCCTAAGGGGGGCAGAAGCCACTTAGACACCAGGGATAGTGTGTGTGTGTGTGTGTGTGTGTGTTAGTGGATGGGGCTGGCCTTGTGCAAGGGTCGCCCCCCACTTTGGGGGCACATGTACCCAGGCCATTTCTGCACCCCTTGGAGACAGATCAGCCTATTATTTTTAGGCTGAAACCCCTAGAACGCCAGGGATTTATTTTATTTGTTTATTTTTGTGGGGGGGCGTCCCCTTGGTCACGGGGCGCCCCCCCCAAGGGGGGCATTGACCTGTTGGCCATTTCTGCACCCCCTGGGGGCAGATGGGCCTATTTTCTTAGGCCCATCTTCCCCCAAGGGGGGCAGAAGCCACTTAGGCACCAGGGATAGTGTTGTGTGTGTTTTTGTGTTTTTTTTGTTTGAGGGCTGTCCCCTTTGGCAAGGGTCGCTCTCCATGGGGACAGACTACTAAAGGTATTTTCTGGCTTCCTTGGGGCAGACAGGCCTATTTTTTTAGTAGGCCCATCTGCCCCTATGGCAGAATCCACTTAGGCACCAATTTCTAAATGTTTGATGGTGGGGTGTTTGTCAACTGAAGAACTCTTTGCATTTGTGATAAAAAAAAATGTCCTCCTTTTTGTTCTAGTTCAAAGCTTTTGCTTTATTTGCTGTGGCTCCTTGCGGTTTTGGCGGTGGTCAACCTGCAGTTTGCACAGTTGCATGTTTTAGGTAAGTAAAAACAATTTACTCCAAAGGAGTATTGTTGCCATGCATCAATCACATGTTTGTAGGGGGTGTACTAAATGCAGGATTGTGTGTGAAATTGTCCTTAGGTTTGTGCACAATGATATTTGTTTTGTCTTATTTCTAATTTGCCTTTCTTTCTTTCTTTTTAGTGGGATATCATTGGTGATTGCTGTGTAGTTGCTGGTGAATCAAGCTTTTTCAGGCAAGTGAGCGGTATAGTTTTTGAGTTTATAACTCTTACTAACAAAGCTACACTTTGTTACTTGTCTTACACAGTGCTGGTTGTTGGTGGTGAATTTGTCCAGTTAATTTTAGCAGGAGAGATCATGGCTAGCCACAGGATGACTGCTCAGCAGGTGGTTGGTATGCTTTTTGATTCACAGTCTGATCATGACTATGAGACGGACTCTGCATCTGAGGCAGAGGAGGAAGTCAGAGATTCTGGCAGTGATGTTTCTGTTGGAGGGGAATCTTCTGATGATGAAGCCACACTCAGTGCAGATGAAGGGCCTGTTTTAGAGGAGGACATTGATGTGCCAATAGTGCAGCAACCTGGGGCTGAAAGGTTCCCCGTTATAAGACCTGATGTCTGGGTTGCCCCAAACATGGAGCAGCCAGAGTTGCCTGCCTTTACTGGTCTCCCAGGGTGTAACGCCAATACAGAGAACTTTTTGCCTATCTTTGAGTTATTCATGGATGATATGTTTTTGGAAGAGATTGTTGAGCAGACTAATTTGTATGCGGAGCAGCATTTGAGGGACAACGCTGCTAGACTTAGGCCACACTCTAGAGCTGCCCAGTGGATTCCCACAAATTTGGAGGAGATAAAAAAGTTTTGGGGGTTAACTTTTTTGATGGGGTTGATAAGGAAGCCGTCACTGGCTTCTTATTGGTCTACTAGTCCCTTGATGGCAACAGCTATATTTCCTGCGACCATGAGTCGTAATCGGTATTTGCTTCTTCTTAGGATGCTGCATTTTGTTGACAATGCATTAGCCTTGCCACGAGATCACCCAGATTCTGACCGTCTTTGTAAGATTAGGCCTGTCCTTGATCATTTTGTAGATCGGTTTTCGGAGGTCTATGTTCCAGGCAAAGAGTTAAGTGTGGACGAGTCTTTGGTACTCTTCAAGGGTCGTTTGGTTTTTAGGCAGTACATTCCTAGCAAAAGGGCACGATATGGAATTAAATTGTATATGCTGCCTGAAAGTAGGACAGGATATGTGTATAGTTTCCGTGTGTACACTGGTATGGATTCCAATGTTGACCCCCCTGGTTGTCCTCCCACTTTTGGAGTTACTGAGAAAATTGTGGGATCTTGGTAGACGACTGTTCAACAAAGGTCACCATTTGTATGTAGATAACTTCTACACTGGTGTGCAGTTGTTCAAGGAATTGTTTAGAGTGGACACAGTTGCTTGTGGCACAATCCGTTCTAACCAGAAAGGCTATCCAAGGGAGCTTGTCTGTAAAAAACTTGAGAGGGGACAGTGCTGTGCCTTGCAGAACGAGGAGCTGCTAGCTTTGAAATTTTCAGACAAGAGGGATGTCTACATGCTAAGTACCATCCATGATGAGAGTACTTCCCCCGTGACTGTTTGGGGCAAGGTTGCTGAAGTGCACAAACCTGTGTGCATTTTAGATTATAATAAGCACATGGGAGGTGTAGATAGAGTTGACCAGAGGTTGGAACCTTATACTGCTATTCGTAAGTCTTACGTTTGGTATAAGAAGTTAGCACTTCACCTCTTCCACTTAGCAACCTTCAATGCTTTTATTGTGTTTAGGGATAGGTCTCCAGAGTCAAAGATGACATTTGTGAAATTTCAGGAGTCAGTGATAGAGAGCCTTATTGTGGTGGAACAGGCCAGAGTTCCTAGAGAAGCAGTGGTGGAGATTGAAAGATCGCCACTTTGCTGAGCACATTCCTCCCACACCCAAAAAAGACTTTCCAGCTAAGAAATGTAGAGTGTGTTTTCGAAGAGGTATCCGGAGGGAGACTCGAATGTACTGCCCAGATTGTCCTTCAAAGCCTGGGCTGTGTGTCGGTGGTTGTTTTAAGAATTACCACACCCAGAAGAATTTCTGGGAACAACCATGAGTGTAAACTCATGTCTGTTTTGTATCTTCGTGTGTTTAGTTTCATGGTTAGCATTTATGTCATGTTCTTAGTTAGAGCTTTTGTGTTTGTAGTTTTGTAATTCTTTCTACTTAGTTAGGGGTTCCTCTGTTTAAAAATAAATAAAAATGATGCCATTGTGTGTGGAGTGGGGCTTGGCTGAGAGTGTACATATTGACTTGCTGTTGGCTACTGCAACACACTGCCAGCCAAACACCAGTCCACACACTCCCATCAGCTGGTGTGATTGTTGTATCAGGCATGTGGGCGTATGTAAGTGATGGGCCCTTCAGTGGCGCTGTCTGTCGATGTGAGTGTTGTAATGTGCTGGGCCCGTGGCTGGCGGTGTGAATGGTCTTGTGTGTGTCATGTATGAAAGTTGTGTGAATGGACTGTAAAGCGGTTGGTGCCTTGTCGCGGCTTTACAGCTCACGAGCTGTGAGTCATTGGTTCAGTTTTTTGCCTTTCAGTTATTAACAGTGCATTTCATTTTTGTGAAAGCTCTTGTTAGTAAAATTTGATCCACTGAACCATCACTCACCCTCGTGCCAAATCCAACCAGTATGTGTGGTAAAAATGACAAAACCTGCTCCGCTGTAATCAGGCCTCGCAGCACACCTGTGACACGCTAGGTGCCTCAGGTGGGACCCTGATGATGAAGCATGCCACCAACTTGGTTGGTGGGTGAGGGGTCTTTTTCACATAACCTAAGTGTGTTTCTTTTCAAAATTTTAGTGTTTGGCACATCACGGACGTATGTGGACACATCAAAACGATATATTACAAAACTACCTGTGTTTGGGGGGGAGAGGGCACCTATGTTTTTGGTCCTGTGTGCGGCCTTCATCCAGGGAAACCTACCAAACCCAGACATTTTTTAAAACTAGACACCCCAAGGAGTCCAGGGAGGTGTGGCTTGAGTGGATCCCCCAACATTTTCTTACCCAGACTCCTCTGTAAACCTAAAAATTTGCTTAAAAAAGCATATTTTCCTGACTTTTCTTCGTAGGATCACCACTCCAGCACAAAATTCCTAATCCCAGTGTTCCCCCTAAGTCTACCAAGTAAAATGACACCTCACTTATGTGGGTCCCCAAAGCAGAGTCAGTCTAAAGATGTATAAAAGAATATGTCCTTATAAACTCGCTGTGCTATCCCCTCTATCTCTACAACTTTTGGGCCTTATTCTGTTGCAGACACCTGGCCCACCGACACAAGTGAGGTATAATTTTTATCGGGAAACTTGGGGGAATGCTGGGTGGAAGGAAATTTGTGGCTCCACTCAGATTCCAGAACTTTCTGTCACCGAAATGTGTGGAAAATGCGTTTTTTTAGCCAAAATTTGAGGTTTGCAAAGGATTCTGGGTAACAGAACCTGGTCAGAGCCCCACAAGTCACCCCATCTTGGATTACCCTAGGTCTCTAGTTTTCAAAAATGCACAGGTTTGGTAGGTTTCCCTAGGTGCTGGCTGAGCTAGAGGCCAAAATCTACAGGAGGGCACTGTTTTCAATGAAAAAATGTGATGTGTCCACGTTGCGCTTTGGGGCGTTTCCTGTCGCGGGCGCTAGGCCTACCCACACAAGTGAGGTATCATTTTTATCGGGAGACATGGGGGAACGCTGGGTGGAAGGAAATTTGTGGCTCCTCTCAGATTCCAGAACTTTCTGCCACAGAAATGTGAGGAACATGTGTTTTTTTAGCCAAATTTTGAGGTTTGCAAAGGATTCTGGGTAACAGAACCTGGTCCTAGCCACACAAGTCACCCCATCTTGGATTCCCCTAGGTCTCTAGTTTTCAGAAATGCACAGGTTTGGTAGGTTTCCCTAGGTGGCGGCTGAGCTATAGGCCAAAATCTACAGGTAGGCACTTTGCAAAAAACACCTCTGTTTTCTTTCAAAAATTTGGATGTGTCCACGTTGCGCTTTGGGGCGTTTCCTGTCGCGGGCGCTAGGCCTACCCACACAAGTGAGGTATCATTTTTATCGGGAGACGTGGGGGAACTCTGGGTGGTAGGCAATTTGTAGCTCCTCTCAGATTCCAGAACTTTCTGCCACAGAAATGTGAGGAACATGTGTTTTTTTAGCCAAATTTTGAGGTTTGCAAAGGATTCTGGGTAACAGAACCTGGTCCGAGCCACACAAGTCACCCCATCTTGGATTCCCCTAGGTCTCTAGTTTTCAGAAATGCACACGTTTGGTAGGTTTCCCTAGGTGGCGGCTGAGCTAGAGGCCAAAATCTACAGGTAGGCACTTTGCAAAAAACACCTCTGTTTTCTTTAAAAAAATTGGATGTGCCCACGTTGCGCTTTGGGGCGTTTACTGTCGCGGGTGCTAGGCCTACCCACACAAGTGAGGTATCATTTTTATCGGGAGACGTGGGGGAACGCTGGGTGGAAGGAAATTTGTGGCTCCTCTCAGATTCCAGAACTTTCTGCCACAGAAAATTGAGGAACATGTGTTTTTTTAGCCAAATTTTGAGGTTTGCAAAGGATTCTGGGTAACAGAACCTGGTCCGAGCCACACAAGTCACCCCATCTTGGATTCCCCTAGGTCTCTAGTTTTCAGAAATGCACAGGTTTGATAGGTTTCCCTAGGTGGCGGCTGAGCTACAGGCCAAAATCTACAGGTAGGCACTTTGTAAAAAACACCTCTGTTTTCTTTAAAAAAAATGGATGTGTCCACGTTGCGCTTTGGGGCGTTTCCTGTCGCGGACGCTAAGCCTACCCACACAAGTGAGGTATCATTTTTATCGGGAGACGTGGGGGAACGCTGGGTGGAAGGAAATTTGTGGCTCCTCTCAGATTCCAGAACTTTCTGCCACAGAAATGTGAGGAACATGTGTTTTTTAGTCAAATTTTGAGGTTTGCAAAGGATTCTGGGTAACAGAACCTGGTCCGAGCCACACAAGTCACCCCATCTTGGATTCCCCTAGGTCTCTAGTTTTCAGAAATGCACAGGTTTGGTAGGTTTCCCTAGGTGCCAGCTGAGCTATAGGCCAAAATCTACAGGTAGGCACTTTGGAAAAAACACCTCTGTTTTCTTTCAAAAAATTGGATGTGTCTACGTTGCACTTTGTGGCGTTTCCTGTCGCGGGCGCTAGGCCTACCCACACAAGTGAGGTATCATTTTTATCGGGAGACTTAGGGGAACGCTGGGTGGAAGGAAATTTGTGGCTCCTTTCAGATTCCAGAACTTTCTACCACAGAAATGTGAGGAACATGTGTTTTTTTAGCCAAATTTTGAGGTTTGCAAAGGATTCTGGGTAACAGAACCTGGTCCGAGCCACACAAGTCACCCCATCTTGGATTCCCCTAGGTCTCTAGTTTTCAGAAATGCACAGGTTTGGTAGGTATCCCTGAGCTAGAGGCCAAAATCTACAGGTAGGCACTTTGCTAAAACAGCTCTGTTTTCTGTGATGTGTCCACGTTGTGTTTTGGGGCATATCCTGTCGCGGGCGCTAGGCCTATCCACACAAGTGAGGTATCATTTTTATCGGTAGACTTGGGGGAACATAGAATAGCAAAACAAGTGTTATTGCCCCTTGTCTTTCTCTACATTTTTCCTTTCCAAATGTAAGACAGTGTGTAAAAAAGACATCTATTTGAGAAATGCCATGCAATTCACATGCTAGTATGGGCACCCCGGAATTCAGAGATGTGCAAATAACCACTGCTTCTCAACCACTTATCTTGTGCCCATTTTTGAAATACAAAGGTTTTCTTGATAGCTATTTTTTACTCTTTATATTTCAGCAAATGAATTGCTGTATACCCGGCATAGAATGAAAACCTACTGCAGGGTGCAGGTCATTTATTGGCTCTGGGTACCTAGATTTCTTGATGAACCTACAAGCCCTGTATATGCCCCCAACCAGAAGTGTCCAGCAGACGTAACGTTATATTGCTTTCGAAAATCTGACATTGCAGGAAAAAGTTACAGAGTAAAACGTAGAGAAAATTTGATGTTTTTTTCACCTCAATTTCAATATTTTTCTTTTTCATTTGTTATTTTCTGTAGGAAACCCTTGTAGGATCTACACAAATTACCCCTTGCTGAATTCAGAATTTTGTCTACTTTTCAGAAATGTTGCGGTTTCTGGGATCCAGCATTGGTTTCATGCCCATTTCTGTCACTGACTGGAAGTAGGCTGAAAGCACAAAAAATCGTAAAAATGGGGTATGTCCCAGTAAAATGCCAAAATTGTGTTGAAAAATTGGGTTTTCTGATTCAAGTCTGCCTGTTCCTGAAAGCTGGGAAGCTGGTAATTTAACCCTTTGTTGATGCCCTTTTCAGGGAAAAAAACCACAAGCCTTCTTCCGCAGCCCCTTTTTCCCATTTTTAAAAAAAAACCTAAATATTCCCTGTATTTTGGCTAATTTCTTGGCCTCCTTCTGGGGAACCCAGAAAGTCTGGGTACCTCTAGAATCCCTAGGATGTTGGAAAAAAAGGACGCAAATTTGGCGTGGGTAGCTTATGTGAACAAAAAGTTATTAGGGCCTATGCGCGAACTGCTCCAAATAGCCAAAAAAAGGCTCGGCACAGGAGGGGGAAAAGGCCTGGCAGCGAAGGGGTTAAGCCTTTTACACAGCGATGCATCCAAAGGTCAATAGAAGCTCCTTCCACGATCTTCCATGACTAGTTACCTATGATGCAGACATTGCGGCACAGCAAGGGTGCTAGGGAGCCCTCCCTAACTATTTCCTGCCAGACCTTCCTTAAGTGCTGGCAGTTCCTGCGGTGAGCCATGTTAACTTGGCACACTAAAATTGCTTATATGTAATGCATCTTCAAAATATTACTGAAAAAAATTGTTCCTGTGCCAAGAGTGTATTTGGAGCCGACAGTGCCTTTGTTAAACCTAGCCGCTGAAACCCGTCCCTGCTGCGAGTTTAGAAGCAGGATTCGGGGATCTGCTAGTTGCACCACTAAAACATTATTGCTATATATTAATGCTAGCACTTGACCAAGCCCAGCCCCCCACATGCTTTTAGAATTAGAATTTGCTAGCAAGGATGACCTACCTACTGATTGAATTGAATGTTTATTAATTGATAATGACTAATTCAGCTGTACCATTAAAACAACCTGTTGGTACTTCTCACACACTTCTGCAAATTATGAGAAGCGCTGAGCCCGAAACGAACAGTACTATATACTCTGGCACAAAGACCCATTAACTATTTCTCATGTTACATAAGCACCCCGACAATATTTCCATATTACATGGCATCCCGTGAAATATGGGTTTTACCCAGCATTTCTGCCTTTGAATGTGTTGTGCCAGCGACACAATTTTATTTTTATTTTTATTTTTTTAAACATTATTACCAAGCAACCCTCACTGGTTCACTATTCGATTTCAACTAGCTACGTTTTCAATGCCAAGCGCACATTCTTTCTTTGGAAAATCAATGTATTTAGTGCACCTTACCGCACCTTGCTCACTTACCGCACCCCACATGGAGCCTGCATGGTTCCTTACCAGTGCTAACATGACTTACAAGACTTTAGCAAACTGAACATTTCATTTGTTCTCTCTTCATACACTCCTCATTGAATTTTTCACCTGCAAGTATCCACATTAGATCCAGAATGACACGTAATTAGCACAACCAGTATCTCCAACATGCTGTTCCAGGAAGTATTGCTCACTACACAAGTTTTGGGACATCTGGTGAGACTGTGAAAGAAAAGACAAGGACAAACCACAGATTCCCATGATGAAATGCTCCGAAGAAGGCACCATCACCCCCTAGCACCCTTTGTGAAATAGCACCTCCAGCCTGGGGACTTGCACCCCCCTTTAAAGAAACAACAAGGCCTCTCGTCTATTTCACTGAGAAGGTGAACCTTTGAAAGGTGCTAAATTTACTCTCTGGAACAGGGATGCTGTTAGAGTAAATATGTAGACCCAGCACAAAGGTTCCATACTGTATGTGTGTTGATTAAGAAATGATCTAACCCGTGAGCAAACTCCCTCATAGGAGAGCACCGTGTTCAAAAGAGACTGTATTCCAAATGTACTTACACAAGAAGTAATTACACTTGATGATAAATCTTAGAACGCTATTCATTTTTGTCGTTACCTACGAAAGGATGTGACTGTACATTAACTAGCAAAAGAAGGTGAGTAATGCCTTCCATACCTAAGATTGAAGCGCATTCTGGGCGAACTTAGATTGGCAATTCGAATCCAGCGCACTAGATAAGACACCATAACAATGACCCACAGTACACCCAAGGGTAAGAACCCACCTTCCTTTTCTCAGAATCATCGTTAAACAAGTTTATGAACCCCTGTCCAGGGTTAGCCTGCAGCACCAAAGGCACTAGACCTTACCACTGAGCTATAGCTCCTTAACAGGCAACTAAAACCAACAAAGTGAAATTCTTCCTTAGGAAATGACTGTACTTCACACTGTTTGCCTATGTTGAGAGTATCAGCTATTGTGTTTTTACTCCGCGGGTTAGCCCAATAGAACAAGCTATTGTTTCACAAACATAGCATAGGCCATATGCCTAAAATCATCTTTTTTTTCCCCCAGAAAGCAGAGAACCTTACAATTTGAAATATTGGTCTTTAAATAATGTAAGTCGGACTATTTTGATAAACACAGCAGATGATCCTGTAGACCTGTAGGGGTTAAATCAAAAATTACAATGTCATCAGCGTATAGCAGACAGCAAATTGGGAGCCCACCTAATAGCGAGGGGAAACCCTTGCCCTGAGCCAAGGAGGAGGGAAAATCTGAAATGTAGAGGGAAAAAAGCAAGGGAGCCAACAGGCAACCCTGTTTAACCCATTAAAAGTAAATATCATATGGGATAAACCTCTAACGCCCCCCAGAAGGATTCTACACCAGGTGTTAGTGTGAAGGGCTATAATTAACTCGAGGAGGGACTGAGGTATCCCCAGACTGGAGAGCTTAGCCCATGACAGATCTCTATCTACTTTGGCAAAAGCAGTGGAAAAATCGATGAAGGCGGCATATACCACTCCGCCTCTCAATTTTACATATTTTTCCGAGATAACTTGTAGCACAGCGATATTATCCAGGGTGCTATGATTGCACCTAAATCCAGATTGTGCCAGGGGGATGATGTTTTTCAACTCTGCCCAAGACATTAGTCTGGAAAGCAGGCATTTGGTGAAAATTTTGCCCACTGCATCCAGAAAGGCAATCTGATGGTATTTGCCAGGACAATTTCAGTCGCCCTTTTTAAATAAAGGTACAATGATACTACCAACCCAAGAGGTAGGTATGTAACTAGAAAGGCAGCATCTTCTAAAAACCACATACAAGATCTTATTCCAAGAACTCCTACCTTGTTTTATGACTGATAAGGGAGGTTTGTCAGGGCCTATTGTGGCAGAGGAGCACATGGAGCAAATAACACAGTCAATCTCTATTGTTGACAGAGGGGGAAAAAAATATGTTCCTGAACTTTCAGGGTATCAAAATGGTTCGACCCCATTTGAGGCATACAGGAAGTTAATAAATTTAAACCAGCGGGCTTCAACGATAGCGCAGGCAGGGGACGGATTCTCGACCCACACCCTTCACCTACTAATGCCCAAAAATGCCTTGCCTGGCCCTTTGTAGCAGCTTCCCAGAGTTGGATCCAAAGCCTAACCCTAGATTCTTTTGAGAGGCGGGCCTTCAACCGTTTCCTTTTGCTTTTTAATAAGGCAACCCTGACTTTCCTATCCTCCGAATAAACTAAATACTGGGCCCTGACTAAAATATATTTAAATCGAGCAGTGTGCGGGGAATAGTTTTCTGGGCTACTTTTTGCTCTCTGGACGAAGTGTTAACCAAAAACTGCTTCATGAAATTAGAGAAATGTTGTAGTTCCATCCCCTCCCAATTAATCAAGTCAGCAAACACAGGTGCTAGCATCACCAAAATGCCTGCTAACCCCTTAAAATCCCTGTCTTTTTATCAAAACTCTAGGTAAACCAGCCTGACTTCCAAAAATCTAGTGACAATATGATTGTTTCTAGAGTGATAAGAAGCAAATTATGGCCGCTGTAGGGGGTACTTATAATCCTAATATCTTCCAATAAACAATAGGAAGAATATCCAAGTACTAAGTAATCTAAAATGGCCTTTACCCCCGGAGATATATGTGTGAAGGAAGCAGGAGAATCAGAAGAGGACCTACCATTGGCAATATTACAGTCTCTTAAGAAGGCTGAGGAGAAGTTTTCTTCTTTTGTTAGTTTTAATTAAAGGGGGAAAAACACAGGCTGGAATTCGAAGCGCTATTTCTCTCTAAGCTTCATGTATTTGACATAAGCTAAATTTTGCCCCTGCTGCATTCAAGGAAATAATTTGTAATCCTTTGCTAGGAAAAGGAATGGTGCAAGACCCTGGGCCTCTGCTCTTGAGAAAGGGCACCCGGAAGCCAACCCCAATCTTCCTGGGAATAAGTGGTTAGTTGATTAGGTACAGATCGTAACTCCCGCAGTAACACCTGCCTATCAATCCCTGTTAGGAAGACTTTAAGAGTCTATAAATCTATTCTAGTTCTAAACACAGAACGGTCAGTGCCTTTGAAATGATCAGGGGATTGCAGTCTGTTAGGGGCATTAATCATGGTCTTATCCCGACAATGAACAGTGTGAGACAGAAACAAAACCACATCAGTCCCTAGACACTGCAAAAACTCTGTGTGTGAGAGGACCAGGTTCGCCGAGTGCAAGGAGAGAAGGTGACCCTAGACCTAAAACCACCATTAATTGTCATTAGGGAAACAAGATCAATGTGATAACTAGAAATGTGTTTCAAAGAACTGGATTCTAAGAAGCATCCTAACAGAGTCAATCTATTTAAAATTAAATCTACATCAAACATAGGTAAAAAGTCTACTATCTTGGAGTCCACACTATAACCTGTTATAGGTACTCCTTCCCTAACAACAAAAGTGGAGGAATCGTTAGGGGCAACCTCCTGTGTGGGACGCAAGAAAGGTGAAGCAGTTGGATTCAAGACAGAAGTGGTAGAAAAGTCAGTATTGTGCTCACTTTTAAGCTCCCTTCTATGAACACTATGCCTTTGCAATAAATGTAAACAAGATTGCTTCGTGAGTAACTCTGTGCGAGTTTGGGGGGAAGTTGTCACATCGGTTATCACATCAGGGAAAATAACTTTCCTTCTTTTTTTCCTGCTAATCCGTCGGTATAATTTCTTCGATCTCTTGGGTTTTTTCACACCTTCAACATTATTTTCCTTCTTTGATTCGTCTCCCAAGGGTTGTGTAGGAGGAGAAGCTATGGGCCCACTCTTTTAGATGACAGTTCTTTCAAAGATGGTGAATACCTTCAATGGGCTCTACCAGCTTGAGTGCTCACATCCTCACACGGGCACTCCCATTGTGGTGCCCTGGGGGTCATACAAGAAGACCTCTGAACTTAAAAAGTTGCAAAGAGGCTGCATTAGTCTGAATATGATCTAAAATGTTGGCTCCCTTTTTATCTTTAGTCATCTCCATTAAAATTGCTGTAACAGAGTCAAGAATACAATCTGAGCCACCTACAAATGTCTCCAAGAGCTTTAAGATTGAAGCAAGAAGGTTTTCCAGATTGGACAAAGAGGCTGAAAGCCTAGCCTCAGAGTCCAGAGGTAGAATGGTCTGAATTCCACTTACTTCTAAGGCCGGTGTCACTGACAAATGAGAATGAGGTATAATTAATCTTGCAACAAGGGTGTGCTATTAAACAACTGCAGGCCAGTTGACGTCAGTAAACATTTTGACCTGGGGTCTACAGGCGAAGGCGAGAGATCATTAGCCTGGGGGCCACATTTCTGAAATAGTTCTGGATCCAAATCCGGCAGCGTAAAATCACAGAGCCCAATAGCTACAGATGCTGTTGATAAAATGGCGCCACTTTCCTGGGAACTTTTAGGGGCCATATCAGCTAAAGAGAGAGGACTAACTGACCGGGCGGATGTGGAGGAAGAGAGGGGACAGGATTGTGGCCCCAGTGGACTCTGAGCAGGCCAAACATTCCCTACAGTCTCCCCAAGGGACATCGAAAGGCCCTGTTCCAGGACCTTAACTCCACTTTTTTGGCCTACTTCACCTTGATATGATTCCCTTGAAGGGTCCCTTAAAATCTCTTTAGAGGGCTCTGTGACTGGGGGAGAGTTGGAAAGTGGTTCACCATTTGTGTCCTGAAATAAGGTGCTCTCTTTTCCCCAGAAGGTAAGTAGTTGCATCCGCAACTGATCCATCAACAGAAGTACAGGATTAGCCTTGTTCCGTATAGGGTTGGATTTGGTTTATACACAAGATCTTCCTAGGAGCAAGCGGCCAGAATGGAGGTTCTTCATGGTCATCGTTAATTCTACCCCCACTGAGTCTCAGGATAGTTCAGGGCAATTTCAGGGCTGATTCGGGGTGCGTCTAGGGGGCAGCCCCTACCTGGAGCGTGGGGATGGCCTCAGATAAAAAATGGCGGCTTTTCTGAACCTTGTCTGATTCTTACTGGTGCTTTCCAGGGACAAAATGTGCTGCAAAACCAGCCACACCTCAACAGCACCTCAACTGTGCCTCTACCTCAGCTCCTCGTCCTCCAAATAGTCTCCTGAGCGAGATAGCAGGGGCAAAGTGCCTTTGTAGTACAAGGCAGCAGGACAAAGAAATGACCCCCAAACAGCCCCTAGTGGGGGGCAGAAACTAGGCCTTGAGGAACCCTTGCGGAGCCCTTACTCACCGAGTCCGCAGTCCACACTGCAGGTCCCAACAGCAAAAGAGCAAAACAGCAGAGTGGCAAGATGGCAGGGCAATGTGGGAGTCGGCCCCATGGCAAGGCAGGCAAGGGGGCAGTGCGATACCACCCTCATGGGCTGCTCATGGGTAGCTCTCGGATCACTCTCCCCCCTCATGGGAACCAGCGGCAGAATGGTAGGGCAGCAAGCTAGCAGCAGAATGACAGGGCAGCCCCCCGCAAAAAGAGCAGAAGCTTACCAAGCAGCTAACCGTGCTCATGGGATGCCCACAGACCGCTCACCGCTGATCAGCTCCTCTGGCTCCCATGGTCCAGTGACGAGTTGGGGGTATGAGGTATATCATGGCGTCACTGGGGTTTCTCAGCCCGTCTGCTCCTCTGATGCCCGGCACCACATTCCACGCTCCGGGGCTGGGACCTGACCCAACAGCCTAGGAGCTCCTTGCTCCCTGCTCCGATCTGATCTCAGCACGTAGCATGTAGCACGTAGCGTCACTGCGTCGCACTGTTGTCTTCAGCTCCTGTCAGCCAGAGCGCAAAGCAAAATACAGTTCCCTTGTAAATTTTCATGAAAACGTCTGTGTCATGCAGTGCCCTTGAGCACTCCTGCAGTCTCTAGCCTTAAGGTTGTCCGCTAATTCAACTGTGCGACGCTATCCAGCTGTCATTTTATTTCACGGAAGGAGTTTTTTTTACAAAAGCCAAACACAACAAATGTGGGCTACAATTCTTAGGGTGCCACTATAGTTTCACTCTTTCATTTTGTTATTACTCTTATGGGTTTCAGGAAATTAGATGCATTACCTAAAACAGACTATGTTAGATCATGTGTAGAAAGCATGATATTAGGGCATAGTAAAGATTATTGATCACCAGTTAAGGCTAACAAGCTTGAATCTAAATTTACGTATTTATCCTCTAGGCTAGCATATCCTTAGCATGTCTTTCTCCATCTGACATAATACAGACTAGGATTACACCAATTGGTACTTTCCTGAATATGTATTGCTAAACCATATCTACCAAATCTACTTTGCATGAGGTTATACATTGAATCTTACACAGATCTCTTTTCGATTAATTGTAATCCACGATTTGTGAAATATCTATCGAAATTACATAGATCCATGCTGTAGTTTCTATTGAGTATCATGTCCTGGAATTATGCCACATCAAAACTAAGACATCTCACTGATTCATGGCTCTTACCATGGCATGTTCCAAGCAGATGATAATGTTGGGCTTGAGAGGTTTCTATCCACAAGCAACTCAATCTGTCATGGTTTGGAAGCATATTAATTTCAATTAAATTATACAACTGTACAGACAAAAGCACACTCAAAGGAGATTCTATGAGACATATTCATGTAGGTCAGGTCATTTCCTATCATCAAGAATTCCACAACAGCAGATTTTTTTTAAATGAGAAATTAGCACCAGAGTACATGATTATCTCACTTAGGGGGTGATTCTCACCCTGGCGGGCGGCGGAGGCCGCCCGCCAGAGTTCCCCCTCCAAAAAAACGCTGAGGGTATTTTGGGTTTTGCACTGGGCTGGCGGGCGACCGCCAAAAGGCCGCCCGCCAGCCCAGTGCAAAACACCCTTCCCACGAGGACGCCGGCTCAGAATTGAGCCGGCGGAGTGGGAAGGTGCGACGGGTGCAGTTGCACCCGTTGCGAATTTCAGTGTCTGCAAAGCAGACACTGAAATTCTTTTTGGGGCCCTCTTACGGGGGCCCCTGCAGTGCCCATGCCATTGGCATGGACACAGCAGGGGCCCCCAGGGGCCCCGCGACACCCCATACCGCCATCCTGTTCCTGGCAGGAGAACCGCCAGGAACAGGATGGCGGTATGGGGTGTCAGAATCGTCCATGGCGGCGCAGCTTGCTGCGCCGCCATGGAGGATTACTTTGGGCAGCGGAAAACCGGCGGGAGACCGCCGGTTTTCCACTTCTGACCGCGGCCGAACCGCCGCGGTCAGAATGCCCAGCGGGGCACTGCCAGCCTGTTGGCGGTGCCCCCGTCATTTTAGCCCTGGCGGTCTTGGACCGCCATGGTTAGAATGACCCCCTTAATGTCAAAGGTTAATGTTAAAATTCACATCTCCATTTATGTTATACAATCATAATGATGATATAATTCAACCTTCCTGTGAATTGCTTTATGTTTTTATTGACTCATTTCATATATTTTCAGATAATAATTGTTGTCTGCTGTATATAGCTTGAGTCCTATAATCCAATATGGCATCGTTAAGTGTATTTTTAAACCATTGATCAATAGAAATGCATTTCTAAATATTGGTCTTAAAACATATTTCCTTAGTCCTCATTTAGGGGGTCATTACGACCCCGGCGGTCAGTGATATAGTGGAGGTATTACCTCCAACAGGCGGCCATCACTAGGCCACCCATGGAATTTTGACCCCGCCCACCTCCATGGTTTCAGTGGTTTCTGTACTACCACTGAAACCATGGTGGTAGTCACTATCAGTGCCAGGGAATTCCTTCCCTGGCACTGGTAGAGGTCTCCCTAGCCCCCGCCACTCCCCAGAGCCCTCCCCCACCCTCCCTCGCCGGACCCCCCCACACATTTACACACATACACACTTACACATACACACCCATACACACAGGCATACATACATTCACCCATGCATTCATAAACACTCACAACAACACTCATGAACATACATCCAGGGACACACGCAATCTCACGACACAACATGCACGTACACTCACACCCACTCATGCACACACACATTACACACGCATGCACGCATTCACACACACTTACACACACCCCCCCACACCCCACAACACCCCGCAACCCCCTCTCCTCTCGGAGAACCTGACTTACCTGAATGCAGGGGTCCTCCGGCAGTAGACTGGACACAGCGCTGCTGCCAGCAGCAGGGTCCGCCAGCAAAACACCACCAGGCCGTATCATTGAACATGATAAGGTAGGCTGTGTTTTGCTGGTGTACCTACCGCCGTCTGCCGCCATGATGGTTGATGGAATTCTGCCAGCCTTCTGGCGGAATTCCATCCACAGTCATAATGCCATGGATGGTCGGTAGCCACAGTGACGGTATGCTGGTGGCAGTCGCCGTGGCGGTAGGCGGCATTTGCCGCCAATATCATAATGAGGGCCTCAATGTTGTCAGGATTTAGGGAGAATAGTGATTTTTTGAAATCTCTAAAAGTGCTCTGGTACTCAGTGTAGGTGAGTTTCACCTTACAGTTTGGCTTCCACAGGGAGCTTAATGAAGGTTTGTACTTGTTATGTAAAGTAATAAAAGTGTGACCTGGCAGCTTTGTGCCACTGTAACATCATTGTGGTTTATAAAGGGATGTCAATTTTAAAGCACAAATGAAACATTATGCAAAGGAACATTGCATGGTAATGGAGGATATGCATACTGGTACTTAGTGAGGGGAGCGTGCAAGTATTTAAGGATGGAATACCAACGGGATATGTCATGGAAAGGTCAGAGAGTGGAGAAAGGCATGGGACAGCACAATGATGTGAAAATCACTGAGAATGTGAGAAGTGGGAGGTAATGAGAGATTAGCAAAAAGGGTACAATGATTTGTTGAAGTTAAAAAAGGAGTGAACAAACATTTGATTTTTTCACCTCTGGGGGACTAGCTGAAAAAAAAGAAGGAAGAAAGATATGGAATTGCAAGTAGCATGGGAGTAAAAGACAGTAGCAGAAATGTAGTAGTGAGAAAATTCACTAACATTTGGTGATATGGCAACAAAGCACTGATGAGAAGGGAAGAGGTAGGAACATAGGAGAGAAGAGGAGGAATGGTAGCTGGCAAGTAAGGTACACAAGTTGTTAGTTTGGAGGTAGGTGTATGACAGAAATAAGCACATTGGACCAGCAGAGTTTAGCCCTTCAACTCATCAAATCATTTGAAGAGTTGCACAAGATGTTTCTTGACAGGAGGTGTCTGGAGCTCTAATTGGTATATTTTGCCTGGGGTAGAGTTATCCATTCTCTGGGCTTATCTGGAGAAGGTTTGGTAGCTGTCTTGTTCTTCTGGAACTTTCTAGTCTGTGGTCAGGAGATGCCGCAGTTTCATTTTTCGAATAGCCTTTCACACATTTTGCACGCTGTAAGTCATATATAGTCAGAGTCATTATTAACTGCTTTATTGGAGATGCATCTCATTTAAAAGAGGATGCAGGTTAGCAGAATGAACCAGTAAAAAATTGTAAGGGTTGGGGGTTGTTCTATGGACAGCCTATTTGCAGTCTGCTTCTGCAAAAGGCAAAGTTGAAGAAGGAAGCCTGTCATACTTGTGTGCCTGTTCTGTTCTTCAGCTTAGGCAGCCATGTAGTCAGGATAGAGAAAGCTTTGCTGTACTCATGGTTTATTGCAAGTGATTGAAAATAATCAGGCTATGTTAGTTTTGTGTCTGTTCGATTGTTTGCCACTTCTAACTTTCATCAAGGTTTTCACAATATCTGATACTATGTTGGGATATGGTACTGGTAAAATTAACTCTCTTCCCATTCAGCCGTAAGGCAGTCAAACAAATGTTAAAGTTGGGTTGATTGCAGAGAATTTTTAAAGGAGAAAGTAGAGATTTAAACACCAATCTCAAGCAATAAGCAAAGTTTCAATCTACTCAAGAAAAGTTTTTGGACTAAGGTGAGATGTCGCTTTTGAGCCAATGTTTAATTAATTGTAGGTCCTTATGAAACATTGATTATCATGTGATAATTTTGTAATGAGGGCCCTAGGTTGTAGGAAAGAATACCAAGGCTTTGCCCAATAGATGCTTGGCACTCTGATTTTGTGATTATGAAATCTCAGTTTTTAAACGTTCTTTTATTTATGCAGATGTCAGTTGTCAAAATGGCAGCACATACAGTGTTCCAGTTCCTTTTTCTCCCATTTGTTCTGTAATGTTTCCTAGTATTGAGCATATTTAATGATACCTTAATTAATATTTCTGAAATGTACGTAATGTATTTGGACTTTACCAACTAAATATGATCATTATCTAATTGGTTCATGATTTTTTTTTTTTATTATTTGTTTGTGTTGGAAATGGGGTCTTTGGTTGGGAGTCAGGTTACCCCTGTCCAAACAAAGACACTCACTCTAGTCATGGAAAAGGAGAATCACCCACAGTTAACCCCCACTGGCCCCCTTAGTAGCTTGGCATGAGCAGGCAGGCTCAACTTCAGAAGCAATGTGTAAAGTATTTGTACTAACACACACAATAATACAGTGAAACGCTACAAAATGGACAAAACAGCAGTTTAGAAAAATAGGTAATATTTATCTAAATCAAACAAGACCAAAACGGCCAAAATCCAACATACGCAAGTCAAGATATGAATTTTAAAAACAATAACAGTCGTGGTCCTTAGAAAACAGTGAGAATGTGGTTGTTACACAAAGTACCTGGGCAGCTGCTAGCAGGTGTTGCGTGTCAATTCTTCAGCAGTGATGCATCGATCTCCCAGCCATGATGCAGATGGAGCATCAATTTTAGCTGAGAGGTCGGCGGCGTGTCATTTATCATCCACATTGGGGATGGTGCATCAAAAGTTTCCCTGCACGGTAGTATGTGCATAGATTTCTGTCCTTTTACACCAGCTTCACTTTTCAAAGGTCCAGAGAAAGGTTAGGCACCACTTGGCAGGGCAGGCGTCTCAGCAGAGAGCCCAGGTGCTGGCAGAGAGAAGTCATTGATAACCCTGAGACTTCAATGACAGGAGGCACGCTCTGTTCAAGCCCTTGGAGATTCTTCACCAGTGGAAAGTCACACAAAAGTCAGTCTTTGCCCTCTTTCAGGGAGAAGCAGCTACTGCAGGCCAACCCAGCAAAGTACAGTCACAGGGATTGGGGCAGTACTCCTCCTCCAGCTCTCCAGCTCTTCTTCTTGACAGAGGTTCCTCTTGGTTCTAGAAGTAATCTGATTTTCAGTGGTTTTGGGTCCAGAGACACTAAACACCAGATTTAGATCTTCTCTCAAAGGTATCTACACTTTAAAGTTATTTAAAGGCAGCCCCCATGTTAACCTATGAGAGAGATAGGCCTTGCAACTGTGAAGACTGACTTTAGCAGTATTTCACTGTTAAGATATGTGGAACACATCAGTACATGTACCACGTTTAACATACACTACACCCTGCCATAGGGCTACCTAACGCCTACCATAGATGTGCCTTACATGCAGAAAAAGGGAAGGTTTAGGCCTGGCAAGTGGGTATCCTTGCCAGGTCGAATTGGCAGTTTTAAAACTGCACACACAGACACTGCAGTGGCAGGTCCAAGCCATGTTTACAGGGCTACTCATGTGAGTGGCACAACTAGTGCTGCAGGCCCACTACTAGCATTTGACTTACAGGCCCTAGGAACCTCTGGAGCACTTTACTAGGGACTTACTAGTATATCGAATGTGCCAATCATGGAAAGCCAATTATACATGTAATTTACACAGGGAACAATTACACTTTAGCACTGGTCAGCAGTGGTAAAGTGTCCAGAGCAAAAAAAAACAGAAACAACAGAATCTAGCACACAGAAACAACCTGGTAAGCAGAGGCAAAAGGTTGGGGGAGAGCATGCCAAGGATGCCAAGTCTAACAGTTTCCATCATTTATTAGCTGTAACAAGTACCTACTACTTGTAAATCACTTTACAATGTCAGTAAATTTTATAGAAAAGGCTTGTGACACATTTGGGTAAATGTTTCCAGTGGCTGATGTGTTGTTTTCAGCTATGCTATAGCACATAGAAGAGAAAGTCATTGTCTTGAAGTGCAATATTGTTTATGCATACCTGTATCTGAGGCACACATGGTGCTCTACAACCACATTTGTCTTTGATCAAAGGCATACACATCCAATTGATTTCAGTGGAAATACTCAGTGGTGTTCCTGCCTTCCTTAAACAACCATGGACTTCCCAGCCTTAGATGTGTATGCTAAGAAGGCAGAGTTACAACCCCTGACCATCTCCAGCACCCCACTAAATTTAAAAGTATGTGACAGATGATATCATGTGAATATTACCTAAAAAACTTGGACATAGTTATAAAGCAAGGTGTGATAGTTCACCAGAGAAAATATAGTTGTAGTTGGATTCTCGCTCCTTAGCGAGAATGCTGGTTCAGGGATGTCAGCACTTTTGTTTACAGGTGACGGAGTGACTCCTACAACAAGTCTCAACTGTCAGCCCAACCCTCCTGGCTGACAAGCAGTACCTCACCAAAACTCAGACAGCAAATGTGATTTCTTATGCATGGACTTTAGATCAGACTTCTCACAGGAGTCATGGTGGAACAGAAGTTAAACTTTTCTCTTGTTAACAACAAGTCTCATACACACATAGGCAATGAAGGAGATGCAGGAGAGTTTTCAATACGTTCATTGAAAAGACTGCAATCCATGATAAAATGCATGTGCTGCAATGTTTAGGATAATGAACAGTAATAAAAGCAGAATTGTAAAGATGTGAGTTGTGAGTATAAAACACCCCACCATCTTACAATAAATATTAGAAATAAAATTCCTAACTAAGAACACCTACTTCTCTACCCTAGTGAGAGCTAGGTATGATAAACCTAATCTGCCAGTACTATGTCCATGAGAAGCACCCCCCAACCATTGTTACCTTAGCATGAGGACTCTAGGTCAGACTCCATGGTGAACCAAAGGCTGAGTTCTGCAGCAAGGTGACCTACGGTGTAGCTGGCATCTGGAAGGAACCCCTCCAATGACCTTGTCCGTGTGAGGTGTATTTATATAGACCATGTAGGATCCCTGATGCACGTATGTTCCTAAATAACTGATGATGTGGCAAACTTGTGTGATAATTGCATAAACAATCCCAAGCAAGTGTGGATGATGTTCCTATCACAAGTAAGTGAGAAAGGGACATGATGACAATACCTATGTGTATCATTGATACTGACGCTGATAATAACACATTTTCAGAAAGGCACTGATAATGAAAATCAAACCATTTATAATAAAATGTAAGCAATGATAAAAGCTGAAAGAAATAATAAAATAAATGGAATGAAGCTGAGCATGCTAAGTGGATAAATGTTCACTAGTTTACAGGGCCAACAGGCCTGTAAGGCAAAGGTTAAGCTGACTCCCCTGTCCCAGTGGGGAACTAAAATAGATTTATCACACCCTCACCATTGTTGAAATAAGGATGTCAACTCAATTGCCAAAGTGCCTGAGCCCAACACTAAAAAAACTCTGAGCTAAAAGTCTAAAATGTATTTAAAAACCAAGCTAAAAACATTAAAAAAAATATATAGGCCCTCATTACAACCTTGCTGGTCGGTGTTAAAGCGGGGGTAACACCGCCAACAGGCCGGTGGTAAAAAAAATGGGATCACGACCTCGGCGGAAACCGTCAACACAGCCAGCCATTTTAACACTCTGACCACCATGGCGGTAGAAACAAACACCGCTGTGGTAGCTGCCAACAGCTAGGCGGAAGACAATGTACCGCCCAGCCCATCACAACCCACCAATCCGCCAGCTTTTCCGGGGCAGTACCAACGCCATCAAAAGCACGGCGAAAACAGGACTTGGAAGAGAAAGCACTCCCCTCTCGACACTCAACAAAGAACCAGGACGCAATGGAGCCCGAGCTGCAGGTCCTGCCCATGCTGGTCTACCTCCTCATCTACCAGGATTATGAAAGGCGGAAGCGCAGACCGCGGTGAGTACTGCAACTAGTACACAGGGGACGGGGGAGGAAAAATAGAGTGACACGCACATGCAACACACAACACCCCCACCCTCACCCACAACACCATACACACAAACACATGCATCAACATTACATTTACACCCCGTAACCCCCTGGAACAACGCATGGGCAAAAGGAATTGATTTAAACAGTGACATTTTAGAAATAGGCAGATATAGGTAATAAAAGAAAAACAGTATTTACAAAAACATACAATATGTACATAAGACGGTACATTATCCATTCAAAATGTCCATGGGCCACTGGGCCAAGTATCATGGCCCAAGCCCACACTTGACTCCTGCCTCAATATGGAGAGATCACTGCAGGGGCATCAGGTCGAAAAAACACAAGCACCTCAGGGGGATGGGGAAGGGGGGCACCTCAGCCAGAAGATGGAATAACACCATTGCTCCTCAAGGGGGCTCCATGCCCACTGCTTGGTCCTGGGAAGTGCAAGGCCACAGTCTCTCAAGTGGGTGGTTTGCCCACTGCTTTGTCCTGCGGAGTACAAAGCCACAGTCTCACAAGTCTCTCAAGTGGGTGGTTTGCCCAATGCTTGGTCCTGGGGAGTGCAAAGCCACAGTCTCACAAGTCTCTCAAGTGGGTGGATGCCCACTGCTTGGTCCTGGGGAGTGCAAGACCACAGTCTCACAAGTCTCTCAAGTTGGTGGTTTACCCACTGCATGGTCCTGGGGAGTGCAAGGCCACAGTCTCACAAGTCTCTCAAGTGGGTGGTTTGCCCACTGCTTGGTCCTGGGAGTGCAAAGCCACAGTTTTCCAAGTGGATGGCTTCTTCCACTGGTCCTGGAGGGGGCTTTGTGCCCAGTGTGCCCAGTGTGCTTCATCCTGCCAAGGATTGGGTGAGTGGATGCATATCTGAGGGGTGTGTTGTGATGTGTGTGCTGGTGATGGAGGTAGTGCATGAGAATGTAGTGCATGCAGGTGTGAGTGGAGACGCTACTAGGAGGGAGGTGATGATGATGAGGAGGGGGACACAGTGGAGGCAGTGGATGTTGGTGTGTCTGCATGGGGATGGTGCTTGCGTGAGTGCCTGTGAGATGAAGTGTGGTGCTTGTGTTTGCCTGAGCCACTTCTGGGTGTTGATTTGGGTGAATGCTGGTCTGAAGGTGTGCTTGGGATAGGCTGGTGTTGAGGGGATTGGGTCTGGGTAGAGGAAGTTGGAGGAGGAGGGTAGACACAGGTACAAGGGTTGCCATCAGTGCTGAGGCCAGAGCCTGAAATGCTCTCTGTTGGGCCGCCACGCCAGAGTGAATGCCCTCCAGGTATGCATTTGTTTGTTGCAAATGCGTCTCCACACCATGGATGGAATTCAGTATGGTTGACTGCCCAACAGTGAGGGATCTCAGGAGGTCAATAGCCTCCTCACTGAGGGCAGCAGGGCTGACTGGGGCAGGGCCTGAGGTGCTTGGGGCGAAGGAGATGTCCACCCTCCTGGGTGAGCGGACACGGGAAACATGCTGAGGGGCTGCTGGGAGGGTGGTTCTGGTAGGGGGGTGGCGGCTGTACCTGTTGTTGGGGTGGGCACAGAGGTGTCCGCCACCGTCAGGGAGCTTCCATCGGAAAAGGAGTTACTGTCTGTGGGCTCCCCTAGCCCTCCGTCCCACTGGTGCCCTCACCCTCAGTGGATTCGACCTCCAGGCCCATGTGGGATGATGCTAATGCACAGGGACAGAGTGACAAAACAAAAGGGGGAGAGAAATAGAGGATACACTTGGTCAATGCCAGCAACACCACTACCGTTGGCGTACACAACACACAGGGAGCAGCCCTATGCAATAGGCCATGCACTACCAGTTACTAAGATAGTCACCAGCCCATGGGGTACAATGCCTACCTCCATTAGCTGCGCACCTGAAACCCACAGGACCCTACCCAGTAGTAGATGCCCATTAACACTATTGGGGTAGTAGTGCTCCATAGCCTGCCCAACAAGGGAACTACCTTGCCATCTTCGCCCTGACCTAGGGGCACCCAAAGTCCACATCCCCCACCCAGGTAACTCTTAACGTGTGCAAAGTCATGATTCAGAATCTGTACTCACTCTCTTGTGGCTGCTGTGATGCCTTCAAGCGCCCATCCAACTCCAGATAGGCCACCGCCAGGATGCGGCACATCGGGGGGTCATGGTGTGACGGGCACCCCTTCCACGTTTGGAGGCCAGCCCCAGCTGGGCCTCCCCCGTCTTCTTTCCTCAGTGGCGCAGGTCCTCCCACCTTTTGCGGCAATGGGTGCTCTGTCTGTCAAAGACCCCCAGGGTCCGCACCTCCTTGGCAATGGCACGCCACATACCCTTTTTCTGATGGGCGCTGATCTGCAGGGAAAAGACAGCAGAAAAAGAATTAGTCATACCGTCCGGACTGTCATCCTCATGGCCCACCATATCCCTCCCATCTCATTACGCACATACATTGACCACCATACATGCAGCACTCTGCCCACGACCCCTCAGCCCTCCCAACATGTGGCTTACACACACAGCACTCCATCCATTCATGGCCCACACATAATGCTCACAGTGTACTCACCTGTTTGTCTGGAGGACCGTAGAGCAATCTGTACTGGGGTAGGACCCCATCCACCAGCTTCCCCAACTCCTCCGCAGTGAAGGCAGGGGCCCTTTCCACAGGCACATGAGCAATTGTAGCTTCCAGACACAGGTCACAGCAGCACTTGCAGTGTAGGTCCTCTCCTGTTGAAGGTCAGGTAGCAAAGGAGTGAACAAATAGAAAAAGGTGGTCGCATCCGCGGCGGTGCGTACCGTCACTGCCGGTGTACATCGCCATTGGCTCCTGGAACCCATAGGGCCCGATGATAACCAATGTGAAGTTGCGTGGCAGTCTTCGATGGCCTACTGCGACGGCACACAACACCAGTGGAATTACCTCATTTCCACGTGTCCCTCCTCACAGGTCAGGCAGCTGCCATTTCAGGGGGGCACAAGGCATGACTCCTAACTGTGCCACAGAAGACACTGGCACAGCAACTGACTGTCGGATTCACATACTGGCTGTGTAAAGGAAATAAATCATCATTAGTGCAGTAGATGTGTGAATATGACCCTCTGCTCACCGTTTTCTTCCATATGCTTCAACCGCTGAGGCTGAATATGAGATGGTGACATCCTCCGGAGTACAGACCCCTGGTGGACCTTGCGACAATGGAGGACAGACATTATTCTAACATACAGACTTGATCGGGCCACAATCCAAGAACTGTGTGCCCAGTTGGTGCCAGACCTGATGTCAGCTATCTGCCAGCCCACAGGTATCCCCCCTCTAGTGCAGGACCTGTCAGTGCTCCATTTCCTGGCAAGTGTTTCCTTCCAAACAACAGTGGCCATGGCATCAGGGATGTCTCAACCAATGTTCTCCAATGTGTTGACCAGATTATTGACAGCCCTGCTGAAACACATGCACAGCTACATCGTATTCCCCCAGGTGGATAATTTGGCCACAGTGAAAGCTGACTTTTATGCCCTGGGACATATCCCCAACATCATTGCTACCATTGATGGTACACATGTGACATTCCCCCCCCCCCGGAGAAATGAACACGTTTACAGGAATAGAAAAAACTAGCACTCTATGAATGCGCAGATGGTGTGTTTGCCGGACCAGTACATCTCCCATGTGAATGCCAAATATCCAGGCTCTGTGCATGACGCCTTTATCTTGAGGAATAGCAGCATCCCATATGTGATGGGCCAACTCCAGAGGCACCGGGTGTGGCTAATAGGTGAGCCCAAGGTCCCTCCACAGTAAAAGTAGGTGTCTGGGTTTGGGGTTGTCCCTAAGGTTTAGTCTGTGTCTAACAGGTATCCCTCGATATTTGTAGGTGACTCTGGTTACCCCATCCTCTCATGGCTACTGACCCCAGTGAGGAATGCCAGGACATGGTTAGAGGAACGTTACAATGAGGCACATGGGCGTACAAGGAGGATTATTGAAAGGACCTTCTCCCTCCTGAAGGCCATGTTCCGGTGCCGCCATCTGACAGGTGGATCCCTGTACTACTCATCCAAGAAAGTGTGCCAGATCATCGTTGCATGTTGCATAACCTGGCCTTGAGACGCTTGTTGCCTTTCCTGCAGTAAGATGAGCCTGGAGATGGTCTTGTAGCAGCGGTGGAGTCTGTGGACAGTGAGGAAGAGGAGGCAGAGGAAGAAGGTGTTGGCAACAGAAGTAATATATTACAGCAGTACTTCCAGTGACACACAGGTAAGACACTGTAACTTTGCTTAACTTTTCAGTTTTCTGTTGCACAGTGTACATGGCAGCCTGATATCCCTATGTCCACGGCCACTTACTGTACCCTTTGGAATCTCTATTTTCAGATCTCTGTATCCCACTCTGGCTCCTGCTATGTGTACTGCTGCTCACCAAATGTCATTCCAAAGTATATTTAACTGTACATATGACTTGCAATGCTTTGATAATGTTGAACTAATACATATTTCAATCATTTGACAGACTCAAGATTTGTATTTGTTCCAAGGGTGTTTATTTAAGTGCTCATAAACAGAGGGGGATGTGCAATGGGCTAGGGTGATGGTGGAGGAAAGCCCAGGGTAGAGTCCATTCTCTTGGATCACAGGTGCATTGTCTAATGGGGCATAGGAAGGGGAGTAATGACAGTTCAAGGTGGACAGGGTGACAGAGTGGGACAGAAGGGTGACAATCAGGAGAGTCTTATTTCCTGGCCGGGGTCTTAGCAATCTTCTCTGGCTTCTGCCTGGATCACAGGGACAGTTTGCGGGGTGGTTCTCCTTCAGCAGAGGGTGGGAAGCTGATGGCCTGTTGGTCCTGTGGCAGGGCCTCCTGTCCACTTGCGCCGGGCAGAGGTGGAGGGCTGTTCTTCAGTGTGGCTAGTGTCAGGGGCCCGTTGGTGTGACACTACCTCCCTCATGGTTTTGCCCATGTCTGCCAGCACCCCTGCAATGGTGACCAGGATGGTTTAGATGTTTTTGTGGTCCTCCCTGATCCCCTGGTACTGTCCTTCCTGGTGCCGCTGGGTCTCCTGCAACTTGTACAGTATCTGGCCCATAGCCTCCTGGGAATGGTGGTATGTTCCCAGGATGTTGGAGAGTGCCTCCTGGAGAGTGGGTTCCCTGGGCCTGTATTCCCCCTGTCGCACAGCAGTCCTCCCAGCTTCCCTGTTGTCCTGTGCCTCTGTCCCCTGAACCGTGTGCCCACTGTCACTGACCCCAGGTCCCTGATTGTCCTGGGTTTGGTGGGTTGCCTGGGGTCCCTGTAGTGGTGGACACACTGCTGATTGACGTGACCTGGGGACAGTGGTATGGGCCCGCTGAGTGAGTGCTGTGGTGGTGTTTCCTGAGGGGGGAGGGTCTGTGGAGGATTGGGACAGTAGCAGGGTCCCTGATGGGCCAGGTTGGACATCCTGATCCAGGCGTGCAGAGTTGCTGTCGTCACTGTGGGCCTCTTCTGGGGGGGGGGCTGGATGTGGCTGGCACCTGCTCTCCTGTGATGTTAAGTTGGGGTCCTGTGGGGATGCAAAAGCACTGTTATTGTATCATTGTGTGCCATCTTGTGCATGGGTGTGTTTCCCTGTACGATTGTAATTTCCCTGTCAGCTTTGCCTTGTGTGCAGGGTGATTTTGTGGGCTGGGTGAGTCTCACTACTGGGCATGCTGTGGTGATGGGTGTCCATGCAGGTCTTTGATGGGGGTCCATGCATTGGTGTTACTTGCAGGGCTTGGTATTGGGATGGGTGGGTTGTGATAGTGGGGTATGTGTGAGGTGGTGGAGTGATGGGGTGAGGGTAGGAGTTTTTGATGCAATGCAGGTAGGGGGGATAAAGTAGTAAAAATTTGACTTACCAGAGTCCAGTCCTCCTGCTACTCCTGCGAGGCCCTCAGGATGCATTATTGCCAAGACTTGCTCCTCCCATGTTGTTAGTTGTGGAGGAGGAGGTGGGAGTCCACCACCAATCCTCTGGATGGCTATCTTGTGTCTTGCAGCCACGGAACGTACCTTTCCCATAGTTCGTTCCACCTCTTCCTGATGTCATCCCTAGTTCTGGGGTGCTGTCCCATGGTGTTGACCCTGTCCACGATCCTCCGCCATAGCTCCATCTTCCTTGCAATGGACGTCTGCCGCACCTGTGATCCGAATAACTGTGGCTCTACCCAGATGACTTCCTCCACCATGACCCTTAGCTCCTCCTCTGAAAACATGGGGTGTCTTTGAGGTGCCATGGATATGGTGTGAGTGGTATGTGTAAGAATGAGTGGGGCGATGTGTGGGGTGTGGTGTCGTGGATGGTGTATGGGTGATGATGTATTGTGCCTCTGAAGGAGTGGGTGCTCCTGGCTTGTCTCTCTCTGCTTGCCATCTTTTTTTTTGCTGTAAGGGGTTGTGGGTAATGTGGGTGTGTGTTTTATAGTGGTGTGGGTGTCTGGGTGTGGTGTGTGTATGGGTGTCAGGTGTGTGTATTTTGAATTGCCCAATGTGGTGTAGTTTTGTTAGTGTGTGTATATTTTGAGCGTGGCGGTGTGTACCGCCAATGGTTTACCGCGGTTGAAAGACCGCCGTGGTGATTTGTGGGTCATGATACTGTGGGCGTATTCCTGTTGGCATAACGGTGTGGGTTTGGATACCGCCAGTTTATCACTGACCTTTGGTCTGGCGGACTTGTGTGGGTATCTGTATAGTGGCGGATTTCTTAGTGTGGGTCATAATACCCGTAGCAGATTACTGCCACAGTCACAGTATGTTGGCAGCCGTCAGTACGGGGTGAGGCGGCATTTAGCACCAAGGTTGTAATCGGGGCCATAATGTTAACCATGATAAGCAAGCCAGGCCAAATGCTAGTCGAATTAATAAGGTAATTTGGTTAAATTTTTTATATTTTTTTTAAAAGCCAACGGTCAAATTTATTCAACAATAGGTTCGATCATGTAGAAGGTCTCTGAAGTCATCAAATGGGAGTGCGTTCAGGAAGACCCCCACATCGGCAGATGTCAGATCGATCACAGGACTGGCAGAAGGATCCATGGAGCAGAAGTGTGCAGCTGCATCAGACACAGGATTACCTGCACAGGCAGCACCATCCATAGTGGCAGGTGTCGTTGGAGCCAAGTAGTTCACAAGCGGTGGCTCATAAGTGGCCTCATGAATCAACCTCTGTCTCATGGCATGTGACACTGAATGAACCCTCATTGAGAACATTAACAGTTCCTTGTCCACAGGAGGCACTGGTTGTATAGCAAGACTCACCAACAGGATACACTCGAAGAGGCACCAAGTGCAATGGAAGACTGGTTGCACGCACTACAGGACTGATTGGAATGACAATGACCAATAATGTTCCAATTCTTCCAGCAAAGGAGTGCCAAAGTACTGCATCGTGACCACGACACAGCTGAGCTGGTGTTAGCTCCATCTCTTTGCTTAGGTAAGAAAGAAAAAATACCGCGTATCAGGAATAGCAGTAGCAGATTCCCGACAATCAGCACCAAAGTTATAGGAAATCTGCCAAACACACTCAAAAAGAGGGACCAGATAGCTGAAGGAATGACTCTGAAGACAGTCTGGAAGGGGGAAACAAATCCAGACCCAACAGCCTTAAAAAAGTGTTCAAACTCGGCAGTGATCGAGGCATTGAATATTATGCAGACCAGCTCTCCAAAATGCTTGGGGAAGTTGGTATTTAATATGGATTGCCACTGAAATCAGTCTGGAAGGTAGAAACAAATCCTGACCCAACAGCCTTAAAAAAGTGTACAAACCCTGCAGTGCTCGAGGCATTGAAAATTCTGAAGACCAGCTCTCCAAAGTGGTTGGGGAAGTTGGTATTTAATAATGATCGTATCTTAGCTGATGATCTCGCTATCTGGAGAGCATATGTCTCCTTCGCCCATGTCAACACCACTTGTTTTTGGAAAAGCAGCGCCTTCGGTCTGCTCAGCTTGTTACAATTTAAATTAGTAGTATCAATGTGAGACCAAATTTCTGCTACTCTTATCTCTTGTGTGGGGGGATAAAACATTTTCAGAACAAGTTGCTATTTGAGAAACTGAACCACATAACTTCCTTTTGAAAGTATATGAAATGCTGTAAGAATCAAAGGGACAGGAGTACCCTTCAGAAAGCATGCCAGGGTTGCAACCTCTGAATTGGAAAAAAAGGTGAAGGGACACCTATTTGCAAATCATTGAATGACTAACAGTATTCTCACATTCGCTTCTACTCAGAAAGATCTCTGTTTTGCCGTACAGACATTTGAACTCAGAATGCAACTCCCACTCTTCTTTAATATAGCTATCTTCTAGCTCTCGTGTCTCGCCATAGCAAAATGTTTCAAATATTTTGTGAAACGAAAGGTGGAAATCAGCAGATTTATAACCCCATGTACTAACCATACTGTTGATGGTGTCTCTGCAATGGTGAAAGGCAGCTTTTCTAATTTTCCAGTGTTAAGCATTGTTTAACTTGCTTTCTTTTTAGCCATTATTTGTTGATCCATGGATAAATTTAAAGAAGCAAACAATTCACTACTGTTTATGTATTTCCAAGGGACACTGCTATTTTTCAGAATCTGCAATGTTCAACCCATCCTGCATGATGGAGCGCAGCTGACTTTGTCCATTTTGTAAAAGGTACATGTCAATCTGAATTATGTCAATCACAGATGACACAATTTTATTAAGTGTATATATATTCTGTTGGACAGAGTGTTCAAGCCATTATGGACAACAGCTAGAGCCTTTTCCATATTTTCCTTATCTATCTGCCTTAAATGTGCAGCCACTTCCACTGAGAAGGCTTCCAGATCTCATTGTATATGGCATACAGGAATTGTTTATAGACGGGTTTTCTAGGACCTAGCAAGAAATCCTGCAAGTCTACTTCCTCTAATAGGAGACTAAGATGTTCTTCAACTGCTGCTATGGTATTAGTGTGTAACCATTGTTGACTCAATTTTCCCACACTGTATGTAGGAACTATACCAGAGTGTTGATGCGAGACATAGCGAGGGTCTGTCCAGCTAATCTTGAAACCCCCTGAGGAATTAGCAAAATGTGCCTGACACCCATTTGTGTCCAAAGGCCACAATAACCACTCACCAGGACTTGAAAGTGTGGAATTAAAGGCAACATTCTGGATCCAAGCATTCAGCTATTATTTGATGACATTTAGGAAAGTTTGCCAATTGGTGAATTTTACTTGTGTGGGGGTACTAGGCACATTCATTTTTTTTTGTTGTTAAACCTAAGCAGGGTGTTTTTGAACTGTGTCATTTAAAAATATAATTTGTACAGGAATAAGGCATGCTCTAAACAAAGCTTCCCATTCTGAATTTGCCATACTCGTTTCACATCTACAGTGCTCTTCCAGTATTCATAACCTTCAATAGCAAGCCGGGAAACAAAGGAATGTGAATAGATTAAGTTTTCCGCATTTTAGAATGTGATAATTTAAATAAAATGCCTCTGCATTCGTAGTTTCATGCCTTAGGAGAATATGCAAATGTATCTACATATGTTTTGGGGCTCCCCACAGGTAGAGAAGAACAATGTGTCCATTGTGTATAATTAAATACTGCTCTAGGTCAGTTAGCTCAGTGCAGAAAGCAATGTCCTCAACGATGATAACAGAACATTTCCCCATAATTTGCTGTGTTCATATACTCATCTTCACTTTCAAAAACAGTATAATCCTGCAGTTCAGACAGCATAGAATCAACTGTTGTTAACTTCACAGTCATCAGAAACAATACCAGGTGTAATTACATCAGTCACAGACATGTTAAATTCACAAGGAATTTTAACAACTTCAGTAGGCCCATATATATCAAAAGGAACTTTATCCCAAACAATCCCATCAGGAATTCGTACTGCTGAAATGTCCACATGTATCAAGCCTCTTCCAACCTTATGTGAGGAAAGATATGGTGTTAGAACTTCATCCACTTGCTCGACAGAGGAGCGTTCAGGAAGATGACAACCACATATCGACAAAAAGAAAACAGTCACAAAACCAATTCATATAAGAAAGGATAACAATTTCAGTAGTATCCGCAGATAATGCCAATGGGTAAACCAAATAGTTATTTTTAAGCCATTTGGACAACTTTAGTGTCTTTGAAATAGTTTCAGTTGCAGATGTATATGAAATTGTAGAAGAGTCATTTTGGTCGATGAAGGAGCCACAAGCAGTCTGTGCGAACACAGGAGCCAGTGCTGAGTTGGTGGATGGACCCACTTTCCGTAGTGGTTTATAGTAGACAATGTTGTCAGTTTGTGTTGTATGAGAGTAATAAACAGCCACATCTTTCACAGTTCTTGTCGGTAAAGTGTTAACAGGAATTAGCAAAAGCTCATTCTCTATCCTCCCCATGCTCGAGGAGGCATTTGTAGCACTGTTGAACATGCTGGTGTATTCAGAAGCATTGTTGTTTCTTCTTTTAAGAGGTATATCCTGTTCGGTAGTGCGAGGGGACAAGAAACTACCCAAGGGACCTGGGGGTCTACTGTTCAGGATCGGCCACGTAGTACAATTTGATGTTGTCAATAGAGACAAATCTTTTCCCTTTTGAAACCTGGCAGCAGAGGTAGAATGATAGTTCTGGTGCCTTGAATTCCCAGGAATGGAACCAGTACTCTGTAGGATGGCCCAAATTCCTTCTTCATTGCAATCTTCTCACAAACTAGATCCCTAACTTGAAGAATCTAGGCTATAGAAATTATTGGCAAATCCCTTATTCTCAAACTGGCGGCACTGGCAGATTAATTATCATTACAAAATTGTTAAACTTCCTGTAAGACAGTGAGATGTTCAATTATGTCAAAAGGTGTGTCTGTCGCCACCATACCAGGGCCATCTAGAACTGGGACATGCATAGGCATCCTAAAGAGGACCTTATAAGGAGTGCAACCCCTCCATCTTGGCAGATTATTCAGTGCTTTCTGGACCCCGTATAGGTGATGAAGCCAGCTGCAGCCTGAACCTAATACTCTTGTTGTTAAGGACTGCTTTAGGTCACGGTTCCTCCCCTCCATAACACTATTACCCTCGGGATGACATGGGGAAGAGTAATAGAGTTCAAAACCCACCGGCCTCATGGTATCCCTAATTGCCCTAGAGGCGAAAGCAGGGCCCTGGCCTGAGTGGAATGTTGCAGTCTCATATGTACATATAAAGACCAGCAAGGCTTTTATAACAGATCGAGCATCAGCCGACCGCTGTGGCCATACCCACAGGAATCTATACCAAGAATCAACAGTAATTAAGATGTATTTAAATGCACCATCAGGTTGTAAGGGACCACAATGGTCCAGGTACACACATTGTAGGGGTCTACTGGACAATAAGAGGTATGCCTAGGGTAGGCGTTTGATGATGGAGCCCTTTATTTGCTGGCAAATGTCACAACAAAGGATGCATTGTTTTGTCTGTTTTGTCTGTTTGTATAGACCTAGCCACCAGAAGTGCTTCTGTAAGAGTATTACTGTGGCAGAAATAACAGCATATGCAGAAGCGACACCCTCATGCACTGCTTCGATGAGATCTAATCTCTTGTATTGGTGGGGATCACTCGATCTCCAACTCTAGTAATTGTTGCATAAGCAACAGTCTGTGCACTGATGTGGTAAGAGTATTTTTAGGGTATGCTTTTGGAAGAGGCTTACCTTCAGCGGAAGCTTTCACAGCAGCCATAATTTTATTATCCAATCTCATCTGAGAATGGATCACTGCAGCCACAGAATCCGTAGCTAGTGCAGACTTGGCCACTTCATCAGCCAAAGTGTTGCCGATAACTTGTACTCCTACACGTTGGTGGCCCAATCAATGTACTACATGGACACAAGGTAGCTTATCCTTGAGAACAGCCACTCTCCCCCACAGAGTTCTGTGTTTTATGGTGTTCCCTTTGGAGTCTCTAAACTTGTTCAATAACCAATGATTAAGATAATCATTTTAGGACTGGACGCAGTAGTATGAGTCACAGACAATCAAAGTCAGTAATCCTGGCTCTGTATGTTCTAGCGCTAAAATAAGGGCTTTAAATTCAGCCAGCAGAGCTTTGCAGTCCCCTAGGGTCTGCGTATAGGTATTGTGATGGTGTAATACACCATCCTTCATCACTCTGCTCACAGCTGCACAAGTGGCTGAGTATTGATGTTTGGTACCTACAGCTGGCTGTGCTAAACCAACCGTGTAAATGACAGCATGGTATCTGCCAAGTCACGAACTATCTAGAGGTGCAGGTTACTTCTGTTCATATTGGAAAAATTCTTGAGTCTGAAGTTTTGAATCAAAGATATGAGCAACATCTGTTGCAGTCAGGGTGGTTGCCCACTGAATCCAGTGTGGATGTAATGCTTTAGCGTTAGAAACGCTTGCTTTGGTGACGGCCTCTAGTACTGGCACAGGGAAACAACAATAATGAGTTTACCTTGGGCTGGTGGTCTCTCCTTAATGACAGGCATCTGAACTGCAGTCAGAATTCTTTCTGTGGGTGCAAAACGTTGTTCTGCATTGGATTATAAATGTGGTTTATATGCTTTGGGTACTGTGTCGCCATCATTAAAGGTGACATAAGTGAACCCAATGGCACCAGCAATTATTCGGATGAGCACATTTGTTTTGTTGTCACAGGTATGCAAGTGTTTTGCTTCTAGCATGTCCTGTTGCAATTCCCTGAGGATGAGTGTGTGTTCAACTGTCCAGTGTATGCTAGAAAAATCAGGGTGTATTAAGTCATAGAATGGCTTGATACATTGTGCATAGTCAGGAATATGTGATCTGCCAAAGTTCAAGAAACCAAGTAAAGACTGGAGTTTCTTCATTGTATTTGGTGGCTGGAGTTGAGCACATTTTTCTAGAAAGTGCGGGGTCAGGCTCTTGCCCTCATTTGATATCTCATATCCCAGAAACAATATGCTGAGAAAGGCTATTTTGGTTTTCCTAAAATTAAATTTGCACCCAAGGGCTGTGAATTTTATAATGATCGGATCGACCCTGGCAAGTTGAATGTTGAGGTTGTCATCTGTGAGGTAGATTTCATCCACATAGGAAACGCCTCGGGATCACTATCCTGTAATATTGATGTTACACGGGCTGAGAACAGCCCTGGGCTGTTTTTATAGCCTTGGGGCAAATGACAGAAGCGTTTTTGTGAGCCAAATGAGAATGCACTGAGGTCCCGACTTTCAAGTGCTAAGTTCTGCAAGAAAAAAAACTTTGGAAATATCCAATGTTGCTTTGTATTTTTTGCACACTATGTTATTAATTAGTGCTGTGCTATGTGAATTTTGCATAGTGTATGTGCGTGTATGACTGTTTAAGTGTCTGTAATCTGAGACTATTCTGTAGGAATGGTCTGGTTTTGCAAAGGGAAATAATGGGTTATTCATTGCAGAGACACAGAGCTCAATTCCCCCCGGTACTCGAGCTGAGTGAGGATCCCCCTCACTGGAGCTTTTGCTTCATGTTTAACAGGACATTGTGGCTGAGGCTGGGATGTAGACCTAATAGGTTACATGACAAGGTGAGTTCCTGTCCTAACCTACATGATTGAGGTACAACGTAGGTGCCTGTGTTAAAGCCCAATTGACAGCGTAGACTTGTTTTACCGCTTCTGAAACAAGATCAGAGAAAGAAGGCAAAATTACATCTTCCTCATGTCATTTTGCCTTCTTTCTCTGATCTCTGATCGTGTTTTCTCTGATCTTGATGTGCTCTGGTGGCCAGTCCCTCTCCGCAGCAGGATATCACAACTAAGGGGCATATTTATACTCCCAGAAGGCTAAGCTAACTCCTACTTCCTATTAAAAACAAGATAGGATTCACTACAGTTCAAGCTTGAACAACCTACAGCCTGATTAGGTGCTCCCTATTCAGCTCAGACTATGGATGTCTCTGTATAGTAGTATGTAAGGTATCTACTGTGTGTGAGACAGAGATACTATGAATATCTGTGAACTAGTGCCAAGACACCATTGTTGGTGGTGTCATGTCATAGTTGGACTCTCGCTCGTTAGTGAGACTGCTGGTTTAGGGATGAAAGCACTTTTGTTTTTCGGTGACTGAGTCACTTTTACAATAAGTTGTAACTGTCTGCTCAACCCTTGCAGCTCACAAGCAGTACCTCACCAAAACTCAGACAGCAAAGGTGATTTTTGGCAGCCTTATGGATGGACTCTAAATTAGACCTCTCAGGGAAGTTGTGGTGGAATGGAAGTTACCCTTTTCTATCGTTAGTAACAAGTTTCATGCAAAAATAGGCAATAAAGGCGAAGCAGGAGAGTGTTTAATAGGTTTATTGAAAAGACTGCAATCTACGATAAAATGCATGCACTGAAATGATTAGGATAATGAACAATAATAAAAGCAGAATGGTGAAGATGAGAGTTTTGAGTATAAAAGCCTCCACCACATTACAATAAACATTAGATATACAATTCCTAACCAAGAAAGCCTAATTCTCTACCCTAGTGAGAGCTAGGTATGATATACCTAATCTGCCAGTACCATGCCCATGAGAAGTGCCCCAACCCTCGTAACCTTGCAATGAAGTCTCTAGGCCAGACTCTTTGGTGACACAAAGGCTGAGTTCTGCAGCAAGGTGACATGCAGCGTAGATGGCATCTGGAAGAAACCCATCCAATGACCTTGTCCATGTGAGGTGTATTTATACAGATCATGTAGGATCTCTGTTGCATGTATGTTCCTAAACAATTGATAATGTGGCAGACATGTGTCGGCAATTGCATAAACAATCCCTAACAAGTGCACCTGATGTTCCTCTCACACATAAGTGAGAAAGGGACATGATGACAGTACCTAAGTATATCACTGATAGTGACGCTGATAATGATGCCTTCTCAGAATGCCACTAATAATGAAAGTCAAAACATTTCTTATAAAATTTAAACAATGATAAAAACAGAAAGAAATAATAAAATAAATGGAATAAAACAGAGCATGCTATGTGGGTAAAAAGTTCACTAGATGACAGGGGCAACAGGCCTGCAAGCCAAAGGCTAAGCTGACTCCTGTGTCCCAGTGGGGAACTAAAATGGATTCACCACAATATTAAAAGTTATGATCATTCTGGAAAATCTTGCAACATTCATTTCTGGCTACATTTTCCTCATAGGGCAATGTTAAAGAAAGAGAGCGTCATCAGTCCAAGCAGCTCAAGTTTGTGCTGGCCCATAGTTTCCATAGGGAGGTATGAGTGCTGCGCTGGGTTGTCAGTCAATGTAATCCTGTAAATTGTGTTTGGAGGATGTAAGTGGCAGGACATCTATTGTGAGCTCCATATGGGTGAAGTTAAGGAAGTCAGATGTGGCTCAGTGGGATACGATATTTGCTAAATTAGGTAGAAGTTGTAATTTACATTGACATTCTGTCATAGGTGCCTAATCATATGTTTGATTCTAATAGCTTTGAGAGTCTCTGTAGGGGATTTATAGAACGACGTGACAGAGAACTGACATACATAACACTGTCTGCCCTCAAAGAATCAATAAAGCGTCGTACAAGAGTAGTCAAAGGATTCGGGATTTCAGATGTTATTTCTTGCATTGCCTGGAGAGGGTTGAGATTTTCAAACGTATATGATACTATCCCTTTCTAATTTATCACAGCGTAGGGCTATGGCACAGAAGTAGCAGTGGACAAATTGCTTACTTATTTTACAGTGTGATGAGGTGCTGGGAATAAATATTTTATCCTCGACATCAAACTACAGGGCAAGTTAGAGATTAAGGGGCATATTTATACTCTGTTTGCGCCGGAATTGCGTCGTTTTTTTTGACGCAATTCCGGCACAAAACTAACTCCATATTTATACTTTGGCGTTAGACGCGTCTAGCGGCAAAGTCCATGGAGTTTGCGTAATTTTTTAGCGTGGACACCTACTTTGCGTTAATGACATGCAAGGTAGGCGTTCCAGTCTAAAAAAGTGACTCCGAGGCATGTGCGCGTATTTACACTCCCGGGCAAAATTCACGCCCGGGAGTGGGTGGGTCAAAAAAAACTGACGTACGGCCGCTTTTGCGCCTTTTTTTAGCGCCTGGAAAAGGCAGGCGTTAAGGGACCTGTGGGCTCGGAAGGAGCCCAGAGGTGCCCCCCCATGCCCCCAGGGACACCCCCTGTCACCCTTGCCCACCCCAGGAGGACACCCAAGGCTGGAGGGACCCATCCCAGGGACATTAAGGTAAGTTCAGGTAAGTATTTTTTTTTATTTTTTGGGGTGGCATAGGGGGGCCTGATTTGTGCCCCCCTACATGCCACTATGCCCAATGACCATGCCCAGGGGACAGAAGTCCCCTGGGCATGGCCATTGGGCAAGGGGGCATGACTCCTGTCTTTGCTAAGACAGGAGTCATTTCTATGAGGGTTGGGAGTCGAAAAAAATGGCGCAAATTGGGTTGAGGCGAAAAATTTGCCTCAGCCTGACTTGCCCCATTTTTTGACGCCCAAGCTCCATATCCCCCTACGCCGGCGCTGCCTGGTGTACGTCGTTTTTTTTCACGCACACCAGGCAGCGCCGGCGGCTAACGCCGGCTAACGTCATTGATTAAATACGGCGCCCGCATGGCGCTTCAGAATGGCGTTAGCCGGCGCTAATTTTTTTGACGCAAAACTGCGTTAGCGCAGTTTTGCTTCAAAAAGTATAAATATAACCCTAAATCATAAATTAGGTTTGAGCATTAAGATGTGCTGTATTTCATACAGGGCCGGCTTTAGCGCTGGTGACGCCAGCTGCACCAATCTTTTTTGGCGCTCCTTTGGTTATATCGAACCAAAACTGCCA
Organism: Pleurodeles waltl; assembly: GCF_031143425.1. Lineage (NCBI taxonomy): Eukaryota > Metazoa > Chordata > Amphibia > Caudata > Salamandridae > Pleurodeles > Pleurodeles waltl. Next base: position 282,912,655 of record NC_090439.1, read on the forward strand.
CTAGACAAAACTCTATCTTATCTTCACATTTTTATTGCTGCCTGAAAGCTAGATGCACAAGGAACTCTGCGGCAGGTGTTTTTAAAGCGTAATGTAGTGCTCAACAAATCAACGCCCCCCCACCATGAGGTATGTGCCCCAACTCAGCATTCAGTGAGGCCGCACAGATCGCATTGCCCTAAATCCATTCCTAAATTCCTAACTGCTCTTTCATGTAAAAGTTCTCTCATATATCATAAAACCTCATTCTCTTCAATAGATTGCTATTTTGGTGTGAAATGTGACACAGGCATGGTCGATGTGCTCAAAATCAGGCGATCACCTGCATTAAACTCGTACTTCTTAGTGTAAATTGAGCTCAATTTTGATTTAATAAAATTACTTGGCGCCTCTTTTAACCTACACTCCACTAGTGGAGGACTGCCTGCCATATTTAGTGATCGCTGCATGCTAGGCAGGGATTACTAAGTTTACTGTGAAGCCGTACCACCGGTGTATTCCAAGTGGTTACCATGTTGTTTTGGTCAACTTGGATTTTCTGGCTGTTGTTCAAAACCATATAGTCTTTTCGCATTGTGCTACAGGGCCATTAATTAATTTCCCTGCCCGTGACCACTGTACCTCACATTCATTAATGGTTATCAATTGGGAAGCGTGAGCATCATTAAAACGTGACAGGCAGGCTGAAGGTTTTTTGCCAGGTGAGTCTCTGTCTTGCAAGCCCAGCTTTTCACCACCTCTAAATTGCTATTCACTTGCTCCACCAAACTCTCAGGGCCCTATGCACAAACTTCCTTTTGTAGTAGCATGCATTGCACCACTCTGTAAATACAGCGCAGGGATTTTGGCCTTGTTGGGCCACATAAAAGTAAAAAATAATGACGTTAATGTGGTGCAATGGGGCACTAGGGGACTATAAATATGCCCCTTGGTGATGTAGTCATTTGCCTATAACCTTTCCCCGTGGCTTTACTCTTTTTTCCACTTGGGATGGATTGGACACTCTGGGTGGCCTTATCTTTTTTTTGACTTGCCCTATGAAAGCCTTCCTTCATCCGCAGTGCCCACACCCACCAGTTCTTTGTCATTTATATGTATTTAACTGAATGTAAGGTGGATTTCTGGGCCCTTCATTTAGTGAGAATTTAATACATGGATAATTGTAAAATGGGCATTATACCTCATACTTATGGATTAACAGTAACAGCAATGCTTATTGTGCTCCACTACTTGGATCGTATTATATTACTGGAAACTTAAGGCATTATTACCATGAATGGCTAGCGTTCATATGGACAATTATTGTGTTTATTGACTTAACAGCTAAGTTTGATATGTCCTTTAATTACTTGATATGGGGTGCATGCCTGGCAATAACAGCAATGCCCTCTATAACTTGGGTCACATTATATCACTGATGCCTTAGGGCAATTTTACCATGTTGGAAAATGGGTTATTAGTAAGAGCAGGTAAGTACCTACACTTAGCAATAGGCCACTAACCTCCACTCAAATGGCCACAGGAAGCTGGTTTGCTGAGCTCTTCTTGCAGGACTTGATGCAGGGGACTCTGGCCAGCTCCTTTGTACCTGTAGCAAACAGGGAGTCACTCCTTGAACCAGTTCAAGCCAGGCAAAGTCCTTCTTGTGGTGAAGCCCAAGTGTGCAGCTTGTGCAGTCCTCCAGAGTGCAGTGTCCAGGTGAAGGCCAAGGGTCCAGCCGGGCAGTCCTACTTCTTCTGTAGTTCTTCCTTGTTGGAATCTGGTAGGGATCTGAGGTGTGGGTGCAGCTCTGCCCTATTTATTCTCCCTCCTTGGTGAAAAACAGCGGCAGGGTCCTTCCCCCTGTGATTACCACTTCCTGAGAAGTGCTGCAAAAATCAGTCCCAGGGAGCAACATTCTTCAAAAATCCATCATGGCTGAAACTGACTTTTGGAGGTTACATCTGGCTGACCCTACCCACTGGTGTGGCTAAAAAATTTAAACATACCCCTCTCATGCCCTCTCCTAATTTAATCTAATCAGGGGGGCACCTAATTGCCTGGGTTTGCAGGGTGTGAGGGAGGTGCTGGGTTACTCCAAATGTCCTTCCCTACCTTTGAAGACCAGTTTGGCAGCCCTCCCCCTTTCTGCTTCTCCCTCTGCTGATGGAAGAGTTCCTGCTACAGGCACATTCCTTTGTGTTGTTCAGCCCAAGCTACTTCCCACCTCATCAAGGCAGCCTGGTCAGGCTGCCAGAGGCTGGCCAATCAGAGCAGAGCAGTACTGTTTTGAAGTTGCCGACTTTTTAAGTAGAGGTTAAAACTCTTTACCTGAACAAGTTATATTGAATGCAACAATTGTAAGTTTGGGGATTTATTATAAAATTAATTTGATACCAAACTTGATCTATCAGATACTTAAGGGGACTTTATAAATTAAAATAAAGTCTCCCAATTCTAGTTTATGGAGGCCATTCACTACAATGAGGGAAAAACAAATTTAGCTGCTTTACCTCACTAGGTCTTGTAAAACTATTTTTATTAGGTGTCGGCTTATAGCTACCTGGTACCCAACCCTAGGAGCACACAGGGCACACTTTAGGGGTGACTTATATGTAAAAATAAGGTAGTTTAAGACTTTGGAAGTACTTTTAATTCCAAATTCAAATTTGCATGTAACTTTCATTCAGAAGCAGCCAGCAAGGCAGGCCTGCTTTTAAAATGACAATGGGCATCTCATCAGTACACCTATGGGTGCACTACCTATGCTGGGGTCCCTCAACCTACATTCCCTACCATATACTAGGGCCTTATAGGTAGGTTGACATAGCCAATTATAATTAGCCTAATTTGCACACTCATTTTACACAGAGCACAATCCTTGGGACTGGTTAGCAGTACCCAGGGCTCCATCAGAGTCAGGAAAACACCAGCAAAAAGTGAAAAATGGGGGCAAAAAGTCAGGGGGCCTCTGCAATCAGCCCTGCTTTCTCACATACCATGAATGTATTTTATTGTTGGGGACAATTATTGCTTTTAATGACTGAACAGCATAATTATATATGTTCATTTATCATGTGATACAGGGTGCTCAATTTGGATTTTGAAACACCATTATTCTTGAAATGCCATCAACTTTGTGAATATTATTTCATTTACTTTAGTGTAAAATATTTGTTTGAAGGAGGAATTGTGCAACACATTGCAAAGTCTGCATTTATTTTGTTTTCTTTCACATTCAAAGATGGCGGTTTTGGTTTATGTACAACTATGGACAACTGTACCTACTTCTCCTCTTTTGATGTTCTTGATCACAAAAAGTATATGAGGTATGCGGAACACAGCCACTCGATGCGTGAACAAGGTGTTAGTGTCGAAACGTGCCACAGGGGCTGGATTTCATAAAATAAAGCATTGAAATTACTCTGAGTGTGCGTGCATGTCTTTTAGAAACCTCTGGATTATTGTAACCAGTGGCTGCACAGGACACCACCCACCATTCCCATGGTTGCAGCTTGTCATCTGCAGCATTGCTAGGTGACACTTTATATTTATATGCAAATTTGTGCTGTGTAGTCCCAAACACAGAATGCTCACACTTTAGGATGTGTTTTAAAAGAGAGTTTTTTCAGAAATCGGTTTCGATCTGGGTAGTCTGACGAAAAAAGTAACATTGTGTATACAATGACATGGATTGGGATCTATATAAAAAGTTTACCAAACCACATGTTATCTATCAGATATGTCATGTGACTGGAAAGGAAATGGTTCATAGAATGGTGCTTTTTTTAAAAAGTTGTACAATCACCTGTTATTTATTAGATGCATGATATTGTCAGAAAGGAAACAGTTCATTTAATATTCAAAACATAAATGCCCTCATATCAGCACCTAGTTATTCAATGTTACAACAGGTCACAGGAAATCAATTTACACCATGCAGCAACATAAACATTAACAAAATATGCTATAAGGTGCAACTCACAAATTATAATAGTGGCAGACTACAGTGCCTAGTTGGGCTTTGAAAGAAATATGTAATATATTTTTATAATGACCATATTATAAAAATATAACGAGATGTGTGTGTGTGTTAGAAATGGGATCTCTAGTTGGCAGTGGTTTGCACCCTGTTTAAGTAGAGACCATCACTCTACTCAGGTTAAGGTAGCCACATAGGTAATATAACTCCTGCTCACCCCCTTGTAGCTTGGCACAAGCAGTCAGGCTTATCTCAAAGGCAATGTGTAAAGTATTTGAACACCCCCACAGCAACACAGTGAAAACACCACAAATATACTCAACACCAGTTTAGAAAAATAGCCAATATTTATCTGAGTAAAACAATAGCAAAACAACAAAAATCCGACATACAGAAGTGAAAATCAGAATTTGCAAAGATTAAGGCCCTCATTACAATCCTGGCGGTCGGTGATAAAGCGGTGGTAATACCGCCAACAGGCCATCAGTAAAAAAATTGAATTATGACCACGGCGGAAACCGCTCAGACAGAAAGCCACTTTAACATTCCGACCGCCATGGCGGTAGCAACAAGCACCACGGCCGTAACCGTCAACAGTTAGGAGGAAGACAATGTAGAGTCCACTGAATTAAGACAGGCCTGTCTGCCACCATTTCTGGGGTGGTACTAAGGACATCAAAAGCACAGCGGAAACAGAACACAGAAGTCAAAGGACTCAACTCTGGACACTCAAGGAACAACCACAATGCCATGGAGCCCGAGCTGCACATTTTCTCCATGTTCGTCTACCTCTTCATGCATTACGAGCAGCGACGCCGGCGAAGACAACCATAGTGAGTACTGCCGCCTAGCACACAAGAGAGGGGGAAGGAAAAAGAGAGTGACACACACATGCAGCACTCAACACCCCCACCCCCACTCCCAACACCATACACACAACCAGATGCAGTAACATTACATATTCACCCCCTACCCCTCAGGAATAATGCAAGGACAAAAAGTACCTACCCCATCCACTAGTCTCTCCAACTATGCAGCGGTGAAGGCAGGGGCCCTTTCGCCAGTGATACGATCCATGATCGGTTCCAGACACAGGTCACAGCAGCACTTGCAGTGTAGGTCCTCTCCTGTTGAAGGTCAGGTAGCAAGTGGGTGAACAGATAGAAAATTGCAGTCACGTCCATGTAGGTGAGTACCGTCACAGGCGGCGTACATCACCATTGGCCACTGTAACCCTTAGGGTCCAATGGGATCCAATGAGGAGTTGCACAGCGGTTTTCGACCACCTCCAGCAACGGCGCACAATATCAGCAGAATTACTTCATTTCCACATGTCAGTCCATACAGGACAGGCGCGGATGCCATTTCAAGAGGAGAGGGCAGGCCTTGGCACCTAACTGCGTCACAGTACACATATGCACTATTTGGGCCTATACAACAATCTTGTGTTACAGTCACAACATTCAATGCAGTGTAGTGTTCGGAAATATGGGATACTGACCAGCTACTCACCGTTTGCCCCCTAGATTGCAACCACTGCAGATGAATCGGAGATGGAGACATCCCCCCATGTACAGGCCCCTTGTGGACTTGGCAACAATGGAGGACACGCACATTATCCTCACCTATAGACTGGACAGGGCCACATTCACAGAGCTGAGTCCCCAATTTGAACCTGACCTTATAACTGCTATCTGTCAGCCCACCCGTATCCTCCCTCTTGTGCAAGTCCTATCTGTGCTCCATTTCCTGGGCAAGTGGCTCCTTCCAAGTGACAGTGGGCTTGGCAGCAGGAATGTCTGAACCAATGTTCTCAAACATGCTGACCAGAGTGTTGTCTGCCCAGATTAAACACATGCACAGATACATCATTTTCCCGTAGGTGGAGGATTAGCCCACAGTGAAAGCTGATTTCTGTGCAAAGGGACATATCCCCAACATTATTGGGGCTATTGATGATACACATATTGCATTTGCCCCCCCCCCCGGAGAAATGAACAGGTGTTCAAAAATCGAAAGAGGATTCACTCCATGAATGTTGCAATAGTGTGCCTGGCGGACCAGTTTATCTCCCATGTCAATGCAAAGTATCCTGGGTCTGTACATGATGCCTTTATCCTGAGGAATAGCAGCATCCCATATGTGATAGCTCAACTCCAGAGGCACAGGGTGTGGCTAATAGGTCAGCCCTGGTTCCCACCCAGTAGATGTTGGTGTGTGGGTATGGTGTGGGCCCTAAGGGTGAGTTTGTATCTAACAGCTGTCCCTCGATATTTGCAGGTGACTCTGGTTACCCCAGCCTCTCATGGCTACTGACCCTTGTGAGGAGTCCCAGGACAAGGGCAGAGGAACGTTACAATGAGGCTCATGGGCGAACAAGAAGAATAATAGAAAGGACATTTGGCCTCCTGAAGGCCAGGTTTCGTTGCCTCCATCTAACAGGTAGATCTCTGTACTACTCACCCAAGAAGGTGTGCCAGATCATTGTGGCATGCTGTATGTTGCACAACCTTGCCTTACGTCACCAGGTGCCTTTTCTGCAGGAGGATGAGGCTGGAGATGGGCATGTGGCCGCAGTGGACCCTGTGGACATTGAAGATGAGGAGGCAGAGGATGAGGACAACAGAAGTTTTATAATATGACAATACTTCCAATGACACACAGGTAAGACACTGTAATTTCACTTTACATTAACAGTTTTGTGTTTGACATTGTCACTGGCAGGCTGATTTTCCCACCTCTATGTCCACTTACTGTACCCTTTGGCATCACTATTTGCAGATATTTGTGCCCCACTATCGCTCCTGTTGTGTTGACTGCAGCCAACTACAGGTCATTCCTATGTATACATTACTGTACAGTTGTATTGCAGTGTCTAAAGCTTGTTAAACTAATACATAGTTCAATCATTTGACAGACTCCATACTTGTATTTATACAAATGATGTTTATTTAAGTGCTAATAGGTAGAGGGGGATGTGCAATGGGCTGGGGTGATGGTGGAACAATGTCCAGGATAGAGCCCAGTCTATTTGTATCACGTGTGCATTATCCAAGGGGGCAAAGGAAGTGGAGCAATTGCAGTTCAAAGTGGACAGGGTGACATAGTGGGACACAAGGGTGACAATCAGGAGAGTCTTATTTCCTGGCGGGGGTCTTGGCAATAGCCTCTGGCTTCTGCCTGGATCGCAGCAACAGTTTGTGGGGTGGCTCTCCTTCTGCAGGGGGTGGGGTACTGGTGGCCTGATGTTCCTGTGGCGGGGCCTCCTGTCCACTAGCGGCAGCGTAGGTCGAAGGTTGTTCATTGGTTTGGCTAGTGTCAGGGGCCCGTTGTTGAGCCACTGCCTCCCTCATGGTCTTGGCCATGTCTGTCAGCACCCCAGCAATGGTGACCAGGTTGGTATGGATGTACGTAAAGTCCTCCCTGATTCCCCAGGTACTGTCCCTCCTGCAGCTGCTGGGTCTCCTGCAACTTATCCAGTATCTGGCCCCATGTCTCCTGGGAATAGTGATATGCTCCCAGGATGTTGGTGAGTGCCTCCTGGAGAGTTGGTCCCCTAGGCCTGTCCGCCTCCTGTTGCAGAGCAGTCCTCCCAGCTTCCCTGTTGTCCTGTGCCTCTGTCCCCTGTACCGTGTGCCCACTACCACTGACCACAGGTCCCTGATCGTCCTGTTTTTGTGGTGTGCCCTGGTGCCCCTGTAGTGGTGGACACATTGCTGATTGACGTGTCCTGGGACAGAGGTATGGGCCTGCTGGGTGGGTACTGTGCTGGTGTTTCCTGAGGGGGGAGGCTGTGTTGTGGTATGGGACTGTGCCTGGGTAACCAACTGTCTGGAGATCCCTGATGGGCCAGGTTGGTCATCCAGTTCCAGGCATCCAGACCTGCTGTCATCACTGGGGGCCTCTTCTGGGGGGGGTTGGATGTTGCTGGCACCTCCTCTCTGGTGACGTTGGGTGGGGTACCTGTGGGAGTGTGGGTAAGGGTGGGGGTATGTGATGGCATGCTGGTGGGGGGTGATAGTAATGGAGATTTGACTTACCAGAGTCCGGTCCTCCTCCTACTCCTGCCAGGCCCTCAGGATGCATGATTGCCAAGACTTGCTCCTCCCATGTTGTTAGTTGTGGGGGAGGAGGTATGGGTCCACCACCAGTCCTCTATACAGCTAGTTGATGTCTTGCTGCTGTGGAATGCACCTTCCCCCACAGGTCGTTCCACCTCTTCCTGATGTCATCCCTTGTTCTGGGGTGCTGTCCCACGGCGTTGACCCTGTCCACGATTCACCGCCATAGCTCCATCTTCCTTGCATTTCATGTCTGCTGCACCTGTGATCCGAAGAGCTGTGGCTCTACCCGGATGATTTCCTTCACCATAACCCTTAGCTCCCCATCTGAGAACCTGGGGTGTCAATGTGATGCCATGGCTGTAGTGTGAGTGGTGTGGATGAGGATGTGTGGGGTGATGTGTGGCGGTGTGTGATGTAAGGTGCGTGGATGGTGTATAGGAGATGGTGGTGTGTGGCTGTGGTCTTGTCTTTGGTCTTGCTATCTCTCTTGTGACAATTGTTTGTAATCGTAAAGGGTTGTGGGTAATGTGTGTGTGTGTTTTATAGTGGTGTGGGTGTGTGGGTTTGGTGTGTGTATGGGTGTCAGGTGTGTGTTATTCAAATTGTCCAATGAAGTGTTGTTTTGTATGGGTGTGTGTATTTTGAGCGTGGCAGTATGTTCCCTCAATGGTTTAGTGCCATTGAATGTCCGCTGTGGTGATTTGTGGGTCATAATGCTGTTGGCGTAGTGCTGTTGTTGTAACTGTGTGGGTTTTGGCACTGCCAGTTTATCACTGACCTTTCGGCTGACGAACCTGTGTGTGTGGCTGTGTAGTGACGGATTGCTACGTGTGGGTCATTATATGGTTGGCGGTAATCCGCTGATGCGGCGGTATGTTGGCCGTAGTCAGCATGGCGGCAAGTGGAACTTACCACCAATGTCATAAAGAGGGCCTATAGCTTTATCTTTAAAATGACACCAAAATGAATTAAATCTAATATGGGGAACCAGAGAAATGAATTTTTAAATAATGAATGTTCGCTAGCACAGAGAAGCAACTGGCTCTGTAAGGTAACACTGTCACACTTACTTTCATAAGTGTTTCTTGATTCAAGAAGTTTCCTTCTGCCTTTACAAAATTGTCAAATACAGGCTTCCCAAAAGTCCTTAAAAGGCAACATTTTGGAAAATATTTGCTGATTTATGCCAATAGAAAGCAGTTTTTTGCTTGCCAATTTGCAGTAAAATCTAATGCTATTATGATATGTTATTTTAGGATATTTTTAAGAAAGAAAGTAATGCTACCATAAGAAAGCTAGAAAGTGATGAAGATTACACAAAAATGTATCACTGTTATGATAAACAGTAAAGAAACAGCAACATTTATGTTATGAAAATAGCACACCAATCACTATTAGTTAAATAATTATTGTTGGTAATTGTTTCACCATGTAATTGAGCAGAGGAACTGCACTGAAAACCAAATTTTGAACTGCTCTTTCATTTCAGTTTAAGAATTCATAAATCATTTCAGTTTTAGAATTCATAAAGAATGTTCTAGGACATTACCTTTATTTGGGATTTTCTCGAAACAATTTTGCTAACCAGTCAGATGTAAAATTCTTCATTTGTAATTCACATTAGCTATTCTAATTATTATGACACAATGTTGAGTCCGAATTTAAATGATCTCCCCAAAATGACTCTTTAACGATTTGGTTTTGAAAGTAGAGGCAAGTGATGCTCCCTTTCATCTTATGCAGTCTTCATTAAACATAGGAGGTCAAGACCAAACAAAGGTTGGATGAATAAAGAATTGGCATGAAAGAGAACATAATTGTTGACACTATACTAGATATAACAGTCATTATAATGTCAAGAGAAGCCACACACTTGATTGTTTCTTTGCCATCATCTTTTATCAATGAGTACATGAGGGGAGTCTCATAGGGCCTAGGTTTGGCGGACAGGCTACTCCGTCAGGAAGGTGATAGATATCTCATCCACTCTAGTGTAAGTGCATTATATTATATGGCACTTGTAATAAGGTGAAGGGTGTTGGACCTGGCCTTTTTGACAGGGGCATCCCCAACCTTTTTGCCTCCTTCCTCCTATTTGTTCTGACCTGTTGTTGTTGGCTTTTGAACTCTGGGCACTTTACCACTGCTAACAAGTGCTAAAGTGCATATGCTCTCTGAGTAAATTGTACTGTTGATTGGTTTATCCATGATTGGCTATTTGATTTACTTGTAAGACCCTAGTAGAGTGCACTATGGGGGTCATTCCGAACCCTGCCGCCCGCCTGGCGGGAACCACCAGAAGACCGTACCACGGTCAAATGACCGCGGCGGTCATTCTGACTTTCCCGCTGGGCCGGCGGGCGACCGCCAGAAGGCCGCCCGCCGGCCCAGCGGGAAAGCCCCTTCAACAATGAAGGCGGCTCCGAATGGAGCCGGTGGAGTTGAAGGGGTGCGACGGGTGCAGTGGCACCCGTCGCGATTTTCAGTGTCTGCAAAGCAGACACTGAAAATCTTTATGGGGCCCTGTTAGGGGGCCCCTGCACTGCCCATACCAGTGGCATGGGCAGTGCAGGGGCCCCCAGGGGCCCCACGACACCCGTTCCCACCATCCTGTTCCTGGCGGTAAGATCCGCCAGGAACAGGATGGCGGGAAGGGGGTCGGAATCCCCATGGCGGCGCTGCTTGCAGCGCCGCCATGGAGGATTCCTATGGCCAGGGGAAAACCGGCGGGAAACCGCCGGTTTCCCTTTTCTGACCGCGGCTTTACCGCAGCGGTCAGAATTGGCCAGGAAGCACCGCCAGCCTGTTGGCGGTGCTTCCGCGGTCGTTGGCCCTGGCGGTCGATGACCGTCAGGGTCAGAATGACCCCCAATATGTGCATAGGGCCTGTAGATTAACTGCTACTAGTGGGCCTGCAGCACTGGTTGTGCCACCCACTTAAGTAGCCCCTTAACCTTGTCTCAGGCCTGCCATTGCAAGGCCTGTGTGTGCAGTTTCACTGCCACTTCGACTTGGCATTGAAAAGTACTTGCCAAGCCTAAAACTCCCCTTTTTCTACATATAAGTCACCCCTAATGTGTGCCCTAGTTAACCCCTAGAGCAGGGTGCTGTGTGGGTAAAAGGCAGGACATGTACCTGTGTAGTCTATATGTCCTGGTAGTGTAAAACTCCTAAATTCGTTTTTACACTACTGTGAGGCCTGCTCCCTTCATAGGCTAACTTTGGGGATGCCCTCATACATTGTTGAAGTGGCAGCTGCTGATCTGAAAGAGCAGGACGGTCATATTTAGTATGGCCAGAATGGTAATACAAAATCCTGCTGACTGATGAAGTTGGATTTAATATTACTATTCTAGAAATGCCACTTTTAGAAAGTGAGCATTTCTGTGCACTTAAATCTTTCTGTGCCTCAAAATCCACGTCTGGCTGGGTTTAGTTGACAGCTCCTTGTGCATTCACTCAGACACACCCCAAAGACAGGGTACTCAGCCTCACTTGCATACATTTGCATTTTGAATGGGTCTTCCTGGGCTGGGAGGGTGGAGGGCCTGCCCCCACACAAAGGACTGCCACACCCCCTACTGGGACCCTGGCAGACAGGATTGAACTGAAAGGGGACCTGGTGCACTTCTTAGCCACTCTTTGAAGTCTCCCCCACTTCAAAGGCACATTTTAGTATAAAACAGGGCCTCTGCCCTACCACCTCAGACACTTGCTGGAGAAGAAACCTGAACCAGAACCTGCATCCTGCCAAGAAGAACTGCCTGGTTGCTCAAAGGACTCACCTGACTGCTTTCTATAAAGGACTACTGCCTTGCTGTTGGCCTGCTGCCTTGCTGAACTTTTGTCTGGCTGCAAAAGTGCTCTCCAAGGGCTTGGATAGAGCTTGCCTCCTGTTCCCTGAAGTCTCAGGACCAAAAAGACTTCTCTTTTTCAACTGGACTCCTTGTGCACCGAAAAATTCGACGCACAGCTTGCTCCGTGGTGAAAAATTCACCGCACGCAAATCCGGAAAGACGCCGCTCGACGCGACGCCTGCGGTGCGACCGGAACTTCGACACACGGCCTCGCCTGGACAACGCCGCCCGACTTCCATAGAGGAAATCGACACGACTCCTGCCGTGATAAAGAAAATTCCACGCAGAGCCCCCCGGAATGACGCGCAGCCAGATAAGAAGCCGAGGAATCCACGCACAGACCCTGGGACATCTGGTAGTCCCGTAATCCACAGAAAGACGGTCTGCGTGTCGGAAAACGACGCACGTCTTCCCCGAGTGAAAAATAAAGACGCAAGTCCGTGTGTGAAGGGGCGAAACCGACGCACACACCATTTTTCTTCCCGTAGAACGACGCATGTCTCCCCGTGTGGAAAATAACGACGCAAGTCCGTTTGTGAAGGGGCGTAACCGACGCACACACTATTTTTCCACGCATCTCCTCCTCTTCGGCCCTCTGCAGAGATTTTCATCTCCAAACCAGGTACTTTGTGCTTGAAAGAGACTTTGTTTGCTTTTTAAAGACTTAAGACACTTCATATCACTTTTCAGTGATATCTCTACAATCTCATATTGCATCTTTTATCGTTTTGACCTGCAAATATCCAGATAAATATTATATATTTTTCTAAACACTGTGTGGTGTATTTTTGTGGTGCTATATTGTGTTATTGTATGATTTATTGCACAAATACTTTACACATTGCCTTCTAAGTTAAGCCGGACTGCTCAGTGCCAAGCTACCAGAGGGTGGGCACAGGATAATTTGGATTGTGTGTGACTTACCCTGACTAGAGTGAGGGTTCTTGCTTGGACAGGGGGTAACCTGACTGCCAACCAAAAACCCAATTTCTAACAAAGGGTATATCCATCATCATTGTGACCGAGTAGCCTGTCTACACAAATCTAAATAAGTCCCCATGTCTCTCAGCCTTCCTGGAAGAGAATAAAGTAATAATATCTCTGTCACTTTTAATGCGTAACAATTTGTGATGAACAATAACCTGAAATGCCACCTTTCCTCTGTCATAGACACTCAGACGCATATTTACAAGCCCCTAGTGCCACCTTGTGCCACCCTAGCATAATTTGTTTATACTAAGGTGCCTTAAGGAGGCCTTTCTCCTGCACAGTCTTTACAAAGTGGCACAATGCATGCATTGTGCCACTTTGTAAACCCCTATGCCACACTAAGCCTGCACCAGGCATAATGTATCCAAGGGTGGCATTCCGACACAGGGTGGCCCGAAACAATGGCACAGTGAAATTTACAACATTTCATTGCTCTATTGTTTCTGTAATTTTTAACGCCTGCTCAGAGCAGATGTTAAAATGAAGCACCCATTTAAATCAATAGGCCTCCCTGTGCTTTGCTGCACTAGCGTCAAAATGTTTGACTCTAGTGCAGCAAAGCGCTACAATAGTATCAAAAATGTTGACGCTGTTGTCCTAATGACCTCCATTGCACCATATTGTAAATATGGTGCAGCCATGGTGTAATTAGGTGGGGCAGGGGCGAGGTATGAAAAGTGATGCATCGGGACTGGTGAGCCACTTTTGTAGAAATATGCCCTTTAGTAGGCAAAGCATTGATGAGTGGTTACATTTCTGTAACTCCTAATGTTTGAACATCACAACTTGAGTACTTTAGATTGGAAGCCTGGCTTCACTACAGCTGTATGTTTATTTTCCCCTCTGTGTATGTACTTGTAATTGTGCAATTGTCTGTGTATGTGTGTGGGGAATATTGTGTGTGTGTGTGTGTGTGTGAGTGCTTGTGCACATTATTGGATGTGTAGGTGTGTGTATGAGTGGACATCAGTGTTTGTGGGTGTGTGTGTATGCGCTTTTGTGTAGATGACAATTGTGCTGGTAGCCAAAACATTTTGCTGTGTTCATCATTCAGTCATCTTTTTTTCGTTTTTCTTCATCATTACAGAAACATGCAATGCAAACAGAAAGTGAAGAGCCTTCCTTATAATTGGCAGATAGATTACATCTTATTTTCTAAACCACATAAAAGTGTCATTTCTGTGAATGTGGGGAAGTTGAAACATACAAAATTGCCACAAAGGGAATTTAAGAAGGGACTGTGAAAAGGTAGAACAATAACATTTTCTCCTCAATACATTTTACCCAATGCATCTGCAAGTAGATTTAAATCATTAATGCCTAGATTCAGGAACCTGATTCATTTTGAACAAATTTAATTGAAACCTCCCCTGAAGTGTATTTGAAGAAGGCTTACAATTAAAGGGTCTCACATGGTGCCAGAGAAGTACATTGTTCCCTTTAAAATCTGTTCTTTCCTAGCAAATATTTCAACTTAAGCAATGTGAGCCTAAGAACCTCTCAGAAATTGGAAATCACTCTGCATTGCAATGTAATGGTATTCATCTGGTAAATTTACAGATGTTAATTTCACTTAAATATTCTCCTATTCCTGTCCTCAGTTTACCTTATTTGAAATACATTGTAGCCTTTTCCTATGATTAGCAGGTACAAGATTTCATATCGCTATTTTAGTTTCATATTGTAAAGGAATGACCAATCTGTGCATTCTCAGAAGTATAGGTGGGAACCATTGCTGTTATTTCCACACATATGCTTTAATCTTACCTAAAGTCCTACTACACAATATGTGTAAGCTGCGAACAAGACAAATCATAAAGTAACAAATGAACAGGAACATGTAGCAATAGGAAAGTTCTACATTTCCACACTAATGTTTTCTTATCAACATTCCTGCATAAAGCCATCTCATCAATACTGGATTTACAGGTACGCTTCTATTCACTTTATGCTTGTGAAGTCAGCTCGGCTAGGGTGCAAGTTAGGTGTTTGGATTGGTATATCAAATGCACCTCTAAATGTTTTTGAATTATAGAAAACGTTACTCCCTTTTGACAGGGAGAAAACGTGCTTTTAAAGTCTTGGGGAAGTAGCCCACTTTTGCAACATGTTGATTTTTGTGCTTTGCATACCAAAAATGGAGTGTCACAATATTTCTTGCCCCCATTCTTCCATGATATTCTGGCAGGTTTGAGCTTCAGGAATGTATGGGGTAAATAAAATGGTCTGCTTTTTATTGCATCTGGTAAATATCAAGTGCGATAAACAAGAGTTTAGAGATTTGGCCACGTCAGGAGTTCCTGTCATGCTCCGCGGCTAACATCGAGACATTGGAAGCATCAGAGAGAGCAGTGAGTCATCAGGGGACACGGTATGAGAGCCATCCGACTGTTTGGCTCCTGGTTTTAGCTCCTGCGAGCTTGAGGTGAGTGTCTTCACACCAAGGATCAGGTGCGATGCCGGGCGGTAAAGCACAAAGGATTCCATGAGCCAGCTTAACCAACCAGAGGAGCCCATGAACCCTTCTTCCCCCAAGCCTCAGAATCAGAACCTATCTTCAATTGGAAATCACAATAGGAAACCTGGAAAGCAACTTGAACTTCGATGACAGAGGCCAGGCAGGGGTTAGTGAACTGCAATATAAATTGTCACAGGAGTAAAGTGGATGGGGGTGAGGCATTGTGAAAAGTGTTAGAATTAACCCCCCAGAGAGATTGCCAGTAGGCCCTCTTTCAGGGTCAGTGACAGCTTGGCATGCTATGGAAGCGGCCCAGTAGGCGTGGGTGTGGTTTGTGGCATTTAAGCTGGTGTAAATAAGTAAATAAGGTGGGGCTCTGTCATACTTTGTGGAGAATCTACCCAAAATATTTCAAAGAGTGCTCAGAATTTCAGCCTAAGGCACACTCGACTGGTAAAAATGTGAAGCTGGTGCAGAATTCGAAGGCCAAACGTCCCTCTTCATTGGATAAAACTTACAGCCCAGGTGCAACCTTTTCAGTGGCACAACCCCCTTCTCAAACACCACTTTCTTTCTTCACTTCTCAAGCAATTTCTAAAGCAAAAAACAGTGATCATGGAATGTGAGCGCAATGAGCTGGTAATTGGGGCAAGACCAGGGGCAAATTGCATTACCTTAGTGATAACCTTAGCCTGTCACAGGACTTGTACCTTGCCGGACAGGTGACGCTCGGTCATGCAAGCACCCAGCAAAATAAGAATGGGCAACTACAGATATATCCGCTATTTACCTCAACCGGATCCAAGGAGCTTAAAGAACCCCCTAAACCACCACCTCTAGAGGAGCACTTAACGGGAGACGCAACTCAGTACCTATTCTGCAGTCTCCATCTGCCTATAATCTACTAAATACTCAGCAACACTCAGACGCTTATATTTATGTTGGGTCAACAGATTCTTCACCTCTTTCGGACTCAATCAAAACAAGGGCCACAACAGGGTATCGAGAAGTGGGTAAAATAGCAGAAAATATGGGCTCGTCATCTTGTTCAGGTCTTGGACATTCCGGCTGGTTCTCCACAACCAGACAGGAGGCAAACAAGTGGGAGGAGGCTCTTCATCTACAGAGTGCCTGCTTCTTCAGATCCTTAGTGAACTTAAGGCTCTAAAATTGTCACAGGAAGAGGCAAATCTAAAGACAGAAGCCCAGCTCAATCTCATAAACAACAACATGCAGCAATCGAGTACTCATGTCAATGAAGTCGAACAATTGTCTCAGACCTAGAAGATGGTGGATCACACTTGGAAGCATCAATTGCCAGATACCATTTGCAGATACGGGTGGGCAATGCTGAGAATCGTTCTGTTTGCACTAACCTAAGCTTCACAGGGATACCAGAAGGGCGAGAGAATGGTCAAACGATCATTAAATTAATCTCAGATCTGATAAAACAATATGTTCTAACAAAGCCAGCTGACAGCAGGACAGATCTCACCATGACATGTGCCCATTGAGTTCTACCAGTCCAGTTTCCCAGTGCAAAATATCCACGGACGATAGTGGTCAACTTTGGAGACTATCGTATTAAAGAAAGAATCCTTTCACTGGCCATTAAAGCAAGGGCTTTTTCAACTCCTAGGGATGACTCATTTGAAATCATCTCTGACTTGCCTGCACTTGCAGCACAGAGATGTTGAGAGTTTAAAGAGCTGATTATGTTTTTTTCAGAAAATGGGTTCACCGGCCAGTCTGGTTCAACAATCAAAATTGAAAGTTCTATTCAAGGGACGGGCTAATATATTTCATATGGTGGAGGCGGCAAATGCTCATTTGAATTCCATATAGAGCGCAGATGGGAGGGAGTTGTAGAAGCATTACATTGGTGGATTAAATGTATAAGTTAACAGGTATCTACCTCTTTGTGAGGAGCAGCAAGATGTCGTTGGGTGGTTTGGCGGGGGTCAGAAGGAAAATGTTCTTGGGGTGACTTTGGCGGAACATTTCTTATGCACTGTGGTGCTAGGATTATGAGTTGTAATGTACTGATCAAGGGAAACCAGCAATAATTTTTTTGTAGTTTGCTAATGTCTGAAAGGGGAAAGACCATGATGCCTCCCAGATGTCTTGGCGCCAACGGTGTCATGTCAAGGCAATACTATAGGGGTAGTGGGGAGGGGCGGATTAGCAGGCTAGTAGAGCCAAGCCAGGATCACTTGGTGGGATTAAGGGAGAGGACTGTTCTGAGAGTCTCTAGATGGGAGGGCCTCGATTCTAGATCACTGAGGGAGGGAGCTTAGGTATGGGTGTGGGGCCAGGGTTCAATTGGGGGGGTAAAAAGTTGAGAAAATTCAGGTATCTCCAAAATGTAGCCGGCACTAGGATTGGCTGGAAAAGGTCTAACGACAGGCTAGTTACAGGAAACAGTAAAGTTTAGGATTATTTCCAGCAATGCAAATGGAATATCAATTAGGCAGAAATATGGGGCAATGTTAAAGTGGCTGTTATCATTCAACCCAAAGTAAAAAAAAATCAAGAAACCCATCTAAAAAGTAATAAGCCAAAAGTATATATTCCAAAACAGTACTCAGTAGCTCTATTCACATCTTCTGGGCTGTCAGTAAGAGGGGTGGCTATATACTTAAGTAATAGAGTTGATTGGATTATAAAAGAGGTTATTAGAGACCCAAAGGAAGGTGGTTCTGGCTAAAGGTTCTTCTATCAGGAATTCCTGTTAACCTGGTCAATTACTATGGGCTACTACTCATAGATAATGTGGAGCCATTGGTACAACTTTATAATATAGCAATGGGTACCACAGGCCCCTTTATTTTTGGAGGTGGTTTTTAACTATATTCAAGATATTACTCTAGATATATCTAACCAGGGGAAGAGACAACTAAATCCTAAAACTAAGAGAATTATGAATACAATAGAAAATGATTTTCAGGGTATGGAACCTTGGCAAGAAGAGTATCCTGCAGCCAACCACCATACTTGCTTTTCACATTGCTATAAAACAGCTTCACAAATAGATTTTTTTCTAATCTCTCGTACATTGAAGAATGATTTTTCATATATATGGGCGAACACTTTTTTCTGGCCATTTAGTGGTCATGGTGACAACAGAGTTAGAGGCAATTAGCAAGGAGAGACCCAGATGGCAGATCAATAGATCCTTACTTAGCAATCAGGAGTGGGTCGCAGATATGAGAAAATTCATACAGGAGTTCTCTTTGTTTGATGTATGGAAGGCTTTTAAAGCTACAGCTAGAGGTCAGATTATCTCCTTCAAAGTATCTCAGAATTGGCAGCGAGTGCTTGAAATTAAAAAGCTTCAGATGGCAATAGATAAGGCTACAGATGATTGTATGAAAGCAGGAGGCAGGACGTGGCAAGCCATAATCTCACTCGAACGAAGGGTAATTTAAAAGATTTTTTTATCTTCGAGGAAGTAGCTAGTTCGGGGGCTTATCAGCAACAGGTTTATGAAGAAAGTCAACAAATAGGTAAATACTTGGCTTAGAGCACTCATATAAAGCATGAAAAACAGACTATACATCAAATTCAGGATCCTGAGACAAGTGCAATCATTACACAGGAGAAGGATATTGCTTGGGTATTTATGTTACATTACTCTAGAATTTCTGAGGTTAATTATTCAGTTTCACTAGCACACATAGAGCAGTATTATAAGCTAATTACGCTACCAAGGATGCCATTATCCATTTAAAATGACATAGCACAGAAGATTACCCCCTCTGAGATAAAGGGAGCTATCCAGAAAATTCCAAAGTGCAAAAGTGGTGGTGATGGCGTTCCTATAGAATTTTACTAAATTTTCTGTAAGGAGCCAGTACTGTTCCTAACTGATTTATGCAATGCCATATTTGAGGGCAAAGAAATACCCCCAGCATTTAAATAATCAACAATAGTGAGTTTTAAAAAAAAGATCAGTGAAAGCCAGATTTATAGTGCTCAATCATCCTCCTCCATGCATATTACAAAATCTTAACAAAGGTCTGGGCTACTAGAATCACACGGGTTGCTCAACAACTAATACATAGAGATCAAAACAGCTTTATAGGTAATAGACTGATGGCATCCAATACCAATTTTTTAATACAGACAGTTGAGCGTTTGTTGATCAATACAATCCCTGCAATAATGGCAATGTTGGATGCAGAGAAAGCCTTTGATCTAGTGAACCGGGAATCCTTATTATACAGACTGAGCAAATTTGGTTTCCCCCTCACAATGCATGTTGATGATAAAGGACTATATCATAGCATTCATGCCAGAATTGTCATCAACTCAATGGTTAGAGGCACAATCTAGATCAAATGGGGCTGTCCTCTTTCTCCCATATTTGTTGCTTTTTTTATTGAAACTCTGGCAAATATATAACGCAGCTCTAGCAAAATTATGTCACCTATAGGAGCTATGCCCAAAATAAAGCTCTTTGCTGATGACATCATTTTATATCTAAAACCAGATGTTGATAACGTACGAAGGGTGCTGGATATAATTGATGAGTTCACTCAAATAGGGGGCTACAAGATTAACAAAAGTAAAACAGAGGTTCTCCTATTTAATGCAGGAATAGAGAATCTCCCTCAAGGCTTGGAATAACAAGCTAATTTCCCCGAACCCATTAGATATTTGGGGATATATGTTATGAAGAACTATGGCCATTAGTTTAACGTCAATTATGTCAGGATGCTTAAAAATGTACTAGCACTTTTGGAAAGATGAATGGTTCTCCTGTTGACTCTGAAAGGGAGAGTTTCCCTATTCAAGCTGTCAATACTTCTGTGCCTTCTGTTTTTTCCATAATGTACCAATAAGAATAAATATCTCCTATTTTCACAAATTGGATTCCATGATACGAAGTTTAATATAGAGGAAAAAAAACAAGGTAAGGCTCTCAATCATGCAGCTCAACAAAAACCAAGAAGGCTTGGCACTTCATAATTTTCAAAATTATTATCAGGCCGCCTTACAGGATACATTGGCACATTATTTAGATAACAAAGAGACCCTGGAAATATGTTTGGTCGATACAATGATTGCAGAACCAGCAATAAGTCTCCCAGCATTTATTAAAACCACTAAACTTAAAAAAAAACTTGATATAAGTATATTTGTGATCTTAGTAAGAGAGCAGAGGTTTTGAGTACAGCACATCCAATACCACCAGGTTATATTTATTTAAAACTACAGGAGTGTAAATATCTTGGCCTAAATCTCTCAGATGCGGTGATAGCCCAATGGAATAGCAAAGGTTTTAAAGAGATGAGTGATTTCCTACCAAGTGGTAGATATATAACTTAAGAGGAGGTCTCAATAAGGGTGGAGAATATGGCAACTAGACTCTTTTTGAGTTTTTTTCAGATCTCCAATTTCCTTAGTACCAATAAACCAATGACAAGTATGCAAGAACGCCTGACCTCGAGGGCTCTGATTAGGAGTAAATTAGTGGGTATAGGTAAGTGGTACAGATTGCTGGCAGATCACTCCGTCTGTGAATCAATTGCAGATTTTAGGGAAACAAAATTCAAAAATTTCAAAACAACACAATGCATAATTTCAAACAAAGAATAATCTCAGAATTGGGGCACAAATCTTTGAGGAAATCCAGCCATAAAAGAATGTCTTTCCTCTCTAGATGGATGGTATACTACACTCTTGAGGCGATTCATATAATAGTTCCACCAATTCCAGATCAATGTTTCTGTTGCCATCAGGAGGAGAAGGGGAATTGGTTTCATATTTTTTTAGACTGCCCCAAATTAACACCCTTTTGGTTAAAGATAAACCAGGCAATAAATCAAAGTTCAAACTTTCGGAATGAGGTAGAGCCAAGCTTAGTTCTGTTTGGAGTATCTAAGAAATCACGTGAACTAGCTAAATATCAACAATATTTTATTGTTTTCACAGTAGCTTGATTGCTAATACTGCAACATTGGAGGACTCAAATGGTTCCTTTGCTACCAAACTGGTGGAATAAGATGCTAAGAACTTAGAAATATGAGGAAGTATATTCAAAACAAGCCAGGAGTTTCAAAAGGTTTACAGCTAAATGGCAGTATTTTGTAGAGTAGTAAGCCAATACAAAGCTATGCAATCAAGAGGAATACCGGTCGAAGTAGGAGTTGTTCGTCACTGCTATGTAAATGTTACATAAAAAAAAAGCGATAAACAACAAATCATTAGTAATTGTGATACCTGAGGAAACCAGGGTCACAGGAACAATTGAATGAATTATAACCAACACTTTGCAATCAAGACCACACAACTGCAACTTTACAAACACAATTTATGTTTCCTTCCTTGAAACTAATGGTAATTAAAAAACAAAAGTATGTTGAGTATATCAAATATTCAACACCAAATCCATAAACATAAGCACCCTATATAACAAAAAGATGCAGAAATCAATTTGATAAATATGTGATTCAACAGTAATGCTGACTTTACTGGCCTGCTTTATATGTTAATAATGATTTTAACCTATAATGACTTGCAAAAAGTGCAGAAAGACATCTTTAACATCTGCAATAGAGGAGTCATCATGGGATTCAAATCACTTCCCACACGCCAACAAACCCAGGAGTACCAAACACTAGTTACATATGAAATGACTATTTAGTATTGACTAACACAAGAAGAAATTATCAGCAAGTGGCAAGGTGTTACAGCTCTAAATGTTTGTAAAGACTGATGAAAAAAGAAACATCAAAGGTGTTTTGTAACTGGACTAGACACCATAACTGAAATGGTCACAGAGAAGTGAACATAAGCATGATGTGGTTGGCAACTTAGCTTGATAATAATTTGTGGTATCATCTCAAGACACTGGTCCAAAACAATCAAAGTCATCCTGTTGGTGACACAACAAAGAATTTAATTTAGAAAGGAAGTTGACAATTGTATTTCCTTTTCATATTTTGCCCAAAGGCTGTGGGGATAAACTGGTTAGGGAAGGAAACTATCAGGTTTTCAATGGCAAGTCAAATTGTGTCCAACAATTCCCAGCCAAATAAACTGTCACAATCCCTTTAAAATACATTTCTCCGTCTTTAAAGATATGTGCCGTACATGAAAAGACAATCCTAAATTATTATCAAGTGCACACTTTTGACTTCTTCAGAACAAAGTAAAACACAACTCAGGAAATAAAACAGTAGTTTGCCTTGAAAGTTGTACTACTGCTCCTTTGAATCATTTTGAGATCCCATATTTTAAAACAGGAAGTATGTCTTTGGGACGGTTTAATATGCTTGATGGAGATTATGAGAGAAATCAAAACAATTGCTAAGAGTAAAGATTGTGGACTAAATGTAACCTAGATAGGGAATCTATGGGCCTCATTTCGAGTTTGGCGGATGGGAAAGCCCATCCGCCAAACTTCCGACCGTGTGGCGGCCTTTGTGGCAACCACCCTGTCGGAGTAATTATGAGCTTCCCACTAGTTCAGTGGGCGGAAAGCTCAGTTTCCGCCGCCGGCCTAGCGAGAAATAAGCTACAGGATTGTTGCTGTCCCATAATTGAGCCCATTGCGATGGTGATGGGCTGGTGGGGGACCTGCACCGACCATGCCAAGTGCATGGGCTGTGCAGGCTCCCCTCATTGCCCCCTGTGCCTATTCTCCACCAGTCTTTTTATGGCAGTATTAGCGGCATGAAAAAGCTGGCAGAGAAGAAGAGCGTAATCCGCAGGGCAAAGGCAAGGTTTTAAAATGGTGGTCAGACCACCACAACAGCGGTGCTCATGACCACCACACTCATAACGAGACCCTATGTTTGCTATGGAAGACAAGCAAAAAGGGAAAAATTCTCAGTAGTAATGTAGACATATTTGTTTTCAGAAATTATGGCTACATTAAGTTCTGTAATATTTTGAGAAGAAAATATGATTTTGGCCTAGGTCTTTTATCACTGAGAGAGGGCTTAGAAGGACCTCCAATGCCATTGGTACATTGGTAGAAGTTGATGTATAGTGGTCTTTTTCACCCTAAAGAAAGACACAGTCATAGGATTCTGTGGTATTGTGTAAAAACATATTATGGACAGATGACTTGAAAGAAAATAGTCCTATATGTTTTATTGATTAACCCTAGTGGTACAGTCATTAAATGTGTTAATAAAAAAATCATGTTGCTCATCCAAAAGAGAACACCTGATTTTGACGAATTTTCTTCTTCTGAAAAAAGAAAGATCAGGGCAATGTATTATAGAACTTTAAAAAAAAAATGAATTAATACAAGACAATATAAAAATACATAATTCTCTCTGATTTCAAAATTAATTTGTCTTCTAATACCATCTTGGCAGAAGGCTTTCTTCAGGCTTTCTTCTTTCCTCTTTTAAACAGTATTGTACCCATAGGTCCCATAGCAAATGTACATCATATACTTCATAAGAAATTGCAACCATTGGTTTCATTGGTGTGTGTTTTGCTCATTTGATTCCTTCAGATCTTGAAATGCAGTTAATCAGACCTGTTCCTCCTTTTGAGGATTTTGTTTTTTAAAAAGAAGAATTATGTGTATAGAGTGGATTTTAACTAGGGAAGATTCTGTAGTTAGTAGTAGTCTTTTGCGTTATTGTTAAATGTGGCATAATTCTGACAAATTCTTTGCTAGGGACTGGGACATACCTGAACTAAGATTAGAAGGGTCAACATTAAGGAATGATTACTCAAATAATGAATTGTATAACACAGTTGTTGCTTCTAATCCCCAGGTTAGTATAGGCAAGCAGACGACTTGTATTGGCAAGGAAAAAGAAGGAAGATTAGGAACTTTGTGCTCCATGACCATAAAGAGAACAACAACCAAGGGTTATCTTATAATACAAATGGATGAAACAACCATAAATGGATTTACTGAAATAAACATAAACAACTCCCACATGGCTCCTGTGTTAGAGGCAAGATGGCGACCGCGAGTCTCTAGCAGTCGGAGGTTTTCTTCTCCCCCGGCTCCTGTTTGGCATTTGTGTTTCCCCCGCTCGCGGAGGGGATTATGCGGGCGGTTTCTGACTGGGGCACGCCTGCCTACACTTGCTGTAATTACCCGCCAAGTGGCATTATCCGCGGAAGCAGCAGGAGCTCCCTGGGCAACCTCAGTGATTTTGTCCATAACGGCCGTGGTTTCGTGGATTTTGACCTCTGTCATCTTTCCAGCCCCACGAGGCAAACAGCGGCGGATGGCCCCGAAGGTCGCACGCGGCAACCGGCCAAAACCAGGTTCGCAGGATCAGCGACATTTGGACTCTCAGCCCCCCGCTCGGGGGGGGACATCCAGGAACAGCAGCTTTGGAAATGCCGGCAGATGTGAGAGTGCGTTTGAGGGCAGACAGCCAGCACCAGGGAGTCCTGCGGCCCTGGGGCAGACGCACAGGCTGAAAAATGGCGCAAAACCGATTGGAGAAAAGGAGGAAGGTGACTATACCCCGGATGTTTAAAATTCCTCACAATTCAGCCCCTAATGGGGGCGGTATCACTATAAAGGCCTCTGATTTTGGATCTACACGAGATACGGCGGCACTGACTGTGGATGGTGGCAGCACTGGCCCAGGACGTCTGGCTTCTTTGGATAGTGGGGGTTTGCCTCAGGTGAAAGTCGATGCTGGTGGCAGTCGATCCCTGGATATACACAAAACTGTAAGTTATACTGCTGGGGGATTTTCACAGGCTTCTGTTCTTTGTGTTGGGGGTAATGGTCTTGCAGCAGCATCTGAAGGGGAGGCTGACCAGCCGTTACATGCCCAGGGGTATCAGGGTAATGTAAGGCTTGCGCAGGAATTGGTGACAGGGGCAGGGAATTGCGAGCAAGCAGCAGCAGCATACTTATTGCCAAGTACTGACCCGCCAACTCTGGCTTGTACTCTGGAGACGATCCGTGATTTCCGGCAGTGCAGGGAGGATTTGTTAGTTCAGGGTGAAGTTGGGGAGAATTTTTTTTCTATGTCGGATCAATCTCGAGACTCGGACGAGGCCAGCACCAGCCCCTCCATAGACTCAGAGACATGTGACAGCTCTACAGCCCCTTTAACTCCTACTTCTGTGCTGAGGGGTACCGCAATTAAATGTCGACCAAGACAGAGTGAGGTATCTAGATCAGACAAAGCTGGAGAGTCTAGTGAGAAGAGAAAAAAAAAGAAGAAGACGTGTAGGACGAGAGCTATGTCCTGGGATTACACAGGAACACAACAGCTACTGCACAGTATGGATGTTTTTGCTTTGATCTCTCGGTGGCCCCAGCCCGGTCAGAGACCAACGCTCTGAATGCAGACTCTGTGTCCCCCTCCCCTTCTCTGCATCTTATCTATCAGACCATCATGGCACAGCACAAGCAAACGCAGAGGGACAGCAAGAAAGCCAGGGTGGCCACGAAACAGTTACAAGTGACAGTCAGCAAGGTTGCGAAGACATGCTCTGAAATTGGGGAGCGGATTGCTGCTATTGAGTGCCGGGCGGACGTGCTGGAGTCAGACCTGGGGGTAGTGACAAAACAAGCTGCTATGCATGAGACTCAGCTCTCTGATATTCAGTTGAAAGTAGAGGACTTTGAAAATCGGCAACGTCGTAACAACTTGCGCTTAATAGGGATACAAGAAGGAATAGAAGGGCAGGATTCAAGGGCCTTTATAATCAGATTGTTTAAAGCAGCATTTCTGGAGCAGACTGGATGGGAGTGGGAGAAGGAGATACAGAGAACCCATCGGTTTCCATTACATCAGAGGAATCAACAACTAGCAGGAACAAATGGAACAGCCCAACAACAGCCTAGGACCTTTATTGTTTACTTTGGCAATTACTTGCTGCGTCAAATAATCTTCGAGAAAGCCCGCCCTGATGCAATGATTAGCTGTGAGGGTTGTACATTTTTCTCCCGTCCCGACTTTTGTCATGCTACGGTAGAGAGACGCTGGCGCTTGAGACAACTGATCAGCTCCTTCCAGGAGAAGGGAGCTGAAGCTTATCTACTGTCCCCGGCCCGACTTAAGACAATATATAAAGGGTCAGTACGAGTGTTCTCATCCGAGATCAAAGCCAAGGAGTACTTGCAGTCTTTGACTTAATTGTCTATATGTGGTTCATAAAAAACTTTTTTAAAAAAAGAAAAAAAAAACAAAAAGAAGAGGAGCAGGGTTAAAAACGAAAAATGAAAAGGGGGGTGATAGGGGTGGGCAGCTCAGGAAGAGAAGAGAAGGAGGAGGGATTCTCTTCTTAAAATGGTAGGCTTATGGGGGTTTTGTCTCTAGGGGAAACAGCTTTTGTTAGTAAACTTGTTTAATTTAGGAGTCGCCGCAGGAGCCCTCAAAAAGGAGGGGGGCTTGTCCATCTTACAGACTACAGTCTGGAAGCCTCATTTGGTAGGGTGGGGGGTGGGTTGGGGGTGAGGTAGGGTTTTCTTTTCTGGGGGGGTGGGGACAGGTGGGGTGGTTTGGGGTTGGGTAGGTTTTGCATGGGAGATGCACAGAAATATGTATTTGAAGGCACAGGAGTTTATTAGGTGTATGATGAAACAAGATGTAAGTTTGGGTGTATTTATTATCGCTTTCAATGGGGGACCGTAATGTTCTGCGGGTGGCCACCGTAAATATATGTGGGCTAAACGATTCCAAGAAAAGACGCCTTGCCATTCATGAGCTCAAAACATTAAGGGCGGATATAATTTGTTTGCAAGAGACGCATGTTACCCCGACTAAAAAGCATCTGTTGGACTTTCCTGGTTTCCAACTAGTGGCGTACACCACTCAAGAAACTAACACTAGAGGGGTTACAGTACTTATACGGCGAGATCTTCTTAAGGTGGTCAAGAAGAGGGTTGATAACATGGGCCGATGGGTTATAATAGAATGTGCTATGGGACAATCGAATTTTACTGTGTGCTCTATTTATGGCTCCAATTTTGATGACCTGGCTGGTACTAATATGTTGAATACTGAACTTGTGCTTTGGGCTTTACCGCTTATTATATGTGGGGACTTTAATATACATACTGAGACTAATATCCCCTTACAGAATCAGGATTCATATTTGGGACGGAAACCGAAGGTGTTTCGCGCCTTACAAACGCTGGTGCAGACTCATGGCCTTGTGGATGCATGGCAGCACTGTATGCCTATGGATCCTGGGTACACTTTCTTCTCTTATCCACACCGAAAGTCTGTCCGGTAAGACTATTTTTTTTTGTCGTCATCGCTATGTGAAGGACTTTTGGTGGAAAAATTCCCTAGGGTCATATCTGACCATAATCCTTTGGTAGTACAATTTCCGGACTTGTGTAAAGAGCGACATTTAAAACCCTGGTCTTTTGACCGGGGCTTGCTGCTTGACTAGGCTTATGTGTCACGGATGAAAGTATGGATAACATAATTTTTTGGGTTTTAACAGGGACACGGTCCCACCGGGGATGTTATGGGATGCTTTAAAGGCTGCTATCCGCGGGGAAACCCTGAGCTATGCCCTTAGGTGGGAGAAACAACGCCACCTAGTTATATCTGCAGCCCAGATTGAATTGGCTTCTCTGGAGAGTCAGATAGTGGGGCTGGCAGGGAACAATGCTCCAATACAAGATACTTTGGATAAGATTGCGGCCATGAAGGCCAAGATCACTCAGCTGTATTTAGATCAAGACATTATCAAAGCCCAGACTCGCAGGCAGGAGTGTTATGAGTTTAGTGAGAGGGTGGGTAAGGTGCTTGCATATAAGACTAGACAGAAGGCGGCTCGGAGCGCCATTTTGGCAATTAAAGATAGGCTGGGGCAGGTTGTGTGTGGAGATGCGTCGGTACTACAGGTGTTTAAAGAATATTATTCTGTATTGTACCAGCAGGAAAATCTCTTCTCGGATGACAGAGACGAAAAGATTACTCAGTATTTGAGTGATATCCCATGTCCAAAGTTCATGCAAGATGAGGACTGTCAACTGACTGCTCCCATTGAGTTGGATGAGATCATCTCGGCTTTAACTGCTTTATCTAATGGGAAAGCTACTGGCCCTGGTATGATCCCAATAGAATTCTTTAAAACTTTTTTTGAGAAATTGAAGGATGATATTTTGGCACTCTTTACATCAGTGCATGCTGGAGAGGGGTAGCCGGGCTCATGGCTGGAGGCCAATATTGTTATATTCTTTAAAAAAGAGAAGAACCCACTTTTACCAGGCTCCTATCGACCTATTTCATTGATAAACGCGGACACCAAATGGTATGCCAAAATTCTCACGGTTAGGCTCAGTCGAGTTATTAGTGGGCTTGTTTCCCCATGGCAACATAGGTTTATTCCTGGGCGGGGGACCGCCGAGCATGTTAGACGTGTTATTACCATGCTAGATGCATCTCAGGTTATGGCGGCCCCTATGTCACTAATATTATTAGATACCGAAAAGGCTTTCGATCGGGTGAACTTGAAATATTTATGGACAGTGCTCAGTAAAGTTAATATAGGGGCTGGTTTTATTAGGGCTATACAAGGTTTATATCAGAAGCCCCTTGCTCGAATTCAACTAGCCGGGGCAACCTCGGAACCCTTCTATATTACAAGAGGAACTAGACAGGGCTGTCCCTGCTCCCCCTTACTTTTTGCACTTTATATAGACCCTTTTATTAGGAAGCTATTGCAAAGTACTTTGATCCCACCCATGGTAATGACGGAGGGCAGGTTTAAAATTTTGTCATATGCTGATGATATAGCTGTCACTACTCCTGAACCAGGGAGGGCGATTGAAGAAATAGAGAAGCTAGCCGCGGAGTTCGGCGAGATTTCAGGCTATGCATTAAATAGGAGTAAATGCCAAATACTGGGCAATGAGTGGGCCATTATTGAAGACAACAGGAGGGCCAATCAAGTGACTTATCTAGGTGTCAGAGTGTTGGCCAATTTGGACCAGATAGTGGAGAGTAATCTTGCCCCTGTCTTAGCTAAAACCAGGAAAGAGTTGCATCATATGAACAATTTACATTTAACGATTGTTGGTAGATGCAACCTTATTAAAATGATTTTGTTTACCTAGGGTCTTATATTTTTTCCGCACTATTCCGCTGGAAATTAGCAAAGACTGGTTCAAACACATGGAGAATTTAGCGATTAGCTTTATTTGGTCCTTTAAAAAAGTACAGCGGGCATACAAGTACTTAGGCCCATATTTATACTTTTTGACGCTAAACTGCGCTAACGCAGTTTAGCGTCAAAAAATTTAGCGCCGTCTAACGCCATTCTGAAGCGCCATGCGGGCGCCGTATTTATGGAATGGCGTTAGCCGGCGCAAGCAGACCGGCGCTGCCTGGTGTGCGTGGAAAAAAACCACGTAGACCAGGCAGCGCCGGCGTTGGGCAAAAATGACGTTAGGGCGTCTTAAAATGGGGCAAGTCAGGTTGAGGCAAAAAAATCGCCTCAACCCGATTTGCGCCATTTTTTTACGACGCCCAGACGCCATTTCATGACTCCTGTCTTAGTAAAGACAGGAGTCATGCCCCCTTGCCCAATGGCCATGCCCAGGGGACTTGTGTCCCCTGGGCATGGTCATTGGGCATAGTGGCATGTAGGGGGGCACAAATAAGGCCCCCCTATGCCACCCAAAAAAAAAAAAAATATATAAAAAATTATACTTACCTGAACTTACCTGAATGTCCCTGGGGTGGGTCCCTCCATCCTTGGGTGTCCTCCTGGGGTGGGCAGGGGTGGCAGGGGGGGTCCCTGGGGGCAGGGGAGGGCACCTGTGGGCTCATTTTGAGCCCACAGGCCCCTTAACGCCTACCCTGACCCAGGCGTTAAATAGTGGCGCAAATGCGGGGTTTTTTGACCCGCCAACTCCCGGGCGTGATTTTTGCCCGGGAGTATAAATACGACGCATTTGCGTCGCCGTCATTTTTTTAGACGGGAACGCCTTCCTTGCATCTCATTAACGCAAGGAAGGCGTTCACGCAAAAAAATGCCGCTATTTGCCAATACTTTGGCGCTAGACGCGTCTAACGCCAAAGTATAAATATGGCGTTAGTTTTGCGCCGAATTTGCGTCTAAAAAAACGACGCAAATTCGGCGCAAACGGAGTATAAATACGGGCCTTAGTGTTACCCAGAGAGAGGGGGGGGGTGGGCGGCCCCTCACTTTCTTTTTTATTATTAGAATCCCAGTTATGGAGGTTCTTCATAACCCCATTAGATGGCGGGTCTGTCCGCTTTATCCTCTTTTTTTGAATTTTATGCCAGATGATTTGAGCAAACAGGCGGAGAGGTGGGCTCGGAATATTGGAGTTTCTGAAGTATTATTACGGACCTCTTTAGATGTGGCACAGCGATTTATATTAGCCGCTGGGCCACAAGCCCAACATTATAAAACTGTCTTTCATCTATATTACACCCCCGCTAAGGTATTCAACTGGGGCAGTTCAAGGGGTGTGGTGTGTCCCAGATGTAAGAGTGTATCGGCCGACTTGGTACACATGTTTTTTAGTTGTAGTAGGCTACATGAATTCTTTACTGATATGGCCAGCTTTTTAACTAGGCTTATTTATCAGGAGGTGGTAATTACGCCGCAACTAGTATTAATGGGAATTGATGGAGTGGTGTACCTAGAATATTCGCAGAGGTTCTTGTTTTTAGCTATGTCTGTGGCTCGCTGCTGTATTACATCTGATTGGCTGGAGTCGACCCCACCAACTTTTAACCATTGGCTGGCTCGGATGTGCTCAATGTTTTATTTGGAGATGGGCTCTTATGCGTGCAAGGGCTGCACGCGCAAACGGATGGGTGAAGCTATCTGGGCCCCGTTTGCACAATGGTTAGGTAATAACTGAGTCATGTTTGTAGGGGATTTATCTATTTAATCATGTTCAACTTTTGCACTTTATTTGTATTGTAAGGTCTCTAATAGGTTATTCATGCTTCCCTTTTTAGTGGTTTTGTTGTCTGCTGCAGATTGATGAAACAAACATATGTAATGATGATGTGTATTTATACAACGTATTTATTGTATTTATTCAGCCTTCTCTTTGTTTTGGTTTCTGTACATTGTGCATCTTCAAAATAAAATTATAAAAAATAAAAATAAAAAAAAAACTCCCACATGAAGGAAATGGGAACATCACAGTGGAGAGAGTGAACATAATATAGAACTATAAAAACACAAAGAAAGAACGTGGCCAATGGGTACAATATAAGCCACTAGAAAGCTGATAAAATATTTACATTGTTCAAGAGACATGGAGGAAGGAAGTTGGAGTAAATGTGGTGACGGAGACTGGTCAGAAAATTTACTTTTTAATGGCCAGATGATGGGGGGAGTTAAACTTAAGCAGATGCAAATGTACTCATCCTGCTTAGTGTATTATACCCCCAAGAAATTACACAAGTGGAATATAAATATCCTGAACAATTGACCTAGATGCGATTCAGCAGGTACATGGGAACATATCATCTGGAGCTGTCTGAGACTGTTTGGATTTTGGGATGGAGTATTAACATATGTTCAGAAGACTTTATGAGCTTTTTTTGTACAATAAGTTATTATTAGGGAGGACTAAGCATAAGGGTGTAAAGACAAGGAGCATGCAAGCTTGTTAGTAACAGTTGGTTAGTGTTAACGAATAAATGGAAATTAAAATACCCACCAAAATGTCAAATATGGTTGAATATATTGATTAAAACATATAATAAATTGCTTCTGCATGCTAAAAGAGTGGGGAGGGGCAGGATTTTTTTTAAAGCCTGGTAATGTTTTATTTATTATACAAAACACACTTTAATTGAGAGCATTGTATAACATAACTTTTTCTGTCCAAGCACTCTAGGAATGCCAAATGCACTTTTTCTGTAACATATTGTGGACCATTAGCTGGGAAATCTGAAATGGTTACCAGTAGGAAGGTCTGATTTCAGTTTATGTAAAGGAGACAAATTAATGTGATGAAGTAAGGAGATGAATGAAAACTGTAAAAATAATTAAATAAAATATTGAAAAAAGGAAATGAGGAAAAAACCTAAAAGGACATGTAGTAGAAACAAGTGGAAACAAGAAGTCCCATACTTAAACAAGGAGCAATCTATCTCTGAAGTAAGTAATGAACTGGTCACAGAGGAGTTACAAAAAAAGGTAGCCCCCAATGTATGGGTGCAGGAATTCCAGGGTCCAGGTTGTATATATGTCTTGGACAGAACTAACAAATCTATTAAGGATTAAAACCACCTCAACCATGGAAAGGGAGCCAAAGAGAACATTGAATGTGATCAGCTCATAGAACAAGGAACTCCTATCCCTGTGAAACAGAAGGTGTGTCTGCCAAAAGATACTATTAGTGGTAAAAGTCCGAAATTAACTCAAAGAAAGTGAATATGAGAACCAATACCGAAAAGAACATAAAAAAGTATTTCAGAAATGAAAAGCCAATTCAACACAGGGGAATTTAGCAATAAGACAATTCTGGCAGAAGCCTATACAAAGGGATCAGTAATAAATGGTAACCATACAAGGCCATTTTGCTCAATACTATGTAGGAAATTTGAAGTGATCCACCAATATCACTAGTTTCCCCTGTAAAAGGAATGAAAAGAATATTGTGTATAACAGTGACCTAAATATATGACTATTATATGATAAAGGGCTGCCATTATCTAGGTAATCCTATCACTATTAGAAGCATCACCAGACTATTTAGAGGAAATCCTTTCTGCTCTATGTACTATAGACCTAGTTCTGATATCATCTGTGCTCTCAGCCATTCAAACAGTTCAGGAGTTACTGCTGACCATACTAGTTTGTCTATGATTCAGAACTTAACATGGATATGTTAACTCAGATTCTGCAAGTATTAATCTTGCAGAAGGATCACAGAAGAAAGAATCATTGGTACACAAAGGGTGACCAGATTTGAAATATAAAAATACTGAGCAAGGAGAATATAATCTCAAATGAGATAGCACAAGAAAGAGATCAAGAATATATTACTCATCAGTTAGAAAAAGAAGGAGAAATAGACACTGAAACCCAGAACCAAAATCTACCATGCAAACAACACTGCAAAAATGAAAAAGATAAAGAAGCCTGAAGGAGTGGATGAAGTAGATATGAAAATAGAAGCCCAAGAAGTAATGAATGTGGAAAAGGACAATGTTGAAAATTAAGATAATGTAAATAAACAAGAAAAAAGATAAGAGAAAGGTTTATTCTCTTAACCATGAAGTGATAGGGACTAAGGCAAAATAAAATGGAAGTAAAAAGATAAAAATAATTAGTTGTAAAGGATCTCAGGTATTTTATGGTGGTCCAGGATTCATGGGGTGTATGTGATCCTTGTGCTTCTGAGTGTTCCTTGCAAGGCAATTGAGATACCTAGTTGTTGCAGCCTGGCTCTTTTTTTTTAGAGATACTGGATTTCAAAGAACCATTACCTGGTGACAACAAAGTCATAAAGATAAGTATTCAAGGACAATAATTGAGATCAAGCATTCAGACTTTGATGTTTGCACATTATTTCTAAGGTCATGCTGCCAGGGACTATGAACTCTAACTTTGCACTTGTTTATCCACAGATGGAATGAAAACGATTCTCATCCGGTGCAGATTGATTTTTTTTAAATGTATAATCTGCTATTAAGATACTGATGTAAGTGAGTGAGTGATTGAATATTGTCAGAAGAAAACCATACAGAGGCTGTTTTCCAAACTGTATTTAGTAGTATGCAAAGTAGTACTCCAGTAGTATTCTTTACATACTATAAAATGCAGGTCAGAAACCTACTGATGGAGCATTTCATCTTTGCCTCGCCTATCTTTTCTGTATGGTGTTGTGGTCTCAGTGGTGGAGAGTTGTGCACACCTAAGTATTTTATTTTCCAGCAAATGTGGGAGGGACAAGGTAAGCAATGGGAAATTGAGGAATAATTACTCAGAAAAGGGCGGGTGAATGGAAAATTAATGGGGATTGTGGGGGTACATGTTAATTAGCACACATACTCATAAAGTAGTATGGCCATTGCAATTCACAAAATACATTTCTAGAGCTACAAAATTGCCAAAACAAGCTAACATGTATGCAAATCTATCCTCAGAGTAAGTCAAGCATCACATATAGTTTACCACTGGTACTGCAACACAAAGGCCCTCATTACAACTTTGGCGGTCTTGGCCAAAGACTGCCAAAGCTGCGGGCACCAGTATACTGCCAGTGCTGGTGGTATATCTGGCTCCCTATTTGGACTTTTCCGCTGGGCCAGCAGACGGTAACAGTGTTAACGTCTGCTGGCCCAGTGGAAAAGTCACATCAACATTTCAGCCACATGCTGATGTGCAGGGGGTGCAGTAGCACCTGTCACACATTTCGAAATGCACGATGAGGCTGTGCCAGGGGGCCCCTGCACTGCCAATGCCAGGTGCCCCTTACCGGCAGCCTTTCCATGGCTGTGTAAACTGCCGTGGACCAGCTGGCAGTTGGGGACTCATAATCCCCAGGGCAGCGGTGCTTGCAATTGGGGATTATTACCACCAGACTAAAGCCTGGCAGTATAGTGGAGGGGCCGGCGGTATGGCTGTGGCTATTGCGCCACAGTCATAATAGTTGGTGTTACCGCCAGCTTACCGCCAGCTGCCAGGGTCGTAATGAGGCCCAAAGTCCTTGAAGTGGAGACAAGGCCACTACATATCAATTAATGTAAATTAATTGAATTAGTTCTGGGCTTAAATTTTGTAATATTGTAATAATAAAATAATATGTGTAATTGTTGGTTCATGTTATCATCCTATTAAATTTAGTATTACATTTACGTTTAATGAAAACTAAATAAACAATTGTATCTTTTTTTTTTAATATAAAGGATATTTAAATTAATATTATTTAGAGTTTACATTAATGACTTTGGATTATTTTATTACTTAATACACACTTCATATGGGGAGATAATGTGCTATAACTTTTTATTTTCTCAATTTTGTGATACTTTTATAATTGTACATTAAACCTGATTAGCCTATTTCATTTGAAATAGATAAACTTAATTATATTTCTCTATGCTATTCTACAGGAAAGTCTTCACCCTGGTGGCACAGATTTTCACCAACATAGTAGCTTTACACTTATAACTTCCTTCATAGGCGGTGTCAGCACCTCATTTGAGAGGATGGAGACATGTATGTTCATACCAAGATGTATCTCTTCTCTCAGAAATGATTAATTAAAAAATTAGACAGCCATACCTAGGATTAAGAGTAGAGTTACATGTTGCCTGTAAGTGTATCTTTTTGAATCAAGCCCATAATTGTAATGTGCATTTACTAGGTTGCAGCATGTAATACAGAGATCCGTTCAGATCACAGACTGTATTTACCAAATATTTAAGGTACATATCTATAGTGAAATGTGCCTTGCAGCTCTGGTTATCTTTGATAGTATTATAGAGGTTGCAAGTTTCTTTAAGTCCTAGGAAATTAGAGAGTTGTACTCAACTACAGAGAGTTGGGACTGCAGAGATTTTGCCAAGGTATATCATATGTTATAATAAGAATAGTGAACTGGAAACACAATGATGAAAATATAAAGACATATTTCTTGTCTTATTGTCACCGTTTTGGGAGTGCTGATTTCTCTGCTTGTCCTATTTCCTTTTACCAAGGTCCACTCTTAACCACCGTAATATTCTTTCTATGCTTTACACTGGATGCAGGGAAGTACACTGAGTCATATTAGTCTTGTTGTATCTACATTGCACATTAGAGCAAACTTGCCAGATTGCCTAGCCCATGTTATCATTCCATCCAGAGGGATGGATTCTTAAATTAACTTCTCTCAAACTTGAGAGAAATTAATAAAATTACAACAGAAAGCTATCCTCAATAGGCTATAAGACTATGATAAAAAAGCGAGATTTTCTTTTAAAATCTAACATCAAAGATTCATGTCAGATTACACTACCTTTTGAAAACGCAACCAGTACACGTTGAACCTTACCAAGCCCAGTGGAGGTTCTAAACCTTACGTGCATTCACACCTACCAGTACAACCTATAAGACCTTCAGCATCTCCTGAGGTATTTTACAGGTGTCCCAAGAAGTTAGCATTTTACCTTAATCAGTGTCAGTTGCATTTATTCTGTAAAGCCATGACATTTCCGTATGAAGGAATCTCAGCAGCCTTTGTCGTATCTCACTTGAGTATGAATGCCGCCATTTGGAGTATTCAAAAACGGATTATGGCAAAGGTGTTTATACCCAAAAATACCTGTAAAAGAGCATAACATGTTAGTAAATGCCACTTCTGTATTTACAAAAGGCAATTTTTATATTGTAGAAATCATATTTGGGAAATCGCTAAATAGGAAATCCCAAATAGGGATTTCAAACGGCGAATCACTAACACTGTGTAAAAAGGATTTCCTAATTGTGAATAGTTGTAAAATGGCCATTTAGGAAGTGCAATTGCCATCAATGTGTATCAGGTGGTAACCAGGTGCCCCAAAAAAAGAAAAAATCACTTAAAATGCATCTGGCTCATTCAGAATGGCAGCTCTGTATGTTTTGGCATGGAGGATGAGGATTGTGACTGGTAGACAGAGAAGGAGGTGAAGACAAGGGAGGCTATTTAGGCTCAGCATCACTCTTTTTGAACAGCTTGAGGAGGAGGTATATGAAAAGTACACACTTAGTAGTGAAGTAATCTTGGAATTAATTGCTGAGTTATAACCTCAGCTACAGACCCAAACAGTCAGAAGCAATGCAATCACACCAAAAGTGCAGGAATAATGTTGGCTACACTTTTTGGCTTCAACCAATCAACAGGGAGTCATAGCAGTGGTGGGGTTGAGTGACAAAGTCCATCTTCTTGTTTTTTTCACAGATTTCAGGACATCGTGGTTTGTAAAGTAAACAAATATATATGCTTACCAAATTTCCCCAAATATTAGCAATATACCAAATTATTATTTTTCAGGGTAGCACTGTTTTCCAATGTAACTGGCTGTGTTGATGGTACACATATTGCCACATCATCAGCCTGCAAAGGAATTTATGTACAAAAATAGGAAATGCACCCACTTGCACAATGTACAGGTGATGTGTGATGCCTCATGCATCCTAACTGACCTTGTAGGCAGATTCCCAGCAGCACACTTGACTCCTTTATGTTCCTCCACAGTGGAATACATAACCAGGGTGACTTTGGTAATAACTTATTACTTGGTAAGAGAATGGCAAACTCAATTTATACAGTGTCCACAACTGTGTTTATATTGTAACCTAAAGTTTTCTCCTTCTCATACTATTAAAGGAGACAGTGCATATGCCTTGTGCCCTTGGATACTGACACCATATTTAAATCCAAGAACAAGTGAAAGGTAGTACAACAGGGGACATATGACAATACGATCAACCATTGAACATACCTTTGGAATACTAAAGTTTAGGTTCAAGTATTTCAACAAGACTGGTGGAACAATGGTTTACATACCCGAGACATGTTGCACAATCATTGCCACATATGTCATTCTCTACAACAAAGTCCTGAGAAAGTGTCTACACAACATTGACATAGAGGCCGAATCGGAATCATATGAGGAACTATCACCAGGACAGTTGTAACAGGATAGGACACGAGCTGCTGAGGTTCATGCACAAAGCACAGAGATCGCCAACAACTACCTTTGAGGGAAGAGTGACTACAATATCTAAGAAATAGACACCACATTTGATGGTAATGCATGATGCATAACTGAAAGATCATCCTTAAATCTGGTTGTGGCAATAATGTATTTCTCCTAAATCTACTGCATCTATTGTGGATGCAACATTGTTTCAACAAAGTACCTCTATCTCTCAAGCCTTGGATAAGGATAGACCCCTCTGGAGCTCTGCAGGTAGGTGGCATCCAAACAGCACAGACAGAAAGAAGAAGAACAAAGAGGAGATTCTGTCACCATGCCAATGTGTCTCAAAGTCATGTGGCTGATCTTGTGCCACTGTATTTAGTAGGACAAGGGGTAGGATCCCATAAAGTATGCTGAGACCATCAAACAACATTTCTTCATCTTATTAAATGACTGGTTCTATTGCTTTCATCTATTCCTCATTTACTTACATCTTATTTGGGCTTAACAATCCAGCTGATACTCTGCACAAATATACTTATATTAGAGATAATTATATGTTTGTAACAGATATTTCATTACATGTAGGAAGGTGGTCGGATGAGCTGGTTGATACAAAGATGGTGGTTCTGCCTGTGTACTTATGTCTCTGAAGAGGCTGGAATTCTTAAATATATTTATGCAAAATTAAAAACTGATGGCTACCAATGTATGTGGCATATATTTGGAATAAAAAATAATGCAATATTTAACATTTAACCATTACAATCTTGAAAAGACATTGGATATTACATCCATTGGTCAGCCGTCTTCATCCATTTTCATCACACCAGCTTGCACAAACCAGGAATTTTTGCTTTGCTAAAGCTTGTATATTTTGTTATCAGCAACAATATCGAATTATGCATGCAACATGCACATATGTAGGGACATATGTAGGGACATGAACATTCCTGGGACAATGATGGGGAGCTGCCAGGTCCTCTCCAAAAATAATAATACATGAACAAACAAACATAAATTAAAACCCTAAGTGAGCTTTTGTTTCATGATAAGGCACATAGTAGCCAGTGGTCCCTGGCATTGAAGGGGACTACTTTTTCTGTGCAACTGCACATTTTGAAGGAGCAGGGAGATATCACTCTTAGCAACTTAAGCCTTCGGCCTAAGTGGTTTAACCCTGTCCCCCATTTTGTATGCTGTAATGGGTGGAGCAAAAAGCATGGACGACACAACAACAGGCCAATGAACCTAGACAGGTGTAATATTTTAATATTACTATATATATTTCAAACTCTTAGTTACATGGCCATTGAAAATATCATTACCATTGCATTATTTGTGAGACATTATTTTTATGAAATTAGTATAACATAACGCCAATGTGGTGCAGAAGACTTTGTACATTGCAGCTCCTATTCTGATTCCGATGTGTATATTAGTCCTGGTCTTCCCACATGTCTAGGAAGGAAGGAGTGCACCTTTCTCACTAATGGGTCTTTCATTTCTTTGCCAGTGGATTCTCTAACATCCTTTAATCTATACACTGTATAGAAGCCTAGTGTTTCTGTTTTCATTAAGACCCCCCTGTATTTCTTAACTGTCTGGTCTGACATCATCATTCTGGATAAAAAATGCAACTATTCTTAATTTGTGATTTCCTATCAGGAAATCACAATTTAGAGAATTTCCTAAATTGTGATTTCCTAATTGAGATTGATAATCTGTAGGAATCATTAGAGGAATACACTCCTACATATATTTCATTTTGCAATTCCCTAATAGCAATTTATACAAATTCACTATTTGAAATTGCACATTTCGTACATAGGGCCCTAAATGCCTACAGTGTCACGAACAGGAAAGTTACATACCACTTAAAAGTGTATTCCTTGGCAAAGAAAGAAGCTGCCTTCTTGAATTAATCAAATCAAAGATTTCCATCTCGGGTCATGCATACATGCAGTCTTCATTGGCTCGCTTTATGGTTCCTATGGAAACCACATGTGCAGGTAAGATTGTCACAGGTGTTTTAGATTCCAAGTCTTCGGGAAGTTATAGGGACATTCAAATGCATAATATTTACAAATACCTCTGATTAAGAAAAATACTCCTGAAAAAGTTTGTTAGTAGGTGACACTTCTTCAGAGACTGTGTGCTTTCATATGCACATGATTTCCTTTGCATGTTTTGTAATTGATATCTGGAAATATTTTTTCAACCTGATTTAGGCACCTCAGGAAAATTTATGATTGACTCCCATTATCCCAGTATTTTGATTTTGCAGTCAGAACTATACATGTGAATTCATATTCTTGCATGACTCACAGTTTAATACCTTGTGACAGTCTTATAGTCATCCTTCAAAGTCATCAGTAGGAACAATGGCAACGTCTGGTATTGGTTGTGCATTTACATCTAATGCTTGTTGTGAGAATGTTCATGATGTGTTTTATAGGTCATAAACCCATCTACTACCTCCACAAAGAGATTATAACTGTAATGGTGATTTAAAACCTTGGGCATTTATACCTTGCAGTTCTGCACATGTACTTACAGAGGCTGAAAGAGAATATCTTACAGAACGTAGATAATAGATTTACCAGACTGTAACAGATCTTAGCCACTTCTCACTTAGATTGTTGTGGTGAAGAATGGGATGAGTCAAGAACACATTTGATTTGTAAAGTATGCAACAAGGTTTCAGGTAAAATAGGTATCCTTTCACTTAATATCTATTCTCAGACGTTAGATCAAGCAGGCAACAATTTTTACCAAGTGTTGGACCTGGCCCTTTTACCGGGTCATTCCCCAGACTTTTTGACTTTTGCCTCCTTATTTTTCTGACCTTGGTTGGCAGACGTTATGACTCTGAGCACGTTTTCACTGCTAACCAGTTCTAAATAGCATGTGCTCACCCTTGTAAAATTGGTGTGATTTGCTTATACCTAATTGACATATTTAATTTACCTATAAGTCCCTTGTAAAGTGTCATCCCTATACCCAGGGCCTATAAATTGAATGCTACTAGTGGGCCTTCAGCGCTGCTTGCGCCACCAACTGAAGTAGCCTTTCAAACCTATCTCAGGCCTGCTAGCGCAAGGCCTGTGTGCACAGTTTTCTGCCACAGGGACCTGGCATCTAAATGTACTTGTCAGGCCTAGAACTCCCTTTTTACTACATGTGAGTCACCCCTAAGTTACGTTCAGATAGTCCTATGGGCAGGGTGCCATGTATGTAGAATGCAGGACATGCACCAGGTTGTGTGCCCTGTCCTGGTAGTGACAAACAGCCTAACTAGGGTCCATATTTATACTTTTTGACGCAAAACTGCGCTAACGCAGTTTTGCGCCAAAAAAATTAGCGCCGGCTAACGCCATTCTGAAGCACCATGCGGGCGCCGTATTTATTGAATGGCGTTAGCCGACCGGCGCTGCCTGGTGTGCGTGAAAAAAAAACACGTACACCAGGCAGCGCCGGCGTAGGGAAAAATGGCGTTTGGGCGTCCTAAAATGGGGCAAGTCAGGCTGAGGCAAAAAAAACGTCTTAACCCGATTTGCGCCATTTTTTTTTGGCGCCCAACCCCCATTAACATGACTCCTGTCTTAGCAAAGACAGGAGTCATGCCCCCTTGCCCAATGGCCATGCCCAGGGGACTTCTGTCCCCTGGGCATGGTCATTGGGCATAGTGGCATGTAGGGGGGCACAAATCAGGCCCCCCTATGCCAAAAACAAATTACAAAAAAATACTTACCACAACTTACCTTTTCTTCCCTGGGGTGGGTCCCTCCATCCTTGGGTGTCCTCCTGGGGTGGGCAAGGGTGGCAGGGGGTGTCCCTGGGGGCAGGGGAGGGCACCTCTGGGCTCATTCTGAGCCCACAGGTCCCTTAACGCCTGTCCTGACCCAGGCCCTAAAATCCGGCGCAAATGCGGGTTTTTTAGTCCCGCCCACTCCCGGGCGTCATTTTTGTCCGGGAGTATAAATACGACGCAATAGCATCAGAGTCATTTTTTTAGACGGGAACGCCTACCTTGCATATCATTAACGCAAGGAAGGTGTTCACGCAAAAAAATGACGCTAACTCCATGAACTTTGGCGCTAGACGCATCTAACGCCAAAGTATAAATATGGAGTTAGTTTTGCGTCGAATTTGCGTCGAAAAAAAACAACGCAAATTCGGCGCAAACGGAGTATAAATATGCCCCCAGGTGTCTCACTGCTGTGAGTGCTGCCTTCTCATAGGATTGCATTAGGAATGCCCTGCCTTATGTGTAAGGGGTATTGTCTGATTTATGAGGGGTAGAGTAGGCATGTATGGTATGGTTGTGATAGTGAGCAGAAATGCTCCTTACTAGTGTAGGTGTATTTTTTATTACTATTACAGAAATGCCACTTCTAGAAAGTGCACATTTATCTGTGCTTATGACTTATGTGTTTGTGCAGCTTGCCTCCAATCCATATCTGGGCAGACTGACAGTTGGGGCTTTGTGCATACTTTCCAGACAGCCTGCACACATGGAGGGTGGAGGCGTTACAGAGGTGCATTACATATTGTATAGTCTTCCTGGGCTAAGAGAAGGGAGAGGCGAGGCACACCGGCATTTGTAAAGGCTGTGCCCTGGCCTCGCACAATAGGGTCGTTTACCCCCACTGATGTTTGGAGCCTGTGCTGGAGGACAGAAAGAGCACTCCCAGGACCAGTTATAACTGGTTGGAATCCCCTTTCCTCATTGACAAAGACACTGCAAACTTAGTTTTTAGGTCAGGGGAATTTTCCCCACAATTTAGACATTCTTTGAACATTCTTGGAACTGGACCGAAGGCTGCTGAGAGGACTCACCAGGAACCGCCATGGACTGCTGCTGTTGTGCTGACCTGTGATCCACAGGAGGAACTGCCAATACTTGCATCCACTTATGCGCTGACCTGTAGCTGGGTTCCCCTGCCCTGTGCTCCTTCTTCAATTTTTGTCTCCAGGGGCAGGGTGTTGTGGCCCCTGACCCTGAGAACCTACTCCAGCACGAGGAGTGCTGCTTCAATGACTGAGCACTTGGAGATCACTCCTGTATGACCCCATAGTGCTTTGAAAAGCGCTTCCTGGCTGGAAGTGTCACCGCTGCAGCCCTGTCCTCCAGCATTGCTATATGCACTTTTAAAAACATTTTCTGGTTGCTGGATAATCACTGCTGCAGCCCGGGTGTCTAAATTAGAAGAAGCACAAGTGTTGCGTGCTTTCCAGTGCCCCAGGGGGCACAAGAAAAAGGTAACCAGAGCAAGTGTGCTTCTATCGGTATCCCCGGGGCACGGCTCGCTCCTTAGAGCGCCCCCGGGGCACCAGCCAACCTCTGTTTTGGACAAAATCACCACTGCGGCCCGGGAGCTGCAGAAAAACACTTGCACACCACATTGGGTGTGGGCGAGGGTGCGGCAGCTGCCCCAGGAGGGAGAGAGACCTCATCGGAGGTCTCCTCTGGATCCCAGGGCCACCCCTGAGGAGCAGGACTTTGGGGAGGCAAGGGGAATGCCCCCATACCCCCGGTCACTGCCATAGGAGCGAGACGCTCCTACTTATAGCCAGGCACTATTTTTAGGAACAGGGAAGGGAGGCCTCACCA
The DNA here is from genome assembly GCF_031143425.1 of Pleurodeles waltl. Lineage (NCBI taxonomy): Eukaryota > Metazoa > Chordata > Amphibia > Caudata > Salamandridae > Pleurodeles > Pleurodeles waltl. The sequence goes on from NC_090439.1 coordinate 282,956,182, forward strand.
GAGGCCCCTTCCTCTCACCCCCATTACTTTGCTGGGCTACCTTGCCTCTTCCATTTTGGCAGTAGGGCCAGTGGAGGTCTGTGGGGGGGCTCACAGAGATTACAGGCCCCAGGAGGGGCCCATTAAGAAATCAAGAGAGGGGGCTTACCGCCCCTTTCCCTGAGGAAGCGCGTGTGGCCCCCGTTGAGCACATAGGAGCACCGGGGACCACACCATGACCTTCCAGGCACTAGGAGCGCCTGACTCTCCTAAATAAGATACTCTTAGGGACACTGGGAGGGTGGGGTGTTCCAGGGTTATCTTCCTGAAGATATGCATTTTCTTTATGTCTTGCCATTTGTGCTATAATGTTCCTATTATGGATATTTATGATGTGTTTATGACAAGTGCATACATTTATTCACTGTGATTCCTGACTACTGCTTATGTTGCAGAATCCTGAGTAATTACATGTTCTAATGAGACAACTGCTTATTCTTGCAGAATATTAGTAACTTGTGTAACGTTCTGGGAACTGCTAAGGTAGCAGGTTATTACTGACATGTAATATTTGATCTAATTATGTTTTGAGCAACACAGGTTTTTTTTACAAAACTTTGTGTTGTGTTTACTTTGTGGTGTACATATTGCATCACGTGTGTTGTGTGTGTTGTGCAAACGCTTTACACATTGCCTCCGGGTTAGGCCTGACTGCTCGTGCCAAGCTCCCAAGGGGATGAGCAGGGGTTATCTTGGACGTGTAACTCCCTTGCCCTGACTAGAGTGGGTGGGTTCTGCCTGGCTTAGGTGCATACCCTAGCCAACCAGAAATCCCATTTCTAACACAAAGCTTAACCTAAGGCAAGATTATCATTTAAATAAAGTCTGAGAGATCAATAAACAGAAAAAAACATTTCATACTAAGGGCCTGATTTAGAGTTTGGCGGATGAAGTACTCTGTCACAAACTGAATGGATATCCTGTCTGCTACATCACAAGAAAAGTATATCCTTTGTCACATTCAATACTGTAGACAGGCAATCTCTTACATTGTTCATGGAGTAACCCACCCACCAAACTCTAAACCACTTTCCAATTTTGGATTTTTTTAATGTCAGGTCATGCCTTTCATGTTCTGTAACATTTCAATTGTTTTTCAGTTTTTTTTTTATTGATGAAACACTGGGACTATTTTAGGATGTATATTGTGTATTGTATTTAGATGATATTTTGATTACAAGTAAACACATTGGAAACTTGTTGAAGCAATGCTACAAAGACTCAGCGAAAACCAACATTTTGAAAAAAATGATATGTGTTTTCCATACTACTGCATCAGATTTTTTGGGGTATGTAATTAGCCATACAGAATTTACATGGAAGACAAGAACGTTTCAGCAATGATTCACTGTCCTACTCCTAGCTCTATAAAAGTGGTTTAAAGATACCCATGCTTTCTTAACTTAGGAAGGTTCCTTTATTAATTTTCTGAGATAGTCAAGCCTATTACAAAGCTTCACCTTTAAGAAGCTACTTTTGCATAATAGAAAGAGGCTGATCAGCCCTCTAGATTTTGTTATGAAGCGCTGTACCTATACACTTATTTTGCAACATACTAATGTGATTCATTGTTGAGACAGAAGCCCTGTATTATACTATTGGAGGAATTTTGTCCCACAGAAATCAAGTGGGCTAATTTTTCCCACAAGATTTCCCTAACATAATTAAATTACTAAGAGCTTCTGGCAATCATGAGATATTTTGAGGAGTGGAATTATTATTTCCTGACACTCAAAACCTGTACAGCTATACACCAATCAAAGGATTTTACAGTTTTTAAAGTCTACTGGGCCACTGACTCTTAGTTGAGATGGACATACTTGTTTTCTGACCATGACTTTGTGCTTAATTTTGAGCATAGCCCATTCTGTTGGATAAAGTGTCTACCTTACCCCAACAGAGTACCTCTGAAAATGAAGATAGCATTGTTAGTGATCCTACATTGATTTTGCCAGCTGAAATTCAGAAAAACATTTTTTTTAATGTAATCAATGTTAAAGCCTTTCCAACAAGCATACACAATAAGTTATAATCTAGTGATAAGCTTGAATCAGGGAAAAGGAAAGTGAGAACATTGTGTTGTTGTACGAAGGCAACATTTTGTATCTACCTTCAGTTCAACCAAGACAACAAGCTGTGAGTTGGTTTCAGGAGTCAAAGAATGCGGGGAATCTAACAATAGCTAAAACACTATCAATTGTTAGAGGATAATTTTGGTAGTCAATTTTGTTTAAAGATGTAAAGCACTGTGTACAGATATGCTATTCGTACCCAAATTAGGATTCCTAGACCTCCTAAACCAAATGCACACATTGTCCATGGACATTACTGTAGAGTTACTTATGAGTCAAAATTGTACTACCATTCTTGCAGTTGTACATCATTTGATTGGATTATATTGCATGGGATTTTATTGTATTAAATTAGTTACTTCTCTATTGTTTGCACATAATCTCATTTGATTACATGCAACTGGTTTTGATAACAGGCAGATAACAGGCAGGTGCTCTCTATCTCAAAATTCTGGCATGCATTATATAAAGACCTATTCACAATAGTTTGTCTAACTACTAGTATCATCCTCAGATGGGCAGGCAAATAGACAGATTAAATCAATGTGTTGAATAATATCGGACATACTAAATCTTATTCAAAGTGCAAGATTAAAGTAGGATGTTACGTTTAGGAGAATTAAACAACTGTAATGCTGAACAGTCTGCAGCAATAATGTCAATGTTTTTTTATGTATAAGAATCAATCTAGAATGTTTCCATTAGATTTATATGTGTCTGCATTAGTTCCTTCAGTGCAAGAACATTTAAATGAAATTCTGAGAATTAAAAACACAGATGAGCTAGCTTTAGCAAAAGACAAGTGTCAAAGAGACAACATGTCTCGCATGACTTGCACCGAAAGCATGCTATCAATCTGGTAATACTCTTGTTTGGTATGTGATTTATACTGTTCATATATATTTTCTACAGCCTTGAGAAAGCCCCCGCTTACTCGCTAAAGGGGCGAAACACGTGTTGGCTGTTACTCCATCGAATATTGCTACTTGATCTCTCTCCTACCTTGGTATTAGTTGATTGGACCATAATGTTGCTGATTCTTGGAACTTAACCTCAGCTTCAAGATTGTCATAAATTAACTGGACTACAAACCTGTGGAACCTCAGGCAACAGTGGAATTTGCGCATTGTTTTGCCTTGCAGCTACTCATGATTCCTTTTCCTATATGTAATAAACAACTACTGTATATTCATCAATACTAAGCATGGTGCCTATTACTAGAAATTCTTGAAGCGGGAATTCACCTCTAATTTATCTAGTACTGTAATTATTGGGAGGCTTAGGGTCCAGGCCTTCCGGTTTGGAGTTCCCACAACTTTTTTATAAATTCGGCATTCTAAGGAAGTCAATTGGCTGGACTCCCTTCTCTCTTTACAAGTTATATGTTGATGGAAAAAAATATTCTGAACACCTAATTATAACAGAGGTAAAAAAAATGTCTAGTTATTGATCAAATTGTGAATTGTGTTGCTGTGTAATTAAAATAGCCAGACTACCAAAATTGAATTCTATGATTAACGTAGTCTTATTAAAACTTTCTTCCACAAAAACAGGTCTTGATCCAAATCCTATGTGCATTTAGACAAATGCTTCAAATCAATATGCAATACATACAATTTTAGAAGCACAAATTGGTAGAAGATAATTGCAATATTTACTAAACTGGAAGCACTTTGACTCTACGTAGTGATCATGGGAACCAGCCCCTCATCTTCATGCTCTGCGTTTACTATCAGAGTTCTACTGATATCTCATCCACATAAACCTGGAGCCCTTTCACTGTGGCATCAGCCTTTGGGAGACCACTGTCATGCACTTTGGTCCTCACTTACCTGCATACTTTGGGTTGGCTTGATGGCGCTCTCTTCTAAATTTCTGGGGTAAACAAGTCTTCAACAGCAGAAACTGTCAATGGTATACATAGACTTTATGCCTTACTTAGTACAAGTCTTACCGTCTGTGACACTTGAACAATGCAAGAGGTACAAGTGTGGTCAACATAGACTATGGGTCTCATTTACAAAGGCATTGTGCCATTGGAGTGTCACTTTTATTGAAGTTCTGGTAGCGCAATGGCCTGCCCCATATATACACAAAGCAGCGTTAACCCATTTTTTGTGGCTTAACACCACTTTGTAAATATGGTCCCTTTACATGCATCATTTTGCATGAAAGAGGCATGCAGTGGGCATTCCACTGCAAAAACCATTGCATTTTGACACTGCCCCAGATTTACAAGGTGTCATAAACCTGAGGCAGTGCCAAAAACGATTCCGCCCCATAGGTGGCATTATGATGGTGCAACAAGAATAAATAGTTTTATTTCTCCTCATTTTTGCTTTTCCTGTGTGTGCTACATTGTGTAGCACACATAGTAAGAGCAAAATGCCATTAATGGTTGTTTATGTGCAGGAAGGTGTCCCTTCCTGTACATAAACAATCTTTAAATAATTATGATTTGCTACTCCTTTGTGTGCTGCATTGTTCAGAACACATAGAAGTAACAAATTGCCATTTCTGTTGTTTATGTGCAGGAAGGGACTCATTCTTGCACATAAACAATCATTCCCTGCAATGCAGGCACCCTTGCATTTTGGTGCAAAGGAGCCTGTGTGGGTACTAAGTAGCTAATTAAGTGGCAGCGTTAGGGAAAAAACAGGGGTGCACCTTATTGTATTAAATGCAGTGGATCTCTACTATTCTGAAGTGATACAGCATGATGCTGCCAAATTTGGTGCAGCGCTGTGCCACTCTTTAGTAAATGAGGTCCTATATGTCCCAAAATTTCGACGGTCATCCACAAGAGTTTGTATGGGCTCTGTTGCTATCTCTGGTCCCTTTTCCCTTGCCCTGGGTCTACTGTTAACCAAGATAATATCCTTTCTATGGTTGGCAGTAGGTTCCGGGAAGTGTGGAGATTAACTTTGCTCCTGTTGGATCTGGATTGCCAGTTTAGTGCAATTGTGACACACTTGGTACACTGCTATTCCAAATGTTGTCCCTTCACTGCTTCCACTTCTCTAAAGATCTCAGTTGACAAGGGTGGAAATTCTGGTTTACTTTTTGAGACAGAAAGGAAACATCAGTAACTGATGGTCTGGATGAGCAGCTCTCTTTCTACTGCACAGAAGTCAGTAACAGTCCCAATGATAACCCAGCAATGATTTTAATTATATTAGGGTCTTTAGCGTAAAGTTTCAGTCTGGAAATGGTGCAAATTGATGAGAAAGTTATTTTGCTTTTTTTAAGTACATTTATGACAGAGTTAGTATTAGACTTGTTTAATGTGTACCTACCTACGTGACCAAATGTGTATCAAATATTGATCATCCTTTGAAAATATTTGGCTGATGGGTAAGCTGTAATGCTAATGTAACAGATTAATGTAAATGTACAATGGGTTAATGATCTGTATGCACAAAAACAAAGAGAGAGAAGGAGGTTGTGAGGCTGGGTCTGTCCTCCTTATAGCCTATATAACATTACAAAAGAGGCCCACAGGATGGATAGGAAATAGGATTTTCCTGTTAGAAAAAACCCTCAACCACTAGAGTTACCCCTTGGTGGCATGCTTCATCATTGGGTTTCTTCCCGTTCCGCTACAGAGCAGGGCGTGCTATGACCTACGGGATACGTGTGAGCACTGATGTAGTCTCATCAATGTGAATCACAGGAGGGATAGGAGTGGTGGAGTCTTGGGTGAGTTAAAAATATCTGTCTCCTAGTAATTCCAATGATTTAATAGATCTCTTGGAGGCGGTATGATTAAAAAGGGGCTGTGGAAGTGGGTGATGTAATGTACCTGACTTCCTAGTCTACATGTTTTGGAGTCTTACCCCTAGGCTCCTCTTCGGGACCAAGTTGGACTCCCTGGTGCACTCCTTGTTTGACTACCTCCAATGAAAGCATAAATAATACATGCTCTGTGATATGGTGCAATTCACCTTACTAATGTGGTGTCATAAGATAATACCTATCGTTTATGGTGTCCATCATTGATACCTGTGGAAATAAAAGAGAGGCATAGTTATCATAGCCCCCATTTGTAATGGGCCGCTACATATGTTGTTTGTGGGTGTGGTGCCACCTATTTGCATACTGCACTCCACTCGTGGGAAAACACGGCATATCAAGACTGAGAGACTAAAGTACTCTCACAATCAACAGTACAAGACATACCACATTTAAAACTTTTAAACATATAAACATGTGAAACACACCAAATAGCACACACGTGGTGCATGCGTAACCTACTCAGTAGTATTTGGATTGTCATATCATATTTCCTCCTGGAGGAGGGTGTGATTGTAGTCACACTCTAAAGATTTGGCAAAGTTGGGACTGGTTGATTCTCATAATTAAAACTGCAACACGACTATCGGAGGAACTAAGGGGTGAGATTCTCACCATAGAGGTTCGCCTAAAATCATACCTAACCACAGGGGCCCCTAAGAAATGCCTTGAGGAATTAAATCAAACAATAAGTGAATATGATGTATACCTTAAAAAAACAAAATATAAAAAACTTAAGAACGTAAGCAGGTTTTAGCATGAAAAAGTATACCCCTATACCAGAGAAGATTATGGCGGTCATTACAACATTGGCGGTAAAAGACACGTACCGCCATGCAGGAACCGCCAACACATCGCTGCGGCCGCGGAATTCCACCACAGCTATTATGACCCACAGCTCGGAATCTTCCAAAATTCAGACACCCACACAAGTCCGCCACACCAAAGGTCAGTGATAAACTGGTGAAAACAAATCCTCCACCATCACGCCAACAGAAATACACCCACACTATCACGACCCGCGAATCCACACGGCGGTCTTTCAACTGCGGTATTCCATTGGCGGTACACACCGCAGCACTCAAAATACACACACATTTACAAAACACAACCACATTGGACAAATCGAAATACACACACCTGATACACATACACACACCACTCCCACACACTCAATACAATATAAAACACACACCCACATCACCCACAAACCCTTACGACCACAAATCACGAACGAAAGCCAGAGAGAGACACCACCATCAACAACACTAGCATCCACAGGCACACAACACCATCACCCACATAACTTCTATGCACCGCACACTACACAGCACACTTATCACCACACACACCACCCCACAAATCACCTACACCACCCCATGGCACGGCAAAGACACCCCAAGTTCTCGGAGGAGGAGCTCAGGGTCATGGTGGAGGAAATCGTCCGGGTAGAGCCACAGCTATTCGGAGCACAGGTGCAGCACACCTCAATGCAAGGAAGATGGAGCTATTGTGAAGAATAGTGGACAGGGTCAACGCAGTGGGGCAGCACCCAAGAAATCGGGAAGACATCAGGAATAGGTGGAACGACCTACGGGGGAAGGTGCGTTCCGTGGTCTCCAGACACCACCTGGCAGTTCAGCGGACTGGCGGCGGACCCCCACCTCCTCCCCCACAACTAACAACATGGGAGGAGCAGGTCTTGGCGTTTCTGCATCCTGGGGCCTCGCAGGAGTAGGTGGAGAAATGGACTCTGGTAAGTCAAATCTTAACTATTACATCCCCCACCCTACCTGCATGCCACCACATACCCCCACCCTCACCCCCATCACTCTAACTCCTCACAAATGTCCCAACATCACAAACCACACATCCTAACACCAAGCCCTGCATGCAACAACAAAGCATGGACACCCATCACCAATGCATGGCCACTGCACATACCCATACACCCCCCTAAACCATCATCACACAAGGTCCCACACAGGAATGCTAGCACTAGGGTACATGTTCACCCACCCATTGCACACCATGACACACACAGATGTAATAAACATCCTTTTATGCCCCTGCAGGACCCCTACCCAACGTCACCTGACAGGAGGGTCCACACATGTCCACACCACCAACAGAAGAGGCCCACAGTGATGACAGCACCTCTGTCCAACTGGATCTAGATGACCGGCCCAGCCCATCTGGGACAGTCGGTTCCCCACACCCAGTCACAGGCCACTACAGAGCTTCCCCCCTCTGGAAACACCAGCACAGCACCCAACCAGCGGGCCCATACCTCCGTCCCCAGGACACGTCAATCAGCTGTGTGTCAAAACCATCAATTCCACCCTGGGCACCATCGTAGGGGTGCTGAAGGAAGTATTCAACACCAGGAGGGACACTGTGGCACTACAAGGGGCCCCTGACACTAGCCTGGACGATGAACTGCCCACCACCTCCGCCGGCGCTAGTGGACAGGAGGCACCGCCACGGACCACCACACCAGCACCTCACCGCCTGCAGAGGGAGAACCACCTCGCAAACGGTCCCTGAGATCCAGGGCAAAGACAGAGAATGATGCCAAGACCCCCGCCAAGAAATGAGACCACCCTGATTGTCATCCTACTGTCCCACTTTGTCACCCTGTCCATCCTTAAACTACCCCAGCTCCACTTCCTATGCCCATATGGGCAATGCACCTGTGAGACTAATAGACTGGACTCTGCCATGGACATTCCTCCGCCATCAACCCTCACCATTTTACAACCCACTCCAATATTGAGCACTGAAATAAACACCCTTAAAGCACAAAACAATCTGGAGTCTGTCTGTGATTTCATAATACTGTATTAGCAATAACTGTGGCAAAAAGCTTTTTCATTGGTAATGTCAACATACCTATGTCACACAGTTCTAGTCCATGAGGAATCAAAGAAGATGTCACACAGTGGGACCCACATCTGTGAAATCATAAGGGAAAGTGACAACTCAGTGACCATACACTGGGTGAAAACGACAGACAGTAGAGAGGTAGTAGTGTTAAAGTACATGTAGTAGGCAGGTTTGTATTCTTACCTGTGTCTCACTGGAAATATTGCTGGATCACTGAGTCCCTGTTGTCCATGTCTTCCTCCTCTGCTTCCTCGTCTTCACTGTCCACAGGCTCCACAGCTGCAACAACACTGCCGTCTGGACCATCCTCCTGCAGAAAAGGCACCTGTCGTCGCAAAGCCAAGTTGTGAAGCATACAGCAGGCCACGATGATCTGGCACACCTTCTTTGGTGAGTAGAATAGGGATCCACCTGTCATATGGAGGCACCTGAACCTGGCCTTCAGGAGGCGGAAGGTCCGTTCGATCACCCTCCTAGTTCGCCCATGGGCCTCATTGTAGTGTTCCTCTGCCCTTGAACTTACTCTTGAGCTATTTCCTTGGTGCACCGTTTTCCCCTTTAAATACACCTCTTAAATTACTAATTAATTGACATAGGGTAAGGTAGCACAAGGTTTCTAGTAATAATATGGATAGGAGAAGGATGGCAGAGGAACTTTTTGGGAATCTTGAGAAAGGTAGTGTAATCTCATTCCCGAATCGCCCTCAGAAAGAGGGGCTTAGAATGAAATTTATCAAATTGGAAAGATTAAAGAAAAATTTACTTTCGAAATGGTGGGATGGTGTTACATTGAAGCAATATTTAATTTAAACAGGATCCCAAGAGGACTATGGTCACAGATATTCCCCACTTACGATGATTTAAATACTGATTTACTTGATCTATGGGATAAGGAATTGACAGCCAGTTCAATGAGATTAATGGAAATTCTTATAACAAACTCAGAAAGGAAGGTAACCTCACTTCTAAAGGCAATTGATACTCTGGAGGGAGAGATTAAGGAGTTAAACCTTCCGGAAGCCACAGAGAAAAATTATAAAATTTTGGAACAGGTACTATTGAGACATCAGGAGGAGATCATGCAAAGAAAAAATCTCGGAAATTTAAGAGAGATGAGAAGGATTACCAGTCAGGTAGAATCTTCACATTCGCAAGGAAATATGATCACTTGGTGAATCATCCCCCCCTCAGACAGGGTTCTCAAACATCATTGTTGTCTGATTCCACATCGGCAAGTGGGATATTATCTAGTGAAAGTGAAACGGAAGGATTAGTGGACACCTCAGCACAGGTTAGATCTGACAATAGGACGGGTTTTTTACAGGAAATTCTGAGGATGAGACAGGGACAACGGGATATGAACAAAAGAAGGGTAAATTTAGGAGGATCAGAAGAGGTAGGAGAAAGGGTAGAGGCAACAGAGAAGATGGGTGTGGTTACCAGGTCCAAGGACAAGAAAACCTAAATGGTAGGAAGGAAAATATCAATGTAGTCAATTTATCAGACGTGTCACTTTCAGTGGATGGCACATCACTATTGGAAAAAGGATTACGTTTTTGTCCTACCAGCAGGGGGGATATATGTAGAGCTAAAATAGATCTGTTCAAGTTCATTAGACAGTTGAAACTCAAGAAATATTTTAAATTAAATCCTACGGTAATCAAATGTAAGAATACGTCATTTTTCAATGAAGACACTATACCATCTATACAAGAAGTCTTTGATACAGCCACTTTGCTCTCCATTACGGAACAGGAAGAAGTTCCGATTATTTTTGAGCAGGTGTTAGAGGACCTAGATATCACCTGTAATGGAGGTGGTAGAAGTGGTTTGAAATGTAAATCGAGATGGATTCCCAAAACATTGGACAACAGGAATTTAGATACCTTTTTCGATTTGGTATGTAGGGATTTGGACCTACACAAATATAAACATGGTCTACCTAAAACCCCTAGTAATTTGAGTCGAGGTGAATGGAGGGCACTTAAAGAATTGAGTGAAAATGATCAGATTATGATAAAACAGGCAGATAAAGGTGGTAATGTTGTTCTAATGAACAGATTGGATTATGCTCAAGAGATAAGATCACAATTGGGGGATATACATTGTTATGAGAAGTTGAACTCTAACCCAATCTTGAAATTTAGTGGTTTTATCAATGAAAAACTAAATACTTGGTATCAATCCGACTTATTGAATAGGGATGAATATCTGTATTTGAAGGTAATGAACTCTAGATTCCTTTGTTTTTATACATTACCTAAAATACATAAGGATTTGCCCTTTCCCCCAGGTAGACCTATTATTTCAGGTATAGGTGGTCCCACTGAAAAACTGTCTGAATATGTGGATGTATTTTTGAAACCCATTGTACAAAAATTACCATCGTACATTAAGGATACAATGCATATTTTAAGTATACTTCTTAATGATGTGGAATGGGAAATGGTATGTTATTGGTTACCTTAGACGTGGTCTCCTTATATACGTGTATCCAACATGATATGGGTCTGGAAGCTACAGAATGGTTTCTGAACAAGCAACCTGTGAACAGGTGGCAGTACACGAGGATGTTATTGGAAATTATTTCAATGATTCTTGAAAATATTTTTTTTATCTTTGAGCATGATTGGTACAGACAAAAACAAGGGGTGGCCATGGGCTCCAGATTCTCCCCCTGATATGCAGGATTCTTTATGGACCGATACGAGGAGAAGTGGGTCTGGAGTCCAGGTGCTGCCCATTGGCAGACTTTTATCCTCTATTGGGGACGTTACACCGATGATTGTATAATGTTATGGACAGGGGGTGTCAATCAACTATTGGATTTTGTTGAACATTTAAATTCTAATGATATGAATGTGAAGTTTACGTGCAAGTACAGCGCGACATTTAAACGTTTTTGGATGTAGAACTGTACATAGAAAAGGGGCGTATAGAGAGTAAATTATTTAGAAAATCTACTGCCTGCAATGCAGTACTACATGCGGCAAGTGCGCATCCCAAACATCAAATTGATTCAATTCCATACGGAGAGATGGTTAGGGCACGGAGGAATTGTAGTAATGACAAGGAATTTGAGAAATGTATCGAAAAAATGGGTAATCGTTTTAGATGTAGAGGCTACAGCGATAACATAATCACCAAGGCGCAAAATAGAATAAAACATGTTCCGAGGCACACAACTTTGTTATCAAGAAATAAAGATGCACGGGTGCACAAGGGAGAGAAAGTGAGACTAGTTACAGATTTTACTGGCAGTACAGGGATTCTGAAGAAGTATATTACCAAACATTGGCATATTCTACTTCGAGATGAGATAGTGAACGAGTTTCTGACTGATAAACCCATATTCACTTTTCGTAGGGGGAGGTTACTGAAACAGATTCTCAGCCCAAGCTTTCCCAAAACTGTTCCTAAAACCAATTGGCTGCGAACACAGAGGATAGGAATCTATAAGTGTGGAGATTGTGGACTCTGCAAGTGGGCCTGCCATGGGCAGAAAGACTTTTCTAATGTATTGGGTGAAACATTTTCCATTAGGTCCAGCATGAATTGTAACACTTCCTTTGTGGTTTACGTTTTGGTCTGCAAATGCAAGAGGTATTATGTCGGTAGTACAATCCGACCCCTAAATTAAGAATTGGAGAACATGCCAGAGCTTTAGCCCAGCAGGATATGAGATACCCTGTGGTAGCTCAGAATGAAAGAGTTGGTTTTACTTTTTTTGGCTGTGAACAGGTACTAAAAGACCAGAGAGGTGGGAATAGGGAATTAATGTTGCGAAGAAGAGAAGCAATGTGGATAATGTGGTTAAGGGCAGTAGAAGATGGATTGAACTCAGATAGAGAATTGGAATACTTTCTGAGATCACATTGAAAGAGAGTGGATGGTCTTCTCAAAAGTAGTACAGTCAAGTTTGACTTAAATTGTGATGTGATTTACGAAGGTTATAGCTCAATGTGATGATGTCTACTGAGTGATATGTCATAAACAAACTATGAATTGTTAACTATTTTGACGAATAATATGATGGAATGTAATATAAGCATGATTTATGCACTATTTTGATATGATTTGGTGGAATATGTGTGAAGGGATAGTAAGGATCAGTCCTAAACACTTTTTCTTTCCTTTTTCTCTTTCTTCTTTTTTATTATCATATTCACCCATATTTACTCTATGAGGACACTTTATACTTTTCACATTTTAGTTGTACACTAATTATTTTATATTTTTATTTATTAATTCTTATTATACTCATATCTAATTAATAATTGTTTGTTGTCACATTTCAAGTGAATGGGCTTGGATTTACTAAAGTATCTATCTTCTATTAATATATGGTGGGAAATATATATTTATTAGGGGTGGTAATAGGTTACTGTGTTCATTGAGACTTATTCGTGATTTTCCAAGTTTAATAAGAGGGAGGTATTACCCTTTACTATCATAAAATGATGGCTGAATTGTGCACATTTCCTCTTGAGTGGTGTTAAAATGGGCAGTAGTTAAGTTGTTTAGTCCTTTTTTTATGTCTAGCGAAATAGTAGGTGAATAGTCCTTTCTTTGTTTCAATATAGGCTGAGTCTTTTTAATTGGAAGAGGGAGAACGCCGTACACGGTGGTTATCTGTGTAGAGGGTAACAACTGAGGTGGAGCAGAACCGGGTTGTGACCGGCGTTTCTGGCTTCTGAGGAACGATTTAAACGGTGAGAAAACACAGAAGTGGTTCCCTTAACAGGATACGGTCCCTTTGTTCTATGGATCGGAGGGACTCTAATGCAGGTACAAATAGTCGAGGAGTTATTAGCACATCGTTATACAATACTAGCACGATAAAAGAGGCGCGCTTAGATCTCGTTTTTTAATATAGCACAGTTATTGGTTGGAGAGTGGTGAATTTAATTATTTCCTGCTGAGTTAATACACCAATATAAAGTAGACAATGTTGGGCAGACGGAAAGAGGGTATAAACTAACTATAGTATAAATAATCGAGGAGTTATTAGAACTTCGTTATATAATACTAGCATAATAAAAGAGGCGCGCTTAGATCGCGTTTTATAATATAGCACAGTTATTGGTTGGAGAGTGGTGAATTTAATTATTTTCTGCTGAGTAGATACATCAATATTAATTAGATAATGATTGGCAAATGGAAAGAAGGTATAAACAAATTATATAAATAAATCTCTCTCATTACAGGCTAATAAAACTTTCTGGTGGTCTATATCTGGACCGAGTGAAAGAAAGGCTGTAGATCTAATGTGACAACGGAAGTGTCAGTAAAGTGGAACTTTACCTTACGTAGTTTATACTTTGGAATATTTTGAGGTAACATGCGACTGGGTTCCTCCTCCCGGGTTATTTTTGACTATCGAGGGTACACTGGTCTGTTTATTTGTTGTGTGACAACGAATGGGTTATAACCGGATTGAGTTTTCTATCTATAAGTACACATGCGGTGCTGGTACTATGCTCCTTGCTCTCTCTATACTTTTTGACAATATGATTTTTAGTGCATGTTAAGGACAGTCACGTATTGGGTGCTTGTATGGATTAGGATTAGTATTCTTTTATAGTAATTTTGGTCTGTGTTACTAATTCAGTCACAAGTTTCTGCTTGGATAAGAGTCTCATGTTGGCACCACTGTTCTACTTATCCGTTTAATGATTTTATTATCATCATACTGAATATACTCAATGTCTTTTTCAATGACTCTTGGGTTCCAGAACCATTTAAATAAGAAAAGCGACTGTATTCCAGCCCTGAGGAAGTCAAGTGACGAAACACGTGTTGGCTGTAAGGTCGTTGTAAAGAACTTGGATAACTCTGTGTTACTATGGATCTTCACTTGAACTATAGGAGACGATAAAGATTATGAGAACAATTGTGGTCAAACTAAATGGATTGTGGATTATGTTGGAACGACTCCAATTTATATAATTGATCCGGAAGGAGATGGACTGATGAAATTGGACTTATGGCATTATGTTACTGATGTAGAATGGGTGATTAGTCTGCGGGAATGAGTATTAAATTAGATCTTTGAAACATTAAGATTACAAGACTTTTTGATTTGTCATATGTACAACGGTTTAATCATTATTTCAAGAAAGTGGGTGTTCATGCACAATTAGCGGTAATATATTTGGTAACAAAATAGGAGTCTTCACATTAGGAAGTTTACTTGATGTCAACGGGTGCCACAGTATGTGCATAAGTAGTCTGACTGTTCTTACAGTCAGTATTTGGGGTTAGGGTGTATTCCCCATAGTAGTGCACCGTTGTAAACAGATACGTTAGTATTTAATTTACTTTTGAACTTACTCTTGAGCTATTTCCTTGGTGCACCGTTTTCCCCTTTAAATACACCTCTTAAATTACTAGTTCCTCTGCCCTTGTTCTGGGATTCCTCACTGGGGTCAGTAGCCATGACAGGTTGGGGTAACCAGAGTCACCTGCAAATGGTGAGGGACAACTGTGAGACACACACTAACCTGGAGGGATATCCCCAGACCCAGACAACCATTCCCACTGATTAGCTTCCAGGTGCTCACCTAATAGCCACACACTGTGCCTCTGGAGTTGACCCATCACATAAGGGATGCTGCTATTCCGCAGGATGTAGGCGTCATGCACTGAGCCAGGGAACATGGCATTCACGTGGGAGATGTACTGGTCGGCCAAACATACCATCTGTACATTCATCGAATGACACCTCTTCCGGTTTCTGTATACCTGTTTACTCCTGTGGGGGGGTACCAAAGCCACATGTGTCCCATCAATGGCACCTATGATGTTGGGGATATGTCCCAGTGCATAGAATTCACCTTTCACTGTAGGCAAATCCTCCACCTGAGGGAAAATAATGTAGCTCTGCATGTGTTTCAGCAGGGCAGACAACACGTTGGAAAACATAGGCTGGGACATCCCTGATGCTATGGCCACTGTTGTTTGAAATGACCCACTTCCAAGGAAATGGAGCACTGACAGGACCTGCGCTTGAGAGGGGATTCCTGTGGGATGGCGGATAGCTGTCATCAGGTCTGGCTCCAACTGGGTACACAGTTCCTGGATTGTGGCACGGTCAAGTCTGTATGTGATTATCACATGTCTTTCCTCCATTGTCGACAGATCCACCAACGGTCGGTACACTGGAGGATGCTGCCATCCCCTCACATGTCCCAGCAGACGGGGCCTATGAAGGACAACAGCGAGCACAGAGTCAAACAACTCAGAGGTACGTACCCACAGCTTACACAGAACACCATTCATAATAAAAAAAGTGGCCTATATGTGTGTTGAGTCTAGGCCTAGGTATGTGTGACGCAGTTGAAAATGAAGCCATGTGGGCCCCTAAAATGGCGGCTGCTTGACCTCTAAAGTGGGACAATGGGATATGAGGTAACTGCGCTGGCGTTGTACACCGTCGAATACCGCAGCGCAATGCTGCATTGGTTAACATTGGACCCTATGGGTCCCAGGAGCCAATGATGATGTACGCCGGTGGTGACGGTACGCACCACCGCGGACGTGACCGCCAATTTCTATCTGTACAATCACTCTATACCTGATCTTCGACAGGAGAGGACCTACACTGCAAGTGCTGCTGTGACCTCGGTCTGGAAGAGACAATGACTCGAGTGTCTGGGGAAAGGGCCCCTGCCTTTACATCGGAGGAGTTGGAGAAACTTGTGGACGGGGTCCTCCCCCAGTACACGCTTCTCTACGGTCCTTCAGACAAACAGGTAAGTACACTGGGAGCATGCTGTATGGGCTATGCCTGTGTGGAGAGGGGTGGATGTAAGAAGGAAGGGGGGAGAGTGCGGCGTGCATGAAACAATGGTGAGTGCATGTGCCACATGGCAAGGGTAGGGATGGGGGCCAATCACTTTGACGGTGCAGTTGGTAATAACTTTCTCTTCCCCTGTACAAATCATGTAGGTCAGCGCCCACCAGAAAACCATATTTGGCGTGCCATCGCCAAGGACGTCCGGACCCTGGGGGTCTACCACAGATGGAGCACTCACTGACAGAAAAGATGGGAGGACATTCGCCGCTGGAGCAAGAAGACGGCTGAGGCTCAGCTGGGGATGGCCTCCCAACGTGGGAGGGGTGCCCGTCGCTCCATGACCCCCCTGATGATCAGGATCCTGGCAGTGGCGTACCCGGAGTTGGATGGGCGCTTGAGGGCATAACAGCAGCCACAAGAGGGTGAGTACAGTCACATCCTGCTGATTTTGCGTGCTGTGGAGGGGTCTGGGTGGGGAGGTGGGCTGTGGGTTTCCCTAGGCCAGGGCGAGTTCCGTAGGCAAGGTCCCTCCATAAGGCAGGCCATGTGGCACCCCAGCACACCTCTCTAGAGTGCCAAGTACACCTAGTCATGCCCCTGTGTCATCCATGTGTTGAGATGTCGTCCATAGCCTAGTAGGCCATTTCCCAGGAATTGAACAGTGGAGCCCAAGAGAGCGGCGTAGTGCAGGGGGCTTCTGTGTCTGTCGTGTCCACCAACTGTAGCAGTAATGCATGCACTCAACATGTCTTTCTTCTGTCGTCCCCCCCCTTTTTGTGGTCTCCCTGTTCTTGTGTGCATTAGCATCATCAGGTGGAGGAGCAGTGGCACCGGAGCATGAGGGGGCTGCATCCCACATGGCCACGGAGGGCCACACTTCGGAATCGGACTTCACCAGTGGGATGGAGGGCGAGGGGAGCTCCACGGCGGGGACAGGAGCTGAGACCAGTGACACGGACTCGTCCTCTGATGGGAGCTCCCTTGTGGTGGCGGCAACATCTGTGCCCCCCATCTACAGGTACAGCCGCCACCCCCCCTTTCAGCACCACCCTCCCAGAAGCCCCTCAGCCTTCGCCCCGTGCCCGCTCACCCGGGAGGGTGGGCATCACCTCCGCCCCAGGTACGTCAGCCCCTGCCCCAGTCACCCCTGCTGCCCTCAGTGAGGAGGCCATTGACCTCCTCAGGTCCCTCACTGTTGGGCAGTCTACCATTTTGAATGTCATCCAGGGTGTAGAAAGGCAGTTGCAACAAACAAATGCATTCCTCTACCCCACTACCTCTACAGCCACTACGTCCCTCTCCATCACACCCACCACCACACCCCGCTCACGTGCAGTCTCCACCCCCACTACCATTCACACGTCCCCTGTGTCCTCTCCCAGTGTGTCTGTGACACCCCCTCCCAAGATACACAAATGCAGACACACACCCACCCAACAGCCATCCACCTCACGACAGCCTCCAGCTCATGCACCTTCACCCAAAGTCACCAAACGAACACCTCCTACAACCACAACCTCTTCCTCCACTCCCAAACCCCCTCCAGCTACCCATCCCAGTGTGTCCCAAAAACTTTTCCTGTCCAACCTTGACCTCTTTCCCACACCTCCCCCACCCCGTCCGTCTCATAGGTCCCGAACTAGCACCTCAGCCACAACATCTCCGGGACCAGTGGTGCCTGTAGTCACCGGAATCTGGAGTTCACCGGCCACCAGGGCAGCCAGTGTGGCACAGAGCCACAGCACCGACAGTCCCCCACCTGTGAAGCATCAGAAGTTGGCCAGTGCCCGGCGGGAGAGGGGGAAGACTCCAGCCACCAAAGCCGCTCTCACGGGTACAGGTGGGAGTGTGGAGTCAGCTGCGACACCTTCCAAGGTGGGGAAGGGGCACAAGAAAGTCAGCAAGTCTGGGAAGAGCAGCAAGGCAGAGAAGACTGCCATCATCCCAGCTGCCCAGGAAGCCACCGCCAGCACAAAGCCAGCTGCCCAGGAGGCCACCGCCAGCACAAGCCTAGCAGCCCAGGAGGCCACCGCCAGCACAAGGCCAGCTGCCCAGGAGGCCACCGCCAGCACCAGCCCAGCTGCCCAGGAGGCCACCACCAGAACCAGCCCAGCTGCCCAGGAGGCCACCGCCAGCACCAGCACCGGCAGCACCAGCTCAGCTGCCCAGGAGGCCACCGCCAGCAAAAGCCCCGCTGGGCCATGAAGGACCGTTAGCAAAAGCCCCGCTGGGCCATGAAGGACCACCAGCAAAAGCCCCGCTGGGCCATGAAGGTCCGCCAGCAGCTAAGTCACTGCAATGGAGACCGCCATCTCAAGCACCGCTGAACAGCGCACCACCACCTCAAGCACCGCTGAACAGGGCACCGCCACCTCAAGAACCGCTGAACAGGGCACCGCCGTCTCAAGCACTGCTGAACAGGGCACCGCCGTCTCAAGCACCGCTGACCAGAGCACCGCCGCCTCAAGAACCGCTGAACAGGGCACCGCCGTCTCAAGCACCGCTGAACAGGGCACCGCCATCTCAAGCACCGCTGGCCCATGAGCGCCAAGGTCACTGATGCTACTGAGTCCGTCACGGGCAGAATGAAGCACTCTGGGCACCATGCCCCCTCCAGAACCAGTGGAGAGATCCATCCACTACCTCTGTCCTTAGCAGGATGAAGCACTCTAGGCACAATGCCCCCTCCAGAACCAATGGAGAGATCCATCCACTACCTCTGTCCTTAGCAGGATGAAGCACTCTGGGCACCATCTCCCCTCCAGAACCAGTTGAGAGATCCATCCACTACCTCTGTCCTTAGCGGGATGAAGCACTCTGGGCACCATGCCCCCTCCAGAACCATTGGAGAGATCCATCCACTACCTCTGTCCTTAGCAGTATGAAGCACTGTGGGCACAATGCCCCCTCAAGAACCAGTGGAGACTGTTATCCACTTGAGAGACTGTGGCTTTGCACTCCCCAGGATGGAACAGTGGGCAAGCCACCCACTGTAGAGACTTGAGAGACTGTGGCTTTGCATTCCCCAGGATGAAACAGTAGGCAAGCCACCCACTGTAGAGACTTGAGAGACTGTGGAATGGAACAGTGGGCAAGCCACCCACTGTAGAGACTTGAGAGACTGTGGCTTTGCACTCCCCAGGATGGAACAGTGGGCAAGCCACCCACTGTAGAGACTTGAGAGACTGTGGCTTTGCACTCCCCAAGATGGAACAGTGGGCAACCCACCCACTGAATAGACTTGAGAGACTGTGGCTTTGCACTCCCCAGGATTGTACAGTGGGCATGTGCCCCCCTCGTGCATTTGGCGTTGTGCACTCAAGCGGCTGAGGTGCCCCCCCTTTCCCTCCCCATGAGGTGCCTGTTTTGTTGCTCTCGGATGCCCCTGCAGTGTTCTCTCCGTCATGGTCGGGGATCTTGTGTGGGCCTCGCCCATAACGTGTGGGCCCAGTGTTCCATGGACTTAATTGGAGCACTACCTGGACTACTATGCTTGGTATATATTTTGTACATGGTGTATATATATATTTTTGCCTACTTGATTTTAATATATTACAATGGTTACACTCATTTTTTATTGTCTTTGCATTCTTCCGGAGGGGTTGGGGGGTGTAACTGTGATGTATCAATATGCATTAGTGTGTGTGTTGTAGTGAATGAGGGTGGGGGTGGGGGTGTTGCATGTGTGTGTCCCTGTTTTTTCCCTCCCCCCTTCCCTGTGTCGTAGGTGCAGTACTCACTGTGGTCTTTGCCGCTGGCGTTCGTGCTCCTGGTAGAGGAGCCGGAAGACTATTGCAGGGAGAATTTGGAGTTCCGGGTCCATGGTGTCCTGGTTCCTCGTGTGGCGTGTAGAGGTGAGCGTTTTCCCTTCAGAATTTCTGTTTCGGCCCTGTTTTTATCTGCAGTGAATCCGCCCCGGAAAAGGTGGCGGATTGGTGGGTTGTAATAATGTGGGCGGTATATTGTCTCCCGTCTGTCTGTTGGCGGTGACCGCCGCCCTGTTTGTTTGTACCGCAGTGGCGGGCGGAGTGCTAAAGTGGCTGTCTTTGTTGGCGGTTTCCGCCACGGTCGTAATTGCAAAATTTTTACCGCTGGCTTGTTGGCGGTCTTACCGCCACTTTAGCACCAACCGCCAAGGTTGTAATGACCACCTATGTCCCCTCGGGAAGGAGTCCAGGGTACAATACGGACTCTGACTTATCAGACTCAGGCTCCAGCAGTTCTGACTCCAACATGAAAGGACAGTTTCAGGGGAGGTGGAATAACAGAAGAAACAGGAGAGCTGGTTTTAGAACAGGGAGAGGGTGGGACACCTACTCTGTGTATCCAGTCCCTCATGCCAAAGGCCCTCTACTACTCCAAATGTATCCTCCATCATTACTAGGAGACAGGTATTTTTAGCTCACCCAAGACCCCACCAATCATATCCGTCCTGTGATTCACATTGACAAGACTAAATCAGTGCTCTCAGGTATCTCGTAGGTCCTAGCACTCTCTGCTCCGTAGCAGAACGGGAAGAAACCCAATGATGAAGCATGCCACGAAGGGGTAACCCTGGTGGGTTAGGGTTTTTCTGACAGGAAAATCATTTTTCCTATCCATCCAGTGGTAGTTCCTTTACCTGGGCCTCTTATGTATTGTTAATGTTCAATATGAACAAATGTCCAATAAGACAACTTCAGTGAAATTAGACACCCATCCTCTCTGCATGCATAACCACCCTGAGAGTGGGCTCAAACAAGAAAAGAAAAGAGAAAATGTCAAAAACAAGGCACCAATGGACATATTGACCCTCAGTGAAATTTCTGTTTTCCAGCATTCACCAGAATGAAATCATAGAGAAACATATAAAAAAGGAAAGACTACTGGTTACTTAGGGGCATATTTATACTCTGTTTGCGCCGGAATTGTGTCGTTTTTTTTTACGCAATTCCGGCGCAAAACTAACTCCATATTTATACTTTGGCGTTAGACGCGTATAGCGGCAAAGTCTATGGAGTTTGCGTCATTTTTTAGCGTGGACACCTACTTTGCGTTAATGACATGCAAGGTAGGCGTTCCCATCTAAAAAATTGACTCCGAGGCATGTGCGCCGTATTTACACTCCCGGGCAAAATTCACGCCCGGGAGTGGGCGGGTCAAAAAAAATGACGCACTGCCGCTTTTGCGCAGTTTTTTAGCGCCTGGAAAAGGCAGGCGTTAAGGGACCTGTGGGTTCTGAAGGAGCCCAGAGGTGCCCCCCCATGCCCCCAGGGACACCCCCTGTCACCCTTGCCCACCCCAGGAGGACACCCAAGGCTGGAGGGACCCATCCCAGGGACATTAAGGTAAGTGCAGGTAAGTATTTTTTTTAAATTTTTTTGGGTGGCATAGGGGGGCCTGATTTGTGCCCCCCTACATGCCACTATGCCCAATGACCATGCCCAGGGGACATAAGTCCCCTGGGCATGGCCATTGGGCAAGGGGGCATGACTCCTGTCTTTGCTAAGACAGGTGTCATTTCTATGGGGGTTGGGAGTCGAAACAAATGGCGCAAATCGGGTTGAGGCGAAAAATTTGCCTCAGCCTGACTTGCCCCATTTTTTTACGCCCAAGCTCCATATCCCCCTACGCCGGCACTGCCTGGTGTACGTCGTTTTTTTTCACGCACACCAGGCAGCACCACCGGCTAACGCCGGCTAACGTCATTGATTAAATACAGCGCCCGCATGGCGCTTCAGAATGGCGTTAGCCGGCGCTAATTTTTTTGACGCAAAACTGCGTTAGCGCAGTATTGCGTCAAAAAGTATCAATATGGCCCTTAATCTATTATATTTGGAGTTACTTCATATCTTATAAATAAACTTTATGGAGAAATATTAAAAAAACAAAAAATAATTCCAAAGTCCAAAGGAGAAGTACCATTGAAATCCAGAGAAACCCAACTACCTTATTAGTCCATAAGAAAACTCTATTCTAAGTACTATTATAAAACCCTTGCAATTTACATCCTTCTACATCAGAACTGGAAAGAAGATTGCCATATATGTCACTATCCAAGAGTATACCTAGTAGAAACAAGCAAGGTACAAGATAGTATACAAAATTACAAACAAATGCAGCTGGAGAAAACAGGAAGACATCATAGGTGGCAGCATAGCCTCAAAGATCCCCAAGCATGACAGAAATCCTAGAAGAACCAGAAGGCCAGCATACATGGTTACTTCATCTACGGCAACGCACTCTACACAGGCATCCCAGCAAAAGACCTACTACGCCTACAACGCATCCAAAACGCCTCCGCCTGGCTGATCCTCAACATACCCCGGCACAGCCACATCTACCACCACCTGAGAAACCTCCACTGGCTACCCGTGGACAAGAGGATCACTTTCAAGCTTATTACCCACGCTAACAAAGCGCTCCACGACACCGGACCAGCCTACCTGAACAACAGACTCAACTTCTACACCCCCACCCGTCAGCTCCGCTCCACTAACCTTGCCCTCGCCATCGTTCCCCGCATCCGAAGAAAGACCTCCGCGGCAGATCCTTCTCATACCTCGCGGCCAAAACTTGGAACACCCTCCCCACCAACCTACCACAGACCCAAGACCTACTCACCTTCAGAAGACTCCTCAAGACCTGGCTCCTCGATCAGTAACAGCCAATCAGATTACTCACATTATAGAAGGGGAACCCACAATCTTTAACAGAACAAAACTATTTATAACATGGGCATGTATTTTTCTGAGCAAACAAGCAATCCTGCCTTGCTATTTTCAGAATTCCAAGACTTAGAAAGAACTCCTCGAGGTCTCAAACCCAGCAAGATCTGAACCCCTTTGTTGCTGAGTGTGCTGAGTGGGAAGGCTATCAACTCCAGAGTAAGGAAACACTATGTGGCATCACTACAGCCATGCAGTCAAAGGGGAAGCCACTAAGCAGAGCCCTAGTTCACCGCTGTATAAGGATGATTAGTACTGTATGGTTATTAAGCCGAACATGTGAAAAGACTGTGGCCCTGCAAGCGCATTGTTGTTACAGCGTGTCACTTTGATTTTTCACCAATTAGCACACCTTATTATTTACTCTGGGCTCAAAGACTACATTTTGCTCTCCTGCATTGCCTGTGTCCTTAGTTTGTCCTCAGGCAAGTTTTAACAGCACTCACAGTGCATGCTTTAGACCACACAATAAAGAATGTATATATATATGGATATACAATGGAAACGTAACTCTTCTAAAAAATCACCTGGTTATATTCTGATCACTAGGTGCAAAATTTGAACTCATATGCATTTTTGTGTTCTTTTTTTCTCTCTGTATCACTAATCCACAATGTGCAAAACACTTTTTGATCGTGCATCCAATGCAGCGCCACTTTTCGTGTGCACCTTGGTGCCCCAATAATGCTACCATGATTGCACCGTATTTAAGATACGGTGCACCATGGCAGTAGTTAGAGAACTAGCATAAAAAATGTTGATGCTAGTTTGTCACTTTGCAGGATTAGCATCTAAAATGTTGACGCTAATCCTGCAAACCACATTGAGGCCCATTATAAACAATGTTGTGCCTCCTTTTAATGCCTGTTCTGTGCAGGCCTTACAAATGCCACAAAAAAAGGTGCAAAGAAATCTTTTGGACTTCTTTGCGCCATTTTTTCAGCCACCCTAATGGTGGAACGTCCCCCTTGTTACATTATGCCTGGCACAGGCATAATGTGGAACAAGGTGTTACAAAATGGCACAATGCATGCACTCTGCCACTTTTCAAATCTAGTGCAGCAAGTTTGGCCTTGTTTGGCCAGATTAGCTTATAAAAAATGATGCTAATGTGGTGCAAGGAGGTGCTAGGCCCTCTTAAATCTGGGCCATAATTTGTTAATTATCTTATTTCTGGTAATGGTGACATTTATTGAGTTTGTTAATCTATCTTATTGAGGCCCCTCCTATGAAACTGGGAAAACAAGAAACATGTGCAGTAACTGGATAAAAACACTTGGGCCCGTATTTATGGACTTTGTGGCACTGGGGAAGAACAGCAAGCCACCTTGCCATGCTGCTCTGCATCACAGGGAAAGGCCATGATTGCACCATATCTATCCAATATGGGGCATTCCTGTCCTTTCCCACAGAGCTGGTGCTTTTTTAGTGGTTTAGCACCAGCGCAGGCATCACTAAACATTGGTGTAAAGGTATCTGCGTTGCACGCAGGATAGTTTGGGGCAGGAAGGGAGACCTTTCTGCACAAAACTAATCCTGAGATGCTTTTTCCTCTTTCTAAGTGTGCTGCTGAATGCATTAATAACTGCGGTCACCACTTTGGTCTATGACACACTCGAATGGAGGCCAGCGGGGGGGCAGGGCAGATCCAGTTGGGTCAACTGGTCAGCTGGGCAACCGCAGAGAGAGACACTCCTGGAAGAATGTTAGGTCCCTGTAGCTCAACAACTGACCCTTGGAGTCACATCTTGGGTCCTAGGTTCAAAGCAAGCAGATCCATGCATTCTTTGGGTTTCAAATAGTAGTACAGATCCTCTGATCCTCACAGGTCAGGTGTGTTCATAGGAGAGGTTTGTGTGGTCCACTTTTATGCCCAGTTCCAGCCTGTGGGAGGAGGGCACGCCTTTCTCAACAAACTTAACCAATACTGAGAATACTGAGAAGTTCCTCCACTTCCTCTGGGGTTGGTGCCAGCCTGATTTTAGAGATGAAAGGGAGGCAGGCCTAGATTTTTGCTTTTCCGGCAGTGGCAAGATAAGGACCCTTTGTAGCACAGGAAGGGGCTGGTCCTAGCCCACAGGCCATCCTGGCCAAGGGAGAAAAATACCTCCCCACACTCAAGCCCTTTGTCTACTGTCTGGGAACAATCAACATCTCTATTAATATTAAAATAAGTTCTTGATTACTTTTTCTAGCTGCCCTCAAACTGACAGTAAGCACTATATATTATTATAGTGTAACCCAGAGTTTTCTTATGGGAGAGTCAGCATTGCTGCAGTGAAAAATAACTTTGGGGGGTTCACTGCTGGAACATATAAAACAACTTTAAGTACTATGTACTCTACCCAAGTGGATACCAACCTATTAACTCCTGAGGACCCTGCTGAGTTACTACTGGAAGCTGGGGACCCCCAAGCAATTTCTATGATTTAAATTTCAAACATTAAAACAGTAATTCGCAAAACATACACAAACAAGTACACACCAAACAAATACTTGAATTACTTAAGATATAGATACTTTATATCGAAAAAAATTACAAAAATCGAAAACTTTTAATGGGAAGGATGACGCTGCATCTCGGTGACTAACTTTTCAATGCTTGGTTTTATTGAGGAAAGCTGAATTCTCAGGTCAGGTTCTACATTTGTCAAAGGATTTCTGCTTTTATTTTTAGACACATAAGATCTTAGAAAACTTTTTCACATAAATATGTGGTGGGGAAAAGAAGTAAAACCATAGGGGCCTCTCATCTCTCCATAGCCCCTCTGTCACATGGATTTCATTTGTTTCACAGCACTTCTCATGCCAGTGTAGGGTGTATAGCACTTTCTCAGGGGACTACAAGGTGTAGGATTCACATGTCATCCATTCTAGTTGGCATTTTCTAAGAGTGCTTGGTCTGGAGAAGCACAAACTCAGGATTCAGAACATAACACAGTGGTTAGCACTGACTTTAATAATAAGAATGTATTTCTACGCAAGCAAACCTTTGTTTAGCAGCATAAGAATAATGAAAGACTGAGGAAAAAACTAAGGGCCAGATGTACGACCCAGAGTTTTGGGGCTCATTTGCGAGTTGCAAAACCATATGTACAACAGTGTCCCTCACACTGTTTGAGATTCCTAATGGGGTCGCAAATGACCTACCTTAATAATATTCATGAGGTAGGTCCCGATTTGTGACCCTACTGGGAATTGCTGCATTCACAGGGAGGATTTCTTTAAATGATTTCCTTAAAGGAAAACGAGATGCAGTTTAAAAACAAAAATGAAATTATTTCTTTTCATTTTTTCAGAGCAGGCAGTGGTGTGTTGGAAAATAGTTTTGCTACCATTCACAAAGTGGAAGGCGTCCCATGAGGACCCCTTCTCATTTGAATATGGGTTAGCACCAATTTGAAATTGGTGCTAACGGAGATTGTTTTGAGACCATATTCACGGTTACAAAACAATCTTGCATCGTAATGCGACCCGCAATTAGGAAGGGAGCATCCCTTCCTAATTGCAACCCACAAACCCATTTTGCGATTGGTAAATAGACTACTGAATCACAAAATAGGGGTTGTACATACCAGAATGCTTTACTTTTGTCGCAAATGGCCCAATTCTGTGAATCAGGCCGTATGTGACACGAAATAAGCTCCGTACATCTGGCCCAGACTTTCTAATTCGTGCCATGCGGTTTGCATGCAGCTCTTTGATGACAGTTCATAGCTCACTGTGGTAGATTACTATTGTACCTTATGAACTGCACAACAACAAAAGAATTTCTATGACAAAAGCAGTAACCCACTATTAAATGCACATAAAATACTGTTCTATACATGATACACATTCTTTGCAGCAGGCATATTAATCATCGGTGCTACCTTAGATGAGTCAAAACTGCCACTATGCAAAACTCCCATCTCTCTTCAGCAGGTACATTAATCATCAGAGTTATCATCAGGCTTTTATTTTTGCCTGAAGGCTGCTGGATGTACAAGGAACTTCGCAGTGCTTTTAAACTGCTGCACAAAAGAAGTAACACATATAAAAACACACGTTTGTCAGAGGCCCCAGCTGGAGAAGTGCCTTCCTCCCAGCCCAGGCCTGCGGACCCTCTGGGAATGTGTCACTGACCACTGGGGGTCCGTGGACCACAGGTTAGGAACTGCTGCTATACCCTATGGGCATCTAGATCCTACATTAGGGGTGACTTATAAGTATTAAAAAGAAAGGTTTAGGCCTAGCAAAAGATTTGCCAGTTCGAAATGTCAGTTCAAAACTGCACACCTAGACTGCAATGGCAGGTCTGGAGACCTGTTTTATAGTGCTAATTTAGGGGGTACCACAATGAGTGCTGCAGTCCACCAGTAGAATTTAGTTTACAAACCCTGGGTACATGTTGTAACCTATACTGCGGACTCACAAGTAAACTAAAATGTGCCAGCTAGGGGTGTGCCATTTCTAACTTGTTTAGAGAGGAAAACACAGCACTTTACCACTGGTTAGCAAGAGTAAGGGGTGCAGTAGGTTTATGGCCAGCATAATGGGGTCAACAAAAGAAGTCAAATATCTGGTGGAATGTCACACAAAAGAAAGTAATTTCCAACAACTTCAGACACCATCCACAAGCCCAAAAGGGGTCCAGGTGCTGGTTTTGCAGAGACTAGGCTATACAGAGTGCATTATTTAACTCCGAAAATCTAAAAGTGAGTGGATGGGCTGTGGACAGCTCAGAAACATGAGGCAGCTGCTCTGCTCAATGTGGCCCCAAACAGATGCATAGACCTATTCTGAGCTGGCACACCGAAGTAGGACGTATTCAGAAGGAAGCTCCAGGATCACCAAGTTCAATTTTCATTTCTACCTACTGAATATCAAAATGAGATTTGGAACTTTTGTTGTTAAAACAAGTCCAAAACTTGGAAAAATCACATGTGCAAACCATTGTGTCTGTAGTTGATAGAAACATACTGAGCTGTGATAGTTCTTTGCCCCCAAGGTGAAAAATGAACTAGTACAGAGAATGCTGGAGAGAACACAAAGGTCAAGTGCCCTGTGCAACTCTCCAACATGGCTGGCAATAGCACATCTCCACACTATTCACATAGATAAAGGCCCATATGCTTGATAAAAATCAAAGCTTAGAGGTCCTTGCACTGGCTTTCAAATGAAGACAAAACTTCATAGGCATGGTGCAAAACTGTAAAATAAATTTCAGTCAGGGTGTGAACTGCAGAAGCTTACGGCATCGTTCGGGTCATGAGATTTTTTACTACCTCAGCAGCGCAGCCTATTTTCACTGAATAAAGTATGGCTAATAGTATACATAACAATTCCTTAGCAATATTCTCCTCTCTGACCAGATGGAGCAGGCAGGAATATGCCCAGAATAGATACTAATATAATATTGTTTAGCCCAGTTGTTTCATAGTATCTGGCAATGTGGCATTATTGGATCATTTTGGGGTTTTCACATAATCAATGGTAATGTGAAATTCCCAAACAATGCAAATCATTCTGGCGTAATTTAAATTTCACTGAGTCTGACTTTTCAGTTCATCATGGATTGGATTTTGGGATTATGTCCAAGGTGCTGCGAGCACAGTCAGAGAACTTCTAGTTCCTTCGATTTTCCTCAATGCATTTCCTAAGTTTCAGTCTAGTAATGCTGTTGCTGCATGTCATGCATGGCCCATCAGATGACTTACCTTTGGCTGCAAGTTATCTCGGAGTTTTGCAGTTCATCGACTTGTAATTCTGTGATGATGGGTGTTCGTCACAGGAGTCATGTGCGTCTGGTGTGCTAGACAGAAGAGAATGGCTTCCATTGACATGGGAAGAACCAGCCTAGATTGCGATCTTGATATCCAATTCAGGTGGGCATGCCTTAAACCTAAGGAGTGTGGCCAGGTCTTTGTCTTTTGTGCAATATGAGCCCAAATCCTGCTGTTGGCATCAATGTAGAAACCTAGAGATCTGGAGCTGTTAGAGATACTAGGAATGGCTTCGCCAAGATTCATTTCAGAAAGCATTTATTGGTAAGAAGCACAAATTCTCACTGAATTGAGTTTATTTGCTGCAGTCTTTTGACATCTATACTGCTAGCAAAGCCGTTTTACACTAATTTTACGGTTTGTTTAATTTCCATTGAGAAAGTAAAGGTAACTAATTTTAATTCTCCCCTTCTTCTCTCATTGTTGAAACAACTAATAATCACATATTTTTTCATCACTTAGGTTATCTTAAAAAACATGGCAGCTGTGCCAATCTGAACTATAAACTCGGTTACACTAACCAATCTTTTCTTTTGGATGTCTTCAGAAGACAATAGGCTGTTTCTCCTTAATGAAATCAACACTGACAATACTAACACCAAAATATTCATGCAAAATCATACTTGAACAAACTTGATCAGTTAACCTATTTTCTTTGTTCCTAAAATGGCAAAAAAGGAGAAAATACTGATGTCACTGCTGTAAAATGCCGAAAGAGTAGACAGACCTTGAATAAACGTCAGCAGTGATATATAAAATATAATGGAATGCAACTCTTTTGGTTTTCGGCTGGAGCCAGCCCTCTCAATTGCCCGGTCATAGGGTATGCACTTCCCAAGAAAAATGGAACTAATCTCAATAGTTTCCATTAGTCGGTTCTCGAGTGGCACTTTAGCATGCACAGCAGTGCTGGAAGTCCGTAAGGTTGATGCTTGTTTAACGCTTGTTAGACTCCAAATCCACGTATAAAAATCCATTTGTATCACTTCCACAACTATGTTGGATTCACTTAAAGGTAACTGTTGTAACTGAGTAATGTATGTATGTACTGACAAATGACCAGTTTCCATTAATTAATTGTTGTAACCAAACAATGTATGAATGTACGTGTTGTTCATATTAATCTGTATTATAGTTATTGATTTAGGACAAAATGGTTAAACATATAAATCAGCGTATAATATGCATCTTTCATGTTAGTAGTAATTCGGTATAGTGGTATAGTCCAAGAGCTCCTAAGAATGTTGGGGAAAAACTGTTTGTTTACTGGAGTTGAGGAGAAGATGAGTGAGGAGTTAACGATTAAACAGGTTAATTCAACAGAACTGAACACGGTTCCTCCATTCTTTATGCGACGCTAACCTGTAGAACACAACAACTTTGATGGCGACGAGGATGGGATACCTGTGCGGGGGGCAGTGAAACTCCTCACCCCTGATTGCCTTCATCGCCTCTTCTGGATACCCAAGAGCTCCAGTGTGGTGTGGGCGCCTTGTTCTAAAGATCTCACATGGATATTGATGGATGGCAGTAGTTGTTGCTGTGAGTGCCCCGTGGTTCAGGCATTTCGCGTTCGTCGAGCGTCCTGAAGTGGGAGCGCTTCGTTCCGCATAGAACGCACTGAAAACGTCCCGGCGACTGGTGAGGGTCGTCGGAGGAAGTACGGCGTCAGTACCTCAGCGACGCAGCAGAAAGATAGTATTGCCGGGTGGGCGGACCTGGCTGCTTGTTACCGCGTCACGCATTTGCGTAGTGTAGTGAGGAGGAGGTGCGACCCCAAGCAGAAGCGCGTCGCATCTTGATTCAAGCAGCATTGACGCTGCGAAGGTGGATTCCGGCGTCCGATATCGACGCAGAGAGGCTGAGCCCTACATTCCCAGCATGACGCCAACCAGCATTTCGCTACCTGGAAGGAGTGAGTAAACTGAGGTAACGCGGTGCTGAGCGCCTAGGAACTACACGGCGCACGGTGCCTAGGGGAAATAATACACGACTGTACGAGCGCTGTCAAGTAAGAAATAAATTCATCTGGAGGATTTATTTTTTCCAGATTTTGCCTGCTGCCATTTTATTCTTGAGAGACGGGAATTATAGAAAAAAAAAAAAAAAAAAGTATAGGAGTATAGGTGTTCAGATACTCTTAAGTTCAAATTCCTCTTGGATCATAGTGACAATTGGCAAAATGACGGCGACTGGTATGTCACAGCCCCCAACATTTTTTAATGAAATTGGTGAACCAGTCCTTCCCTGGAAAGAGTGAGAGCAATTATTTTAATTCTACTTGATAGCAATTGGAGGAGAAAAATTCTCGGCGTTGAGGAAGCAACATATTCTGTTACACAATTTAGGAGTACATGGACGAAAGGTGTATGAAAATTTAACAGACCCTGATGATGTATTGGAGGGTGAGGGGGATGGTTTAAATGATTACGAGAAAACGGTAAGGAAGTTAGAAAATCATTTTGGTCACAAAGTCAATGTAGTGCTTGAGAGACATAAATTTTTTAGTAGAACGCAAGGTAAGGATGAAAAAATAGCCAGCTATAGTGCGTGTTTGAGGGGACTGGCTAACACCTGTGAGTTTGGTAACCATGAGGATTTCTTAATACGTGACCAGTTAGTAAGGTGTACCAATAACTTTAAAATTCAGGAAAAATTGTTAGTTTACAATCCTACCTTGAAGGAGGCTGTGGATATAGCAAAGGGAATAGAGCACACAGTGGAATGCATGAAACTAATTAAATGTTCCTCAGGGGAAGAAGATGTCAAAGAAGTTAAGGTTTATCCCAAACTAGAGAGTAGTGCACCCAACCTAGAAGAAGATTGCAAAATTCATGAAGTTTCTCTCAAGAAAAATACCCTGAGTAACATGGAGGGAATTAAAAGCAAGTGTTTTAGGTGCGGAAACAGTAAACATCTGGCCAACAATCCTATGTGTCCGGCCCGCAACTGTGTATGTCGTAAGTGTGGTGCGAGAGGACATTATGCGAGGGTATGCAAGAATGAGAGGGGTGAGCGTAGTGAGAAAAAGAATGTACATATTGTTGAAGAGACCCAAGATATTAAGAGCAAATTTGTGCTGCAGTTGAAAAACCTGAATGAGAGCGGAAAAGGAGGTACTTTATACCCTACGTGTGTTATCGAACTGGAGGGAGTGTGTGTAAGGGCGTTTGCAGACTCCTGTTCTCCATTTACATTTATGGATTACAGTGTTTTTGAAAGGAATTTTAAAAATAAGGGGTATAAACTTCAACCTGCAGACATCTCTCCGGGAGGTTACAATAATGACCCTATACTTCTGAGGGGTATGTTATGTCTCCGAATAACCTTTAAAGGTCGACATACAAAAGGGAAAGTGTACTTCACAGACAAGGGTTCCAATCTTTTAGGGTGGAGACATCAAAGGGAATTAGGAATTAAGTTTGACCCCAACAATGATGAACCGGTACTTCAAGTGGGTGAGTCTAGATGTGGCATGAGAGTTTGTGAGGAATTTCCAGAATTGTTTGGAGATAGGTTTGGGTTGCTTAAGAACTACCAACATAAGATAAAGATGAAGGAGAATGCTATGCCGAAAGTCCATAAGGCCAGACCGATCCCCTATCTTATGCAGGAGTCTCTTAAACAAGAACTGAACAAACTGGTAGAATTAGGAGTTATAGAACCTATTGAAAGTTCATTATGGTTGGCCGCCATTGTAGTCACAAGTAAATCGGGAGGAAGAGGAATCCGTTTATGTGTTGACCTTAGGGACTTAAATGCCAACATATGGGTGGATAGGTTTCCCCTATCCAGGATTAATGAAATGTTGAGCACCATGGGCCCAGCCAAATTCTTCAGTGTGATAGACCTGTCCTCAGCATATCACCAGGTTGAACTTCATCCTTCCTCTCGTTTTCTCAGCTCTTTTATCACCCCATATGGAGCGTTCAGATTTTGCAGAATGCCTTTTGGTTTAGCCTCGGCGGCGGCTGTTTTCCAGCGTATCATGCAAAGCATATTGCAGGGTATAAATCGGGTAATGTGCTTCCAGGACGATATTCTTGTTTATGGTGTTACGGAGAGAGAACATGATGTTTCCTTGCGAAAGGTGTTTTCGGCACTGGAACGTGCTGGCATTACTATCCGAAGAGATAAATGCCAAATTGGAGTAGAGTCAGTTGATTATTTGGGCCATAAAATCACAAAGGATGGGGTGGAGCCTAAATTGGATTTGGTGGTTGCTGTGAAAGAGGCACCTGCACCTACCAACAAGCAGGAACTCAAATCCTTCCTAGGCTTAGCTGAGTACATGAACAAGTTTGTACATAATTTTGCCGAGTGCACAGCTTCCATGAGAGCATTGTTAAAAAAAAATGTCCCATTTGAATGGAATATGGAATGTCAGGAGGCTTTTAGCAAGGTGAAGGAGGCCATTGTGAATTCTCCTAATCTAGGAAAATTTGATTTCAAAAGGAAAACATGGGTCACTACTGACGCTAGTGGGAAGGGTCTTGGAGCCACCCTTTCCCAAGTGGTGGAGGGACAGGAAAGAATCATAGCATTTGCATCCAGGTCATTGACAGCAGCAGAGGTGAACTATTCCACCATAGAGAGAGAAACATTGGCATGCTATTGGGCAATCAATCATTTTAATTTCTTCCTTTGGGGTCTACCTTTCACAATTAGAACCGACCACAAACCTCTCACCAGTATATTCACCACCAAAGGAAGAGAACATGCCACTCCACGCATTGCCAAGTGGATTTTAGGATTAGAAGGGTATAATTTTGGGGTGGAATATGTCCCTGGGAAAAATAACGTGGTGGCTGACTTCCTATCCAGATCACCGATGGGGGTTGGAATGGAAGAAAAGAGTGACACACTAGAACCTGTACTACACATAGAATTGGCCGGCCTTACAAGAGATGAATGGGTAGAGAAAAATTCAAATGATCATATATTAAAAATGCTCCGGGAAAAAATTGTCAAAGGGTGGCCAGAGAAAGCTAGATTTCTGGAAGAAGAGCTCAAAGGATATTGGGAAGTGAGATCAGAACTCCACATATCCGAGGACATGGTAATGAGAGGTGAGAGAGTAGTACCTCCATGTGAGTTGTGGGACAAATTAGTGGGTCTGGCTCACGAAGGGCATCTAGGGAGGAACCTTACCAAGAGTAGACTTCGAGCATCCTATTGGTTCCCCACTATGGATAAGTTGGTGGAGAACGCAGTGAGGGATTGTATCAGCTGTGCCCAGAGTGACAAGACTAATGTTACAAGGAGGGCTCCATTGTCCCCTATTCCTGTTCTACTCAAACC
Source organism: Pleurodeles waltl (assembly GCF_031143425.1). Classification (NCBI taxonomy): domain Eukaryota; kingdom Metazoa; phylum Chordata; class Amphibia; order Caudata; family Salamandridae; genus Pleurodeles; species Pleurodeles waltl. Next base: position 282,990,542 of record NC_090439.1, read on the forward strand.
GTGGGACCAGCTGGGATTGGATATTTTAGGACCTATATCACAAATAGGTGTCAAAGGCAGGTTCATATTTGTGCTAGTAGACTATCACTCGCACTGGATGATGTTCAAGATAGTGAATCAGTTGACTACCCAGGATGCAATTGATTTCCACTCGGAGGCATTCTTGAGGGAAGGATTACCCAGCACCTTAGTGACCGACAATGGGGTGCAGTTCACCTCAGAAACCATGAGAGAGTTTTTGTTGAAGTGTGGTATACACCATTTTAGAACGGCTTTATACAACCCCCGTGCCAATGGTCTAGTTGAGAGAGCCAACAGGATGGTTAAGGAGTGTTTGCAATTGGCGTCAACAAACCACGTACCAGGTGATATAGCTCTTAAGCAAATGTTGTGGTCGTATCACACCGCACCGAATTTGGTTACGGGAATTTCACCATTCTTTTCACTTAAAGGAAGGCACCCGGGTACCAAACTTAGGGGGTCATTCTGACCCTGGCGGTCATGGACCGCCAGGGCCAACGACCGCGGGAGCACTGCCAACAGGCTGGCGGTGCTCCCATGGCATTCTGACCGCGGCGGTACAGCCGCGGTCAGATACGGGAAACCGGCGGTGTACCGCCGGTTTCCCGCTGCCCAAGGGAATCCTCCATGGCGGCGCTGCAAGCAGCCCCGCCATGGGGATTCCGACCCCCTTACTGCCAGCCTTGTTCTGGCGGTTTTGACCGCCAGAACCTGGCTGGCGGTAACGGGTGTAACGGGCGGTAACGGGTGTCGTGGGGCCCCATGCTAATGGCATGGGCACTGCAGGGGCCCCCTAACAGGGCCCCACCAAGATTTTCAGTGTCTGCCACGCAGACACTGAAAATCGCTACGGGTGCAACTGCACCCGTCGCACCCCTTCCACTCCGCTGGCTCCATTCGGAGCCGGCATCCTCATGGAAGGGGGTTTCCCGCTGGGCTGGCGGGTGGCCTTCTGGCGGTCGCCCAGCGGGAAACTCAGAATTACCGCGGCGGTCTTTTGACCGCGCAGCGGTATTCTGCCGGCGGGACTTTGGCGGGCAGCCTCCGCCGCCTGACAAAGTCAGAATGACCCCCTTAGTCCTAATTGGCTGAAGGAGGGGGAATCATTTGTCGAGCAGCGTGAGGAAGCTGCAGCTAAAGTCAGGCATCATCAAGAGAAATACAGGAAGTGGTATGACGATCGCTTTCGTACCCGGTGGAGACCATGGAGGGTGTGACAATGGGTTAAAGTTAAGCTTCCTGAACCTGCAAAAAGGGATGGTAGCAAGTTTTCTCAACCACAATGAATCATTAAAGTACAAAAGAATGTTGTAACGCTAGAAGATGGCAGGTTGTGGAGTATGGACAGAATTTCTTGTAGCAAAGAACCATCGGGTGTGTCAGGACAGATTCCAGATGATAAAAGGGATGACGTGCAGGAGCGCTACAACTGAAACAGACACGCCAGGACCACCAAGCGCCCTACATGGCACAAGGACTTTGTCTTTGAACAGTAAGGAAGGGAGATATGTTGTAACTGAGCAATGTATGTATGTACTGACAAATGACCAGTTTCCTTTAATTAATTGTTGTAACCAAACAATCTATGAATGTACGTGTTGTTCATATTAATCTGTATTATAGTTATTGATTTAGGACAAAATGGTTAAACATATAAATCAGCGTATAATATGCATCTTTCATGTTAGTAGTAATTCGGTATAGTGGTATAGTCCGAGAGCTCCTAAGAATGTTGGGCATTGGAATGCCCGGGAGCTTGCCTTAGAATGTTGGGGAAAAACTGTTTGTTTACTGGAGTTGAGGAGACGATGAGTGAGGAGTTAACGATTAAACAGGTTAATTCAACAGAACGGAACACGGTTCCTTCATTCTTTATGCGACGCTAACCTGTAGAACACAACAGTAACATTTCCAAATTATAAGATATTTAGGTATCAGGCTAACAGTTTCAATACTGACATTCAAATAAAGAGGAAATGTCAGTGACACACTCCAACTCTTGATTTTAAATATTGCTACTTTGTAATGGAAAAAGTAAAAGTAGGCGCATATTCCTATAATACCACTGGAGAAGGCAATTTGGGGAAATGCTTTGGAGGCCAACATGGTTGCGGAGGCTGAGGTTTTTAGAGTTTTATTTTGTTTCTGATTTTTGCAAATAATTATTAATTATTAATATGCCACTGCTTACACAATTTGAAACATTTCATGTAAATGAACAGACAAGACAAACGTATGTGAGAAATCCTTTATCAAATACAACTCATAATTTGCAAGTACCCAACTACGGGATATCGAGCTGCTTTTAAGACTGTGAATTAACAAAAGAAAAAGTATGCTAATGCTTAAGAATATTGCTAATGATAGGGTTTTGATGTAAGTGGCAGTACTACTCTGGAGACGAATCATAAAACAAACACACACATTTTAAGCAAATGTCTTGTCAGGAGCTGTGCCAAAAACCGCAAAGTTTTTTTGTTAAAAAGTTTGTGCCAGGGAATTTGATTTCCACACCCATGTGTACTTGCCTTAGGCAAAACAAATCTAATACGTGCATTCAGGATAGAATATCTTCAGTTATGCCTTGCACATATAGGGCCATATTTATACTTTTTGACGCAAAACTGCGCTAACGCAGTTTTGCGTCCAAAAAATTAGCGCCGGCTAACGCCATTCTGAAGCGCCATGCGGGCACCGTATTTATTCAATGACGTTAGCAAAGACAGGAGTCATGCCCCCTTGCCCAATGGCCATGCCCAGGGGACTTCTGTCCCCTGGGCATGGTCATTGGGCATAGTGGCATGTAGGGGGGCACAAATCAGGCCCCCCTATGCCACAAAAAAACAAAACAAAAAAACACTTACCTGAACTTACCTTAATGTCCCTGGGATGGGTCCCTCCATCCTTAGGCGTCCTCCTGGGGTGGGCAAGGGTGACAGGGGGGGTCCCTGGGGGCATGGGAGGGCACCTCTGGGCTCCTTCCGAGCCCACAGGTGCCTTAACGCCTGCCCTGACCAGGCTCTAAAAAACGTTGCAAAAGCGGCCGTACGTCATTTTTTTTGACCCGCCCACTCCCGGGCGTGAATTTTGCCCAGGAGTGTAAATACGGCGCACATGCCTCGGAGTCAATTTTTTAGACGGGAACGCCTACCTTGCATATCATTAACGCAAAGTAGGTGTCCACGCTAAAAAATGACGCAAGCTCCATGGACTTTGGCGCTAGACGTGTCTAACGCCCAAAGTATAAATATGGAGTTAGTTTTGTGTCGGAATTGCATCAAAAAAAACGACGCAATTCCGGCGCAAACAGAGTATAAATATGCCCCATAATATTTAAGTTCACACACAAGAATTGAACTTGAATATTTTATTTAACACGTAACTATGAAATATCCTGGTTCAGACATTTATAATGTTTCATAATTCGGCCCTTAGCTTAATAACCTATTACCAATTCTTGAAGATTAAAATCTGGCCCTACACTTTCACCACCAAAACATATTTTCATCTGGCAGGTGTTTCATCTTATTGAAATGAGTAGAAAGTCTCAGTTTAGCTTAATTTTGGCACCATTCTGAACCACTGAAAGAGCTGGCAGTTACTTACAATATTTCAAGTTGACTCATCAAAATTAGTCAATATGAAATAGCAGTACACCTGTGACTTGCTAGCAACAATAGGCATTCCCTTGAGGGCAAGGTTACGGCCCATTGTGAGACATTCTGCTGGAATGGTTTAATGTGCCATAAGCTGAGGATGTTCTCATAGATGCACTCATTTAGGCCCATATTTGTACTTTTTAGCATTGCATTTCTGCCACTTTTTGATGCAAAAGCAGCAGAAACTTACAAAATTGTATTTTGTAAGTTTGCGCTGCTTTTACATAAAAAAAATGACGCAAATGCGGCGCTGAAAAAGTATAAATTTAGGCCTTAGTTTCTATTGTTGTCAATCTGATAAATTGTATTTTGCACAAAAAACAATACCAATCATTTTCTAGGTTTCTTTTGTGACATTATTCGTCACTATGGTACTGGTATGTACATTAGAAACTAAGTTACTCCTTACCCACATCACTACTAAGATATTCTTTACCTACATAACCTCGACAGTTTGAATTAATATGCTAACAATGGTGCCTTGACAAATGACCTGACTTCATTGAAAGACCACCTATGAACTGCTGTCACCACCATGAATCTTCACCTGCGTCGATGCCGCCATAGGCAAAAGCGGCTGTGGTGGGACTCCAGCCACTTTTACTGCCAAGTCAAATATTATGTACCTTTCCGCCGACACAACTGTGGCGGCTAAACCTCCACACCTAAGTTGGCAGATTGGGAGAGATATAAACACTAAACTCAACTTTTGTCGAGTTTTCACATTTCCTACCACCATGAATCCGATCGGACAAGTCCTACCTTTGCTTCTGCTGCTGGACCAAAATGAAAGTCAACCCTGTTGTTGCCAGAACCAAAGGTAAGTCACTGTTTCGCCTGTCATCCGTGGACTTGCCTGTGTACATTAACACTGGACTCGCGCATGATTATAAAGTACTTGCAAGCATTAGTACAATGATGTGCACTGCATATGTCAGTGCTGAGGTAGTTATAAAAACTTAAAATAAAACACATCAGCATACCATTCCCAATCGCCAATATGATGCCTACTTCCTGCATGCCAATGAACATCAGCTCAAAAAGGCACAACAAACACTGTGTCCATACAGGTGTGTGCAATCATTTAACATAAACCACCATATCATACACTTAAACAGTACACTTCATTGTAAATACATTAGACCAATGTAATGTAGTATTTTCACTACACAATGAAACAATGTAACCTCTAAACTTTAAACATGTAAGAGATGTATTTAGGTTACATGTCTCTTTGGTTTGTGCTTTTTCTGTGACACATTAGATGTCATTTAACTCTAAAGTGCCATATTCCCTGTGTAATGCATATGTGTATATCATCAACAAATTATGTTGAAATAAACACACATGCATTCTCAATCACAAAAAACAGAAACATATATAATTTTGGTGTAACTATCCAGTACCAGGATGAATGCTTGCACCCAAATTAACATGCCTATCACAAATGTACAATATAAATATGTCAAAACTATAACCTGTTTCTGTCACTGTCAGAAAAGAGAATACGTGCATGTCACAAACATTATCATAGATAACATTATCAACAAAAAAACTGCTAGCAATACAAAATGAATGCCAGGACAAAGTTGTTCAAAATCAAATACATTTTAATATCATACTGAAATCCTTCTCTCAGTTAATACGCTGTTCAATAAAATGAATCAATGTCCACAATATCCACAATGGGAGAAGTGGGCTTCAGGCCCTGACCTTGCCTTCTATTTGCACTGCCATGTACAACCTCTGCAGGAAGGGGCATCTATTGAGCACAGAGCAGGTGCCTCAAGGATCTTACTTGAGAGTGGGGTTGAGTTTGGGAGGGGTGGTTTTGATTTTGTGACAGGTGGTCTTAGGTTTTGGAGGGGTGGTTTGGGGTTTTGGAGGGGTGTTTCTGGGTTTGAGAGGTGTGGTTTCAGATGTGCGAGACATGGGTTTTGGTGGGTTGGGGTTTGAGAGGGGTGAATTTACATTTGGGAGTGGTAGTTTGGAATGTGGAAGTGGTCAGGGCTAGGGAAAATAAAACATCTTCCTTAGGAAAATGGGTAGAATGGTTTAAGGGGAGTTGGGTTAGTGAGGTAGAAAGAGTGGCAGTAGATTATGTGTGTGTCTGTTGTGGGTGCAGTTGCCTGTGGGCCTGGTTTATGTGGTGTATGTTTCAGTCTGTGTATTTGCTGGGTGTCTGTTGTGTCCTGTGGGTGTGAATGTGGTGCTTGTGGGTGTGGTGGTGCAAGTAGGTGTGGTGTCTACAGGTATGCTGGTAGTGGTGGTGCATGTGGGTGTGTTGTCTGCAGGTGTGCTGGTTATGGTGGTGTATGTGGTTGTGGTGGTGGGTGTGGAGTCTGCTGGTGTGCTGCGGTGATGGTGGATGTGGCTGTGGTCGTGGTTGCGGTGCCTGCAGGTGTGCTGGTGGTTGTGGTGGTGGAAGGTGTGTGCCTGTGTTTTTTGCTGTTATTGTGTTTTGAGTTGTTGCACTACTTGTGTGTGTTGCGGTGGGTGTGTGCAAAGGAATGAGTGTGCTTTGGACAGGACTAGGATTTGGAAATTGGAATGGCAAAGGGGTGGGAGTTGGGTGACAAGGGTGGGGAGGTTGGGAGGCTGCGATCAGTAAGAAGGCAAGACCTTGGAATGAGCTCTATAGGCCAGATGTTGCACTCTGAATGCCTTCTAGGTAAGCCAACGTTTGTTGCATCTGGCAACTAAGCCCCTGGATGGCATTCAAGAGTGCAGCCTGGCCTACAGAGATAGTCCGCAAGAGGTCAATAGCCTCCTCACTCAAAGCAGCTGGGGGACAAGGGCATGTGGAGGTGCTGGCAGTGAAGGAGATGCCACACCTTTTAGGCCAACTGGGGGGGTGAGTAAGAGGGAGGGGGGAGATGGGAATGTGGGTGGAAAATCAGGATGTAGATGGTAAATTCCCAGTAGTGTCTGCCGTCACTAGGGACTGCTCTTTGGTGAAGGCCACTGATGATGATGAAGTCATGGCCTTCATGCCAATCCCCTCATCCTCCGTGACACTGGGTCCATCCTTGTGGGTGGTGTCATCACCAGAACCACAGTGGCCAGTTGCTTCACTGCCGATGTGGCCAATGTCTCCTCCAACGGTCCCTGATGATGTTGAAATTACAGATACAATAGTTTGAGTGTATCTAAGTAAATTGATTTGAACATGACATGTGTTCACAAAACATTTGCCAGGTTTCCATATTTCACCTCTCAAAACATACTTCTTTTTCATCAGTACATTTTCTAAAACCATTTGGTCATAGTTTTGTAACTACCCATGCAAGCTCCTATATCATGTATGAACTTCTCACTTATCCATTTTGATTTCTCAGAATGAACTGTTTCACACTTCTGACTGCTAGGGCTTTGTTGCTTAAATAATGGACCTACATACCCGAAAATTGCATCATACAGAAATACATTAGTACAGTGTGTTCACAAGGTCAAATAATCTGCATCATTTACATTCACAAAAAGTAAAATATGAATCAATGTGTGTCGACAAATACTGCAATGTTGTACCAATATGTCTATAAACTGGAAGCCTTTTCCTTTGTTTGACCAATACACAATGGTAACACTTATGTCAAGTAACTACAGTATATTTCAAATGTGGAGTCTGTACTGAATTAGCTTAGCAATATATTAGGGCACCATGTACATACCTAAGCTGTTGAAAATACGTTTTAATTTTTTTGTGGTGTATTGACAAATGGCTTCCACTGCATGGGTAAATACACAGGCCTTGATACAACCCGGACCTTGATACATTTCAAACTCACTTCAGTATAAATCAAAAACATTTTCACATTTCTGAAAGAGTCATTATTGGGGCCTCATATTGCCTTTTCAAGATGGGATATTCCAACATATGTGTGATGTAACCTTCCATCTGCAAATGTCCCTTTAGGAATCACATGTCTCACCATGATTGATTTCGCATTTGGACATAACTAAGGAAGCTAAAATGTTGTTTGGGGTATGTGTAACTCTGTCACCAATGTGGACACATTCCTGTCTAATTCAATCAATACAGTTTGGCTAAAAAGTCATATTGGTTGTTCACCTGTACAGTTGTGAAGGACTAAGGCTTCATGCCGATCTTTTCTTGTCAACATTACTTGACTCTTGCTGTGAAAACATATTTCTAAAATGTTTTTGATAAGGAATGGTGCTTCTGCACTTTTGTTTCCAGTCCGTTTGGACCAGATGTTCTTTATCATTTGCTCATTGTACCAACTTACCAATGTAAAGCCTGAAACATCAACTATACCATTTGTGCTTAGTATGCCATGTAACCTGTAAAAGGGCCTAGATTACCTACTCATATGTAGGGGCCCTGTCACCTGCTTTGCCAGGCATCCTGGCTCCCAAAGAACAGTAACTGAAGCACAATTCGAGGAGGAATTGGCTGCAGTGTTAGAAGGCAAGTGATTTTTTTTCCTGGTGCCACATACAAGTACACAGTGTATGCAATCTGTGATGGAGACAGACACTACCATTGGCTTTCATGTGTTGCCATCACACACGTTAGCCTATGGATGTGTCTGTTGTGTAGTGTTATACCTACTATGTGTGCAACTTCCGCCAATGGCAGTCAGATACCCAATGTCCTGACTAAAGGTCAGGCAGCTGTCATTTTACTAAGTGAAGTTGTGTATTTTCAAATTGTTTGTGTGTCACTACCACTCAAAATGGTGGCTTGTTTGTTTAGCAATCTCAGATACATGCAGCACTGTTTTGGGAAAAACATGAAGCAGTAAAATGTGTACCGTTACTGTGTTTAACATTAATAGTGCCGAGGTGAATGTTATACTTCCATTGGCGGTAACTTGAAAAAAAATGAAGAATGTAAAAATGTGCAAATAACACAGTTCAAATGTATTATTCACACATTATTTGTTAAAAATGTCAGACATATCAAAAATTAAGGTTTCAAGTTGCAACACTATGCTAAAATTATGTGTACATGTACGACACAATATCATGACTAGTTTTAGCATGACACAATGTGTAGTGGGACCATTTTAAGTGACAGTTTTTTTCCTCAAATGAAGACATACAAACCCAGTGAGGGATCTTCAGACCATTTCCAGACCTTACTACAATGAAGGAAGCGGACATCATAAGGAAATTCCGATTAAATAGGCCAACTGTACTGGATTCTTATCACCAGCTGGAACCTGATCTCCTGCCTAACAATAGGAATACAACAGCAATAACACCACTAGTGAAACTCATGGCAGTACTTCCTTTTATGGCCACTGGATCTTTCTAATACACTGTGGCAGTATCTGGAGGCATGTCACAACTAACATTCTGTGGTGTGTTACAAGAAGTCCTTGCTTCAATGATGAGATACATTAACAGCTTCAGCCACTTTCCAAGACATCAGGATTTGGCCAATGTGAAGGAAATTGTTATGTTTTAGGTGGTCTACACACATGCGGCTGGAGCAAATGATGGAACACATATTGTCCTGATGCCAGCACACCCCAAAGAGCAGCCAGGTCTACTGTAATCAGAACTTCCATGACATGAATGTGCAAGTTGCCTGCTTACCTGAGTTGTACATTTCAAATGTGTGTGCCCATTTTCCAGGGCTAACACATGATTCCTTTGTCCTATGGAACAGCACCATATTCCTGCAAATGTCGCAACATGGGCCTGAGAGGGCCTGGCTTGTTGATAAGTACAATATGGCTTGAGGATCATTTCCTTTAATCCTAGCTTAGGAAAGTACAATGGTGTGATATGATTTTATTCTATGAGGTTATTGCTTTCATATGGGAGACACAGCATATCTTAATCAACAATGGTTGTTATCACCACTGAGGAATCCAACAATGCAAGATAAAGTCTGCTTCAGTGAGGCCCATGGAAGAACACAGAGGCCAGAGGAGCAGGCTTTTGGACTCCTAAAGGCCAGATTTCAATGTCTGAACACGATCGGTGCAGCCCTCCTCTACTGACCTGATAAGGGTGAGGATGTTGAAATGCCCAATGAAGATGAAGGTAGTGAAGAGAAAGGAATTGACCTCTGTCAAGATGTTATTGACCACTTCTTCATCAGAGGGTAACATCTAATGCCAGAGCAACTTGTGGCATTATGAACATATCAGTCTGTGATGGGCATTTAGTATGAATGGTCAGTTCAGGAAAGCTCTAGGCAAAGATGTCTATACATCAAAGTATCCCTAAATTGAATACTATAATTTTGACATAGATTATCTTTGTTTGTGCTAAGTATATGTGTCCTCCTAACTCACAATTTGAGTCAAATTTCTTATGTGAAATCAGTTTTTCCTTGTTAATCTTTTTTAGGCTTCTTCACCATGTCATCTCCATTTTGACATATCACAGTTGTATCATTTCAGTGAGATATTGGTGTTGTAAAGTACAAAGGGAACATGAGTTGATCCGGGAAAGATACCCACTTTCGTTGTACAGATCTTGTACTGATTGAATGGAAGTTCTTGAGATTGTATAAGACTTCTTTTCTTTTGGATATTGCCACTAAGGCAATATGTGCTGCTTAAGTTGCTCTAACCAGATGTGTATGTCAAGCCATATCATACTGAGCTCTCTACTGAGCTCTCTTCACATTGGCTAATTCTTTATTTTCTGTTCAGTGTATGAAGCTACTGATGTGTCTCATCATATTTGAAATAACGATTTGTAGCACACCACTGAAAGGTGGTTGTAACATTGCATCAGATACTGCCACAGAGTAATTAAATGGTCATATGTCCTCAAATTATGTAACTGTCATGATGTAGACTATTGGTGTTATTGATGTAGAATTCCTGTTGTGAGGGCAGAATGTCTGGCTCCAGCTCAGGTTATGAATCAATAATAGTTTGCCTATTTAATTTGGTTTATGAAATTTTAAATGTCGTCCATGGTGTCAAGATTGTGAAGTGTCAACTTCTAAAGGGCACAGGCTATTTGGGTTATGCATGGTGTAAAAATCATCTATGAATTTGTCAAAGAAGTGTTACGTACAAATGTATAACACCAATAAATCTAGATTTCATTGTTTATTTTTTGTGGTTTTGCTAATGGGAAACAAATAACCAAGTTGGTATCTATTATTTCTTTTTGGTTCATATTGGTTGACAGGTTTAAAAAGTGAATGGTGTATGGAAGACATAGAAAAGGCATTGCCACAATAAATACTACACCAGTCTTTGACTTTGTGTTATGTGCATTTACTTTGATAACAAAAATGAGTGCAATATCTTCTAAAGCAGAATGAAAAAGAAAAAGATAAAAATCCTAAAGTCCATCATGGTGCATGAAATTATATATGTTGAGGAAAAATTGTTTGGGGTCCAATCCAGAAAAACCAAGGGGCATATTTATACTCCGTTTGCGCCGAATTTGCATCATTTTTTTCGACGCAAATTCGACGCAAAACTAACTCCATATTTATACTTTGGCGTTAGACGCGTCTAGCGCCAAAGTTCATGGAGTTAGCGTCATTTTTTTGCGTGAACACCTTCCTTGCGTTAATGATATGCAAGGTAGGCGTTCCCGTCTTAAATAATGACTCCGATGCTATTGCGTGGGATTTATACTCCCGGGCAAAAATGACGCCCGGGAGTGGGCGGGTCTAAAAAACCCGCATTTGCGCCAGATTTTAGCGCCTGGGTCAGGGCAGGTGTTAAGGGACCTGTGGGCTCAGAATGAGCCCAGAGGTGCCCTCCCCTGCCCCCAGGGACACCCCCTGCCACCCTTGCCCACCCCAGGAGGACACCCAAGGATGGAGGGACCCACCCCAGGGACATTAAGGTAAGTCCAGGTAAGTTGTTTTTTTTGTTTTTTTTTGTGGCATAGGGGGGCCTGATTTGTGCCCCCCTACATGCCACTATGCCCAATGACCATGCCCAGGGGACAGAGGTCCCCTGGGCATGGCCATTGGGCAAGGGGGCATGACTCCTGTCTTTGCTAAGACAGGAGTAATTTCAATGGGGGATGGGCGTCGGAAAAAAATGGCGCAAATCGGGTTAAGGCGATTTTTTTGCCTCAGCCTGACTTGCCCCATTTTTGGACGCCCAAACGCCATTTTTCCCTACGCCGGCGCTGCCTGGTGTACGTGTTTTTTTTTCACGCACTCCAGGCAGCGCCGGTCGGCTAACGCCGGCTATTGCCATTCAATAAATACGGCGCCCGCATGGTGCTTCAGAATGGCGTTAGCCGGCGCTAATTTTTTTGGCGCAAAACTGCGTTAGCGCAGTTTTGCGTCAAAAAGTATAAATATGGGCCCAACTGTCCTCAAAAAGGTAAATGTGTCCATGAAATAGTCCACATAGTGAATGGTAGACACACACTGGAGGAAATTAGGTTCAGAATCTCTTGGAGGTGTTGGTGGTGGTCCTGTTATCCTCTCCTGGTGGTCTAGATAAACATCCCAGTCAGGGCATGTGGGCAACACAGGTACAGGGACTAGGGTGGCTGGAGCACTCTCCTGTTGTGGCAGGGCCTCCCTGTCTGTGGCTGGAGCGCTCTCCTGTTGTGGCAGGGCCTCCCTGTCTGTGGCTAAGGTAGGTGTATTTTATTATGATATTGAAGGACCACAGACAGGTGTTGATGGTGCAAGAAGGTCATGCACATGTGATGATCGATGTCAAACATCACCCTAGTCAAGGAGCACAAATTGGAGTTGATATTTTGAATCTCAACATTGTGCTCCCTCTGCACCTGCTAATGTCCCATAGCTCTGTTATGACCTGGCCCATCACATCTTTGGACTGCTGTAGTGCTTTTTAAGGCTCGGTTGATGGGTGACAGTTAGCCCAGAGACCTCACTTTGCTGGCCCACAGATTCCCTCCCGCTACCTTACCCTGACCACCCTGTGTCCTTAAGGCAGTGTGGCCCATCCCACTGGATGCTAGCACAACTGGAGGTGGTGGTTGCTCAACAGTATCCAGGACTGTGGGGCACAAGATGAGTGTTATAATCCTTTGAACGCAGAAAGTGGAGGTATTCTGAGGCTGAGATGTTTCAGCAGCTAGGTTGGAAGGTGTAGGTGTTGGCTGAATGAGGCTCCCTGGAGCTCTCTGCTCAGACAGACGAGATGGACCAGGCAAGTCCACATTTTCCAGACTTGCAGAAGTGGAGTCCTCACTGAAGACTTGATCCTGGTCAGGAGTGGAGATGTCTTCTGTTGCAGACGGTGGCCATTGGTCCTGGGTGTTGGACCTAAGATGAATTACAAAGAAAATGAAATTAAAGGTCTGTATTGTACCTCAAGTGTGTCTTTAGCTACAAATGAAACACCCTAAAACAGTCATCATGGAATGATTAGCCCTTTGTGTAATTTTGACCTTTTTTCACAAGCAGGTGGAAGACGAAGATGAAAACTTCAGAAACAATGATGAAGAGATGTCTGGAAATATAAAATGTAATTTTGAAAGTGTACGTTACATGTACCAGACATGCAACTCAACACAGTAGAGATGAGATTTGAGAACTGAGCAATTTAAAGGCCAATCAGTCCCAAAAACAAACTATGATGCAACTTATTAGCACTGATGGCATTAGTCATCATATGAACACTTCAAAGTAAATTGTGTATCAATACTACTTATATGCAGCATGCCACAGGACATGAATGTAGACCTTTGAATCAACAAACTATGATTTATGCAAGCAAGTACATCAATTCAATGGAGTAACAAGAAGGTGACAACATACTGGATCAACACAGTTGATTAATTTTACATATATACCATGAAATGGTGAATGACAAATACATAACACAGTAATTGTGCACATATGGAAGAAAAGGGAGGTTGAGCAACATAACATTGCACTATTGATTTTCAGAAACAAAAACAGGCATTGTGGTAGATGTAGTCATGTGTTAACACCATACTGAGAATACTTGTTAATAAGTTGGTTACAAATACCTATTTAAATTACTCAAGTGAAAATCAACACACTTCTGTGAATAATGTGAATAGTTGAAAATACTACTTAAAAGCCCACTACGTTCATGTGCCAATAATTGGAGTATGGAACCTGTTGTGAAGTACAATAACCTACATTTAGATAAAGCAAGGGACTAGGCAAATGCAAAGGGGTGATCCATGGAGAACACCACACAATCTGACAAAATGTATTGCTCATTATTAAAAAGACAGATACAACCAATGATGCAAGTAATTTGCATGAAACCAGCTATTGTGGAAACTCAAGTATGGATACATATATTTTGATAAAGGTCTTGAACACTCTGAACAGCTACCTTAAGGGCAAAATGTCAATTTGTGATTAGTGAGACATTGCAAAGTTCAGCTTACCACTCTCCACTCCCCCAGGGATTCCTGTCCAACCTGCAGGATGTAGGCTCTGCAAGAACTTCTCTGGCGAGGGAAAGAGTTGTAAGGGGGCTGGGAGAATCTTCTGGGCCTCCAGGAGATGCTTGGAGGCCAGAGAGCCCACTCTCCCTCGCAGGTCAGTCTACCTCTTCCTAATTTCCTCCTGAGCACATAGATTGTTAGCCACAGCATTCACTCTGTTCACTATACTGGTACACATTTCCCTTTTCTGAGATATGGTTGTATTTTGTACTTACGCTACAAACAATTGTGACTCTACTCTAATAATTTTATCCACCACGATTGACAATTCTCCATCGGTAAAATGTGGATTCCTCCTCCCTGCCATCGAAAATGTAAAAGAAAATAATTTGTGCTCCAAGAGTTGAAGAAAAATAATAGAAATGTGGGAAAAGTATGCAAAACAGAGAGAAAAAAGAAATTAGCAAAACCGGACTTCTGTGTGGCAGATTCAGCAGCAAAAGGTGTTTTGCAGTGGAATGGCAAAGGATCATGGTCTGAAATGGAGTGTGTTTTATAATGCGTTTTGCAGGTTTTGACAATTGTCCAATATCCATCTGGTGTGGGGCATCCATCCAATAGCCATAGCCAGAGTACAATGCTGAACGGGTCCTGCAATGGACTCCTGCCATCATCGGACCGCCACTGGTACACCACCAGCATGACTGTGTTCTCTAAATATGGTCTCTGCAATTTCACAGTCCCATAGGAGTACTATTCACCAGCATTGGAGTCTGCCACATCTGCTGCAGGATACAGCTAGCACAACAGAGTACACTCCGTCGACGCAGACGCAGTTGAACCGCCATAGATCTAAATATGACAGTCGGAAGTCTGTCGAGTTGATGGAGTACTTGGAACTGCCACCAAGGTGGGACGGCGATATTATCATCAAGATCTAAATCCCGGCTATAGTGTTGAAGGCACAGGTCACAGAATTAATTGTGCTACTTTAATTATGTATTTATTTTCTGTCTAGACTAAGGAGTGTCAGTGCAATAGCCCTAGGAAAGTGAAAATAGATAAGGAAATTATAGAAGTATCATAGTTTCTAGGAAAATCCAGACATCTAAAACAACTTGAGTCAAACAAACCATACTCTATTTACAAAGCAACAACCACAAATAAGATGTTAACTATATAAACATTTCTTAGTCAGTAAGATTTTTACATTTTTCTTCAATGCATTGAATGAGGGATTTGTGTGTATCTTTGGAGGGATTGAGTTCCATATACAGTGTACAAACCCAGAGAAAGATTGAGGTCTGGTTTTTAGTTTCTTGAATGTGAGAGGGTTCTAAAAATCCCAATTCAGGACTTGATGAGAAAGGCTTTTCCCGGATAGGGTGAGTGCTCGTGTGTTATATGTCTTTCCTTCTTATGTGTGTGTTTTTCCCTCCTCTGGAGCATAGCTTCTAGCCATTCTTTTCATTGGATGACACATAAATTTTCACTGCTTACATCCAGGAAACTACTTTTTTCTTTTTCATACATAACTCTATGAGAGTGCATGTGTTTTTTGCTCTCTACCTAATGTGCTTCTTCCCAACTCAAGTCACTGCCTCTCACTTTTCTTTGTTTTGCTGTCTATTGCCCTCCAGTTGTCCATTGCTTCCCATGTCCATCCCCATCATGCGGTTTTCTTTTCAACCCCACCAAGCACCTCTATTGCTCTCACCATTGCTCCAGCCACTTGTTAGCGATTACTGCAACATGCATCACCACCCCCACCTGTTGAACCATGCCCCCACTTCTTGCCATATATTTTTTAGGGGACCCGGCAGCTGCAATGTGTTACCAGGCCTCCCCTTCAAGGAATAAAATGCACTTTGGTGTACTTTTCATATATTTTTTAATTACTGCTGGAAGATGGACACCAACTATGAACAGTAAATGAAAACTAAAATCAACATGGGCACATATACATGTGTACACACCATCACATGTTTATTACTTTCATTCTTCTTTTGTTTTTGATGCTGTTCAACATTGACATTATCAATTTTTTACTGATGGTCTAGCTACCATAATCTGTGTTAATGTTTTTAAAACCTTCAACTTCAGGAAACCGAGGTCTGAATTTATGAGTTACTCCCTTGTTGGAACAGGTACTTGGGCATTATGCTATTCAATTATTCTGCATTACCCATAATAAGAAACAACCCACATGTTTAAGTTCTCATAAAAGCTTGAAAAAACAGCAACAGCAACAAATCTGGGGACTATACTGTTTGAATGGAAGGAGATAACCTCATTTAAAACTCAATATCATTTAACTATTAAATGAGGATTAATAATTAAAATGAAAGATGAAAGGGCTATGTCTACCACTGTTGTAGGAGGTCTTATTGAAGAGAGTCTTACCAAATAACAAATATGTGAAGCATTGTGAAGCATTGTGCAATACTTTGTTTGCATGTTACCACACTCTGGCCCATATTTATACTTTTTTAGCGCTGCATTTGTGTTATTTTTTGATGCAAAAGCGGCACAAACGTACAAAATACAATCATATTTTGTAAGTTTGTGCCGCTTTTGCGTAAAAAAATGACACAAATGCGGCGCTATAAAAGTATAAATATGGGCCTCTGTGTTAATATTAATGAAACAACGCTCTGTCCTTCAAGAGCCTTCCTTTGCTTTTCAACATAGACCCTTGTTGTTAAGGATTCCTATGCATTTGTTACTCCCATTTTGACTTTAACATTTTGCATGTCTTGAAAGAGCATGAGAGCCTTTGATCCTGCAGTACTAAACGTAGCTCTGAGTATAATCTTTTGGGCATGAATTAAATGACCTAATGAAGATGGAAACACAATCAGCCATCTTCTGCCATATCACATTGATTCTGTCCTTCATTAACAAACTCAGAACATGTCCTCTTGTTGGTCAACTCGTGACCCTGTCAATTTTGGGCTACAAAAATCAGACTTGATCTAAATTATAAGGTGAAGAGTTTCCTCATTTACATTTGGAATGTACTGGCAAGCAACATCACCAGCAATATTCAAAACTAAATTCTCCTATCTGAAGATTTGGAAAATGTGCTGGTCTCCAGAATTTATGTGACTGTGATGCAAACCTAGAAGCACAGTTGGGGGAGAGGATACTTCAGCCATATAAGGTTCTTTATACAGTTATCAGGTCATATTCAGTTTCTATGGTTGCATTATATTTCCTACACTCTGGGTGATAAGATACATATACTGCTAAATCAGTAGAAATATGGCTCATCGGTTACGTATGGATCCATACTTCTGCCTTGTTATTCATTTGGTAGACTCTTCAAATGTTTAGAATTCAATCATTGTCACTCACTGATTATTTTCCAATAACTTTTCAATTTATTTCATGCTAAATTGTTTTGGTAACTAAGCTCAGATGCTCTTTCTACATTCAGGGTCCTGTGAATATAATACCCGCTTGGGGTGTTTGTTAAGCTGCAGTTAGGTAATTATACATATAATATTAATCTCATACTCTATTTAATAGAGCATGCCTGAATATTTTTTATTAACATTTCTCACCTCACATAGAAACATATATTAGTGGTGTTTGTTCATTAGACTTTTCATTTATTTTTTGTTTCAAGTCTAAAGAGTTTTTTCCTCCAGGGTTTAAAGTTGTACTTGAACTATGAATTCTTATAGGATAAATCTCTGTCTTTTGATGGTTTGTGACAATATCTAACAAGCAATTAATCTGCAATATGCATCCCCACTGTTAGCAAGTGATTGGGTAATATTCTGATAAAACTGAAGTTGTGTGCCCATGGTTATCTGACTCCATCCACATTTCTTCCTTAGACTTTCAATCTCTAATCACTAAAAATACTGTGACTGGAACTTATGAAATGTCCTTCCCAACAATCATGGTGTTCTAACTCATCCTGAAGTCCATCCACATGGTTACTCATTATTGAAGGGCCAGAAACAGCAACTCATATTAGAATGAGAAAAATATAATTAATAAATGATGAAATTGTTTAAGACTGATATTGCTGTGCAATTTTTCAAGGTAGTGACTGACAAGCATTTAGTATCATGAAAGTCCCTATTGTTTTGATGGATGTGTTTGCTTTGCTTTGAATTGAAGGCAACACAATTCTGACTCAAAATCCATTTAAAAACCTGGTACTCTAGAATTTTGCCAAATGGAATCTATTGATATAACTGAAAGTTTAGGAGAAAAACATTTCTTATTCAAGACCTTATGTAGGGGAAAGAGCTAGACCCAAAATGTTATCCAACAACATTATTTGTGTTTTGCTTACCTTTAGTTGTAATTATGAATGGGGAACTTTTCCTTATTTTAAAAATAAAGGCATATGAATCTGTTTAAATATATTTAATTGCTGGGTGCTTACTTTGATTGTGCTGTGATTATGCCCATCTCTGACTAGTTAATGCATATTTATGTAGTAATTGAATAATAACCACCACTTATAATGTATTAGTGTCAAACTGAGTCCAACATTAAATACCAATTTGAGTATAGCAATACACACATCTCACAAATGCAACAAGGGAATGGCACATGATGAAACCAAAGGCTTCTACTGCACATTTGAAATGCAGGTGTCATAATATCAACCTTGCAAAATATCTCACTGCATACTGTGACACACTGTTAAACCCACTGTCGAGCACTTGCCTACACATACATTGAGCATGTGCCAGAAACTTACATTGTTCCATTTCTGTTATCATTATCAAGTGAGCTTCTCTGGAATTAAGAATTTGGAGTAGGTCAACCCTTTTGTGAGGAGTTTTGTTTTTTGTGCCTATCTAAAGATATCTATTTCCCCTACAATATGGTATTCTGTTGTGTTTATTGGATTATTAGTCTGTTACTTCTTGTTAAAGATGAATAACTGAAGTGAAAGAGCTTATAGGTGGAGAAATGTCTGTTCCTCAGACACAAAACAAGCACATTACTTTTTAAGATTAGACACTGTGACTATATCAGCATCCACACTGGTGCATTGACCAACAAAGATATGGGCACTGTGGAGGACATACCTAGTTTACCACCCCTTAGCTGCTCAGTATGGGTTTGAGTCAATGCTAACTTTAATTTTTTGTGTTTGCAGACAAGATACGATTGGCAGACCCTATTCAACAACTACTTCTCTAGTCCAACGCATGCTGATTTTATGTGCCCAATCACTATGGTCTACGATTTGAGTAGTGACTGCACTGCGATGTCTTGGCTGTAAAGATTTCTTGGAGAAAAAGACCCTTAAAACGATCATGTGAGTAAGGTAACTTCTAGCAGGGTATCTTTTTCCACAATCCCCTACTCCCTTACAAATCCAAAGTGATATACTTGCTCTAAACGTGAACACAGAATGGCGCACAGCCTCTCTGAATAAAGCATCTAGTAACACAACAGAACCTATAAAACAAAGCATACAGATATACGTGAAAGTGAACACTTGCTATCATAGGTAACTGCCATGTACAAACTTTGTAGGTCGTATTCTCATATATTTTTGTAAAAGTAAGTGTGACATACTCCCTTTGCACTCCTGCATTACTCCTGAAATCCACATGTAAACCAAGAGTACAAGAGTCTGTCACAATAAAATCTTTGTGAATCTGGCCCACGTGTTTACATGTAAGTTGTTATATTTACAGTTTCAGGAACCTTAAAACTGGAAATAATTTCTTAGCAGTGAGCTGCATCAAAGAAATCAGGGTTGTGCAGCTGTTTCAGTCAAGTAAATATTCTTTACTTTGTTCAACCACTCTCAGCTTGATTTGTTGGGCCAACAGAGAGAGGATATGTTATTTAAATTATTACTGACTCTGTTTAACTTGTTTGATTAATTGTTCACAATTTTAGTATTTTATATGTAAGTGCCTCTGGCTCAGGACATACTTGTTCCGGTGCCAAACCTGTATGTTATCCTGTTTTAATAAAGAGTAATAATATGACTATTACCTGTATGTGTGTGATCTAAAAGAACAGATTTTACATGAGTAGAGAACATTGTGTATGTGAGGTATAGTTATAAATAAATGTTAGATTTATTGGTTCAATATTTTGTGGTTACAGGTCTGCTCTGCTATTTCTTTCTTGCTTTTACTGCATGTTTGTTCAGGCAGATTTGCATTAAAGAACATGGTTTTATAATTCTAAAAAAATATTTTCTTGTGAATTTTTTCAAGAGGTGGTGAGTGGGCCTCAAAGGGAGAAAATGCTGTGGATTTTTAGGAACATACACAATGTCACTTTTTGTAGGTAATCACAAAGTGCTTTTTCATCATGTTCTCATCCTGCAAGCAGAAGGAAATTTACTTCTGTCAGTGACAGAATCAATATGTCTCCAAGAAGGGAAAATGTGCATGAAACTCTACCAAAGTTTGCTGACGGTGCTGGAGATGATGTTTTTCTGCAGAGAAAATAATTTAACCATAGAGTAAAAAGAGAAAATGTTAACCACTGCTATGATACTCATCTTACAAATTGCCACAGGCTTAAGTATAGACTATGGGGGTCATTCTGACCCTGGCGGTCATGGACCGCCAGGGCCAACGACCGCGGGAGCACCGCCAACAGGCTGGCGGTGCTCCCATGGCATTCTGACCACGGCAGTACAGCCGCGGTCAGATACGGGAAACCGGCGGTGTAACGCCGGTTTCCCGCTGCCCAAGGGAATCCTCCATGGCGGCGCTGCAAGCAGCGCCGCCATGGGGATTCCGACCCCCTTACCGCCAGCCTTGTTCTGGCGGTTTTGACCGCCAGAACCTGGCTGGCGGTAACGGGTGTCGTGGGGCCAATGGCATGGGCACTGCAGGGGCCCCCTAACAGGGCCCCACCAAGATTTTCAGTGTCTGCCACGCAGACACTGAAAATCGCGACGGGTGCAACTGCACCCGTCGCACCCCTTCCACTCTGCCGGCTCCATTCGGAGCCGGCATCCTCATGGAAGGGGGTTTCCCACTGGGCTGGAGGGCGGCCTTCTGGCGGTCGCCCGCCAGCCCAGCGGGAAACTAAGAATTACCGCGGCGGTCTTTTGACCGCGCAGCGGTATTCTACCGGCGGGACTTTGGCGGGCGGCCTCCGCCGCCCGCCAAAGTCAGAATGACCCCCTATGTGTGCTTACCCATGAGAAATTCTCTTTGCGAATGCGGAAATAGCAATTCAAAATGTTTTCAAAGAAATACTCTTGGAAACCTGTGGCTTCCATAGCTTTCAGGAAATGGTCTTAGACACCTGCAAAATTACAAAATGTTTAAATATGAACCCAAATGTTTGAGTGCACATGATTTTCAAACGTTTTAATGTTGTGCCCCCAGTTAAAAAATAAAAGTAATCGGGGCCCGCTCAGAATTTTTCACAATTATTTTATTAAGATGGCAATGTTTAAATATGTCTAGATGTATTTCAACATTTCAGTTAAGTACTGTTTAATAAAAAAACGTTTCTGCTTCACACAAAGCACTGTTATCTGTATAATGCTCACTTGAGGCCCCTCTAGCGGGGCCCACCCCCCCCCCCAGTTTGAATACCCCAGGTCTAAATATAAATTTTCCCTAAGAATAAGGGGCATCCTCATTTTCTTGTTAATTTTTTAAACTCTAATTTCTCCCACTTTCTCGATCTACTTTAACTAATCAATCCTTATCAGCTGTGACTGAAAGAGAGCAGTGTTATGCCAAGATCGACTAATTCTTCAAAACTTGACAGCTTGAGCTATGTGATGCCTGGTGGTGTATAAAATCGTTCATTATCTAGACCCAGTAAACTGAGAACCACTGATGTCATACATGTACTTCTGATAAAATGGAGATTATTGAGGTTTTGATTCTTTTACGAATGCTGTCATTAATTGCCGCATGATTTTATAGGATTCCACACAGATGAATATACCAGTGCCCAATTGTTCAATCATTAAGTGGAGATTCATGAGTGACCCACATGGGAAACTCTAAGTAGGTGTTCTAAATGAATAATGCTGATACAAACAATTAAGGGGAAGAGAATACATGAAAAATACAAATACTTACATTAATATTGTCATTTTAAATAAATTAGTGGGATGCAGATAGCAGGTATTAGCATTTCTTTAAACTTGTGATCTTCAATGCAAACTCATACCACCTAATTCATAATTATATAGTTTGTTGAGAAACGATGTGATTATTATGAGGAATGTTTGTTCATCTTTATGTAATCAGTGTATAGAAAGGAGTGAAAATTAATTGTATGGTGTAAATGTATATATTATCTGATATTCATTTATATGGTCCACATTGTTGTCAGTTTTGCTGTCGTAGATAGTTTAATTGTTTTATTGGCATAACTGCAAGTTGGTGTGCATCACAGTGGTTACTTGGCTGATTATAGAGAGACATGGCCCTGATAAAGTTGGAGACAACTACCAGAGTCACCTAAATGTGGTGACAATATTATTCCTTAATAGTGAGAAATTGGGTTAATGGTTCACTGGGGTGTGAGCCCTGGTAAAGCAGCATCCACAGTTCTTCGCATGGTCAGGCACAAGCAAACCCCAAATTAACCTGTGCTCACCGTCTGGTAGTTTGGCACAGAGCAGCCAGGCTTAATTTTAATGCAATGTGTAAAGTACTTGTGCAACATTTCAAACAGTAAAACAGTGAAATCACCACACAAAAAGGATCTCACACCAGGTTAGAATAATAGAACTTTACCTAGATTTATAAATAAAACAAGACCAAAGTGACAAAAATCCGATAAATTAACTTGAGTTATGAATTTTAAAGAATAAACTGTAAAATAGCACTTTGAAGCAAGAAGGCCAACTGGAGATGTCTGGTTGCACCAGACAGGGACAAGCTCAAACGTTCAGGCCTACTGATGGACTGTGGGCTGGCTACAGTGACCCAGCTAGGCCCCCTGAACCAAAGTACATTACATTCTTGCTATGGAGCATGAATTTAAAGCAAAGATGTGTCACATAGCCGAGGAGATGCATGGGTTCCAAGATGCAGCGAGCTTGCAATGTAGATCCTGATGCAGCGACAATCCTGTTGACTTGACTGGTGATGTGAAGAACTGTGTCAAGGATGGGTGGTGCAGTCAAGACAAGCCATTGGTTCCAATCCAAGCAGTAGCAGCAATATGATGGTTTGTCGATCGTCAAGGCTGCCGTTGATGGGAGATGTAAGGAGCTTGTACTACCAGGGAAAGCGTTGCACAGTGGCAGTTCCAAAGGTGATGCAAGTCTGCTGCATTAGTTCAGATCCACGCAGTAGCAACAATGTGTTGGTTCTGCTCCATGCAGTAGGGGTGATGCATCGATTCTGCTCCCGCAGCAAAGGCTGTGTCAGTTACTCTAGAGCAAACGCCTCGGGCCCACTCCCAAGGCTCCTTCAATGGGGTAGCACCCCTTGGCAGGTCAAGTTCACAGATGACAGAGCCCAGGGGCAGAAGCAAGATGATTGGAAGTCTTTTGTTTCCCAAGACTTCAGATCAGGAGGACAGCCCATTAGCCCTGGGAGTCACTATGGGCTCTGAGTTGGAGAGATACATCTCCTTGGCAGTCCTTCAGCAGCACAGCACCTTCCTCCTGACAGAGGATCCACAGGTTCAGAAGTGTACAGAAGTGGTGGTGCCTGAGGTCCAGTTCTTATGGACACTGGTGCCTTCGATGTGAGGGAGACTTCAAAAACATGCCTTTGAAGTACACAGATATCCAGCCCTTCCTGCCCAAGATCCAGACCCACTGGTGGGAGGGGGTATGTAGCCTTAATTGTGTGGTTCTGGATACAGTCTATTTAGGCATAAGTGTGGTTGTGTCCAGCTCCTCCCTCCCATCCTGTCCAGGATGGCCCATCAGGCCTTCAAGTCATTAATAAGCTCCCATGTTGTGTGGCGATCTATGGTGAATACACAAAGCTGTCCCCCACCCCAGACAAAGGATCAGAGACAGGCTGCAGAAACCAAATAGTTAAGGCAAGAAAAAGCCAACATTCTAAAAGTGGCCTTTTCAGATTTTTTAATTCAAAATCCAACCATAAGTTAGGAAATCAAATTGTGAGTACAGTGACACCAAACTTTGGGGAGTTATCTCTTCCCATTCGGAAGTTACGCTTATAAGGTGTAAGAAGGTCATGTCAATGGTACTGTATGGGAGAGGTAGGCCTTGAAGTCGTGAAAAACAAATTTAAGAATTTTTCACGACTAGGGCATGTAAAACTTAAAATTACATGTTCAACTTTTTAAATACACCCTATCTTGCCATTGAGGCTGCCTCAGACCTAAAATACGGATGACTTATATCTATCAAAATGAAAGGTTCGTACCTGATTGAGGTTTAGTTTGCCAGGTCGACATGGCAGCTTAAAATTGCACACACAGGCGCTGTAGTAGCAGGCCCGAGACATGTTTAAAGGGCTACTTGAGCGGGTGACACCATCAGAGATTCAAGCCCACTATTATAATTTAATTTAGAGGCTCTGGGCACAGGTACTGCACTTTACTGGGGACTTATAAGTAAGTTAACTATGCCAAACGGACATAGTGCTAATGTTACCAGGATTAGGGAAAGAGCACTTTAGCACTGGTTAGCAGTGGTAAAGTGTGCAGGATACTAAGGCCATCAAAAATGAAGTCAGCAAAGACAAGTAGTCTGAAGATAAAACGTTAGGGGAACCATGCAAAGGATTCGAGGCCTAACACTAATCAACTTTACAGTTTACAAGCACAAACGAATGTATAGGTATAATATTGGAGCAGTTGAGCATTCTTAAAGAATTATGGGTGTACCTTTCTTAATTTTTCCTATCTATAATTTTCTATTTTATGTAATTTATTTTTGTATGTACTTCTTGTCATCCTCAATAATGGGTTTGTGAATTGGCACCCAGGGATTCAAATCTGCTCTCCATATTCTGCATCTTTTGAAAGAAAGCCTCGTGCAGTGATTTTATGAACTATATAAGCAACTTATCGGACTGCTGCTTCCTGAAAACGTATTTATTTTCTACTTTTTTCCTCTGTTTCTATTAATCTGGACTTTAATTTTCCGTGCTTAAAATGGAGAACACAAGGTAGATAGCACCAGTTGTTGGTGTGCTACAGTGTGCTAGCTCAGGTTTATGCTTCTGTGAAAAAGCAAGCCACAGAGAGATAAAAGATGTGAAGAACTGGTCTACGTGAAAAATCTTTCCACACTAGCTAACACCAAAGACAACATAACTCCAACCAAAAATCGCCATGATGTAGTATGCTACCTGTATGGATAAAAGCTTCAACTCCATACATAGGCGTGGTAAGCGCAATAAAAATGCAATATTGTGCTAAATTGTGCTGAAACATAGACGACGCCTATCATGCGCTTCTTCCATTTAAAGCTAATTAGTTTTCGTTAGTTAATGTATGTCGTATTCTGAACAGCCTAAAAATAATTTGCAACTCATTTACAAGGAGAGCCTATGTTTTCTGCTTAAACATCCCTTGCTCTTGGGGCATGTTGCGTATTTCACTATTAAAAACAGAAGTAACTTATCCGATTACAATGTGCATCCATGAATTCATAGTTCCTTTAGTTACTTTTTGCCCTCCCGCGCTCCAACTACGTAGAAGGCTTCTTCAGCTACAAACAGCTCTTTTCCCATGCAAGACTTGTTTTAAAATGAGATGTGTCCTAGGTTTTGTAGCTATTTTCCTAGCTCTGGATCCATTAGGAGAATGAAAACTTCTTCATGGCTCCTGTTTCTTTCATGAATTCATGCTAGTCTGAACCTACAGGTCTCAGAGCTGAAAGGAAAACTGTCATCAGGTGAAACCGGTTTTAAACCACAAGCCTATGAAGAGCAGCAGCGCTAAGGAAATTTTGCAATTTAATTAGTTACTGATTTTTTTGTTTTGATAGATGACAAGCAATCCGTTAATTTAGAAACTGTCTGATCCTTTTTTACCACCCCCACCCCCTGAATGTACTAAAACGTTTTAATAACTCTGGTGGGAGGGAGCTGAGCAGGTGAGACGAATGTTTGGCAGCATCTGTGTGTGGGGCAAACCAGGACGTAAGAAAGGGTGCATAAAATCATAAACTTCATTTTTCCATAAATAATATCCCCAGTCAAATAACTTACTTTAAACATTTCAAAGCATGCTGAGCACACGAAGTGGTTCTCTTAGGAAAAATAAAGGTAGTTCTTTGCTAAATGTCATCACTCCTAAATCTGATCATTTAGACCAAAAACAAAGCACATTGAATCCATCTTAATTATTGTATTATTTCCTAGTTACCTGTAAGCCTATATTTTTATATTTAAATGACCTGTAGAGTGCATCAATCATTTTCTCTTCAAATACAGTACCAGGATACAATCCGCCCATTTTCCACGAAAACCACCCTAGTTCACACCACAGATGAACACTAGAAAAGGTACCCCAAAACTTTCCCCATTGCCATGTACCTTTCACCTGGTGATAACAGCACTGTGTACTTACGACTCTTTTCTCATTTTTTTCAAGCTTTGCAAGCTTCACAGTGCAGACTTTGGGCGGCTTAAAAAAACTATAGTCTTAGTGGTCTTTCTCAATAGCTGGAAACCAGTCCAAGTGCAGCACAATGAAGCTGTTGGCCACAGCCACACAACAGACATTTCCTGCCTGGTCAGAGTATTTCACCCACCTAAAGCTTGGGCCACCTCTTCCAAGCAAAGCAGCCTGCAAGGAGCCCAAACACCTACTATTTCCAAGGCTGAGCACACACCGTAGGCCCCCCATATACCTCTCTCGATGCCACTCTCTATCCTTCATTTGCTGTCTTCTACACTTGCCCAGCAATCACAGTTTTCAGTCACAGCATGTCTCACCATTAATGAGGGGGACATACTGAGATAGGAAGTCATCAATGCTACAATGCAATCAGACCTGTTTATCCTTGCTACTTTACAGCTTTACACCTGTATAGTGAGCAAAAACTCAGTCACCACAGAACAATTAGATGCTGCTCTTGGGTGTTTTCCTCCTTTATATAACACCATTATATTTTATTTTCAGTGTGTTGGTTTTTTACCCTTTCTGCGGATTGAGACTTGCATGGAGCATTTTATCTCAGTTTTAGATTGCTTCCCTGCTAAAAAACAAACTTGTCAAAATAGTAGAGTGTGACATAGGTTTTGGGTGGCACAGGTTGGGCCTGGTAGTATGTTCTTGGTAATCCTATTCATTGAAACTGCACATAGGAATATTATTTCATGCCAAAATCTATGTCACTGTAGCACTTTTATTGTAGGTATTGAGATAAAAGTTAGTTTCCCTTTGAAATTTCGATCCAGGGACATCAATTTTCTATTGAGCTTGGCCAACCAGCCGAAGGGAAACAAAGAGACTACTGTCTCCGACAAAGAAAGCCTCAACATCATGAACTCCATCCACTCCGGCTCTCCCTCCGATCCCTGTCCCCACCATATCTTCAACAAAGCAAGCAGCACATTTGCACCCAAACTCTGGCATATTGTCAATCGCTCCTTTGAATCCACCGCCTTCCCAGAAATCTTGAAACATGCCGAAAACAAGCCCTTACTGAAGAAACCCACCACTGACCCAGACGACGTCAAAAACTTCCAGCCCATCTCTCTGCTCCCCTTCCCAACTAAGGTCATCGAAAAGGCTGTCAACAGACAACTCACCAGACACATCGAACTCAACAACATCCTGGACCCCTCACAGTCAGGCTTCCGTAGCAAACACAGCACCAAGACCACCCTCCTTGCTGCCACAGATGACATCTGCCTCCTCATAGACAGGGGTGAGACCACGGCTCTCATCCTCCTCGACCTGTCCGCTGCCTTCAACACCATCTCCCACCGCACGCTACAGACTTGTCTCCATGATGCTGGCATCCGAGACAAAGCACTAGAATTACCTCCTTCCTCTCCGACAGGACCCAAAGAGTCCAACTCTCCCCTTTCTACTCAGAGGCCACCAAGATCATCTGCAGGACCTCTCTGAGCCCCACTCTTTTCAACCTCTACATGGCCCCCCTAGCCACCATCGCCAGACACCACGCACTCAACATAATCCCGTATGCCAATGACACTCAGCTAATCATCTCCCTC
This sequence comes from Pleurodeles waltl, assembly GCF_031143425.1. NCBI lineage: Eukaryota > Metazoa > Chordata > Amphibia > Caudata > Salamandridae > Pleurodeles > Pleurodeles waltl. The sequence goes on from NC_090439.1 coordinate 283,018,638, forward strand.
ACCAACGACCCGCACACAGACAAAACCAACTTCCACAACGGAATGAGGTCAGTTGCCGCCTGAATGAAGGAGAGCTGTCTCAAGCTTAATACCGAAAAAACAGGAGTCCTCATCATCGGCAACAACCTCTCATCCTGGGACATCTCCTGGTGGTCCATTGCCCTCGGAAGTGCTCGGGCCCCCACCGACCATGCTCGCAACCTCGGCTTTATTCTGGACTCAGCACTCTTGATGAACCGTCAAGTCTGCATAGTCTCCTCTGCCTGCTTCAACACCATGCTCATGCTTTGGGAAATCTTCAAATGGATTCCAACTGAATCCAAAAGAACAGTCATACAGGCCCTCGTCAGCAGCAGCCTAGACTACGGCAATGCACTCTATGCCGGAACCACCACCAAGGTACAGACAAGACTGCAACGCATCCAGAATGTGTCCGCCCATATCATTTTGAACACCCCAAACACAGCCACACCTCCGCTCTACTTAGAGACCTGCAGTTGTTCCCAAAAGACAAGAGAATCACATTCAAGCTTCTCACGCATGCCTACTAAGGCCTCCAAAACACCGGACCAGAATACCTTTACCAAAGACTCCACTTCTTCATGCCAATCAAACAGCTCCGCTCTGCCGACCTCACACTCGCTGCCATCCCACGCATCTGGAAGGCCACATCCCGAGGAAGATCCTTCTCCCACCATGTCTCCAAGACCTGGAACTTCCTTCCCATCCACATCAGATCTCCCACTCCATCACAATTCAGAAAGGACCTCAAAACTTGGCTCTTCACTTGATCCCCTCCGTTTATCGATGACCCTTCACTTACTGCCCCCCCCCCCAGTGCCTTGAGACCCTAACGGGTGACTAGTCGCGCTTTACACATATTATGATTGATTGATTGATTAACTGTGCATTATGTCATTTAACCCCTTCACTGCCAGGCCTTTTCCCCCTCAGGTGCCAAACCTTTTTTTGGCTATTTGGGGTAGTCTCCGTTTAGGCCCTTATAACTTTTTCTCCATATAAGCTATCCACACCAGATTTGTGTCCTATTTTTCCAAAATCCTAGGGATTCCAAAGGTACCCAGAGTTTGTGGGTTCTCTAGAGGAGACCAAGAAATCAGCCAAAATACAGCTAAAATTTTGTTTTTGGGGGGAAAAATGGGAAAAAAGTGCTTCAGTAGAAAGCATGTGTTTTTTCCCTGCAAATGGTATCAGCAAAGGGTTTGTGATGCTACAACCACCATCTTCCCAACTTTCAGGAACAGGCACACTTGAATCAGAAAACCCAATTTTTCAACACAAGTTTGGCATTTTACTAGGATATACCCCATTTTTACTATTTTATGTGGTTTCTGCCTCCTTCCAGTTAGTGACAGAAATGGGTGTGAAACCAACGGTGGATCCCAGACAGCTGAATTCAGCAATCGGTCTTTGTGTAGCTCCTTCAAGCTTTTCCTACAGAAAGTAACAGCTGAAATAAAAACATATTGAAATTAAGTTAAAAAATACTTTTAAAATACATTTCTGTCCACATTTTCTTCTGTAACTTTTCCAGCTATGGCAGATTTGTGAAAGCAATATACTGTTATGTGTGCTGGACTCTTCTGGTTCTGGGGATATGTAGGACTTGTATGTTTGTCAAGAATCCTAGGTACCCAGACCCAATAAATGAGTTGCACTTTGCAATGAGTTTTCATTGTATACTGGGAATACAGCAATTCATTTGGTAAAATATAAAGAGGGAACAATAGGTAACAAGGAAAACTTTCAATTTCCAAAATGGGCACAGGATAGGGTTTTGAGAAGCAGTGGTTATTTGCACATCTCTGAATTTGGGGATCCCCATACTAGCATGTGAATTACAGGACCTTTCTCAAATAGACTTCTTTCTTGCGCACTGTCTTACATTTGGAAGGAAAAAATGTAGAGAAAGACAAGGGGCAATAACACCTGTTCTTATAGTCTGTGTTTCCCCAAGTCTCTTGATAAAAATGGTACCTCACTTGTGTGAGTAGGCCTAGTGCCCGCGACAGGAAACACCCCAAAATGCAACATGAACACATCACATTTTTATATTGAAATCTGACGTGCTTTTTGGAAAGTGCCTAGCTGTGGATTTTGGCCTCTAGCTCAGCCGGCACCTAGGGAAACCTAATGTGCATTTTTGGAAACCAGAGACCTAGGGGATTCCAGGATGGGGTGACTTGGGGGCTCTCACCAGGTTATGTTACCTAGAATCCTTTGCAAACCTCAAAATTTGGCAAAAAATACTTTCCTCAAATTCCGGTGATGGAAACTTCTGAATTCTGAGGGAAGCCTCAAACTTGCTTCCATCCAGCATTTCCCCAAGTCTCCCCAAAAAATTGGTACCTCACTTGTGTGTGTAGGCCTAGTACCCGCGACAGGAAATGCCCCAAAACACAACATGAACACATCAAATTTATACATTGAAAACTGAGTGCCTAGCTGTGGATTTTGGCCTTTAGCTCAGCCGGTACCTAGGGAAACCTAGCAAACCTATAAATGTTTGAAAACTAGACACCTAGGGAAATTCAGAACTGGTGACTTGTGGGGCTCTTACCTGGTTCTGGCACCCAGATATCCTTTACAAACCTGAAAATATAGCAAAAAAGCACATTTTCCTCACATTTCAGTGATGGAAAGTTTTGGAATCTGAGAGGAGCCTCAAATTTTCTGCCATCCAGGATTCCCCCAAGTCTCCCTATAAAAGCAGTACCTCACTTGTGTGGGTAGGCCTAGTGCCTGCAACAGGGAAGTGTCCAAAACATAACATGGACACATCAAAATTATCTATTACAAAACTGCCTGTTTTTGCAAAGGGTACACCTGCGTTTTTAGTTCTGGGCTCAGAAGCCGTCTAGAGGAACCTACCAAACCTAGACATTTCTGAAAACTAGAGTCCAGGGAGGTGTGATTTGCATAGATCCCTCAGTGTTTTCTTACCCAGAATCCACAGTAAACCTCAAATTTAGGTAAACAATCACATTTTCCTCACATTTCTGTGTGGGATCACTGCACTGGCACAAATTACCTACTATCCAACGTTCCCCTCAGTCTCTCAATAAAAATGATACCTCACGTGTGTAGGTGGACTGAGTGACAGGGAAGGGCCAAAAATATGTCAAAATTGAGAGGGAACCAAAGCGGGTACAAAAGGCAGTTTGAAAAAAAAGGTTTTAGGCTGATAAGTAGGGCAGAATTTTTATTGGTATAAGTGCAACTATGCTGGGTAGTAGGAATTTTGTGGATTCCTGCTGATTCTGGAAAGTCCATTACAAAAATGTAAGGAAAATGTGATTTTAAGCAAAGTTGGAGGTTTGCAGGCCATCGTGGGTAAGAAAATGGTGAGGGGTTGCATGTAAAGCACACCACCCTGGTCTCACCCAGATGTTTATTTTTCAGATGTGTCTAGGTCTGGCAAAGTTTTTTAGGTGGCAGCGTCCCAAAGTCCAAAAAGGGCAGGTGCTCACCATTCCAAGTGGGACGATATTGAGAGTTAGCCAAGCTCTCTTGGCCCAAATGTAAAATCAAAACCCCAAATAATCAAATGTCCACTTCCTTGCTGTTGGGATAAGATCATTTAGTTTGCAGGGGGAGGCTAAAAGACTGCTACCCAGTTTAGTTTGGGTGAGGGCACGCCCATGCCCATACTGGTTGGCAGCCCCCACCCCTTAATTTTCTTTTTAATTACCTGTCATCTAGTAGGATTTCGGTCCCCCCAGGGATATTTGTCCCATCTGGCCACCGGTGGGCAGAACAACTTTGTCCCAATTTATCTGGGGTGGGGACATGGCCATATCCCCACCCTCTTTGGCAGCAGATGGGCCTTACAAAAATAGGCCAATCTGCCCACAAGGGGGGCAGAAATGACCAAAAGTAATGTGTCCCCATGGGGAGTGACCCGTGCCCATGGGCCCCCCCAAACAACACACACACACAACAATCCCTGGTGCCTAAGTGGTTACAGGCCTAATAGGAATAGGCTGATCAGCCCCAAAGAGGGGCAGAAATTACTTAAAATAATATGCCCCCATGGGGAATGTCCCTTTCCCAAGGGGTCGCTCCACTTATGTAAAATAATTTCTTAAAATTCCTGGGTGTCCAATGGTTTTTGCCCCCAAGGGGGGCAGATTGGCCTATTAAAAGTAGAACAATCTGCCCCCAAGGGGGGGAGAGGCAGAAATGGCCTCATATAATATGCTCCCCCAGGGAGTGACCTTTGCCTAAGGGGTCGTTCCCCCTTAGGTAAATTGTAAAAAAAATAAAAATCCCCGGTGTCTAGTTGTTTCTGCCCACCTTGGGGGCAGATTGGACTAATAAAAATAGGCCGATCTGCCCCATTGGGGGCAGAAATGTCCTAAAAAAATATTGCCCCCCAGGGCTTTCCCCTGTAAAAAAATTAATACAAAAAATGTCCTTGGTGTCTAGTGGTTTCTGCCCCCTTGAGGGCAGATGGGCCTATTTAACGTAAGCCGATCTGCCCCCAAGGGGGGCAGAAATGGCCTAATTAAAAAATGCCCCCCCTTGGGGAGTGACCCTTTCCAAGGGGCCATTCACCTCATGTGTTCACTAAAAGTAAACAAACTCCCTGGTGTCTAGTGGGCATTCCTGCAGCACAACCACTATGCAATCGTGTTGCAGGAATGCTCAAAGAGACATCGGAGGAAAGGAAAAGCCTTTCCTTTTCTTCTGATGCTTCTCTGACCTACCCCCTTCCCCCATCCGAGGAGAATCAAATAAATTTCTCCTCAGGTTGCCCTGGAATCCATGCTTCCAGTGCAATGGGAGTGACCTCTGATGAGGTCATCGCTCGGTGACGTCATCAGACGTCACTGGGATGGTTGGGGGGCAGTCAGCGGTTTCAGGGGAAGCGCTTCCCCTGCCATTCCTGCCTGGGGGGTGTGGGTGGATAGCCCACATGGGGGAGCGGTTGCACTAGGTCCTAGGCACAGCAGCACTGTACCCAAGAATGGAAACATTACGTTCACGGCACCAAAGGGGTTACATTCTATAAAAGTGATGACTGTTTTTGGTAGCTGTATACAGTTTAAAGCAACATTTCTAAAACTTAATTTGTATTTTTATAATATGGTATAAATTGCTTAAATTCATTCACCCAGCTGTACATAATTTTCCTTGGCTGAGGCAGTGCAGGTTAGCTCAACAGAATTCTACTTGGAATGCATTGAAGTCTCCCGGCTTAGAGTTACAACTAGCACGTACTATTAATCCAAGATGACAGTCACAGGTCACTAGGGATAAGATCAAGTCACTCATTTCAAGAATGTTGGGGGGTACATTTCCCGACTCTAGCTGACAGCTTACTCTTCACTTGATAGAAAAGAGTAAGAGGACTGATTCATTTTGCTCTATTGGAATGATGCAGCAAACACCATGCTGGATGTAGACATAAAGATCATTGAAATCTGAAATAGAAAGCAGTTTGAAAATTGAGCCCACAGTCACAAATGATGATTACAAGATCTTCAGCAAGGAAATAGGAGATCAAGTTATTTAATTACAACTACGTTTCAAGGGACATACCTAAGTGTTGTAACCTGTACCCTTCTTCAAAGATGTTATCTCCTTTCCTTCCCTTTAGCTGTATATATGGAATCATCTACCCAAATCATCCTCTCTTTCTACTCCAGTCCACTACTCCTCGATTTTTGTAGCTAGTAGATTTCTGACCAAATGCATTTATAAACGTATTACTGGTGTCATTTGACATCTTCAGTAAAGCTTACCATAGAAGCTGGAAATTTCCACTCTATGAACACATTTGCCAGCACAAGTTTCTCAGTTGTTGGGGCAGCCTCTGCTTCTGATTGATTTTTTCATAGTGTGTCACAAGCGACGTCATCTCGGCTTACTCTGTTTGGTTTCTCTGAATCCTACATGTGCTACAGAGTTGAGACAATGACTCAAGTGGAGTAAATCCACACTAGACTTCCTTTTAACGGATCGCCAAATACTGTTGAGCTGTGTCACGAAGGACACTAACCTCTAAGTGGAGCAGATGAATGCTACTCACTGTGCTGAGTCACTGTGCAGAGACTTGCACTGGGCTGTGCCAAGAAGCCACTCAAAGCTGAACTTCCCTCTAGTCGGAGTTGACAAATGCTATTCAATGTGTAGTGTCACCATGCGGAAACTGTCCCTGTGTTGAGTTGATGAAACCCAATCCCACCAGAAGGGAAGACTCTCATCAGGTGAATCAACAGAGAAAACAAAACGTACCGGTCAGTATATACTTGTTGACTGAAATGGTACTGGGTTAGCTCGCGACTACAATGGTAAAGCTTGTGGCAGGCGCTGCCATCATCCTTTGATTAGATTCCATTTCAGACTGCTGTAAATTTGAAGTAAATAGTAAATAGACACTGGTAACTACTTTCTGGGATATTGTTTTAATTTCCAGGAGAAAACAGTTTTAAGCCTTTTTAGTTGGAATTTTTAAAATTTCTATAATTGAAATTGTAATAACAACATAGTGCCTCAAAGTTAAACCTCCTTTACTTTTTTGAAGCACAATGTAAGTGAATTGATTTTTCTACACACTATCATTTGTGGGCACAGCATTTTTGGTTATGTCCTTGTATAACCTTCATTTGGCTTACACGGTTGTACAGTTTAACCACCATATCTCTTTACATTCCTACAATAAGGAAATATTTTTCAGCCCTTTTATTTTATTAGCCTTTATTTACCTTAAAATAGCAGTAGAGAATATGTCACACCCCTCTCCATTCTTGAATGAAGGAGGACAAACAATTCTTCCTTGGAAACAGTTGACCAAATTGTCTGATACTTATCTCATAGCTATAGAGGTTGAGAAGTTTACACCCTTACGAAACCAGCACATATTACTTAACAACCTGAGTATTGAAGGTCAGAAAACATATGAGAATATAACAGAAATATTGGAGGAAGCAGAAAGCGATGTTGACTCTCACTTAGACGTGTATAAGATTACATTAAATAGATTACAAGAGCATTTGTGGAAAAAAATAAATGTGGTTCTAGAGAGACAAAACTGTTTTCGTTGAGTACAAAAGAAAAATTAAATGAAAAAGTTAATACGTTTTGTGCTAAAAATCCAGACCTCAAACAGGTACTAGGCATTGCAGTGATTGTATCAAAGAGATGAGAAGTAGCATGGAAATTAATTCAGCATAAAATGTCATAAACAAATAAGAAGCCACCAAAAATAGCGAGGCTACAAAACAGGTAATCCATACAGACAAACTGAAGTGTTACAGATGTGGGAGTGTGGTCCACATGGCCAAAAATATTGCTTGTCAAACCAGAACGGCTAATTGTCACAAGTGTGTGAAGAGGGGACATTTTACTTGATTTTGTAGAGTCATGACCATCAAATAAGTCAACATTAGTTGAACCCATAGCACAAGAAGAAAATAATTTGATATTTCAATTACAAAATGGTGAATGCAAGGACAATTTTCCTTCTTGTGACATTGCCCTAGAAAACTAGATGTTTACAGTAGCTGCCGACTCCTGGTCCCCTTACACATTGCTAGAGAAATAAGTGTTTATTATTTGAAAGGCAATGTGATTTGGAGAAACTAGGCATTAACCCAGGAGGATATAATAGAGATTCAATACCTTTAGAGGGGATGGTGAGAATTATAATTGTTTTCAAAGAAAGGAGTACAATTGGGAATGTGTATGTTAGAAAAAAGGATCTAATCTTTTTGGGGTGGTGCTATCAGAAAGAACTAAGAATCAAACTAGATTGAAATAGTTCAAATAAGTTTCTCTTAGTGGACCCTTCCTTATGTGACAATGAAGTATGTATTGAATTTCCAGCTGCATTTCTAGGGTTATTAGGGTTATTGAAGAACTTTCAGCATCAGAATAAATTGAAATCTAAAGCCAAGCCTATAACACACAAAGTCAGACCCATACCTCATGCCCTTTATATTCCCATGAAAGAAGAACTAGACCGAATATTAGATTTAGGAGTTACAAAACCAATAGAGAATTCACAAGGATCAGCCCCAGAAGTGATTGCTACCAAGTCATCAGACACAGAGATAAGGCTGTGTGTTGATCTACATGATTTAAATGTTAATATTTGGGAGGACAGGCATCCCTTTCCTCATAATAATGAAGTCCTAATATCAATCAAATGTGCCAGCTGTTTCAGTGTTCTGGGACTTTCATCAGCATACCACCAAATGGAGAACTCCATCCCTCTTCAAGACACCGCACCTTGTTTGTGACTCCCTTAAGAGCCTTCCAGAATGTGTGCATGCCCTTTGGGATCACCTCAGCAGTGGCAGCTTTCCAAAGAATCATGCAGCATGTGTTAAAAGGTGTTTCCCACACGTTGCATTTCCAGAAAAATATAGGGGGTCACTACAACCCTGGCGGACGGTGTTAAAGGTGCGGTAATACCGCAAACAGGCCGGCGGACAGAAAAAGGGAATCATGACCCTGGCGGAAACCGCCAACAAAGACAGCCACTTTAACACACCGCCCGCCACGGCGGTACAGACAAGCAACACAGCGGTTACCGCCAACAGACAGGCGGAAGACTATTACAACCCGCCAATCCGCCACCTTTTCTGGGGCGGATGCACCGCGGATAAACACACTGGAAACAGCTTTTGCTATGGGAAAACGCTCACCTGAACAAATCCCACGAGGAAGGAGGACACCATGGAGCCCGAATTACAAATCCGACCTGCCCTTGTTTTTCTGCTCCTTTACGACCAACAGCTACGTAGGCGCAGAAGATACCGGTGAGTACTGCACCTATGACACGGGGGAGGGGGGAGGCAAAAGTTAGGGGGACACCCACCAAACACCCCCACCCCCACCCTCGCATATCACAACATACACACCAATGCAGTCACAAAAATCACAGTAACAACCCACAATCCCCCCGGAAGAATGCAAAGACAATGCGAAATTCAGGCAAACATTGTAATGTGCCAATATACATGTCACACAAAAATATACAGATATACATATCTCAAAATCACTCTTATTTACACATACAATCCGAGAAGTAGTGCAGATATGTACACAACAATGACCGTGCACCAACAGTCCAAAAATGCATGGGCGAGGCCCACAATAGATACCTGACCAAAATCGGAGAGAACACTACTGGGGCATCAGATAGAAACACTACAGGCACCTCAGGGGGAAGGGAAGGGGGGGCACCTCAGCCAGATGAATGCGAAGCCAGATCCACGACGGGGCTCCATACCCATTGATGCATCCTGGGGAGTGCAAAGCCACAGTCTCTCAAGTCACTACAGTGGGTGGGTTGCCCACTGTGCCATCCTGGGGAGTGCAAAGCCACAGTCTCTCAAGTCTCTACAGTGGGTGGTTTGCCCACTGTGCCATCCTGGGGAGTGCAAAGCCACAGTCTCTCAAGTCTCTACAGTGGGTGGTTTGCCCACTGTGCCATCCTGGGGAGTGCAAAGCCACAGTCTCTCAAGTAGATGCAGGCCTCCACTGGTTGTGGAGGGGGACTGCTGCCCAGACTGGATGAGTCTCCACGTGAAAGTACCTGTCCTGTCACTGCCCCAGCTGCACTTGGGATAAGGATGCCTAATGTGGCGGTCTATTCATTCCTACACGGTGCATGCCCTGTTCAGCGGTGCTTTGCCATGGCGGTCTTTGCCCTGTTCAGCGGTGCTTTTCCATGGCGGTCTTTGCCCTGTTCAGCGGTGCTTTACCATGTCGGTCTTTGCCCTGTTCAGCGGTGCCTTCACATGGCGTTTCAGGACTGTTCAGCGGTGCTTTGCCATGGTGGTCTTTGCCCTGTTCAGCGGTGCTTTTCCATGGCGGTCTTTGCCCTGATCAGCGGTGCCTTCACATGGCGTTTCAGGACTGTTCAGCGGTGCTTTGCCATGGCGGTCTTTGCCCTGTTCAGCAGTGCTTTTCCATGGCGGTCTTTGCCCTGTTCAGCGGTGCCTTCACATGGCGTTTCAGGACTGTTCAGCGGTGCTTTGCCATGGCGGTCTTTGCCCTGTTCAGCGGTGCTTTGACATGGCGGTCTTTGCCCTGTTCAGCGGTGCCTTCACATGGCGTTTCAGGACTGTTCAGCGGTGTTTTGCCATGGCGGTCTTTGCACTGTTCAGCGGTGCTTTGCCATGGCGGTCTTTGCCCTGTTCAGCGGTGCTTTGACATGCTGTTTCAGGACTGTTCAGCGGTGCTTTGACATGGCGTTTCAGGACTGTTCAGCTGTGCTTTGCCATGGCGGTCTTTGCCCTGTTCAGCGGGGCTTTGACATGGTGGTTCTGATACAGACATTAGTGTGTGGCATGACGATCTCTACACTGGGCATTGGTGTGTGGCATGACGATCTCTACAATGGGCATTGGTGTGTGGCATGACGTTCCATCATTGCCCAGCGGGGCTGTGGCATCCTGGCACCTCATGGGCTGTGACTCCGGCGGTGGTCTCTGGACCAGTGACGATACTTGTGCCCTCCTGGGCTGTGACTCCGGCGGTGGTCTCTGGACCAGTGACGATACTTGTGCCCTCCTGGGCTGTGACTCCGGCGGTGGTCTCTTGACCAGTGACGATACTTGTGCCCTCCTGGGCTGTGACTCTGGCGGTGGTCTCTGGACCAGTGATGACGGTGCTGGCGGTTGTGTCTGGACCGCCGGATATGATGGCGCACTTCTACGCCGTGACACTCACAACAGGCTGGGCAGACTTCCTCTGGACCTTCCCCACCTTTGTTGGAGTTACAGCTGACTCACCAATCGCCTTCGATCCCATGTCACTTGTTGTCCCACCAGGAGTCTTAAGACGGTCCCGTCAGCCATTCTCCATTTTCAGAGCCTTTACAGGGGCTGGGCTGCCAGTGCCTTGGCTCCGGGTCCTACTGCCTGCCCTGGTTTTCGGTGCACTCCAAAAACCTGGAACACCCACCACTGGTACTGGAGGCTTTTTGGCTGAGGCGCTACGACGGGTCTGATGAATTGGAGGGGGGGGGGCAAAAAGGTCAATTTGATAGAGGGACAGTTTCTGACGGACACTGGGATGGGTAGCTGGAGGGGGTCTGGGAGTGGAGGAAGAGGAGGTGGTTGTAGGAGGTGTCACTTTAGCTGTTTTGGGTGCAGGTTCTGGAGGCTGTTGTGAGGTGGATGGATGTTGGGTGAGTGATTGCCGGCATTTGTGCACTTTGGGAGGGGGTGTCACAGACACATTGGGAGAGGACACAGGGGACGTGTAAATGGCAGTGGAGGTGGTGAGTGCAGGTGAGCGGCTTGTGGTACTGGGTGTCCTGGTGCGAGTCCTAGTGTCTGTAGATGTAATGCATGCAGGTGTGTGTGTAGACGAGACTGGGAGGGAGGAGGGAGAAGAAGAGGAGGGGGACACAGTGGAGACAGTGGATGTTGCTGTGTCTGTATGTGGGTGAGGCTTGTGTGAGTGCCTGTGGTGTGTGTGGTGCCTATGTTTGCTTGAGCTACTTGTGTGTGTTGACTTGTGTGCATGCTGGTCTGTAGGTGTGCTTGGGATGGGCTGGGGTACAGGAGATTGGGTCTGGGTGGAGGAAGTTGGAGGGGGGAGGCTAGACACAGGGACAATGGCTGCCATCAGTGCTGAGGCCAGAGATTGCAGGGTTCGCTGAAGGACAGCCTGACCAGAATGAATGCCCTCCAGGAATGCATTACCGTGTTGCAACTCTCGTTCTACACCCTGGATGGCATTCACAATGGTAGACTGCCCAACAGTGAGTGACCTGAGGAGGTCAATGGCCTCCTCACTGAGGGCAGCAGGGGTGACTGGGGCAGGGCCTGAGGTGCCTGGGGCAAAGGTGATGCCCACCCTCCTGGGTGAGCGGGCACGGGGCGAACGCTGAGGGGCTGCTGGGAGGACGGTGCTGGTAGGGGAGGTGGGGGCTGTACCTGTAGAGGTGGGGGGCACAGATGGTGCCGCCACCACAAGGGAGCCCCCATCGGCGAACGAGTCCCTGTCGCTGCTTGGTGATCCGGTGGCCGACGTGAAGCTCCCCTCGCCCTCCGTCCCACTGGTGCATTCAGAGTCCGTGGTGTGGCCCTCCATGTCCATGTGGGATGCAGCTCCCTCGTGCTCCGGTGCCACTGTACCTCCACCTGTTGATGCTGATGTACAAAAGGACAGGGAGAGCAGAAAAAGGGGGGGAGACAGAAGAAAGAGAGTTTTAGTGCATGGATTACCGCTACCGTTGGTGGACAAGACAGACGCAGCAGCCCCCTGCATTACGCCGTGCTCCTGACCTCTGCACATGCAATTTCTGGGACATGGCCTACATGGCAATGATGGGAATCTGCGCACATGGATGCCACAGGGGCAACTATACCTCAACTTGGCACTCTGCTGAGGTGGGGTTGAGTGCCACATGGCCTACATTACGGAGGGGCCTTGCCTACCTAACTCGCCCTGGCCTAGGGACACCCAGAGCCCACCTCCCCCGCCCAGACCCCTCCACTGCACACAAAGTCAGCTGAATTAGGTTGTACTCACCCCCTTGTGTCTGCTGTGATGTCCTCAAGCGCCCATCCAACTCCGGGTAGGCCACCGCCAGGATCCGGAACATCAGGGGGGTCATGGTGCGACGGGCACCCCTCCCACGTTGGGAGGCCATCCCCAGCTGAGCCTCCGCCGTCTTCTTGCTGCAGCGGCGAATGTCCTCCCATCTCTTACGACAGTGGGTGCCCCGTCTCTGGTGGGCCCCCAGGGTCCGGACCTCCTTGGCGATGGCACGCCAAATGTCCCTCTTCTGGTGGGCGCTGACCTACATGACATGCACAAGGAAAGAGGAACAGTCATTACCAACTGCACCGTCAATGTGAGTGGCCCCCTCCCTACTCTGGCCATGTGGCCCATTCATTCCCATGCATAACTGTTCTATGTACTCTGCCCCCTTCCCTCTTCCACCCAGCCCTCTCCATCCAGGCCTAGCCCATACAACGTGCTCCCTGTGTACTAACCTGTTGGTCTGGAGGACCGTAGAGTAGCATGTACTGGGGGAGGACCCCATCCACAAGGTTCTCCAACTCCTGTGCAGTGAAGGCAGGGGCCCTTTCCCCAGACGCAGCAGCCATCGTCGCTTCCAGACCGAGGTCACAGCAGCACTAGCAGTGTAGGTCCTCTCCTGTCGAAGGTCAGGTATCTAGTGAGTGAAGAGATAGAAAATGGCGGTGACATCCGCGGCGGTGACGTCCGCAGCGGTGTGCATCATCACCGCCGGCGCACCTGTTCATTGGCTCCTGGGACCCATAGGGTCCAATGTTAACCAATGCAGCATTGCGCCGCGGTCTACGACCGCCTACCACAACGGTGTGCAACGCCAGCGCAGTTACCCCACAATCCCATTGTCCCAGTTTAGAGGTCAGGCAGCCGCCATTTCAGGGTCCCACATGGCTTCATTTACTACTGCGTCACACATAGCTAGGCCTATACTCAACACACATACAGGAAGGCTTTTTTGTCTGGTGTAGTCTTGTGTGGAACTGTGGGTACATACCTGGAGGAATAGTGACTGGTTCTTTGCTGTTGTCCTTCTTAGGCACCGTCAGCTGGGACATATGAGAAGATGGTGGAATCCTCCGGTGTACCGACCGCTGGTGGACCTGTTGACAATGGAAGAATGACATATCATTGTTACCTACCGGTTTGACCGTGCCACAATCCAGGAACTATGTACCCAGTTGGAGCCAGACCTGATGTCACCAATCCGCCATCCGACTGGAATCCCCCCTGACGTGCAGGTGCTGTCAGTGCTCCATTTCCTTGCAAGTGGGTCATTTCAGACAACAGTGGCCATGGCATCAGGGATGTCCCAGCATATGTTTTCCAACGTGCTGTCCAGAGTGTTGTCTGCCCTGCTGAAACATGTCAGGAGATACATCATTTTCCCCGAGGTGGAGGATTTGCCTACAGTGAAAGGTGACTTCTATGCCCTTGGACATAGCCCCAACGTCATAGGTGCCATTGATGGGACCCATGTAGCTCTGCCCCCCCCCCCGCAGGAGTGAACAGGTGTACAGGAACAGGAAGAGTTATCATTCCATGAATGTACAGATGGTCTGTTTGGCAGACCAGTACATCTCGCAGGTAAATGCAATGTTCCCTGGCTCTGTGCATGACGCCTACATCCTGCGGAATAGCAGCATCCCTGATATGATGGGACAACTCAAGAGGCACCGTGTATGGCTATTGGGGGACTCTGGTTACCCCAACCTTTCCTGGCTATTGACCCCAGTGAGGAATCACAGGAGCAGGGCAGAGGAACGGTACAATGATGCCCATGGGCGGACTAGGAGGGTAATCGAACGCACCTTCGGCCTTCTTAAGGCCAGGTTCAGGTGCCTCCATATGACAGGTGGATCCCTATTCTACTCACCGAAGAAGGTGTGCGACATCATCTTCGTCTGCTCCATGCTCCATAATTTGGTATTGCGACGCCAGGTGCCTTTTCTGCAGGAGGATGATCCAGATGACGGTGTTGTGGCAGCTGTGGAGCCTGTGGAGCCAGTGGACAGTGATGAGGATGAAGCTGAGGATGAAGAAAACGACAACAGGGAGTCAGTCATACAGCAATATTTCCAGTGACACACAGGTGAGAACATTTTCTGGTTTAACATTACATTAACTTTCACACATCTACTTCTATCCTGTACCTACATTTCACTCACTATTTGTTAATTGAGTTGTACCCTTCCATTTCAGTTTCACAAGTGTGGTAACCTACGTGTCAACTACTTGCATCCTTCAAGGGCTTGTGATGTGTGACATTGGTATGTTAGCCTTACAATGGGTAACCCATTATGACACTGTAATTGATAATACAAAGTTCCAAATCATAGACTGACTCAAGCTTTTTTGGCTTTCAAGGGTGTTTATTTAAGTGCAAAAAAAATCAAGGAAGGTTGTAAAATGGGGATGGGTGATGGTGGAGGAATGTCCATGGCAGAGTCCAGTCTATTCGTCTCACAGGTGCACTGCACATCTGGGCATTGGAAGTGGAGCTGGGGCAGTTCCAATCTGGACAGGGTGACAAAGTGGGACAGTGGGGGGACAATCAGGGTGGTCTTATTTCCTGGCGGGGGTCTTGCCATCTTGCTCTGTCCTGTTCCTGGATCTCAGGGACCGCTTGCGTGGTGGTTGTCCGTCTGCAGGGGATGGGGTGCTGGTGTGGTGGTCCTGTGGCAGGGTGTCCTGTCCACTAGCGCCGGCGGAGGTGGTGGGCAGTTCGTCGTCCTGGCTAGTGTCAGGGGCCCCTTGGAGTGCCACGGTGTCCCTCAAGGTCTTTTAAATGTCCGTCAGCACCCCTACGATGGTGCCCAGGGCGGAGCTGATGGTCCTGAGCTCCTCCCTGAACCCCAAATACAGTTCGTCCTGCAGACGCAGGGTCTCCTGCAACTTGTCCAGGACCGTCGCCAACGTCTCCTGGGAGTGGTGGTATGCTCCCATGATGGAGGATAGGGCCTCCCCGGTGTTCCTGGGCCTCCGTCCCCTGGACCGTGTGCCCACTACCACTGCCCCAGGTCCCTGTTGTTGTTGGGGTGGTGGGTTAGCCTGGGTGCCCTGTATTGGTGGACACACCGCTGATTGACCTGTCCTGGGTAGGGAGGTTTGGGCCCGCTGGGTGGGTGCTGTGCTTGTGTTACCAGAGGGTGGCAGCTCGGTGTTGGGCTGTGGCTGGGCAAGGGGAACCGACTGTCCTGAGGCCCACGATGGTCCGGGCTGGTCATCAGGATCCAGTGGGGCATAGCTGCTGTCGTCACTGTGGGCCTCTTGTGGGGGTGGAGTGGTGTTGTCTGGAACCTCTGGTGTGGTGACGTTCCTTCGGGTTCCTGCAGGGGTATAAGAACATGATTATTGCATGTGTGTGTGTAATGGTGTGCAATGGTTGGGTGTGCGTGATCCCCAGTGCAGGCATTCCTGTGTGGGGGCTTGTGTGGTGATGTTTAGGGGGGTGTTCTGGGTATGTGCAGTGGGCATGCTTTAGTGAGGGGTGCCCATGCTTAGTTGTGTCATGCAGGGCTTGGTGTTGGGATGGGTGGTTGGTGTCATGGGTAGATTAGTGAGGATTTGGGGTGATAGGGGAGGGTGTGAGGGTGGGGGGGTGTGATAGCATGCAGGTAGGGTGGGGGATGTGATAGTTAGGATTTGACTTACCAGTGTCCCATCCTCCACTGACTCCTTCGAGGCCCTCAGGATGCAAGATGGTCAGGACTTGCTCCTCCCATGTTGTTAGTTGTGGGGGAGGAGGTGGGGGTCCGCCGCCAGTCCGCTGCACCGCGATGTTGTGCCTGGAGACCGTTGAACGCACCTTCCCCCGTAGGTCGTTCCATCTCTTCCTGATGTCCTCCCTATTTCTTGGGTGCTGTCCCACGGCGTTGACCCTGTCCACTATTCTGCGCCATAGCTCCATCTTCCTGGCTATTGATGTGTGCTGTACCTGTGAGCCAAATTGCTGTGGCTCTACCTGTACGATTTCCTCCACCATGACCCTGAGCTCCTCCTCGGAGAAGCGGGGGTGTCTTTGGCGTGACATGGGGTGTTATGTGTGATGTGTGGGGTGGTGTATGTGTTGATGAGTGTGATGAGTGTAGTGGTATGTGGTGTTTTGTGCGTGGATGTTGTGTGGGTGATGGTGTTGTGTGCCTCTGTGTGATGGGGTTGTCAATAGCTGTGCTGTCTCTCTGGCCTTCTCTCAGAATTTCTGGTTGTAGGGGTTTGTGTGTGATGCGGGTGTGTATTTTATATTGTGTTGGGTGTGTGGGAGTGGTGTGTGTATTTGGAATTGTCCAATGTGGCGGTGTTTTGTATATGTGTGTGTATTTTGAGCGCGGCGGTGTGTACCGCCAATGGAATACCGCGGTTGAAAGACCGCCACGTGGATTCGTGGGTCGTAATAGCATGGGCGTGTTTCTGTTGGCGTGGAGGTGGAGGAATTGTTTCCACCAGTTTATCGCTGATCTTTGGTGTGGCGGTGTTGTGTGGGTGTCTGAATTTCGGCGGATTCCGTGATGTGTGTCATAATAGCTGTGGCGGTCTACCGAGCCGCGGCGGTGTATTGGCGGTCTTCTGCATGGCGGTAAGCGCCTTATACCGCCAATGTTGTAATGACCCCCATATTGTTTTATGATGTAAATAAAGAAGAACACAACAGAACGTTGAGAGATGTGTTATCCAGATTCAGAGAGGCAGAGCTTACTATAAAGAACAAAAAAAGTTGTACAGGGAAGGGAGCTGTGGAATTCTTTGGTCAAACAATATCAAATAATAGTATCAAGCCTAAATTAAATCTGGTAGAGGTTATAGAAAAAACTGTAGCTCACAGTAGTATAGAAGAAACAAAATACTTTCTTCGTCTCTCGGATAATTACTTTAAGTGTGTTTGGAATTTTGCAAGCATTGTGGAGTCAATCAAGCAAGTTTGTTTGGAATTTTGCAAGCATTGTGGAGTCAATCAATCAAGTTTATTTGGAATTTTGCAAGCATTGTGGAGCCAATCAATCAATCAAATTCTTTATTGTTTACTTAATTAACTAACAATTGTTAGAGTCCATTGCACACATAATACCAATATGTTATATCAATAGGACAGTCAGTACAAATTATTTCCTATAATAGTTAATTCAGTCAAATGAGATAAAAGTAATGAAAAGATCACTAAAATGTGGGGGTTACATCACTTCTCATTGATTGTTGGATGCTGTCCATCCTCAAAAAGAGAAAGCAATTTAAAGAATGTAAAGAACAAATTTAAAAAAACCTGATGGCCAGGGGTAGGAATGCAATAGGTGGTATACCATTGACTGCACAGAGCCGGGCTCGCTGTAGTTTTCCCCCAGCTGTAATTGTTTGCCTGTTCATGTATCAATGAGTATTTAATCAGTTTAGTATTCAGTTTGGGATCAGATGGATTAATGACTTTTTATTATTGCTGCTCTGCATGTGCGGATGCCTCCTGCAATAAAGCCTTTTTTAACAAACATGAACCATATGTAGGTAGGGACATGTGCGTATCAGGTGTATAAAGTCAGCCTTCTTATAACCACAGAATCTGCATGATGTTAGGCCACTATATTTCCGAGATAGTTGGTTGGCCAGAGTTGACCAAAATGGATTGCTATCAATTTTCTTTTCATGTGCACTGGGAAAGTGAGACTTCAGTAAGGCGCCGGATTCAGGCTTTCATAATATTTAAACACCAACCATGCATAAGATCGGTGGGTAAAACTGTGTTTATTGACTAGAAAAGAGTGCTGTTTTGCAACCTTGATTATTATTTGCCTGAATGATGCAAAAGGTAAGTTCTTATTCCAAAGCTCTTCTGTGCATGTCTGATTTAGTTCCTTAGAGAGGTAACTATGATATTTCAACTGAGGGTCACTTTCTAGTGCCATCCATAATGCGCTGTTCAATGGGGAGTGGTCTCTGCTTAATTTGATCTCATATCAACTTTTGATAGAAAGGTACATCCTCCCCAAAGACTCATTAGTAAGCCCCCTGTGAAATGGGAATTCTGATCCCAGGAGTAATTAAAGCACTGTGAGCAATGAAGAGGAACAAGGCTCTGGGCCGAGATATGGTGCCAGGGAATCTCCACAGTGAGGCACCCTTTTATTGGGCTAGAATACTTACTGTCCTGGCTTTCTGCCAAAATAATCCCGATTTATAAGATGGGTGACCGAGGATGACCCGCCAACTATTGGTCGATCTCTCTGTTAGATGTGGCCGGAAAGGTTCTAGGGAAAGTTCTGCTTAATCACCTCCAGGGGTGGGTTGACTCCCAGTGTGTGACTACAGAAGTGCAACCGGGCTCTCAATTCAATTCAATTCAATTCAATTCTCTTTATTCTGTCAAAATTTAGACCATTAGAGTACAATTAACCATACATCAGTACATAAAAAGAAGAAAAATGAGAAAGAAATAATAAAAAGCTCTTAATAAATACTAAAAACAGGAACAACATTTGGTTTGTTCATAGTCTAAGAGAAATAAATAACAGGAAACCTCCTTGTCTACTTAAAAAAACGATCGTCAGCATATTTCAGCAAGCTCCTGCTAGAAGATATTGGATTCCCATTCACAGCTATTTGAAATGAGATGTGCTTTTAACCATTAGTACATGTATAAATACATAGAATCAAGACTTCAGTATAGAAATAATTTCAAGACTACTAATATAAGGTTCAAAATACCGTTAGCCTAAAAGGGTAAAACTAATTTTGTAGCCAAAACTACTCATATTAAAATAATTCAGATACTAACAGTCTAAAATGCAATGTACTATCATACGGTAAATAGATTTATGACTAGATGCGATATATCAGCCGTAAGTCATGAAAACTGTTTTGATCATAACAATCTAAAGTGCAGTGTGCTATAATACAGTACATAGATTGACAGATAAGTGGTTTATCACAACCATTTACAGTGAAAACTAAAAATAGTAAAAGCAAATGCTGTTGTTATCATAATATTGTCACTATAAGTTATAATAAGATTTAATGAGAAAATGTCATCTCTAAAACCATTAAATAGAAACAGAAAAAAGGAGATAAACCATCCAAAAATCATAACCATTTGTTGTTCCCCGCTATACCTGCTATAAAGCTCAACATTGGAAGTCATACACTGAGAGTGGCCCTATAATGAATAGAGCAAGCTGCTGTCCAAAATTTAGTGACCGTGCTTACAACCAATGTAGACGAGTCATATTTGCAAATTCTATTGGTGTTAGCTCAGTCATATAATAGCAAACTTTACACAATTGGATAATCCATTTCCCCCTACGACTCTTATATAGGGGGCAAAAAAACAGAACACGTTCGATTGATTCCTCCAATGTATTAGATTTTGAGCATTTATTTGCCTCAGAACTGTTCTTCGACCATCGAGCAGTGAAACTGTTGACAAGTAAAGTTCCATATCTAAACTGGAGGAATAGAGCACGGGCATAACCAGGTACTGGAACGTCAAGAAATTGCTCAGGCCATGGTTCTTGTTTTACAAGCAGGAACTCAGAAGTTAATAGGCCCACCCCATTACTATGAAGGATCTCCGCATTGGCCCTCTCCCAGTATCTCTGTTTAACTAATGAAATAGCATTAGTGGGGATCGACTCTGGTTTCTCTAAAAAATGGGGGTAGGCCAATTTGTCCCAGGCCAATTTCTTCTCCCTCAGTCAGCTGACCTTTTCCCAGCTATTCTGGGTCTTTATGAGATCTTGTATTGCCTCTCGAAAAGATTCCAGTTCTTCAATTTTCCATATGCGGATCCAATATAAGAGAGGTCTCAGACCAGATACGTCTTTAATGCTATTTCTTCCGAGATCAAGTCTGAGAGGGATCATCGGTGTATCTTTCCCCAATCTGGTTATATATTTCATTTGGAGAACGTCCAACTTCCTTTGAGAACCCCATAGCTCTGCCCCATACAGTGCAGCACCTCGCATTTGAACTTTATATATTTCAAGGATAGGATTCAAGGGCGGACTGGCTACAGTCCTCGCTTTACGTCCTAGAGCCCCCCTCTTTGGCATATAATATGAACGCCTTTTCTGATGGCTGCGACCCAACTGCCCAAATCCATTAATCTGATCCCCAAGTAATCATACTCAGTGACCCTTTCCAAAGGAATGGAATTCATTATAATGGTCGCTTTAGCTTTTGTTCTCCTGGAGCTACATATCATAAGCTTGGTTTTGTTAAGGTTAACTTCCAAACCAAAATCTTTGCAGAACAAACAGAATTGGTTAGCAAGATTTTGCAATCCCATAGGAGTTTTAGCCAGTAGAATGGTGTCATCCGCATAGAGCAGACCTGGAATTTTCTTGCCTGCCAACTTGGGTGAATCATTATTACAGTTGGTTAAATATTTAACACAGTTATTTATATATAAAAGGAAGAGGGTGGGTGCTAAGACTCAGCCTTGCCTAACTCCTCTTTCAATAGCAACTCGGTCAGGTAATTCACCATCCTTACTGCTCCTGATTTGGGCAAAGGTACTGCCATGAAGTCAAACTATAAGGTTTAGAAGACCTTTAGGGACACCCATATCTGAGATCAACAAAAGCCTCATATAGATTTCCACCTCCATCATCCACTGTCTTCCATTTAATTGCTAGAAACCCTAAGACCTGGTCTATAGTACTAGTCGCATGTCTGAACCCTGCCTGTAAGTCAGAGATGGTCCCATTCTCTATTGTCCACTCTTCTAAATGGAACAGGATCTGCTTTGCAAATAGTTTTTGGAGGTTATCGAGTAGGCATATTGGGTGATAATTAGAAGGATCGCTAGGGCTACCTTTTTTAAAGAGGGGAACTATCTCGGCTCCCTTCCATGTCCGGGGACTGGATGCTCCTGCAGCAACTGCATTGCAGACCAAGGTCAGATAAGGGGCCCAGATAAGGGGTTCAATTTATAAAGATCACCAGGGATTTTGTCGAGACCCGGGGCCTTCCCCCACTTCAGAGAGGTTATTGCTGCCTTGGTTTCTGCCAAGGTGAATCTAAAGACGCGCCAACTGCATGGGAGCACCAGCTGACTGATGGGGCGGGCCAAGGCCCCTTTAAATTTCCAAAGCGCACCCGCTTCGCGGGACGCGCCAACTACACGGGAGCACCAGCTGACTGAAGGGGTGCGCCAAGGCCCCTTTAAATTTCCAAAGCGCGCCCACTTTGCGGGACACGCCAACTGCATGGGAGCACCAGCTGACTGAAGGGGCGGGCCAAGGCCCCTTTAAATTTTCAAAGCGCGCCCACTTCGCAGTGCGTGCCAGGGCAAAGCCCGGGCCAAGGGCAGGCCAGTCCTGCGCCAGTTAGCACCCGGAAGAGACTGGGCTGGGCCATACCCCTTTATTTCTTGTTATTTGGTGAAGATCTGCCTTCTTAAGAGGTTCAATGATTTTTGGATCACTTACCGTGTTCTACAGAACTCTGTTTTACGTGCTTCGACTATTTGTATTCTTTGCTAGGATGAGCCAGACTCCCCCTCTGGGCCTTAAGGTGTGGTGGAGAGCACCTTGATATATTTGTCTTTACCTCTTTCTTTCGGACCTATATTGGTGCTGAGTCCTTTAACCCTTTTAGAATGTGAAAACGTAAGGAGAGACCTAGCCCAGATTTAGGCCCTGCTAAAATCAAAATTCCCAAATCTAGAAGTCACGCAACCTCATACCAACTGCGTGTCCAGAGAAATTGACAATTTAATTGAAGAAGTGGAGTCAATCATCAAGGAAAAAGAGAGCAATGCTCGGAAGAGGCTGAAACCCAGAACTTTATTGCCTTTTTTAACTTCAGGTTCCAACTCTTTTACTGATGTTCAGTCCCCGAGAACTCTAGTTCAAGCTCCTGCCACCTAAGTCCGTCTGGTATGGCAAATCCCTCACCCTTGCCTGATCCTGTACCTAATTTGGAAGCTAGAGCTAATGCCTCTATTCTCTTCGGGATTTCTTGAACAAACCGTTTTTCAGTTTTGGACAACTTAGAACTGGTCAGTGCTAGACAGCCTTCTCTGACTTCTGTGCCCTCTAATTGTGATCCCTCTAGAGAAGATATTCTAGCACTGGTCTCTAGTTTAAAGCATGAAGTAGGGGAGCTGAAGTGTTTATTGTTTGAAGTTCTTAAGCATCTCAAAAAACCTGTGGCAATTCCCCAGTGTGCTCCGCCCCCAGTGCCATTGCAACGTATTTATCCCACGGTCTCTGATGCTTTGCCAGCAGTTATTCCAACGACATTGGAGGCTGCCCAGAGCTCAAGCCATAGGCCGCTTTATGGTGAATACTTGGCCCCTCTCTTGACGAAATCCAATCTTTCTCCTCCCATTATTGATTGGACTGTGGACCACTCCACCTATAGGCCTAATAGAAATTGTATCTATATGTGCAATGTTCCCCCTCTCACAGCCCAATCGAGGGAGGATACACCTTTCTTAATGAACAAGGTAATTGGACTCGCCATGTCAGAGGCTGTGGTTCTATTATCCATTCAGACATTGTATCTGCCACACGGTTGTGTGGGCGCTTTGGTGGGCGGGACTCTATTAAATTTAATCTCGCAAGTCCTTTTTTAGTCACAGGTCTCCTGCAGATGGAAGCACGCACTCTTGTAAAGAAGGAATCTTACATAATCTTTAGTGACTGTATGCCTGCTTGGGGAAGTAAGAACTCCTCCTCTTGTTCAAATATGGATAAGATGATTCCATCTTATGCAACTGATCCTGCTACCTCTTCTGGTTTGCCACCTGATTCTGTTGCTGAGCTTGTCATGGTTCCTATTTCCACATGCGATAGCGCTTGTGATTCTGCGCTCCGAGAGGGTACTTCTGATGTGGATTGACTATGTTCCCCTAGTCCTTGCAAATCCAGTGCTGGTCATGTCTCTCAGACCTTGCCACTCCAAAGACCTTTGCTAAGCTCAGGTGCCAACATTTCAAGGGATCCACCTATTACTGCTATTGTGAATTCCAACCCAGTATTGGATGTTAATTTTTGTGAACCTTCTTGCAGTACTATGTATGCCACAGGGAAACTTTTGTCTTGGAATGTGGCAGGTATTAAGAACAAACTAGCAGATCCCAAGTGGGGGGCTTATTTCGAATCCTTCTCTATTTGCATGTTCCAGGAAACATGGGCCACGGATTGTGTGTACAGGCAAGCTTTTTGCTCCTTCACTAAAAATGCCATGCAGTCCTCTATGGACAGGGCAATAGGGGGCTTATGCACCTGGGTCAAGATGTCTGAGGTGGACAAAGCCAAGGAGATCGCTGTTGATTCCCGTTACATTTTGGCAATAGATATACAGCCAAACTCGGGCACTCCTGTGTTATGTATTAACATCTACAATAGACCAGGCCTTTCCACTCACCAGTCAGCTACCATATATCTCCTGCATAATTTCATATCTAACTCTCGCTCTAAATATCGTTTTATTAGCGCAGGCGACTTTAATGCAAAAATTGAATTTGACTTGGCTTATGCTGAGTCAACACAGGTTGAAGACGAAGTGTGGAATATTTCTCCTTTTTTAATCCAACCAGCGTCGTCTACTGCTTCCTGCAGGGCGACGCAGATAACAGATCTTGCAGTAATCCATGGCCTTCGCTTCGGAAATGGCCGATTTCCCGCTGACAATCCTGCTAGACCAACTTTTTTTAGGGGCCTCTATAGCAGTATTTTGGATTATGTCATTTTTGATCTACGGGTTTGGCATTATATACTTGACGTGGAAGTGGGCCCACGGTCCACTAGTGACCACGCCCCTCTACAAATTGCATTTGATGGAACTCTTTTTGCAGGACCCCCATCGCTTTCTGCTCCTAATGCTCCTGATCTCTTGAAATTGTCTAGCAATAGGCGTGCCGTGAAATGGGCTTCGCTTCAGAACTCCAATCTGCTAAACGACAAACTGTGCGTCTTAGTTTCCAGACATCAGCTTTTTGATGATTATATTGTATTATCCAGTCTGGAAGTCATGTCTTCCCACGTGGCTCTTTTTGCGGCTCTTAAGGAGCTTTTTACCAAACCTGCCACGACTCGAAGGAACTCCCTCATTGCACCTAACTGCAAATGGTTTGATAAGAGATGACGTGAGGCCAAGAGCCTTTTGACCAAAGCGTTAAAGACAAAGAATCGGGAAGCCATTGTAAGAGTGAGAAGAATTTACTTCTCCACTTGCAAATTAAGTAAACGTAAGCATGAGGAAAGCTTATGGGGAGATGTGGCTGAGGCGGCCAGGACCCGTGATGTCAAACTCTTTTGGCTCTTGGTTTCACTCAGAGACCCAGACCTTCCACTCACTCCTGAATGCTATATTGCTGCTGACACCTGGCTTACTCACTTTAGGGAACTGTACGGCACTTTGCCGGAAATTGCTGATACCAACTCTGTAGACTTTCTAATTTGCTGCTCTGAGGTGCCTCCCTTTACTCTAAAAGAAACAGAGTTGGCAATCTGTGCCCAAAAATCAGGGAAGGCTCCTGTACCAAACGATATCCCCTCGGATTTGTACAAATCAGATTTGCCCACATGGACCCGGTATATCAATAGGATATCGAACATTGCCTTGGCGACTAGGTCCTATCCAGACTCCTGGAAGGAGGCAATAATTGTGCCCATTCACAAGAAAGGAGAGAAAAGTCTCCCAGCAAATTATAGACCCATCAGCTTACTAGATAATTTGCAAAATTCTGTTCCCAGCTGCTAGGCAGACTGAAACTCTGGATAGTGACTAATCAGGCAGTAAGCCATCTTCAGGCAGGATTTAGTGACAAGGTCAGCACCATCGATCAGGTCTTCCGCTTTGTTACTATAAAGTGGAAGATCGTAGATGTAGAATATGGCCACTTATTCGTGGCCTTTGTCGATCTGAAATCCGCTTTTGAACTTGTCCCCCGCCCCAAGCTGTGGGAGGTTATGAGCAATGCTGGAGTCCCGGGCTCCATGATTAATATAATTAAAGAGCTTTACTCTGGCAATTGTGCCAAAGTACGATGGGGCCCTGCAGGTGATCTGACCCCAGCATTCCCCACGGCCCGTGGTGTGAGGCAGGGTTGCGTCCTTGCGCCTACCCTGTTTCTTCTGTTTATTAATGCTTGCATTCCGTACCTTTTAGATTGTCCTGGCGATGCCCCCAGCATGGGTGGGCACAAGTTCCCGTGTCTTTTATTTGCCGACGACACCCTGCTACTTTCTCAAACAGCCATGGGTCTCTCAAATCTGCTCTTAAGGTTCTTGGAGTTTTGCAAGGACCATGGTTTGGAAATTAATTCAGCCAAAACGAAATACATGGTGTTCGGGGACAAAAAGCAGAAAATGAAGAGACCTGTATATTTAGAAGGTGTTTCCCTGGATAGAGTGGGCTCTTTTGACTATCTAGGCATAAAATTAGAAGACTCACATTTCTGGCACGCTCATCATCAGAAATCACTAATATGCCTGAAGCAAAGGGCGGACGGCATTGTGAGATTTGCTACTAGCTCTCCCAGTTTTGCCATGACTCCCGCTCTCGAAATATACAAATCTCAAGCCGGGGGGGGAGGCTCTGTATGGCGCGGAGCTTTGGGGTCACTGCAATTTGGTGAATTTGGCCAGAGTGGAAAATTCGTTTTTGAAAATGTTGTTAAAAGTTCCCTCCAGCAGTCCATCTTTGCCTATTCGAATAGACTTAAATCTTTTTTCAATTGATCAGATCGCCGCCTTAAGGCCTCTCTTGTTCTGGATTCGGCTATGGTCCTCAGATGCCCTCATTTCATTCAGATGTGGACTCTATAATTTGATAGTTCCTTATCCCAATACTAAAATCAATTGGTGTGTTTCTGTTGAACGGTCTCTAGCGCACCTTGGTTTGGGGTCTTACTGGAAGGACCCCTCTTCTATTCCCAAAAATGCTGCGCAGTTATTGAAGGATACTTTTTGGATTAAAGTTCAAACTGCCCAATTTGTTGAGGTTGTGCCGCTGTCTATGTCTGATAGCTATTTGCAATCCAAATGCCACTACGAGTTTGAGCCCTTCATGGATGCTGCACTTTCTCCATTTGCGCGCACCCTTTTTATCAGATTTAGAATAGGGTCCCTCCCTCTGTGCTCTTTAACTTACAAATGGCTCAGTTCCACTAATTGGTCCAAGTTATGTCCGATGGGATGCATGAATGAAGAATCTGTTTCACATGTTTTTTTTCATTGTCGTGCATATGACAATCAGAGGGCCCTTTGGATCAATCCCCTATGCAAACAATTGGGTTGCAGGAGCTGTTTACATGCTGAGAGAATTTTTAAATCTGATCGATCTGTACACACAGCCTATCCAGTAGCAAAATTCCTTGAATCAATTTGGCGTATCAGACTAGCGACCTTAAAGAACAAGACTGGGTAGCGGCTTTTTAGACTTAGACCTCTTTCATGTATATTTATTGTACTCTGGTGTATGACATTAGTTGTCATCCTGTGGTACTAGAGGTGTTGCTTTTATATCATTGGTTACGATTGGTCTTTGGGAATTGTTTTTTTGGTGAGAGAACTTCTCCATACTAGATTTACTTGTTTATATAGTTCATCTTGTGGGAAAATTTCTTTGGGATCAATTATGGCATTTTAGATTAGTGATCCAACGAATAAGATTGGATGGCCATTTTTTTTATTCAGACCTCCTCAAGTATATTTATTGTACCCTGGTGTATGACATGTGTTGACATTTCATGGGTTCAGAGGTGTTGTCTTTTATATTATTGAAGTAAGAAATATTTTTATATTTATATTGTTATGGTCTTAACTCTTTTTCTAAACATTTTTTTACTTATTTTATTGTGTCTTTTTTTTACATATCTTTCTTTATATGTATTGTACTTTTTGTGGTATGTTTTTCTTACTGAAATAAATTAAATGATGATGATGAATCTAATTGGTGGTGCAACAGATTTCCTGGTTTTAACCAATTCCCTGGAATTTGATGCATCTGCCTCTGTATAAAGAGACCCAAAGTGTTTCACCCAAGTTACAGGGAGGATTGAGGTACCATTTGGAGGACGGGAGTCACCACAATCGCTTGAAATCAGTTTCCAGAACTTGGAGGTGTCACTAGCTCTTGTGGAATCCAGAAGAGCAGCCCACCTTGCTTCCTCCCAGCTCCTACAGGCCTTGGTGAGTTCCTGTTTATAGCTCTCTCTTGATTGCCTTATAGGGTCTCTAGCCCCCCAGCTTCTCAGATCCCTCAATAGCTTAAGCTTAGCTTCCCTATATGAATGGTTAAACCATCTCTCACAGCGCTTATTCCTTGTTTTGGCAGCAGTCTCTTTGATGAAATGATTTTGGAGAAATTTAAATAAATCTAAATGTGCTGCCATAAGCCTATCCCCATCCTCATGTAACTGAGCATATGCTCCATTCGTTCTGCTAAAAGACTGTATATCGATGTAAGAGAGCCCAATGAAGAATTAACAGCATTCCACTTAATGCTGTACATAATCCTTATGGTCAGAGGCTTCTAATATAGGCAGCAAACCCCTAGTACATAAAACTAGTGATTCATGGTCACTTCCCTCATGTTTCATTACCATCATATTGGCCATGTGTACCCACAAGCAGATATCCAATAATTTTTTTTTGATATGGCTCCTATAATCTCCTTGCCTAAAAGTGGGGCAGGGTTTAACATCTGAGTGAGAGCACCCATTACAGGCACGAAGACCATATGCAAGTGTGATGTCAACAATTTGGTAGGCTGTTCTGCTCATTCTAATACTTTTATTCGATGTTAATTGAGGAATACCCCAGTAAATATCCTATTCTATGTAAAGTTCTTGGGCTATTGGGTAAGGCTCGAAAGTCGCATTGAAATCCCCTGCAACTATGATATGATGAGTGGTTGATTTACTGGCTAAAATATTGTCTAATGCAGTCAAGACATCAGACTCACAATTGCTACCCATTCCCCAGCTATATATGTTTACTAATAATAGGGGGTTTTCCTTATGGGTCCATAGTATTACATCTTGCAGATCTACAATGCCCATATCTATTTCTTCGACCCGGCACTTAAGTGAACAATTAACCCAATTAGTCACTGTATTAATAGTTGGAGCTACTCCTGCATTTCCCCTAGAAATAGTAGCTGTTGTCTTAAGGCAATTATCATCTGAGTTAGTATGCGACCTGGCAATCCGACCCATCTCTAATCAGTGAGGGTAGTCACAACGATCCTTGAGTGACAGAAAACCCTCACCTAAATTTACAGAGGTCCTGTCATTAGCACCAGAGGAGTGACCCAAAGTAAGGGGCATATAGGGCTTAGTAAGCTCTCCTAATTTCTCCTCAATAGCTTGGGATGGATTTCAATAGGATGCAATCTCTTGATGAGTTCCTCCCTTATGTGCTCCATTATACGTTCAAGCGCCAATTGGCTGGCGGCACTTTCGTGTGATATTGTAAACCTGTCATTCCCAACTTCAGAACCCAGATTGTTGATACTCATAGTACGGGCTTGTTTGTTCCTCAGATTGACCTCACCACGCTTTCTTTTCTCTTTTGTCTCTTTTATCGAATACTAATGTGACAAATGCAAAAAGAACAAGTGATGGATGGAATGCTGAACAATGTCAAACATTCTCCCCCAGTACAAAGATATGGGCCTAAATCCATCGTTTTTTTGCTGCCCATGCCATTCCAGTTTGGACCAGCCATGTGCAAATCAGTCTTGACCCTGTTCCCCATGGGAACAGTCCAGCCCGAACTGACAGGCCAGGTCTAAGTGGGAAGGGTATGCCCAGACGTGGGTCCCTTGCTCACTGTGCCACTGGATTCAAGCTAGCCTGGCTGATGAAGGGTGAAACCCTGGAACCGGTCCCAGGATGCTTGTTTCCGGTCCAGGGAGGACCTGGCTTGGCAGTTGGGGCTGGACTGTTCCCATGAGGAACAGGGTCAAGACTGATTTGCATATGGCTGGGTCCAAACTGGGGTGGCATGGTGAGCAAAAGAATGATGGATTAAACTCAGATCTGTGACAGGGGGTGAGTGTTTGCATTGTTCAGCACTCCGTCCATCATCCTTTTGTGTTGAATACTAATGCTCCAGCTAAAAGAGCCAGAGTCAACTGGGCAGATTCTGCTGTAATAGCCTTTTTCAAGGTCACTGAGGTAGTCTCCCGAACATCTTGGGACTGCTGGAGGTGCGGGGACTGTGAACGTGTTTCTGAAAAAGTGGAGGCTGGGGGGTGGAGACTGGGGAGACTGGAGATGTTGAGATGGATAGACGGCACTCAACCAGCTCTGTCTCTTTGTCCAAGGCACCAACTGTCTTTTGTAGGAAACCATCTAAAGTTTTATTAATTCTAGAATTATCTTGTGCTGCCCCGCTTCCGTCTGCCCATCTCTCACCCTTATGTACTCCCTTTTCTCTTCTCCCCTCTGTGTACTTTCCTCACTTGTTGCTCTTCCCCCCCTCAACTACCTCCTCTAGGGTGTATGCAAGGGGCTCACAGAGGCACTTTTGGCTCTTGCCACTTTTCTCAACTTCAATGATCTCAAGTCTTAGCGCTGCACAGCTTCGCTAGTAGGCCCGAGTCACTGGGGCTTCTGGGCACGAATTAAAAAGGGGTGGCCCGGCCCAACCTCTTATGATCACTGACGGGCGCAGACGGGCCCGCGCTTTGTAGCGCCCATGATACGAAGGCGGCCACCCACCAGCAGGCAGCAAGAGAGAATCCAGGGCCGTGCAGTCCCTCCTCGAAGTCAGGGCAACAATGAGCAGCGGTGCGCGCTGCGCATTGTAGCACCTGCGATACGAAGGCGACCCCCACCAGCAGGCAGCAAGAGGGATTCCTGGGACGTGTAGTCCCTCCTCGAAGTCAGGATGTTTTATAGTCATTTAGAATGTCTTTCTTTCTCTAATTTTCCCAGGATTGCGGATGTATGGAATATGTCCTCTCTTCGTCAGTAGTGGAGCTTTACTCTCTTTTCCTCTTTTTTTTCCAGGGGTTCCTTGCGACCATACTCGTCCAATGGAGGAGGAGGAGAAAACAGAGAAAAAGGCCGGTGTAACCGGGCAGTCACAGCCACTGCCACAATTCAAGCCCCTGAAACGTCCGAGGGGTGACCCGGGGGTATACATCAGGATGACGAAAACCCGGAAGTGATTGCAAACTCAGATATCCAGGGTGAAGTAGCGTCGACGCACAGAGAAAAGGAGCCAGAGGAGAGAGGAGACGCGGAGCCGGAGGAGAGAGGAGACGCGGAGCCGGAGGACGAAGAAGAAGATCCCGAGAAGCAGCTGTACAAAGACCTGACGCCAACTACAACCGACAAGAGACGCGACCGGACCCACCACTTCCCTGGAGGGACGTGGCTATCACAAGTACGATTGTGCCTCAGTGTTAAATTTCTTCCCTTGTGGAACCGGAGCGGGAGTGACAGGGGTTTGCAGGGGAGAGATCGGGAGGAAGGGGTCATGGGGAAACTTATTGCAAGTGCATGTAAATACTAACAACCCACGGGGGAAGAGTGGTGAGATAAAATCACCCAGTGATAGAAATAAAGGACTCTACCTCAGTAGATAAGTACACTAAGGCCACTTGGGAGGATTGTGGTCCACCTACCTGCCCTGACCCGCTCACCCAACACCCCTGCACGGTTCAAACCAACACCTTTGATCTCACTTTCCCGCATACTAACTCTATCGTAGGAGAAATCCCAGAAAACCCACAAGTACCTAGTTTTCCGTTTTCTTTGGGGAACGATCACAAACACCGGGAACGGAGATGTCCAGCTTCATCTAGACTGCCGCCCATCCCTTGTTCTCGACGTCTGGGTGAGACCAACCTATAAAGAGAAATGACAAGTATTATTCCAAGAGCCAGAGAGAAGAAGACCCTGGGACGTTTCTTAAGGACATAACTATATGGAAAAGTATTAAAAGCTCATTCAGAAGAAAAATAAAGAGCACTTATGCATGATACCTGGTGTATTGGATTCTTTACAAAAACACCCTAACCAAGTCCCAAGCCGAACCCACTACAGCCGGTTTTAGTAAGTGTTCCTATTTTTTAGGAATTTAACTGTTTCCTCTCTGTCTCTGTATCACTCTTGGTGTTTTTTTCTCTTTTAGTCCACCGTGCAAGGTTAGTTCCCTGTCTTTCTCTATTCTTTCTGTCCTCTTCTCGTACTTGTGGTTAAATAGGATTGGTTGTGCAAGGGGGGGGGTTGGCTGTGAACTATGTTGAGTGAATAAGTAACAGCAATAACAATATGCAGTAGTACGGTGATCCCCAGTGCTCTTTTTAACCCACTCACTGCCCGCTTCCCCGCCCCAAGTCCCACACCTTCCACAGGCTTTTGCCACCCGACTCCCTCTGCTCGCACCTACCGGCAAGGCCGTGCTCCTCCTGGAACGCGGCCGGCTGTTGAGCGTCCTCCCTCCTCACGGTTGTTGTAGCCGACTCGGCTTCCACAGATCGGAATGGTCCCACACTGCTCTACGCTTCTCCTAGACTCCACTCGGTTTCCGATTCCTACCTTGAATGCACACCCCGAATTCTCCTTTCCGTTTAGTCAAATGCCACAGATCTGATTATTGTGAAAAACTGCAGCCTCGCCCCCCTGGAGAGCAATTTTTGGCGTCGGTGCTGGGCCTGGGCTGGGCGTCGGTGACTGGCAGCGGTCCGATGAGACTGAAGAAGCGGGCTCTCATTCTGGGGTTGGAACCATTAACCAGATCATACGTCTTCACCTGATTGCATATGAGTTCACAGTAATCAGGAGGTCCTCGATGTAGCTGTTTTTTATCGATCTGAAGGCTGCCTTTGATTCAGTGGATAGTGGAAAACTATGGAAGTCATTGCTAGGCATAGGAGTTGATGCCCCCCTAGTGAAAGCCATAGTAGCACTGCATAAGGACAACACGGCTAGAGTGATATACGGGATGGGTGGGGAGTACACAGACCCCTTTCAGGTACAAAAGGGTGTTCAGCAAGGTTGTGTCTTGTCACCCCTACTCTTTAGCCTCTTCTCGAATGATGTGACCCAATTCTTCTTAGGGGAGTAGCTAGATGTCCCTCTTATAGCAGGAAGGAGGGTTCCAATACTATTATTTGCAGATGATGCAGTCCTTATGGCACGTACTGAAAATATGGCCCATAGGCTCCTCACCCGCTTTGTTAAATACTGCAAGGAGAAATCCCTAATTATCAATTGGCATGAAGGCCATGGGGATGACTTTGCAGCCTTCTCCTAGCCTTCAGAAGAAACTAATGATTTATCATGCCCCAGTTGAGGTTACCAAGCACTTTGACTGCCTAGGTGTGCGGTTCTCTGAGAACCTACGCTGGGATTGCCAAGTTCGGAAGGTAGCCATATCCCTTAAACAGCCAGCTGGGGCAATCCTGAGATTCAGGCATAAGGCCAGTGGCTGAAGTATCAGTATTATCCTGGAGAATATCTTCGGAAAGCAGGGGCTGCCACACTCTATAGAGAGGAACTCTGGGGATATGCGAATACTAGAGTGCTGCAGGTTGCTGAGAAAAACTTTCTGAGAACCCTATTGGGGTTGTGGCAGGGAACTCCCCTAAAAGCCATCTTTGCAGAATTAAACCTGATATTGATAACGGATCTAGCAGCCCTAAAGCCAAAACTGTATTGGGTGAGGGTAGTTCGTAACCCTGGGCGGCAGTGTACCTAGAAACATTGGAAGAGGTCACTGCTTATGATGGATCCGGGAGGTACTCCTGGGGAGCCCATGTTAAAACGACTCTGGGGACCCTTCAGTTGGAGGACCTATGGGCAGACCCGGGGAGAGTGAGCAAGGATAAAGTGGGCCTGGTAAAAGATCGGTACCAGGAATTCAACAGGATGAAGGTGTACCAGGAATTTAGGCAGGACTTGATCACACATTATTATTTTAATAATGTTTATGATATGATCCCCCAGGTATATCTGGATGTGTTGTATCCTGAATGGAAGCGGACTCCTTATATGTAATACAGGTTGGGAGTGCTGCCCTTAAGAGGTTACATGGTCCGCACTCGCAGGCTGGTGGCAGGTTTGGAGTTCTGTAACTGTACTACTGGGGAGGTGGACAATGTGGCTCATTTTACCCTGGCCTGTAAGAAATTTGATGAGGCAAGGCGCAGGTGGCTCCTACCTCTTTTTAAGTCTAATGGAGGAAATTGCATAAAAACTGTACTTGCATTTTCTATGAGGCAGGGTAACATGAGTGAACATAACTCGATCGCTTCATATATATGAGTCACTTGGCCCTGCTTAAGGGAACTGCAAATTAAACTAGGGATGGCTGATCCATAAAATCCTATAAGACCCAAAAAGGCCCCAGGTGCTGGGAGTGAGACGGAATTATGGCTCTCCCCACACTAGCACAAGGCCTTCCCTCTCTTCATTGCTGCTAATATACAACGCTGCAAGCACAGGTGCCTATATTCAGGCCATCTCCCCCCCCCCCCCAGCAAAGAGGAGGCACTTACAAGGGGTTGCCCCCTTTAAAAAAAAAAAAAAAAGTGTATGGGGGTGTAGAAGTTTATTAATTATATATATTAATTTTTCAGGGTTTGTGATCCCTTCCTCAGATTAGTGCTGATTGTTGCTAATATGCTTTTAAATCATGATTATGGTTTAACATGGATTTAAGTACTTTGTTGTGTGTATTGTTTTATATTACTATAAGGCTTTTTGCTGATGCAATTTAATAAATTAAACCCATTAGTAAGGCCAAATTCCAGGTGCACCTGCGCTGGTGAAGTATGTTGATGGAGTTGAAAACCCGCTCAAGGACTGTTAGCTGCAATTTGTTCAGAAGGGACACGACTTTTCCATGCAATGCAATGCTTGCATATGCCACAGTCAGGATCTTTTTTGCTGCAATTTCTGATAGTTTCTTAGAAAGCGCACACAATGTGAAAACCAGTATGTTTCCTTTTCTTAGCATATATTGTCTGCACTCCTGGTGATTGAATCTATTGTCAATGTATGAACCCAAGTACTTGTAACTGCTTATCTCCTCCAACAGGACTCCACCCAGCCATATTATAAGTAGGGGGGATGAGTAGTGTCTGATTAACATTGTTTTTGTTTTTGCTGTGTTGATTTCCAATTTATTGATAAAAACATAAATTGTCTGTTTGAACAGAGATCTTTGTGGACCAACCATTGTTAAGCCCATTAAAAGCATATAATCTGCACAGGAGAGGTGAGACAATTTTAGAGATTCCAAGCATGATTGACCTTATCAAGGTGCGGTGTCATCTGCCATGAATAGGCGTGGAGCCAATAAGCACTCCTGTTTCAACTTTCTTGAAATCCTGGAGCCATCTCCCAATTTGTCACACATTCTGGTGTGTGTAGGGTTGTTCTATTCCTCCTGTTCCTTGTTAAAGAAGTATGTAGCATGCACTTGGAGTGTGGCCACTGCCCCATCTTTGGAAAGGTTTAATCCTAACAAACCTATGATACTGACCAATGATGCTAGCAACAGGGGTCTAAGAGCCAGTCTCCCAGAAGTATTTGGGGAAGAACAAAGGATAGCTTTTGCTTTGCATTCTCTCGAAGAAGCAGAAGAGCACTATTCCACAGTAAAACAGGATGCCTGTCCTGCTATTGGGCCACAAGACATTTTAAGTGTTTCCTTTGGGGAATTTTGTTTCTAAATGGGACTGATCATAAGCCCTTGTAGTACGCATTTACTGCAAAAGGGTCGGAGAGGGCCACACCCAGGATATCTCCTTGGGTGCTAGGTCTAGAGGGATACAATTTCAGACTCTAACATGTGCTAGTTTCATAAAATGTAGTTGCAGACTACTTATCTCCAGTGTCTTTAGACCAAGCCATGGTTAAAGACGAAACAATAGAATTTTATTGTATTGATAGACTGCCATTCACACTGGGTGACTGTGAATTGTGTTATTTTCAAAATGTCTCTTTATAGTCCGCACCCAAATTAATTAATGGAAAGAAGTAAATCAATGGTGAAAGAGTGCCTGCAAAGAGGTGAAGTAATAGGTGTACTGGCAACTAAAGCCTTGCAGGAAACCATTTGGATGTATCATACCACAATATCATAATAGGAGTTTCATCTTTCCTATCCTTTAAAAGAAGGAACCTGCATACTAAAATCTCAGCCTCATGGGTTAAAAGAACTGAGACAGTAATTGTGGACAAATCTAATAATCCAGAAAGT
Organism: Pleurodeles waltl; assembly: GCF_031143425.1. Lineage (NCBI taxonomy): Eukaryota > Metazoa > Chordata > Amphibia > Caudata > Salamandridae > Pleurodeles > Pleurodeles waltl. The sequence continues at coordinate 283,054,325 of NC_090439.1, forward strand.
ATATCTTCACACCTGAACAGTTATAAAGATAGATGCAATTCTTTGAAGTATTTGAGAGAACCTAAATTCTGTATAGAAGATTGGGTTTGAGATGACTTGCCCTAAACAAAAGGGTGAGTGGAAGCAGATTCCCTTCAACAATGCAGATTGGCCATGTGAGTGAAAATGTTGTAAGTCTAGAAAATGGACAGGTTTGCAGACATACAAAACAGCCATAAGCATTCCTACTAATGTATATCCCCAATTGCAGATTAATTCTTTCTCCAAAATGATAGAAAAAAAAATCAGTTATATATTCTAAAAGAACCTGTTCAGTTTTGAGGTGTTATAGAGATTTTACTATGCCATGAAATTCTAAAGGAGTACATGAATGGGTTCTTATCATCCGTGTATAGTACTGCAGTGCTTCATAACTCTTGTGACCTATGAAATTTTTTACCTGTCCTCCCTCAACAAGTAGCTGTGTTGTAACCTATATCCTTCTTCCTAGTTGGTGTCTCTCTTTCCCTTCCCTTAGCTGTATTTGTTGAATCTTCCTGCTCTCCCTATCTGTCAACCCCGAACATTATATGCTCTGACTGGAACTTGTGATGGTGATAATAAATCAGGACTTGAATGTTAAGGAGTCCGAGGAGTTATTTACAGCACTTAGCAATAAAGTGATTGCTACAGTTGAAAGAAAACAAATGGTACAAAATGCTTATACACAGTGGTTAATTGTAGTGAGCAGTGGTTCTTCAAGATACCTCTCCAGGAATGGACACTGGTGAGGAAACAAACAAGCATAACAAAAAAAACTTTAGTGGCTCCCTATGCATCATCCCAACCCACATTAAATTCAAGAAGAGCTATTGTGCACTATTATTGAATAGCAAAGAGCAAAAGATTCTGGGGCATATTTGTACTCTGTTTGCGCCGGAATTGCGTCGTTATTTTTTACGCAAATTCGACGCAAAACTAACTCCATATTTATACTTTGGCGTTAGACGCATCTAGCGCCAAAGTTCATGGAGTTTGCGTCATTTTTTAGCGTGGACACCTTCCTTGCGTTAATGATATGCAAGGTAGGCGTTCCCGTCTAAAAAATGACTCTGAGGCATGTGCGCCGTATTTATACTCCCGGGCAAAAATGACGCCCGGGAGTGGGCGGGTAAAAAAAAATGACGTCCAGCCGCTTTTGCGTCGTTTTTTTGTGCCTGGTCAGGGCAGGCGTTAAGGGACCTGTGGGCTCGGAAGGAGCCCAGAGGTGCCCTCCCATGCCCCCAGGGACACCCCCTGCCACCCTTGCCCACCCCAGGAGGACGCCCAAGGATGGAGGGACCCACCCCTGGGACATTAAGGTAAGTGGTGGTAAGTATTTTTTTTTGTTTTTTTTGTGGCATAGGGGGGCCTGATTTGTGCCCCCCTACATGCCACTATGCCCAATGACCATGCCCAGGGGACATAAGTCCCCTGGGCATGGCCATTGGGCATGGGGGCATGACTCCTGTCTTTGCTAAGACAGGAGTCGGGGGTTGGGAGTCAAAAGAAATGGCGCAAATCGGGTTGATGCGAAAATTTTGCCTCAGCCTGACTTGCCCCATTTTTTGGCGCCCAAGCTCCATTTTCTCCTATGCCGGCGCTGCCTGGTGTAAGTCATTTTTTTTCACGCACACCAGGCAGCTTCGCCGGCTAACGCCGGCTAACGTCATTGAATAAATACGGCACCCGCATGGCGCTTCAGAATGGCGTTAGCCGGCGTTAACTTTTTTGACGCACAACTGCGTTGGCGCAGTTGTGCATCGAAAACTATAAATATGGCCCTCTGTGTATAGAACAATGCTATATTATTTGTTCCTATAGAGAGTCACCACATGACAAAAACAGCAGCTCACCACAATTCACCGCCTGCACGGGTGCATGAAGTATAAATATTCTCTCACACTACAGATCACAAATCATTTCCTCAAGCGCAGTGGATACATTAAGCTCAAGACCTCTATGACATTATTGACTTCCCACTCGTTAAGAGTCCATTAATTGAAGAGATCCAGAAGTGGTCCTTACTGTACCTTAAACTAAAGAAAAAATTACAGCCAAAATCTGATTGATATGTCATTCTAAACTTTGCTTCAGCACATAGACAACTTATCATATAGTGTGGTTTGTGAGTGCATTTATTGATTTGGTATTTCATTCATTCATATGTTGAGGGCATTGTGCAGCCATTCTTGATGCTATTGAGTCTCAGCACAAATGGAGAGATGAAGACACACAAACTTCGAAGTCCTACTTGAGTCGCCAGTGTCATTGAGTCTCTCTGCTATCCCCTACATGGCACAGTGGATACCACTAAAAGACAAGGCTGGTGATATCTTACCTAAAAAGCAAAGAGGGCAGGCACAGCAGGACAAATGTCTAAACACAATGTACAACCTGGTGAATGATTCAAGTTCTCAGACGATGGGCCATTTACCTACAGAAAGCAGAAGTCAAATAACTCAGTTAATGCCACTAAAACATCTGCAGACCTATGTCATACTCCACAGCCTGTTCACTAAAAAGTGATTCTTCATGCTTATGACCATGGACAGCTATTATGGAGCCAGTAGAACTTCACTCAGAAGTGAAATATTCAGATAGATGTTGCAACAACAGTTTCATAGATATGTCACCAAGCCAAAAATGACAACACTAGCCTATAGGTTTTGAGGCTGATATACTCTGGCATACCTTGCTCTGGTACTTGGGATCATTTCTAACTGTTCCTTTATTGGATTACCATTTATGTACTTCAGCAACTAACTGTGTGCTTGTAACCATCCTTATCCTAATTTCATGCATAATATCGCCTCTTGCATGAGTTGGTATATAAACACCATACACCACATTTTGTTAACATAAGTACTTTCACACTGCATTGGCATCTGGAGCAGTGTAATGTAAGCTCCATCCTTTATACATCACAAATAATCATTTATATATCCATATTCCAAATTTTTATTCAATGTATGACTTCATTTATTAATGTATGTGATGCATTTGAGTCAATTAACAAAATCAATCATTGTAGTAATTAAGGGGCATATTTATACTCTGTTCGCGCTGAATTAGCAATTTTTTTTTACGCTAATTCAGCGCAAACTTAACTCCATATTTATATTTTGGCGCTAGACATATATATTTGATTTAAAGTCATTTTTTGCCTGCAGAAAACTACCTTGCATCAATGAGATGCACGGTAGGCATTCCTGGGCTAAAAATTACAATATGACTTCGGTGCCATATTTATCCCCCCATGCAAAAATCAAGCACAGAAGGATGAGAGTCTTAAATAATGAAGCTGAGCTTGCTTAGCAGCACTATTTAACGCCTTTGACAGGGCAGGCATAAGGGGACCTGTTGGCCTTTTTCCATGGTCAGGTACCATGGAAAGAGCCGACAGGTGCCCTTCTTTGGCCCCAGGAACACCCCAACCCACACCAGGAGGACCCCATCCCAGGTAAGTATAAGTGAGTAGAGGTAAGTATGTTATTTTATTTTTTGTAGTGCCATAGGGGGGCCTAATTTGTGCCCCCCTACATGGCACTGGGCCCAATGGCCATGCCCATGGGACTTATGACATTGGGGTGGTGGGCATGACTCCTGTCTTAACTAAGACAGGAGTCATGTCTATGGGGTTTTAATGTCAGGAAATGATGCTAGTCTGGTTTGAGGCATTATTAATGCCTCTGCCCATACTAGCGTCATCCATTGACGCTAAACTCCCCCTTCCACCTACACCTCCCCCACCCGGCTAGCATTCTTTTTTATGATGCTAGCCGGGCCTTACAACCGGCTACCATCATACCATAAATATGACGTCCAGCCGGAATCTTGGGATGGCGCTTGCAGGTGGTATACTTTTTGACGCTATACTGAATTAGTGCAGTTTAGCGCCAAAAAGTATAAATCAGGGCCTAAGAATCTCTGAATACAGGTATTCGATTGAGTAACTGATCATTGTAACCATGTTCTTTGCATTTTCATGTATAACTTTTATTTCTGTTATATATATATATATATATATATATATATATATATATATATATATATATATATATATATATATAATCATGTAACCAAAGTTCATTTTGATTCTTGTGTTAACTTAGCCCGACTTTAGACCCTAATTGAAATATGTGCTTTAACTCTACTTTATTCCTTATGTTATCATGTTTCTCATTAGAAATGAGCAACAAACAGGGGCAAATAATGGTCAAAGGAGAACTTCTGTTTATTGCGTACCAGGATGGTGGGGTGCTCCAGGTTAACTACTGCAGTCACAGTTTCGATGAGATGGGAACTGAAGAAAGTATGTTGACTCCACTCTCATTCAGTAATTGCATTTTTTAACCTGGTGGTGAGAAGAGAATATGGATGCTTTTGGAGTTACTGTTATATTTAATTGGTGTTTCAATGGTTAGGTAACAGACTTTCCCCTGGCTCTGGGAGGGAACAGATCTCTGACTTGCTGAGCTTTTCCCTGAGTGTAAGGTGTCATGCTGAATACTTCTTTGTTTCCCTGAACAACTACAGAAGCCCTAATTTATACTGAAACCTTTCTATGCCCCCTGGATAGAAATTATGTTAGCTAATCCTGTTCTAAGTCTATGTTTAGAATAGAAAAGGGAAGTTTCTTTATGGAACACCTATTTGCAAAAATATGGTTTATTCTTATTGTGGCTGTTACCATTCTGTATCTCATATTATTACTGTTCAAATTATTGGAATATTTCAACCTTCAGACTATTTTGGATTACCTTGGAAATCTATGTTTACATTGTCTCTATACTAAATGGATTAATATCCTAAAATAAATCCATGTAATCAAACATATTGATTTGTGGTCCTTATTGTGGAGTCACATTAGCTTCACAAGCTTGGAAATGTGTTTCTGATGTTTTTTCCCTTTCAGCACTTCAAGTCTACTGACAAAGGTATATTTAATGATTTGACATAGAAATTAAGATGTAAATACCAGCGTACCTTCACATATATAATGGTAACTGGAAAAATCATAGATTTCCATGTTTAGCATTTGTCCTCCTTTAAAAAGGGCGTTGCTTTATCAGTCCTAAGTTGAAGCTATTTAACAAGAACAAAAGCTTCATGGATAATTTTGTCCTTTAAAACATGCACAAAATGCTGCCTAGAGGATAGGTTGTTGCCTTGCAACTTGGAAACAAATTCTAACCAGTCTTATGGTCATATAAAGGTACTTAATTACCTTAGCCAACAAATTGATGATGTATAAACATAGATGTGTTAGAAACAACAGCATGTCTTGCAGTCTTGCATTGCCCCTAATGCATATCCATTACTATCAACCACTTCGGGACATATTTATACTTATTTTGCACCAGATTTGCATCATTTTTGTATGCAAATTCGGTGCAAAACTAACTCCATATTTATACTTTGGTGCTAGACTCGTCTAGCGCCAAAGTCATGGAATTAAAGTCATTTTTTGGATGTGGAAACCTACCTTGCGTCAGTGAGATGGAAGGTAGGTGTTCCCGTGCAAGAAATTACTCTATGGCCTTAGCACCATATATATCCCCCCCTGCTAAAGTCATGCACAGGTGGGATCAAATAATGGCTTTGCACCATTATTTAACGCCTAGGTCAGGGCAGGTGTTAGGGGACCTGTGGGCCTATTTCCATGGTGAAACATCATGGAATAAGCCCACAGGTGCCCTCCCCAGGCCCAGTGACAGCCCCACCCACACCAGAGGGACAGCAGTGGGTGGGGGACCCCATCCCAGGTAAGTATAGGTAAGTACAGTTAAGTATTTGTTTTTTTCAAGTGCCATTGGAGGCCCTGAAATGCCCTCCCTACATGGTACTGGGTGCAATAGACATGCCCAGGGGACCCTGGTGCCAATTGCTGGCCAGTGGGGTGGTGGTGGCATGACTCCTGTCCATTGAGGTGGTGGTGGCATGACTCCAGTCTTTTCAGGAGTCATGTGGTATGGATGGTTTTGCATCAGGGTCATTTTTGTTTTTACTCTATCCTGCCTACAGTAATTTTTTGGTGCAAAACCCCCTTCTCTCATCCCACCTGCTGGGTTATTCTTGAATTTCAGGTCTACTCCTAATGTAATCCCAATATACTACTAGGCCCAAATCATGAAGGGAAAAACTATGTGCAGAGATCTCCGTATGCATGGATTTTTACCCATGCCTAGGTGTAAATGTCCACATACATGCAATACACTAATTCTCTGGTGTATGGAAAAAACATTGAGTTTAGAATATTGTAGCACATAAATAGTGGAAAAATATTGTGAATTGAAACATTGTGATATACAATACTGTTGTAAAGAATATCATTTTTTGATAACTAATATTGTTTTCAAGAATACCATTCTTTTTATTAATATCATGTTTAGTAATATATTTGTAGAAAATATTGTTTTTTAATTAATTAATAAATTAATTGTAGGTGTTAGTTGTGTTGGTGTAATTGTTATTAAGTTTATAAACTACAGTTTGCAATTTAAGTGATTTAAAAAAAATGTGTATTAGTAATTTATAGTGCAGTAGTGGGTTGTTGGGTTTTTAGAGCAATCAGGAGTTATGTTGGTTCAAATAATATTTTTAATTTAATGTTAATTACTTTTTTATGGATAACTAATTACGAATTATTTAATAATTATGTACATGGATTTATTGTTATATATTATATTGATTAAAAATAGTAATTTTAGTTTTAGTTTTATTATTCATATTATTAAGACATATTTTAACACCTTCGCTGCCAGGCCTTTTCCCCTCAGATACAGAGCCTTTTTTTGGCTATTTAGGGCAGTTCACGGTTAGACCCTCATAAGATTTTGTCCACATAAGCTACCCATGCCAAATTTGCGTCCTTTTTTTTCAGAAATCCTAGGGATTCTAGAGGTACCCAGACTTTTTAAGTTCCCCTGAAGGCAACTTTTGATGTGCCAAATTGGATGACAGAATTCTGGACCAGAAAAGACATGTGACGACTTTTGGAAATTGCTTTCTTTGATTATTTCAATTGGACATTTGATAAAAGGAATAACATCTTGAAACTTATTTCTTAATACATCATGATATTTTGAGAGAGAGAGCGGACTGTTCTCTCATACATGAGTTACCAAAAATTGTAGTAATATTGTTATAAATTTATATATAATTTTGTGTGTTAATTTTCCTATAATTTTTAAATATTTCGTTTTTTGATAAATGATGTATTTGTGTGGTGGGGTTTATCTGTTTTTTGGATTTTTCTGTCTTGTCTTGAGATTCTTTTGACATTTTCTGTGTCCATTTGTGTAGGATATGTTGTCTCTGTTCATGGTGTGTTCTCCTTTGTGTCTGGTTTCCATGTTGGCATATTTTTTGTTCAGGGTGGGTGTTTTTATACAGAAATGAATGCTATTTTTTGATATTATTGTGTTTATTATAAATAAATATTATTAATGTTTGATAGTATTATCGCTTATAATTTTTCTTTCTTGTTCTTTGTGTATGACATGCAAGAGAGAGATGTTGTTATACCTTTGGTAGATTGCCCTTGATCTCTCTCTTTATTGATTTAAGGGCCCTGCTTTCTACTTGTACCACAAATTAGCCAAAATACAGTGAAAAGTTATTATTTTTTTTAAAAGTGGAAAAAAGGCCTACAGAAGAAGGCTTACGTTTTTTTCCCTGAAAATTGAATCAACAAACGGTTTGCGGTGATAAAATGATCTCCTTCACAGCTTTTAGGAACAGGCAGAATTGAATCAGAAAAAACAATTTTTCAACACAATTTGTGTATTTCACTGCGACATACCCCATTTTTACTATTTTTTGTGCTTCCAACCTCCTTCCAGTTAGTGACATAAATAGGTATGAAACCGATGCTGGATCCCAGAAAGCTAAACATTTCTGAAAGGTAGACAAAATTCTGAATTCATCAATGCGTGATTTGTGTAGATCCTACAAGGTTTTCCTGCAGAAAATAACAGCTGAAATAAAACAATATTGAAATTGAGGTGGAAAAAAACAGCCATTTTTCTCAACATTTTACTCTGTCACTTTTTCCTGCAATGTCAGATTTCTAAAAGCAATATACTGTTACAACTGCTGGACTCCTCTGGTTGTAGGGATATATAGGACTTGTAGGTTCATTAAGAACCCTAGGTACCCAGAGCCAATAAATGAGCTGCACCTTGAAATGGGTTTTCATTCTATACCGGGTATACAGCAATTCATTTGCTGAAATATATAGAGTGAAAAATAGGTATCAAGAAAACCTTTGTATTTCCAAAATGGGCACAAGATAAGGTGTTGAGAAGCAGTGGTTATTTGCACATCTCTGAATTCTGGGGTGCCCATACTAGCATGTGAATTATAGGGCATTTCTCAAATAGGTGTCTTTTTACAGATGGTCTTACATTTGGAAGGGAAAAAATGTAGCTAAGGACAAGGGGCAATAACAGTTGTTTTGCTATTCTGTGTTTCCCCAAGTCTCCCGATAAAAATGGTACCTCACTTGCGTGGGTAGGCCCAATGCAGGGACACATCACATTTTTACATTGAAATCTGATGTATTGTTTGCAAAGTGCCTAGCTGTAGATTTTGGTCTCTAGCTCAGCCGGCACTTAGGGAAACCTACCACACCAGCATATGTTTGAAAACTAGACAGCTAGGGGAATCCAATATGGGGTGACTTGTAGGGATCTCACCAGGTTCTGTTACCCAGAATCCTTTGCAAACCTCACAATTTGGCCAAAAAAACACTTTTTCCTCACATTTCAGTGACAGAAAGTTCTGATACCTGAGAGGAGCCACAAATTTCCTTCCACCCAGCATTCCCCCAAGTCTTGCGATAAAAATGGTACCTCACTTGTGTGGGTAGGCACATTTTCCCAAAGAAAACAGACCTGTTTTTTACAAAGTGCCTAGATGTAGATTTTGGCCTCTAGCTCAGCCGGCACCTAGGGAAACCTACCAAACCTGCACATTTTTTAAAACTAGACACCTAGGGGAATCCAAGATGGGGTGACCTGTGGGGCTGTCACCAGGTTCTGTTACCCAGAATCCTTTGCAAACCTCACAATTTTGCCCCAAAAAATGTTTTCCTCATTTTTCGGTTCCAGAAAGTTCGGGAAACTGAGAGGAGCCACACATTTCCTTCCACCCAGCATTGCCCCAAACCTCCCAAAATAAATTATACCTCTCTTGTGTGGAAGGCCCATTGCCTGCAAAAGGAAATGCCCCAAAACAATTTCTGGACACATCAACATTATTAAATACAAACTACCTGTTTTTGCGGGGATGCACCTGCGTTTTTGGTCCTGGGCTCAGCAGCCATCTAGGGAATCCTATCAAACCCAGACAGTTATGAAAACTAGACACCTGAGAGAGTCCAGGGAGGTTTGACTTGCATGGATCCCCCAATATTTTCTTACCCAGAATCCTCAGCAAACCTCAAATGAAGCTAACAAATCACATTTTTCCCACATTTCTGTGTGGGATCACCACACCGGAACAAATTTCTTACCACCCAACGTTCCCCTCAGTATCCTGGTGAAAATGATACCTCATTTGTGTAGGTGGGCCAAGTGCCTATGACAAGGAAGAGCCATAAACATGTCGAAATTGAGGGGGAAGCAAAGCGGGTCCAAAAGGGCAGTTTGAGACAATGCTGGGTGGCAGGAATTTTGTGGATTCCTGCAGATTCCAGAAGATTCCATCCCGAAAATGTGGGGAAAATATGTGACTTCCAGCAAAGTTGGAAGTTTGCAGGGCATTGTGGGTAAGAAAATGGTGTGGGTGCATGTGAAGCACACCACCCTGGAATCACTCAGATGTTTAGTTTTTAGATGTGTCTAGGTCTTGTGGATTTTCCTACCTGGGAGTGTCCCAAAGTCCAAAAAGTGCAGCCCTCACCAGTCCTAGTGGGACGATTTTGAGAGTTAGCCAAGCTCTCATGGCCCAAATGTAAAACCAAAACCCAAAGTAATCAAATGTCCTCTTGCTTGCCATGGGATAAGATGTTTTAGTGTGTGGGGGAAGAGCTGTAAGACTGTTACCCCCTTCAGTTGGGTTGGGGGCATAACCAGGCCCAAACTGGTTGGTAGCCATCACCCCACTATTTTATATATGTTTTGAATTATGCTTTCTGCCCCCACGGGGAGGGGATCCGGGGCAATTGCTCCATCTGCCCACCGGTGGGCAGAACAACTTTGGCTCTATTTGTTTGGGGTGGGGGTATGGCCGTACCCCCACCCTCTTATTTTGGAAAAAAAAATCTTCCCTGGTCTCTAGTGGGCTTTTTACCCCTCTTGGGGCAGATGGGCCTTCCAAAAATAAACCGATCTGCCCCCAGGGGGGGCAGATATGGACAACAGTAATGTGCCCCCTAGAGGGAGTGACCCTGCCCCCCAAACAAAACACAAACATACACACAAACCAATCCCTGGTGCCAAAGTGGTTTCTGCCCCCCTGGAGGCAGATCAGCCTGATAAAAATAGGTCGACCTGCCCTAAGGGGGCAGAAATGTCCTAAAGACAATTTTCCCCCCAGGGGAGCTACCTTTGCCTGAGGGGTCGCTCCCCACATATAAAAAAATAAATAATAATAATAATAATAATCCTTGGTGTCTAGGGTTTTCTGCACTCCCCCATGACAGCTCAGCCTAATTATAATAGGTTGATTGTCCCTCGAGGGGGGCAGAAATGGCCTTGCTTAATGGGTCACTCCCCACGTACATAAAACAAAAAAAAACAAAAAAAAATTATCCCTGATGTCTAGCAGTTTCTGCCTCCCCCCCTCCGGAGACAGATCGGCCTAATTATAATAGGCTGATCTGCCCCTGGGGGGTCAGAAATGGCCTAAAAATAAATTGCCCCCCCTGGGGAGCGGCCCTTGCCCAAGGGGCCACTCCCCTTATGCAATAATAAAAAATAAAATAAAAACTTCCTGGTGTCTAGTGTAATTTCTGATGCCGACATGAAAGGAGAGGAAAGGCCTTTCCTCTCTTTTCATGCCTCTCTCGCCCACTCCACGTGATCAGAGGAGAAATGCTTTTGCATTTCTCCTTTGATCCCAGAGTGGTGGGGGCAGCCTCTGAAGAGGTCAGTGGTTAAATAACTGATTTAGCGTGTGGTTTCTAATGTGGATGGGTGGGGACTTCGGACATGACTACGAGCTTGGTGGTCCCCTGCCCCATTACAAGTTTACAAGTTTTCCTCCAATCTGACCTGGGTGACGAACGGAAACGTGAAATAAAACATTCCCGTCAGTCAGATCGGAGGGAATAGTGATATGATATACCACTTGGCTCCCTTAAAGGAGCCAAGTGCTTTCTCAGAGCACAGAGGGGGTTGACAAGCACCCTCAGAATTGGCACTGTATGCACAGCAGACAGTGCACATTCCGATGGAGCTGGGCAGGGTCGCCCCTACACTTGTTTTCCTAAAGCATTTTCATGGTGGGAAAACTGCCATGAAAAGTTTGGCAGAGAACAAGGGTGTAATCAGCAGCAACCAAGACAGACGTCAGGCCATCGGGATCTTGGATCCTGGTGGAGATGACAGTCGGTTGGCGGGTCCACCAGCCAACCTCATAATGTGGCAGCTGGACTGCCATGGATACTGCAGTCCAACGGTCACTTCCTGTCTGGTGGTCTTGTGGCCTCTAGTGTCGCAGACTATGAGTGTATCCAGTGGGACGTTGAGATTTGGGTGTGTTCCTGGGAGTGCAGCAGATTTGTGGTGGCATTGTGGCAGATTTGTGGATCCATAAAATGAATTTCAAAAATTAGAAATACTTGCTTATTGAATTTATAGAATGTTTGCATGTTAGCTTACGTTGATTTGTTAATTGTTACTTTTCAAATATATAATATGAATAAGTGTGTTAAAAAAATGTATTTAAAAACTTGTGAAAAAGTATATTACAAAGTTTATCATATTGGTGACATCGTAGTGCAAATGTACATAAAAAAATGGTGAAACTCACAAAAAAAAAGGTTACAGGATGTTATAGTTAGGAAATAGAATTTTTTAAAACTTCTATATTCACTTAACAACTAAAATTACAGGGACATTATAGTTAGAAAATAATATTTAAAAAAACATAGAAATTAACTGAAAAAAGCAAAGGTTACAGGGACGATATAGTTAGGTTGAGATTTTAAACACATAAAACCATAGATATTCAGCAGTTATAGCTACCTGAGCTAACTATAACTTATGCCTTGGCAATGCACTGCTCATGACCTCCCCTACTGCACCATCCATGACTTGGTCAGTGACATCACTGATGATATCTCAAAAAAGGTCAAGGATGTGTCGCACAGGTGAGGCACTGTGTCAGTTCAGGAAGGTGTGAACCTGCAATACGAGGTTCTATGTCATAGTCAAGGATTTCATAGACGAGGGCTTGAAATGTGAAATCTGTCATTGAGGATGTGTCATGTAGTCAAGGCAATGCATCGATTTTGGAGAGCTGTGACTCTGCAATGCAAGAACTTGGGTTGTCTTCTAGGCTGCCATTGATGTGATATTTGCAATGGAATGGCCTGTTCTGGTGAAGCATCACACAGTGGCGGTTTCTGATATGGGTTGCGAGATTGAAAGAAAGTATTTGCGCTGGGAGAATCCTCGCAGCAGAGGCAATGAATTGGTTCTCCTCTGGTTTGTGCAACACAGCAGGGGAGATACATTTGTTCTTCTGTATCCACAGATAAGCTGGCATAGCACCTCTAGCCCGATTTCCAAGGGTCCAAGACTCGGGTGGCACCTCTTGGCATAGAAGGTCTCACAGATGGCAGAGTCCAAGTGCTAGGTTCAAGGTGTTGGAGCCTTTTGTTTCTGAGGCTCTAGTCAGGATGTCAGCCAACTAGCCCTTGGAGTTACTCAGGGGTCATGAGTTCAACAGATGCAGGACCAGTCTTTCATACCCAGGCAAGAGGGCAGCAGTCAACAGGTCAGCAAAGCAGGGCAGAGGTTCTTTAGAGAAGCAGTCCAACAGTGCACAGTCCTTACCAGCAGCACAGCAGTCATTCTTGCTTGCCGATTATACACAGGTCCACAATTGCACTGGAGAGTTGATGTCTAGGTACCAATGTTTATCGTAACCTGGTTACCGAATCGCAAAACGGGTTTGCGAGCCGTAATTAGGAAGGGGTGTCCCCTTTCTAATTGCGAGTCGGACTGCAATGCAGGATTGCTTTGTGACCGCGAACGGGGTCGAAAACCAATCGCAGTTAGCACCCATTTCAAATGGGTGCTAACCCATTCGCAAAAGGGAAGGGGTCCCGATGGGACCCCTTCCCGTTTGTGAATGGCATTAAAAAAAAATTTCCAGAGCAGGCAGTGGTCCTATGGACCACTGCCTGATCTGAAAAAATGGAACAAAAACGTGTCATTTTTTATCTTTGTAATGCATCTCATTTTCCTTTAAGGAAAACGGGCTACATTACAAAAAAAAAGAACTGCTTTATTTAAAAGCAGTAACAGACATGGTGGTCTACTGTCTCCAGCAGGCCACCATCCCAGTGAGTGCCGTGGGTCTCAAGGGGGTCGCAAATTGCGACCCACCTCATGAAAATTTGTGAGGTGCGCATTTGCGACCCCCTTGCGAGTTGCAAACAGTGTCAGGGACACTGTTGTGCATAAGGTTTTGTGACTCGCAAATTGCAAGTCGCTCTAACTCGCAATTTGCGAGTCGCAAAATCCAACTTACCTACATCTGGCCCTAGAAGGGGTATTTTCAAAATTGTAATTTAAAATCCGACCACCAAGAGAGAAGAGTTTACATTACAATTCCAAAGAAACCAAACATGAACTGGTTACCTAATCACATTTAGAAATTAGCATGTAATGGATGTAACAAGGACATTTCAATGTTCTCCTATGGGAGAGGTAGACCTCACAGTAGGGAACAGTGAATTTAAGATTTTTTTTACTACCCGTACATATACAACTAAAACATATATGTAAAACTTTTAAATACTGTTGGAAAATGGATTACTGGTAAGGGCAGGTAAGTACCTACACTTAGCAATAGGCCATTAACCTCAACTTAGGTCCAGTTAGGTCTCAATAAATTCAACCTAGCTCAACCTTTGGTAACTTGGCAACGTGTGACAAGGCTTAACTTAGGAGACATAAGTGTAAAGCATTTACAAATCACAAAACAGTAAATAACTAAGACACAAAACACAATAAAAATCCAACACCAATTTATTCAAATTTATTATATTTTTATCTTTGAAATGACACCAAAATGAATAAAATCGGATAAGGGCATCCAGAGATATGAATTTTTAAAGAATTAATGTTTTCTATTGCATAGAAACGAATAGCGTCAATCTGGTCATTGGGTTGCACCTTGACCAGGGCAAAGTCAAAGTTTAAGATCAACTGCGATGGAGCCCTGCTTGGCTATATGGAGGTCTTGGTCAAAAGTTTACCTTCGATTCAGTCCTATTCTTGAAGATTTTCTTCAGCGGGACCAAGTTGCCAGTCCAATCCGACCTCCTGGAACTTTTCCTGGGATACACGTCACTAGAAACCTCAGTAGAGATTTTTACCTTCAGACTTAGTGTTTTTTTTTAGATGAAAATCTTTTGGCCGGGGCAAACCTGTATTTTGATCCGACATCCTTGGAGCCCTCTGAGGATGCACTGCCTGGGAGGTTCCAGTCAACATTCTACATTTGGACTTTGTAACTTAGTAACTGTCCAGTGACCAAATTGGATTTTGAGCCCGGTGCATTCTGGAAGTTGTAGTCTGCACCCTCAAGGAGCAACTCAGAGATTCTGAAACGTTGGGGTGACCTTCTGGAAGAAGATCCAGAAGTTTGGAGAAGATCGGAGAACTTTTTAGGAAAAAGCTTCATAGAGGGACTGACCCGCTGTGGCAACTCTAGCCGGCTTACCCCAACCTTGACCCGGCCTGACTTGCAGGTTCATCAAACTGAAGAAAATCTCCAAAAAAGTGACTAAGTCCAAATGTAGAAAGTTGACAGGGACCTCCCAAGCAGTATATCCTGCTCCTTGGATGTCGGATCAAGATTCACGTTTGATGCGGTGAAGGATTTTCATATTGAAAAATCATCTAGGTTTGAACCTAGAAACATTCACGCTCCGTGAGGTCAAATCGGACTGGCTACTTCGTCAGGTGAAGAAAATCTTCTAGAAAACGTCTAAGTCCAAAGGTAAACTTTTGTTTTGCTAAAGTTGCCTCAAGTGGGAAGGGTATGCCCAGATGTGGGTCCCTTGCTCACTGTGCCACTGGAATCAAGCTAGCCTGGCTGAAGAAGGGTGATACCCTGAAACCGGTCCCAGGATGCTTGGTTCCGGTCCAGGGAGGACCTGGTCTGGCAGTTCGGGCTGGACTGTTCCCATGAGGAACAGGGTCAAGACTGATTTGCATACGGCTGGGTCCAAACTGGGGTGGCATGGTGAGCAAAAGAACGATGGATTAAACCCAGATCTGTGACTGGGGGTGAGCGTTTGCATTGTCAGCACTCCGTCCATCATCCTTTTGTGTTGCTAAAGTTGACTCAATTGGGAAGGGTATGCCCAGACGTGGGTCCCTTGCTCACTGTGCCACTGGAATCAAGCTAGCCTGGCTGAAGAAGGGTGATACCCTCAAACCGGTCCCAGGATGCTTGTTTCCGGTCCAGGGAGGACCTGGTCTGGCAGTTCGGGCTGGACTGTTCCCATGAGGAACAGGGTCAAGACTGATTTGCATACGGCTGGGTCCAAACTGGGATGGCATGGTGAGCAAAAGAATGATGGATTAAACCCAGATCTGTGACTGGGGGTGAGTGTTTGCATTGTCAGCACTCCGTCCATCATCCTTTTGTGTTGCTAAAGTTGCCTCAAGTGGGAAGGGTATGCCCAGACGTGGGTCCCTTGCTCACTGTGCCACTGGAATCAAGCTATTCTGGCTGAAGAAGGGTGATACCCTGAAACCGGTCCCAGGATGCTTGTTTCCGGTCCAGGGAGGACCTGGTCTGGCAGTTCGGGCTGGACTGTTCCCATGAGGAACAGGGTCAAGACTGATTTGCATACGGCTGGGTCCAAACTGGGGTGGCACGGTGAGCGAAAGAACGATGGATTAAACCTAGATCTGTGACTGGGGGTGAGTGTTTGCATTGTCAGCACTCGGTCCATCATCCTTTTGTGTTGCTAAACTTTTGACCGAGGCCTCCCTCTTGCTGTAGCCGAGCAGGGCTCCATCACAGTAGGCCTTAAACTTTGATTTTGCCCCAGTCTAAATGCGACCAGATTACCAGATTGGCGCTATTCATTTCTATGTGCTAAAAACATGGGGCCAGATGTAGCAAAGGTTTTTACACATTCTGTGTCTATGGGAAAATGTGTTCTTACATATGGCCCATAATTCTTTAAGAATTCATATCGCCAGTTACCCTTACTGATATTATTTGTTTTGGTGTCATTTTAAAGCTAAATACATTTTATATTTTGATAAATTGGTTTTGGATTTTTAAACTGTGCTCTGTGTTTTATTTAATTACTGTTTGTGATACTTGAATGCTTTATACTTTGTTTCCTAAGTTAAGCCTTGTTGCTCTTTGCCAAGCTACCAAGGGTTGAGGTGGGGTTCATTTATTGAGACCTAACTGAACCTAGAGGGGGTTAGAGGCCTATTGCTAAGTGTAGGTACTTACATGCCCTTACCAATAATCCACTTTCCAACACCAATGAATACAATATGAGCTTTAATTTGTACTATTTAAAGGTGAAATGTCATTTTTGGATATTGAGATGTGTTGCAAAAAGGGCAGAACTGAAAATATAGGCCCTCATTACAACCCTGGCGGTCGGTGTTAAAGTGGCGGTGATACCGCTAACAGGCCGTCGGTTAAAAAAATTGAATTACGACCATGGTGGAAACCGCCAGCACAGATAGCCACTGTAACACTCCGACCGCCATGGCGGTAGCAACAAACACCGCTGCGGTAACCGCCAACAGACAGGCAGAAGACAATTTACTGCCCACACTATTACAAGGCACCAGTCCGCCAGCTTTTCCGGGGCGGTATCAACGCCATCAAAAGCACGGCGGAAACAGTACTTGGAAGGGAAACCACTCACCTCTCGAGAATCTAGGACACCATGGAGCCCGAATTGCAGATCCTACCGATGTTGCTGTATCTATTAATACACCACAAAGTGGAAAAAAGGCAGCAGCGGTGACGATGACAGTGAGTACTGCACCTAGCACACAGGGGAGGGGAGGAGGGGAAAGAGAGTAACACACACACGCAAAACGCAACCCCCCCACCCACAACTACACACAAATGTCCAATAACATCACAGATACACCACGTCACCCCCTGGAAGAACGCAAGGACAACATGAAATTAGTTTAACTAGTGTAATATTCGAACAATCAGATAGCCTAAGAGAACAGCAAATAATCAGTATACACAAATATTTACAGAAAGTACACAAGTCCGTACACTGTCCCATGAAATGTCCGTGGACCAGTGGTCCCAAAAAGCATGGGCGAAGCCCACACATGACACCTGCCTCAAAACGGAGAGAACACTCTAGGGGCATCGGGTCAAAAAATATCAGCCACCTCAGGGAACAGGAGAGGGGGGCACCTCAGCCGGAAGAGTGTACAATGCCACTGCTCCTCGAGGGGGCTCCATGCCCACTGCTTGGTCCTGGGGAGTGCAAAGCCACAGTCTCAAGTCTCTCAAGTGGGTGTACTGCCCACTGCTTGGTCCTGGGTAGTGCAAAACCACAGTCTCTCAAGTGGGTGCACTGCCCACTGCTTGGTCCTGGGGAGTGCAAAGCCACAGTCTCTCAAGTCGCTCAAGTCTCTCAAGTGGGTGGTTTGCCCACTGCTTGGTTTTGGGAAGTGCAAAGCAGCAGTTTCTCAAGACTCTCAAGTGGGTGGTTTGCCCACTGCTTGCTCCTGGGGAGTGCAAAGCCACAGTCTCTCAAGTCTCTCAAGTGGGTGGTTTGCCCACTGCTTGGGCCTGGGGAGTGCATAGCCACAGTCTCTCAAGTCTCTCAATTGGGTGGTTGGCCCACCGCTTGCTCCTGGGGAGTGCAAAGCCACAGTCTCTCTAGTGGATGGCTTCTCCACTGGTTTTGGAGGGGGCTTTGTGCCCAGAGTGCTTCATCCTGCCAAGGACTGGGTTAGTGGATGCATTGGCTTTGTGCCCAGAATGCTTCATCCTGCCAGGGACTAAGTTAGTGGATGCTTTTCTCCACTGGTTCTGGAGGGGGCTTTGTACCTGAGTGCTTCATCCTGCCAAGGACTGGGTTAGTGGATGCTTTTCTCCACTGGTTCTGGAGGGGGCTTTGTGCCCAGAGTGCTTCATCCTGCCAAGGACTGGGTTGGTGGATGCCTTTCTCCACTGGTTCTGGAGGGGGCTTTGTGCCCACAGTGCTTCATCCTGCCAAGGACTGGGTGGGTGGATGCTTTTCTACACTGGTTCTGGAGGGGGTTTTATGCCCAGAGTGCTTCATCCTGCCAAGGACTGGGTTAGTGGATTCTTTTATCCACTGGTTCTGGAGGGGGCTTTGTGCCCAGAGTGTTTCACCCTGCCAAGGACTGGGTTAGTGGATGCTTTTCTCCACTGGTTCTGGAGGGGGCTTTGTGCCCAGTGATGCTGCACCTGGGGTGTGGCAGTTGACTTCGTCTCACCTGGGTGTCTCAGCCACGCAATGTACCTGGAACAGGTAGCATGATACTCCATGGAGGCAGACCCACACTCCATCCTGCGGCGACTTAGGCTGCCAATTGCTAGTTCGTGTCAGTGCTGGAGGTGGTGTCTCAAGTGGCTTGTCCAGGGCGACACCTGCAGACTCTGACAGCTGCACACTGGGGAAGGGGCAGATGTCCGACAGAGTGGCATCAACTGTGCACGTGGCGGTGCGGATGGTGGTGCAGGTGGCGGTGGTTGCGGCAGAGATGGCACCAATGCTGGCTGTGGTGCAAGTGACTGTTGCAATGAATGGAGACACCACACCGTCTCCGGAAGCCTCGGATGGCTGATCCTTGGGGAGGATGCTGCAGACTGACGTTGAGACAGTGGCGGTGCATGGGCGGTGCATGTGGCGGTGCATGTGGCAGTGCATGTGGCAGTGCAGGTGGTGGTCGCAGTGGCGGTGGTGACTGTGGTGCATGTGGCTGCCATCCCTGATGATATGGTGGTCACCAGCCCCTCACCAGGAGACATCGTGCCTAGAGGTGATATGCCCTTTGGCTTGTGGCCCTTCCCCATCTTGACAGTCGCTGCAAGGACCTTGGCACTGTCCACTCGGTGTTTGGGCGAGGCCTTCCTGGGTGGGTGGTGTGACTGTCCCCTGCTGGAAGCCAGCACCTTTTTGACCTTTGCAAGTAGTGGAATAGAGTGGTCCTTCTTTTCTGTCGGTGGCTCTGACAGGTGCCCACTTAGACCGTAATGGATTAGCAGGGACCACAGCAGATGCAGATTTAGTGGCTGAGGTGATGGGCTGGGATCTAGACATCCTGGCCCTAGGGAAATAACAGGGGGGAGGTGTAGGGAAGAGGTCAAAGTTAGCTAGGAAAACTTTCTTCAACACATTGGGATGGGAAGATGGAGGGGGTTTGGGAGTGGAGGAAGAGGTAGGGGTTGTAGGAGGTGTATATCTGCTGAGTTTGGGTGGAGGTGCATGGGTTGGAGGCTGTTGTGAGGTGGATGGCTGTTGAGTGGGTGTGTGCCTGTGTTTGTGTACTTTGGGAGTAGGGCTCACAGACACACTGGTAGAGGACACAGGGGACGTGCAAATGGTAGTGGGGGTGGTGATTGCACTTGAGTGGTGTGTAGAGATGGGCATGCTGGTGATGGAGTTAGTGGCTGAGGATGTAGTGCATGCAGGTGTAAGTGGAAACGGGACTGGGAGGGAGGTGGAGGATGTGGAGCAGGGGGACACAGTGGAGGCAGTGGATGTTGGTGTGTCTGCATGGGTATGGTGCTTGTGTGAGTGCCTGTGGGATGTGTGGTGTTTATCTTTGCCTGAGACACTTTTGTGTGTAGATGTGTGTGCATGCTGGTCTGATGGTGTGCTAGGGATAGGCTGAGGTAGAGGGGATTGGGTCTGGGTAGTGCAAGTTGGAGAGGGGAGACTGGACACAGGGACAATGGCTGCCATCAGTGCTGAGGCCAGAGCCTGAAATGCTCTCTGTTGGGCTGCCATGCCAGAATGAATGCCCTCCAGGTATGCATTTGTTTGCTGCAAATGCCTCTCGACACCCTGGATGGCATTCAGAATGGTTGACTGCCCAACAGTGAGGGATCTCAGGAGGTCAATAGCCTCCTCACGGAGGGCAGCAGGGCTGACTGGAGCAGGGCCTGAGGTGCCTGGGGTGAAGGAGATACCCATCCTCGTGGGTGAGTGGGCACGGGAAACACGCTGAGGGGATGTGGGAGGGTGGTGCTGGTAGGGGGGATGACGGCTGTACCTGTTGTTGCGGTGGGCACAGAGGTGCCCACCACCGCAAGGGAGCTTCCATCAGAGGTGGAGTCGCTGTCGCTGGTGTCCCCTCCTGTCCCCATTGTGGTGCTCCACTCACCCTTCATCCCACTGGTGCCTTCAGACTCCGTAGATTCACCTTCTAGGGCCATGTGGGATGCAGCTCCCTCCGTAGCCGGTGCCTCTGCTCCTCCGCCAGATGATGCTATTGCACACAAGGACAGGGTGGCAAAACAAGAAGGGAGGAGACAGAAGACACACATGGTAAATGCCAGCAACACCACTACCATTGGCGGACACAGCACAGAGAGAGCAGCCCTATGCACTAGGCCATGAACTAGCAGTTTGTAGGAAAATCACCTGCCCATGGGGTACTATGCCTAACAGCATTTGCTGCACACCTGGAACCCACAGGAGACTGCCTAGTTATAGATGCCCACTAACACTATTGGGGTTGGAGTGCCTCAGAGACTGCCCAACAAGGGACCTACCCTGCAAGGTTTGCCCTGGCTTAGGGCAACCCACAGCCCACATCCCCCACCCAGACACTTCGTAAAGCGCGCAGAGTCAGCTTAATGACACTGTACTAACCCCCTTGTAGTTGCTGTGATGGCCTAAAGTGACCATCCAACTCCCGATATGCCACCGCCAGGATCCGGAACATCAGGGGGGTCATGGTGCGAAGGGCCCCCCTTCAACATTGGGAGGCCAGCCCCAGCTGGGCCTCCGCCGTCTTCTTGCTCCAGCTGCACAGGTCCTCTCATCTCTTGCGGCAGTGGTTGCTCCATCTATGGTAGAACCCCAGGGTCTGCACTTCCTTGGCGATGGCACACCAAATACCCTTCTTCTGGTGGGCGCTGACCTAGAGGAAAGGTACAGGATGAAAAGAAATTACTCACCCGTCCAGACAGTCATACTCATTGCCCACCAGTTCCCACCCATGCCCTGATGCACATACACTCACCATCCTCACATGCAGGCATCAGCACACCCCCACATGTATCTTCCATCCATACCACTCAAAACCGGATTTTCCCATGCATCATGCTCACAGTGTACTCACCTGTTTGTCTGGAGGACTGTAGATTAGCGTGTACTGGGTGAGCACCCCATCCATCAGTTTGTTCAACTCCTCCGCGGTGACGGCAGGGGCCCTTTCCCCATACACTGTAGCCATTGTCGCTTTCAGACTGCGGTCACAGCAGCACTTGCTGTGTAGGTCCTCTCCTGTTGAAGGTCAGGTATCAAGTGAGTGAACAGATAGAAAATGGCGGTCACGTCCGCAGCGGTGCGTACCGACACCGCCAGCATACATCGTCATTGGCTCCTGGAACCCATAGGACCCAATGATATCCAATGCTAAATTGTGCAGCGGTGTTCGACCGCCTACCGCGATGCTGCACAACGCCACGTAGTTACATCATTTGCCCTTCTCCCTCCTTATAGGTCAGGCAGCGGCCATTTCAGGGGGTCACATGGCATGGCACCTAACTGCGTCACATATGGATTTACTCACATTATTGAAAACACACTTGTGCAAACTATGTGGCACATGACCCTCTGCTCACCCTTCTCCTCCATAGGGCACATCCGCTGGGTCAGATGATGAGATGGCGTCATCCTCCGGTGTACAGACCCCTAGTGGACCTGTCGCCAATGGAAGACAGACACATTATTATCACCTACAGACTTGATCGTACTACAATCCAAGACCTGTGTGCCCAATTGGAGCCAGACCTGATGTCAGCTCTCCGCCATCCCACAGGAATACTCCCTCTAGTGCCTAGTCCTATCAGTGCTCCATTTCTTGGCAAGTGGCTCCTTTCAAACTACAGTGGCCATGGCATCCGGGATGTCTCAGCCAATGTTTTCTAACGTGTTTACCAGAGTGTTGTCAGCCCTGCTGAAACACATGCACAGCTACATCGTGTTCCCCCAGGTGGAGGATTGGCCCACAGTGAAAGCTGACTTTTATGCCCTCGGACATATCCCCAACATCATTGGTGCCATTGAAGGTACACATGTGGCATTTGTCCCCCCCGCAGAAATGAACAAGTGTACAGAAATCGAAAAAGCTACCATTCTATGAATGTGCAGATGGTGTGTTTGGCAGACCAGTACATCTCTCATGTGAATGTTAAGTATCCTGGCTCTGTGCATGACGCTTACATTGTGAGAACTAGCAGTATCCCTTATGTGATGGACCAACTCTAGAGGCACCGGGTGTGGCTAATAGGTGAGCCCAAGGTCCCCACACAGTATGAATAGTGTCTGGGTATGGGGTTGTCCCTAAGAGTTAGTGTGTGTCTTACAGATATCCCTCAACATTTGCAGGTGACTCTGGTTACCCCAACCTCTCAAGGCTACTGACCCCAGTGAGGAATGCCAGGAAAAGGGCAAAGGAATGCTACAATGAGGCATGTGGGCGCTCTAGGCATATTATTGAGAGGGCGTTCGGCCTCCTGAAGACCCGATTCCGGTGCCTCCATCTAACAGGTGGCTCCCTATACTACTCACTGAAGGTGTGCCAGATAATCGTGGCATGCTGCATGTTGCACAACCTGGCATTGCAATGCCAGGTGCCTTTTCTGCAGGAGGATGGGCTTGATGATGGTCTTGTGGCAGCGGTGGAACCTGTGGACAGTGAGGAAGAGGAGGCAGAGGAAGAAGATATTGACAACTGAACGAACATCATCATGCAGTACTTCCAGTGACACACAGGTAAGAGACTGGCACTGCTCCTCTCACATCTGACTACTGTAGGACATTGTATAAGTCAGCCTCTTAACCTCTGTCTATGGACACTGACAGTTCAGTTTGGCTTTCCATTTCACAGATCTGGGTACCTCATTCTGCCTTCTGCTATATTTACTGCTGCCCAACAACTGTCATACATTGGTATGAGCAAATGAACATTTACATTGATATTTGTGGATTATGTTGTAATTATACATTTGTGAAAGAACAGACTGACTCCAGATTGGTTTGTGATTCAAGAGTGTTTATTTATGGGCTAATGTGTATAGGGGTATGTGGAAGGGGCTGAGGTGATGGTGGAGAAAGGTCCATGGTAGAGTCCAGTCTCTTGGTATCACAGGTGCATTGTCCAAGGGGGCTTAGGAAGGGGAGCAATGGCAGTTCAAGGTGGACAGGGTGACAGAGTGGGGCACAAGGGTGACATTCAGGAGAGTCTTATTTCCTGGCAGGGGTCTTGGCAATGCTCTCTGGCTTCTGTATGGATTGCAGGGACCGTTTGCAGGGTGGTTCTCCTTCTGCAGGGGGTGGGGTGCTAGTGGGCTCTTGTTCCTGTGGCAGGGCCTCCTGTCCACAAGCGCCGGCGGAGGTGGAAGGCTGTTCATCGATTGGGCTAGTGTCAGGGGCCCGGTGGTATGCCACTGTCTCCCTCCTCATGGTGTTGCCCATGTCTGCCAGCACCCCTGCAATGGTGACCAGGGTGGTGTTAATGGACTTCAAGTCCTCCCTGATCCCCAGGTACTGTCCCTTCTGTAGCCACTGGGTCTCCTGAAACTTGGCCAATACCGTGCCTATAATCTCCTGGGAATGGTGGTATGCTCCCATGATGTTTGAGAGTGCCTCGTGGAGAGTGGGTTCCCTTGGCCTGTTCTCCCCCGTCGCACAGCAGTCCTCCCAGCTTCCCTGTTGTCCTGTGCCTCTGTCCCCTGAAACGTGTGCCCACTGCCACTGACCCCAGGTTTGCCTGGGATCCCTGTAGTGATGGACACACTGCTGATTGAAGTGTCCTGGGGACAGTGGCATGGGCCCGCTGAGTGGGTGCTGTGGTGGTGTTTCCTGAGGGGGGAGGTTCTGTGGTGGTTTGCCTCTATTGCTGTGCTTGCAATATTGCCTTGGCCCTTGTGTGAGTGGTGATTGTGTGCCCTGGTTGAGTCTCTGTCTTGGACATGCTTTGGTGATGGGTGTCTAGGCATGTCTGTGATGGGTGTCCATGCATTGCTGTTGCATGCATGGCTTGGTTGTGGGAGTGGTGGGGCATGATGGTGGGGTGTGTGGGAGATGTTGGACTGATGGGAGTCAGGGTGATGGTGGTAGTATATGATGGCATGCAGGTAGGCTATGGGGGATATAGTCGTAAAGATTTGACTTACCAGAGTCCAGTCCTCCTGCTACTCCTGCGAGGCCCTAAGGATGCATAACTGCCAAGACTTGCACCTCCATGTTGTTAGTTGTGGGGGAGGAGGTAGGGGTCCACCGCCAGTCCTCTGTACTGCTACCTGGTGTCTGGATATCACGGAACGTACCTTCCCCCGTAGGTCATTCCACCTCTTCCTGATGTCATCCCGTGTTCTTGGATGCTGTCCCACTGCATTGACCCTGTCAACAGTTTTCTGCCATATCTCTATCTTCCTAGCAATGGATGTCTGCTGCAACTGTGATCTGTATAGCTGTGGCTCTACCCAGATGATTTCCTCCACCATGACCCTGAGCTCCTCCTCAGAAAGCCTGGGGTGTCTTTGAGGTGCCATGATGTGGTGTGAGCGATGTGTGAGGTGATGTTAGATGTGATGTGTGGGGTGATATGTTAGGGGGTGTGGTGTTTTGTGCGTGGATGGTGTCTGAGTGATGGCGTTGTGTGCCTCTGGATGCTGGTGTGGTCTTTGCTTTTCTCTCACTCTGCTTCTTCAAAACTTTTCAGTGTAAGGGGTTGTGGGTAATGTGGGTGTGTGTTTTATATTGGATTGAGTGTGTGGGTGTGGTGTGTGTATGTGTGTCAGGTGTGTATTTTGAATTGTCCAATGTGGTTGTGTTTTGTAAGTGTGCGTGTATTTTGAGCGCAGCGGTGTGTACCGCCAATGGTTTACCACGGCTGAAAGACCGCCGCGTTGATTCGTGGGTTGTGCTAGTGTGAGCGTATTCCTGTTGGCGTGATGGTGTGGGTTTTGCTATCGCCAGTTTATCACTAACCTTTGGTGTGGCGGACTTGTGTGGTTGTCTGTATCGTGGCGGAATTCTCATCGTGGGTCATAATACCCATTGCGGATTTCCGCCGCGGACACGGTATGTTGGCGGCCGTCTGCACGGCGGTCAGTGGGGTTGTAATGAGGGCCATAATGTACTATAAAGAAACTATGTTTCCCCTATCTTTCATGCATCAAGCTCACTTTGTACATCCCAGTTCATGATTCTTTTTGGGTATATGATAAGAAAATTAAAACCGTAGTGGGGATTTTGAATTTCCAAAAATATGTCAGGGTTGAGAAACAGATTTATGTTTAGTGCAAGGATACCCAACCTTTTCTGTAATAAGAGCTACTAATGTTCAGTAAAAAACACCTTGGGCTATTAACACAAATTAACAGTGTTAAAATTACTGCTTCCAATAAGATTCAATTAGAGAACATTGCATACACAATTACCCACAATGACCACCTCAGTGCATAAGGCAAGGTCAACATCAATATTGTTAAAAAATCGTTATCAGTTGTTATTTTGAATGTCTCTATATGTCATAGCCATCACATACGCACTGCGCCCCTACCCAAGTATGAACACCAGAAAGAAGAGTTCCGTACATAACAGAATTAACATTTAAATAACAACCAATAGACACCTTTCATGTACCAGGTAGGAGAGCTGCTCACAGGTAGCTGGAGAGCTACCAATGACTCCCCAGCTACTCGTTGGAGAATCTTAGCCTAGAAGTTATTTTTCACATACTATGTTTTTAAAGTGCTTCAGGTTGCCAGGAATTCAACATTAGTTCTTGAAAATCCTAAAATACTGTCTCACAAAGCGAAGTCACAAGACTGATAACAGATTTATAAAAACGTAATCATATGCTCAATAAACATTGGAATTTACCGACAGGTATTTCTTTGTGATTAGCGATTTGAAGGCTACCGTACCACAGAAGCACACATTGTGTTTAGAGGTTACCAGATTAGTGAGGCTGACTAGAGAACAATGGAGTTGGGCACAATGAATGAAGATGGAATGAAGTTCAGTTTTTCTGAGAATCAAGATTTGGATGACCAGTCACTGAAATATTCATTTGAGTTTAGAACATGGGACCCTTACCCAGACCACAACTATTCTGATTAAATATCTTTTTCTAATCCTTTGTGTTTATTCCTCTTTGTTACACCTGCACAGTGTCTGATCAACTTCCCTACAGTCATCGAGGTTGTGAACTCTATGAGAAAACATGTCCTCCTCCTTAAAAAGTACCATCCTCCTACTTCTCATCTTCAGACATTGAAGATGTAAGCACCAAACTAAAATTTCACAAGCAGGGGCTAGCTTCACTTACAAAAGTCATGTGTCAAAACCATAGACAAAAATCTGGTACACATATATGTTAGAAAGAACAAGTCACATCAACAAATAATTTGCCTGAGAGGGAACAAGCCATGTCTGAAAACAAGAGCGTCACGTGCATATATTTCTGCTTTTTGACTTCCAGCCATGAGACATAATTCTCCTTTGCATACATATGATAAAAATCAAATGTACAACAATACCATCTTCTGTGTTGTTCTGGTACTCTGCCTGTGGAAAGATAAGCGACCAACATCTCAGATTAAAAGAGCACATTGCCAGGATGGTAAGCCTTTTATTCTACCAACTCCAGTTGCTTGGAAATCTTATGCCATACATCCCCCACTTGAGCTTCAAATCAGCTGTACACGCCTTTGTTTTATGCCAGCATAATGGTGGAAATGCAATATTCGAAGGCATTCTCATACCAAATGCTGCCACACATAAAAAACATCCTACACACTTGATTATGTCATCCAGAAAGTTGTATCATATGATGCCCATTATTACTCGCTCTCATTTGCTTCAACTGGAAAAAATAACTGATTTCAAGACAGCTTGCACAATGCATATAAAATGCATACCAGCCATTCATTCTACATGAATTACAAAGTTCAAATCACTTGTGGCTGTAGCAACACTAGAAAAAGAAGCCTCCCAATCTGAGCAATCCATAAAGCTTGAAGAGGGAAAAACATTTAAAGAGAAAATCGCCTTCCTAGATCCCAGACTATGAAACTTCATCCCATATCAATTTAGACTGATCATGGATCTCCCAACCTTCCAAAATGAACTGTAAACTCACCTATTCAGACTGTACCTAATTAACTCATTTCGGCCCATATTTATATTTTTTTAGCTCTGCATTTGCATTATTTTTGTACGCATAGCAGTGCAAACTTACAGAATATAACGGTATTTTGAAAGTTTGCTCCCATTTTGTGTCAAAAAATGACGCAAATGCGGTGCTAAATAAGTATAAATATAGGCCTTCTTCTGAACTCTTCTTTGTAATGTATGTCATATATTGTTGTCTCAACAGATGTTTGTAAGTGCTCTGCTGCCTTTGTGGCTCAGTCTGCACAATTGAAAACGTGGAAAGAAAGAAAGAAAGAAAGAAAGAAAGAAAGAAAGAAAGAAAGAAAGAAAGAAAGAAAGAAAAAGAAAGAAAGAAAGAAAGGAAGAAAGAAAGAAAGAGTATTGAGGAAGGATATCCTTGTGCTTTTAGACACAACCCTATCTGTGTTTCTTGCTGGCTAATGCTGTTGGCATTTAAGTAGGTCTGCATGACATGCTTCAATAGCATGTGTGAATTTGTGTATATTAATTCCTTTGTAATAATCTAAGGTGATTAGTCCACAACTATGTTAGACTCAGGGCATGGGCAGTGCAGGTGCCCCTCTGCCCAGCACCATCAGAATGCACACTGTCTGCTTTGCAGACAGTGTGCATTCCCACGGTGCTGGAGTACTGTGATATTGGCCTCGGATCCCTTAAGGTCAGCCCAGCTGGAACGCATACTACAATGTTCCCACTGGTCAGCCCAGCCGGAACATTGTAATACAGTCGGGGAGACCGTCACCTCCATGGTGGTGACGTCCTCCATGTACATTTGGCAGTCCGGCGGTAGGACCACCAAGCTTGTAATGAGGCCCTGTGTGTGAGAGGAGAGGGTCTTCCTGATAGGATGGCTGGGGAGGAGTGGAGCCCTGCCCTGATTAAATTTCAAATGGCCTTGTCATCATCACACTCACAGGAACTTAATACAAGGCCTTCTCTTGTCATTGTTGACCTAGACAGTTTGGAGCCAGGACCAGGATAAGGGGGACAGCTGACCACAACCAGTTTTGGGTGCAGGTCCACTTCACAAAGGCCTTCAGAACCTCTCTTCAGAACACTTCTGGACCTACGGAAAATTCAGAAGAAGGGCTCTCCTGAAGAAAACAAACTGCCCTGCTGACTGAATACGAATTAGACATGATTGCCTTGAACACAGACTACCATAGTGATTCCAAAGGTCAGTTGTCAGACCTCCTGGGTAAGATACAGAGACACAACAAACTTCCAGAGGCCTCCTTGCAACTGTCCAGCTGACCAGCACCAACCAGACCTGTTGGAACCTTCGTGATCCTTGCAGCTAGCCTCTACTGTATTGATTGGCAGTTCATGCTGGAATATTTCTATTTGGAGCAGGACCAAGACTGGTTTGTGTATGACTGAGTCTAATTTGAGTGCATGATGGGCAAGAAAACAATAGAAAGGGATGCAGCCTGAGTAATTACCAGGGGCTGTGAGTCGGTAGGGACTGTCAGGGCTTAAATACTAAGCTGAACCCAAAATAGCTTCTGTTCCCATGGACGTTAGAGGTCCTATGAATACTCACTACTGATTCTTGGGAATTGGGATGCCATATTATTCACCTAAATAGTGTATGTTGTCTTATGGTATTATAGTGCAATGCAGCACTATGTTAAATGTTCCTGATAAACCAACTTATTCAATTCCAAGAGGGATATTCAGGTCTTTTACAAAAGGTTGGTGATAGTAAGTGCACATTTACAGAGGCACTCTTGGATCTTGGATTGCCCTGACAGCTAATCTCTGCTAAATTATCAGTAGTTACCAACTCCCTGTCCTTCCCTGGCTCAGAGGCAGGCCATTGTCTTCTCAGCCAGGATCCTTAACTCTCCCACTCAAGAGCGGTAAAACTGGCTTTAAGACAGTTCTGTCTAAGGCACCCTAAAGTATATTTTCATAGTGACTTTGTTACTTTGGTGATGGAAAATCT
Source organism: Pleurodeles waltl (assembly GCF_031143425.1). Classification (NCBI taxonomy): domain Eukaryota; kingdom Metazoa; phylum Chordata; class Amphibia; order Caudata; family Salamandridae; genus Pleurodeles; species Pleurodeles waltl. The sequence continues at coordinate 283,083,883 of NC_090439.1, forward strand.
AGTTTTACCAATGTCAGATTGTTCTGGAGATGTGATGAGTGGCAAAACTAGCTTTAAGCCACTTCTGGCTCAGGAGCAGGCACATTTATAAATGTATTTTTCCATTGTGCTTCTGAAAACTTTGATCTCATCAACATCAGACTTTGAATATTAATACGAAATATATTTGAAGGACTTTGCTTGCCTTTCCCTGGCAGAGACATTTCATTGAATATTGTATTCCCATCTAAACCTGCCCTATGAAAACTTTAGCCGGCCATACAGATTGAAAGAGCTTTAAGCCCTTTTTGTCATTATAAGAGAGCACTTTTCTAAGATAGAGAGTGCCATGTTTTTATATATTAGGCTTCCTACCTTGTAGTCTTATAAGTACACTGTACTGGGCATTTATTAGTATTTAAAAATAGGTTTTGCTACATGGTAAAGGACATTCCTTTCTACGTGTTACATTAGTGCCCTAAGACTGAAGTCTAGCAAGAGCACAGTGGTGCTCTTGACAGCCATATATTTTTTGTCATATATGCTGATGGTGTAAATTATAACTGAAGTTCATATGTAATATTTAAAACCAATGTAATTGGTCCATTGTCTGTGCATCTACTAAGGGATTCAAATGAAAGCTAAATGAATAAATGTGGGTGGGAAGAAAAACCTTATTGGTCCATTTTCAGTGCATCTCCCTTTGCCTTTGATGAACGTAAAATAAACTAATTTGGTAAAAAACGATTTTGCCAACACTAATTCAGGGACATGAAGACCACACTGTGGCACTTTTTAGCAATGTGACGGGGCACAGAATCCTAATACAAGCACATATAGGGTTGAGAAAAATACAACAGATCGTAGGTGATTAGGCAGAAAAGGTGAATTTGCTACAAAGAGTATTATTTACCTGGACTTGAATGAAAATTGTACTCTGGCTAGCATGTCTGTGACACTCTCAAATAGTATACTAGCCCTAGGAAAGCAATCATTCTGAAAATGACAGAGCTAACATTCCCAACCCAAGCAGATTTTTTAGGATTACTGTAACCTAGCATCTAAACCCTAAGCAGGATCATCAGTATTGACCACCCAATCAATTCAGGTGAGGTTCCTGCAGAAATGTCAGAAACAAATCAGTGTTAAATGTCTCCACCTTACTAACGAAATAACAGCCAAAGAATCATGTGCCTTTCAGAATACAGAACATAAGTCAGGAAATGATTCTCCACAATTCATCTTGAATTAACATTCAAGTATCAACTGTAAATGTGTTTGGAATTGCAAACTTTTGTGTTCATCAACTTATCAGTTTCTGAAAACACACATTTTTCTATAAAGTACAATTTTCCATTTTGGACAAACAAACTCAATTGTACAGAAGGAAAACCTTTTGTGGAAAGACATACTTTTGCTTTCAAAATATCGATATTCATTTTTTTATGAAATACCCAGGCTCCAAACATCTGCTTAACATGTAACAAGTCCTCACATGTACAAATTGGTTGCATGGAAAGATTCTACATAAAGTGCCAAGGTATTACCATCATAGGCTACAGATGCTTACCTTAACACCAAGAATGCCAACAATGTCCACCATTATACAAAGGCTGCACGTCATGATGGCTATGATATCTGCCATATTTCAGGCAAGGCCATTATTATGTAAGGGGTGGCAACCATTTCTTCAAAGATGGCTACAAATAGGCCAGTCATGCTCTTAATATGTCAGTGATGGCTGCCAGTAGGCCACAACTAGACCAAGAATGCAGAAAATAGTCAAGGTTAACTATAAATATGCCATTGGCACCATTATAATATGAACGTACACAATGGTCCCAGAAATGAACCCCTTATGCTGTGGAGTAGCGGGTAAGTGGTCCTGAACACCAGACACAGCCACCAGGGAGTAGCAATGTTTATTTGGAAGGGGCACAATGTCACAAACACATGCATAACTGTATACACACACATTCACCCAACCCCTCCCCCCACACACACACTGCTCTTAATTGACTCAGCTCTGTATTCATGCCCTGCTATCCTCAACTCTTGAATTGATCAAGCACTCAACTAACACATTATCACTAAAGCTCCTGCAGTCCTGCAATTCAGTGTGTCAGCATTAGTTACTGCTCAGAGTACTGCTGCCACTTTTCCTTTATGACCTATTGTTCATACTCATTTCATGACTGATAAAGGATGATCCACAACTTGTCCAATCACATTGTGATGTAGCTAGATTGAGAGTGGAGAAAGATGATTATGTTGCAGATCCTATGAGCCAACACTGTGTGTGCTTAATTGTTCTCATGAGGCTTTGTCATTAGTTTGTCTGCTGTCACTCTACCCAGTAGCTCCTGAGCAACATGTTTGAGACCTCTGATTTATTTAGATATAATATAAATCATCATATATTTTAAGGGAATGCCCCAGCCAGCAGAATCTAGAACCAACAGATCAGTTACAGAGGGATTGTCATAATTTGGGCCACATACCTAACATAATGTAACGGTTTTTGAGTTATTCATTTGAGCAGTGGTAAAAGTTGGCCAAGGGCGATAGGTCCCCTGACAGGCCCAGTCCTTTCACCCACTCTCCGACAAAAGGTTGAAAAAAATGAATCTTTCCACTGAGACACAAGAGTAAAAGTGGGAAGGGAAAGAGAACAGAAGTGGTTCTGTACTGCAAGGCCCAGTAAGGACAGCACAAACGTGGACTGAATGAGCTACTCATGAATGGACCTGGGAAACCTGAGAACTGTACGATATGTGCCAAGGTAATGTCTTCTCATTTTTTGCATTAATCAGTTGAAGAAGAGTCTTGGAGAAAATGTGCTGACGTCTTTGCCAGCATGCATTGGGATGCAGCTTGGAGATACTACAGTGAATTTTGTAAATGCTGTAGTAAAATGGTGGAACATCTACCTTCACCAGGCACAAAAGCTGCTCCCAATTTATGTGGGATACAATGTCAGTGGCTACATATCTTATCTTCCTAATATGTTCAGAGGGGTCCCAGCAAGTTGGGAATCCCATGCTCACCTGTTCATAACCTATTCAACACATCCATGCTGATGATTCATGGTGCTAAATGCATCAACAATGAGCACTGATCTGCTACTTTTGATTAGGCAGCTGAACAGCCATATCTTTGATAGAATTAGAAGAGCACCTTGATGGACCTGACATCTGAGGCAAGTGCCCCTCTCCTGACAGGTGGCCCACAAGAGATAAACATTTGAATTGAGCCTCTAGGCTACCTAAATAGCAGATACAAATGATGCTGTTCTCTCTCTTAGCACCTTCTTTTGAAACATCCCTGTGGTCTTCACTTTCTGTCAGTCATTAATCTACATTTGGTGTGAAGTGTCATTTGTGATGTATTCCATCCTCTACAACTTACCCACGAACGTGCTGATATATGCTAAGGGAAATGTGCAATACACAACATCAAAAATAAAAATTGATACAAAGTGCAGCATACATGAAAGAAAACTAATTTAGCTACTTATTTAAATCTGGCCCATTCACCATGTAGAGGTCCTCAGGTTTCCTTTAGGTCACTGATATATTTTTCTTTCTCTCCATTGCATTGATACTCCTTGACTAAAAGTGCACATAAAAGATATAATACGCAACCTAAAATAGGAAATAAAATATTAAAAATATTTTGTTTTAAATTGGCAAGTAAATGAAGGTCTCATTTTGGACATGAAAGTCAAATATATTCACAGCAAATACTAGAAAAGGGAAAGTATCTATTTCTTAATCATTAATTAGACATTTTACTGCATAAATGTGGCCAATTGAAACAATCAGATTCATTCTAAAGTGATGACACTTTATTTAGGGATGTGAAATTTGCAAACCTTAGCGCATGCAATTTTCCATACATTCTTAAAAAAAAAACGTTGTCAACTTCATAAAATTCGACAAGCAAGCCAGGACAGAGCCACAGTTTAATGTGTAGTTCTGAAGTCCATGGTGGAAAGGCTCATTAGGCAGTGTCCGTTATGTTTTCATGCTAACAGTCAAGGGAGACATTCCAGAGTAACAGCAGGAAAAACAGTTCCCAGCAGTTAGATTTTCTGCATGATTTCAAGCTACAGGGAGTAGAATAGGGGTGCATGCCAGAGTGGAAACTAAAAATAGCCCTTGGATAAAAGTTCAAAACAGCCATACACTGCAGGAGACTACGGGCCTCATTTAGATATTGGTGGACAGGGTTACTCTGTCACAAAAGTGACTGTTATTCCGTCCACCATATTACAATTTCCGTATAATGGAATCATGGAGGACGGGATATCTGTCATGTTTGTGAAAGTGTAACCCCATCAGCCAAGATGTAAATCAGGCCCTATAATTTGAATGTGTCCGCAGGGGTATAGGTGCGTCTTTACAGCACCCTCTGCTCTGAAAGCAGTCCCCTACCTGCAGCTTATATGGGGAAATTCAATGTGCCTTATAACATACAGTGCCCAAGATATTCATTGAGCATGTGTTTCTGTTTTTGATACCCCCAAGGCACTATCATCTAACAGAAGGGGACGCAGAGGCTTTTGCGTATCTTAAGAGTGCATTCTCTTACCTGCATGGGAGCATGGCCCAGTGCAAATGAGGAAGCTCTTTTGCCTCTACATTCCTGCCCAATTATGGATGTTGGTGCAGAGGCAAAGAGATCATGAGGAGGCATAAGAGGTCAGCGCACCCCCTGAAGACAGCCCTCTGGAGGGAGAAAAAGGGGTCCACTGGACACCTCAGACAATCCCCTGCAAGCAGGTACAGTCACTTAGCATGCCTGCCTGTAGGGGGATCTGTATTCTCCTTCTGAAGTGGAAACAGACATGATATCAACAGTGAAAGATGGGCAACTGCTTCAAGTAGCAACTCCTTTTTTCATTAATGTGCCACTCCCCGAGAAGCTGCTAAATTACATCTGCCCCTGGGTCTGCACATTATCATTTATAGGATACACTGTCTTTGTTTGCACCCAGCTACCTTTTTGAAAGTAGACCACAGAGCTAACAGGAACAGTGCACCCTATTTGTGAAATATTTGGAAAATAGCCTCAGAGTGGAAAATGGCCAATCTGTGCCTACAGTGAAGTGAAAAATTGCTCCTAGCGAGTTCACAATCTTTGCCCACATTTGTGAAGGAGCAAGCTTTCCACAACTGAACTGCCGAAGTTTAAAATTCTCACACTTCTTACTTTATAGACATTAAGGGCCTGATTCTGACCCTGGCGGTGAAAAACCGCCAGGGCCGTGGTCCGCGGGAGCACCGCCAACAGGCTGGCGGTGCTCCTTTGGGCATTCTGTACCGCCGCTGGCAGAAACGGAAAGTCGGCGGTGTACCGCCGACATTCCGCTCGCCCGCCAGGAACAGGATGGCGGTATGGGGTGTCGTGTGGCCCCTGGGGGCCCCTGCAGTGCCCATGCCAACGGCATGGGCACTGCAGGGGCCCCCGTAAGAGGGCCCCACTTAGAATTTCAGTGTCTGCTTAGCAGACACTGAAATTCGCGACGGGTGCTACTGCACCCGTCGCACCCCTTCCACTCCGCCGGCTCCATTCGGAGCCAGCATCCTCGTGGAAGGGTGTTTCCCGCTGGGCTGGCGGGCGGCCTTTTGGCGGTCGCCCGCCAGCCCAGTGGGAAACCCAGAATGACCGCCGCGGTCTTTTGACTGCGGTACGGTCTTCTGGCGGTTCCCGCTTGGCGGGCAGCTCCCGCCGCCCGCCAAGCTTGGAATGACCCCCTAAATGTAGTAGAAATCTAATCAATTAGGGGGCTTATTTACAAGCGTCTTGTACTGCTGGTGGGTCACATTTTGTGATGCACCGGCAGCGTAGGCTGAAGACCTATATCTACAAGGCCACACAAAGCCACTTAGAGTGGCTCTGAGCAGCCTTGTAGATGTGGATTAAGGCAAGTTGCTGCACTGCCTTATTCTGAGTCAAAGAGGCATTGCATGGGTTTTGCTTGGATGTTCCCAAAACACCCATGAATTTTGATGCATTCCCAGATTTACAAGAAGTTTTAAACTCTGGAACAAGTCAAAAGCCTACTCCTCCCGAGGGGAAGCGTAAATTGGCAAAATAACTTTATAATTTTGTCTCTCCTCATTGTTATTGGCATTCAGAAGGAGGAAACTGCCTCCATTGATTGTTTTTGTGCAGCAAGGTTGTGCCTGCCTGCACAAAAACAATCATTCCTACAATGCAATCACCCAATACAGACGCCATGGTGCAAGGATGTCTGCGTTGGTTCTCGGCAGGCCATTGTGCACCAGCGCCATAGAAGAGGACAGGAATGCGCCACATCTCATAGGTATGGAGCATTCCTGCCCTTTTCGTTTGATGCAGGGCAGTGTAGCAGAGAGCCTTGCAGCACCGCCCTGCACCAAAATATTATAAATTAGCACCTCAATTTGATAATAGTTGATGATTTCCTAGTGTTTCTTCCTCAAAACGACTTTACTCAAAGGCGTTATAGTATTCAAACATGCGCGGTATTAAAATGAGCCATTACTGTTTGTAATGGGGCATTTTATCTAAAAAACATGTTCATTCAAACAAAATGAACTAGTCTTTGACTAAAAGTTGAAGAAATCAGTTGTAGAAGGTGAAATCAGGTTGCAGCTGAATTTCATAAAGGAAGCAATTACAGTAAATTCGCATCTACATTTCAGAATTCTCATAGTATGTGGGAACGTTAGGTCTGAAAAAGGTATTTTACATAATCAGAATTGCAGAGTCAATAAAACATTCACTAATGAAAGGAGAACATGAAAAGCATGTATAAATCTGCAGACATTAAGTGCTGGCGGAGCAAAGTTGGAACCTGTTGGTAATCCGATTTAGAAGATTAAAAGCACATTTTACTAAACATTGAAACTGTGTTCCAGCAGCACCTAAAGCTGAACATGATTAACAGTCATAGGAAAATATTTGGTTCGTGAACGCATATTAGTCACTTGTCAGAGCACTGATAACCGTGGGCAAAAGAATTAGCTGCCTTGTATGAGGAATGATTTTAGAAAGTATGTGCAGCTGTTTCCATACTTTTTTTTTTTTGTTTGAATACTCTGGATAAGAGTTCGGAAAATCAATCAATTGTCTCTTTCGTCATGATAAATACAAAACATGGTCTGAAGATTTGGCTCTGATGATTTGAGAATCCATTCCTCTACATTTATAAATTAAATCATGCCTTCTAAAACGTTATATTATCTGGGAAACGTGCCCTATCACTCTATGGCAGCCGCCTAACAAACATTTGGTGCCTTCAGAGGAACCGCCAGCGATTGCAGCAGCTTGGTAATTGTTAGGTCACAGTTATCACAAGATATGTATTTTTTTTTTAAGTAAGCTTAGCACTGTTAGACGAAACTGCATGAAACTTACCAAAAAGAAAGTTTACACACTTTGGTTCCTTCTTGAAAAGTTGTATGCAAATCAGTCAGGTTGAGGTAAAGAAAAATGTGGGGGGCCAGAAACGTGATGATCATTTTAATATGTACAGGAAATTTTATTCTCTGACGCAATAAAAAAAACACCGAGCACAAGGTTAAACTTGCCACAAAGTGGAAACTTTACTTATGGTGTGTGCTTTTGTTGGTCTAGTGTAAATTAACTCCCTAGTTTTAGAAAAATCACTGTTCAAAAATGGATTCGGGATATGAATTAAGTGGTTACATTGAGGAAAATGTTAGATATATCTTGACAGTTGAGGATCCTTGAATAACCCCAATTTGAAAATTAAAAAAATAAACAACACCTTTTGGCCAAAGGATATTTTTTTCCATTCAGCCATTGGGGATCTGTGAATCGATCAATCTGCGTATCTGAAAGGATCTGATTGGTCACCACATCAGTGAAAGAAAATCTTGTGCCAGCCATTATTGACTAGGTTACTCGGTTACCAAGTCCTTAAAAAAATGAAAGGGCACATAAGGGGTAGAGTGAACCCACCCTGATTCCTAGGCATATTTGGGACTTACAGTTTTTAAAATAAAGTTTGTAGCAAGATCTATGGGTCTACAACCAGGTGTTGCAGATTCTAGAAAGGCTCACTACTATGAATTTGAAGATCCAGTTCCAGATCTATGGAGTATCTAGTACCATCCATCTGGTACGGGACCGTCAGGTGCAAGCTTTGTGACACACGTGGCCTGGCTCTAAAGACACTGGCTCTGCTCTCCCAATAAGCCACCAGTGAGTGCATGTTTAATGAACTCAAGAGGCCCAGCTGCAGAAGCTCTAGTACTACTGTCCTGGGTATACCACAAACACGTGCAGGATTCACAGTACACCACAACTGGATGCAAGCTTCACAGACTGATGGACCCTGGCTGCAGGGACGTTAATAGCCCCCTCTCAGTATACATGGAATAGGTGTAAGCCTCACAGACTCAAGTGTCCTGGATGTGGCAGGGCTAGTATACCAAAGCAACACACCACTACTGAGTAAAACGTTCATGGGATAAAAGGGTCCAGCTGCAGTAACACTATTACCAACCACCTGGTAGACTAGCACTGGGTGTTAGCTTTAAGCACTCGAGGTGCCTGTTAGCAGAAGCTCTAATACCACTCAGGCATTATACCACTCCTGGTTGCTAGCTTCATGAAATCAAGGGGCTTGGCTGTTAAGGTTCTAGAACCACCCTACCAGTACTCCACCATCAGGTGAAAGGTTCATGGACTCAATGGGCCCAGCTGTGAAGGGGCCAGCACTGCCCGACCAGTAAGCTATCCCTGGGTGCATGTTTCATGACCTCAGGGGCACCAGATGTGAAGCTAATAACACTGCCCGATTGGTACATCACCAGTGGGTTCAAGCTTCACAGCTGAGCTTGGCTCAGAGGTATGGAATAAGAAGATGCAGTCCAATTGGAATACCAATAACGGGGCAAGTTCTATGGACTGAACAAGACCAGCAGTATTATTTTCATCCTGCTTAAATAGGAAGAACATTTTAAACAAATCTAAAAAATTTGCAAATTATGCTGCAAAATATATTGCACATACAATAAACCCATAATTATGTGCTAAAGGCTGAAGACAAAGAATTGCATAAATCCATAAATCCTATGGCCCACACCATTGTCCATTTATCAAAAATGTATTCACAAAATGTAAATCTAAATATTCTAATTGCAATCAGGGCAAATGGTTAGCTGCAATTTGAAGAAATTAGCCTTTTTGAGAAAATTACCCTAAAATAAACATGTAATGTACAAAATACACAGGGGTAACATGTATGTGTACTATATTGTCATTTTGGGGTTCTACAAAACTATATGATGTCACCCTAGCCCCTTGATGGAATTTTGGACCATCTTATAAGGTTACCCATTTCAACATGCACTGCTTATGGCCTCACATATTTCATCACTTATGATAGAATTATTTAACACACCACATGCACTCATTTACTATTCCTACATCTTATTTTGGGAGACCACAATACTCATTAGTAATTTGAATAATGTTGTTCTTTAAATTTAATGAGTAATGTCATAACTGTGAGTGTCAGTTAGTTCACTAAATATAACTGGTGTATTTCAGTGTGTTTGAGGTTTTTTAATGTTAATTCCTGTCTCATTTCAAAACCTTACAACAACATGATTTTATCCTTTGTTTTCAGAAAATTTACAGATTTATTTAAACATACGTTATATTCTTAGAACCTAACCTAAGTATAATGTCACTTAACATTTCATTTTAGTGAGTTTTAAATTTTTTGGTCGTATCCTAAATTTGCCCATTACCCAACCAGTCTTGTATGGACAACCCCTGTTGTGTACAAAGTTTAGGTATGAAAATGTTAGTGTTTTAAAATTAGACAGCTGTAAAGTGATTGAAAAGATGTATAAGGTGAGTAAACAGATGTGGAATGGGGATGATGTACTTATGCGGACATCTCTCTCTTTAACCATTTTTAATTCTCTTTAAATAACACTATGCTTCAGATCACTAAAAATCCATCCCTCTGCTCACATTTTTAACCACCTGGTTTCTTACCTGAAGTAGCTTCTCAATGCTCTTTCACTTCAGCCTGCTCCTATGGAAAGTTTTTACAATCTACAGCTCCTTTTCCAACAAAATGGTGTCCAAGAGTGCCTCACTTCTATGTTGAATACAAAACAATTGCACTCTACTTATTTATGAGAACTCTCTGGTGAAACTGCAGTTAATTACAAGGGAATTAACTGACAGCTGCTGGTGTTAGAAGAACATGTTTCACTCTCCATTTCAGATTGCTATACTGACATTGATGAGGAAGATTTTTGAGAATTTATAGTAAATGTATCCTCATTTTAGCTTTCAACAACTGTGGCTCTTAACCAGAGCCAGATTGGGTCCCAAAGCATCCCAGGCACATTTTGCATAGCGAGTGAGCTCAACTACAACAATGGGGCTAGGGTTGTTCTCACACCTGCGAAAGTTCAGGAAAAAATGGCATTATATATTCAATTGTACTAGTTTTTAGAGCATACAAAATCATGACCTTAAGGTGCACCAGGATACAACAAACTTTATTGGGGCTCTTTAATGATTCCTTCAACATCACCCTCTAACAGTGACCCTCATCTCTCCATAGCCACTCTCTCACATGTATTTTATTTGTTTTTAGTTCCTCTCTTACCAGTGTAAGGTGTTTGAGCACTCTAAGTCCCATACAGAGGCAATAAATCATACACGTATAAATCAGTGTATAGAAAATGCTACATGAGGCAAAGTGGACTACAAGGTTTAAGATTCACATATCATCAATATTGGTAGGCATTTTTTAAGACTGCTTGGGCTGGGGAAGCCTAAACTCAGGATTTAGAACGTAGCACAGTGGTTAGAATTAACTTTACTGATAGCAATTTATTTCTACCTACAAACCCTTTTTAGATAAATTAAGATAAGCAAAGACTGGGAAAAACATGACTTTCTATCCTGTACTATGCAGTTTGCATGCAGCTCTTGTGATAGCAGTACATACCTTACTGAGCTAGGTTATGATTGTAACTTATGAATGGTACAGTAACAAAAGGATCTCTGTGACAAAAGAAGTATTTGACTGAGCACTGCTCATAAAATACTATTCTGTGCTCTGCACATTACACATTCTTTGCAACAGGCATATTAACCCTCTGTGCTCCTTAGATGTGTCAAAACTGCTACAAGACAAAATGCTGATCTCTCCCCAGCAGGTATATTAATCAGTGTTATCATGGGTCTTTTATTGTTGGCTGAAAACTGTTGGATGTACAAGGAATTCTGCAGTGATTTTAAAACTCCTGCACTGGAACAAAACTGCTCCCCAGTTACGAAAGTGCCCCCCACCCTTCCTGCCTCCTGGGAAAATGCCTGATACCTGGTACGGAGATTTTGGCCTTGTTCTCAACCTTCTGACTTCTATGGACCATTACATAATCACTACTGGAACCTGGGGAGCCCCACTAAATCATTATTGAAATGTGCCTGCCTATCCCTCCCCTCCCCTGGATCCATTAGTGGAAGCCAGGGACCCTGGTCCAAACATTTTCAATGACTTGAGCCACAAAACAATACACGTAAAATACAGAAACAAGCATTCAGCAGACAAATACACAAATAGTTTAATTCAGAAATAAGTATAAAAAATACACATTGTAAGTGCAATGTGAAATTTTGAGCTTTACAAAATTCAATTGAGGCCACTCATCACCCATACTATATTCTGTTTGATGCACTTGCACTGCTCGTATGAATCAATCTGAAGATACTAATTTCAGGCCTCCAAGTTTAAATTCCTTTACATTAACGGAATGTTTTGAAATTTTCAGTTTTATGGTTAGCTTCTTTACATACATGCTCTTTATCTAACTGTTAATAATATTTAATTTTCTAAGCAGTCGCTGACACCCTAAGCAGGCTTCATGCTTCACCGACCCCCAGGGGTCTCCGGATCCATGTTAGTGCTCTAGAACCAGTGTTCTAGAACACTAACATGATCTTTGTGACAAATTGAATCTCCTCATTTGTTAAGGTATAAAATAGTTGTGTTCAGTTTAACAGTTTTGATTCCATCAGGATGGCGTTAATGTGTGTCACACCTTTGTCATTATTAAAACATTGCGTTGAAACTGCAGTAGAATACATTGGGATCAACCAACAGATTGATGCTTTTGGAAGTGTATGTTTTACTCAGAATGTTAGAGTTTTTCTCTCACATGACTGAGGAAGATACTGCAAGATTATAGAAAATATGTTCTGATTTTAGTGTCTGAAGCACCTTCCATAACTTCCATGAGAAAAACCATGAGAAAAAAAGGTTTTCTCTTGAACGTTGTTCATCAAATCCCAGAAGAGGACCAATCCTTTTCACAAAATTAAATCAACTTAGAATATACATCTCTACTCCTAACATTAGTAAGGTACTGCCAGCAAATGCTTTATAATGTGACTAAAATATGTTATCATACTTCACATGTCTTCCTTTTCCTCAAAACAGGCTTTCACTACAATGCATTTCAAAGGGTACAATGACCCCAACTCCTGTAATGGCTGCCACAACACATTATCAATGTTGTTGCTAGCCAATGACAAGCGATTCCTTTGGGACCTTACACATATCCCTAGAGTCAGTTTGTGCTCATCATTCCTCCTCGTGTGCCAGCCAATCAGTATTGTCCAATACGTTTAAATTGGCCAATCAGTGAATATCTTGACCACAACTATACAAATATCATTAATTGTTTTCTGGAAGCTAACAACTTCATGCCCAACCTAAGCATCTCTTTAAACACACAACTACTGAACATGTTTCCACCAAATAATGAAAAACATTCTTTCTATGTAATTCCTAACTTTGTGCCAATTATGTTTATTTGTTTTCAGTTCAGCCATTTTTTCTGTATCAGAGATCAAACTTTCTAATGGTGATGTTTTCCTCTCTGCATTTTTCTTGGCCCATGCTTGACATATTAGCAGCAAACTTCCCATGAAGGAGCCAATGTTGTAGATTTTTTCAATAGAAAGTTTTGTTCAGATTCCTTGAATGGACCCAAAATTATTAAGAACAAAAATAATGGTTTACTTCTCTAAAGTGGATTGTTGGTAAGGGCAGGTAAGTACCTCCACTGAGCAATAGGCCACCAACCCTCTCTAGGTTCAGTTAGGTCTCAATAAATTAACTCTAGCTCATCACTTGGTAGCTTGGCAACAAGCAACAAGGCTTAACATAGGAGACAAGGCCCTTATGACATTGGCGGTAAATCCCACTTACCGGCATGCTGACTGCCACCAACATACCACAGCCGCCGTGGATATCCGTTAACCATATCATGACACACACACAAGTCTGCCACCCCAAAGGTCAGTGAAAAACTGGTGGTATCCAAACCCACACCATTACGCCAGCAGAACAACACCCACCATATTATGACCCACAAATCACCACGGTGGACATTCAATGCTGGTAAACCATTGGCGGTACATACCGCCACTCTCAAAATACACACACACATACAAAACAGCTCCACATTGGTCAATTCAAACTGCACACACCTGACACCCATACACACACCACATCCATGCACACACACCACTATAAAACACACACCCACACTACCCACAACCCTTTACGAATACAAACAGTTGCCAACAGAGAGAGAAAGCAAGACCACTCACACAATAAAAGCCACATAGCAACACCACCTATACACCACCCACGCACCTCACAACACACACCCCAACACATCACCCTACACACCCTCACCCACAATACTCACACAACACCCATGGCACCACAACGACACTCCAGATTCTCTGAGGAGGAGCTAAGGGTCATGATGGAGGAATTCATCCGGGTAGAGCCACAGCTATTTGGACCACAGTCCAGCAGATATCCAGTGCTAGGAAAATGGAGCTATGGCGAAGGATCGTGGACAGGGTCAATGCCATGGGACAATACCCCAGAACAAAGGATGACATCAGGAAGAGGTGGAACGACCTACGGGGGAAGGTACGTTCCATTGCAGCATGACACCAACTCGCTGTACAGAGGACTGGCGGTGGGCCCCCCACCTCCTCCCCCACGACTAACAAAATGGGAGGAGAAAGTTTTGGCAATCATGCATCTTGAGGGACTGGCAGGAGTAGCAGGAGGACTGGACTCTGGTAAGTCAACTCTATACTACTATAACATCCCTACCTGCATGGCATCACATACCCCCACCGTCACTCTCACTCCCATCATTCCACTCCACCACTTCACACACACCCCACCATCACATCTCACTCATCCCAATGACAAGCCCTGCATGCCATACCAATGCATGGACACCACTCAAAGACCTCCATGGACACCTTTCACTAAAGCATGTGCAGTGAAAGATGCCAGAGCAAAAACAACCATAGAGGTTAACCCACCCATGCACAATATGTCACACACAGAAACAATAACACTGCATTTATATCCCCACAGGTAAGCCAGTCAATATCACCTGAGAAGAGGTGCCAGCAACATCCAGTCCCCCCCACAGAAGAGGCCCACAGTGATGACCGTGACTCTGCTCCCCTGGATCTGGATGTGCAATCTGGCCCATCAGGGACCAACTCTCCAGGAGGCACTTACTGCGATCCTGGGAGCATACCAACATTCCCAGGATACGCTGGGCCAGATCCTGGACAACGTGCAGGAGAACAGGCGGCTGCAGGAGGGACAGTACCAGGGGATCAGGGAGGACTTGAAGGCCATTAACACCACCCTGGTCACCATTGTAGGGGTGCTGGCAGACATGGCCAATATTATGAGGGAGGCAGTGTCACACTAGCGGGCCCCTGCCACTAGCCAGACTACTGAACAGCCCTCCACCTCCAGTGCCACTAGTGGAGAGGAGGCCCCGCCACAGGACCAATAGGCCACCAGCACCCCTCCCCCTTTAGAAGGAGAATCACCCACAAACGTTCCTGTGATCCAGACAGAAGCCAGAGACTATTGCCAAGATCCCCGCCAGGAAATGAGACTCTCCTGATTGTTACCCTTGTGTTCCACTCAGTCATCCTGTCCACCTCGAACGGCCATTGCTCCCTTTCTGTGCCCCCTTGGACAATGCATCTGTGCTACAAACAGACTGGAACTGTACCCTGGACTTTCCTCCATCATCACCCCAGCCAATTGCACTTCTCCCTTTTCTTCATAGCACTGCAATAAAAACACATTTAAAAAATACAAGAATGGAGTATGTCAAATGATTGAAGTATGTATTCGTTTAGCAAGGTTTAAACATTGCAATTCAACTGCACAGTAATGTTAACGAAGGAAAGATGTGTAGTTGGCTGCAGTGGCAACACCAGGAGCAACAGTGGGGCACCAACACCTGCAAAAAGAGTTGCCAAAGGGTACAGTGAGTGGCCATAGAAGTGGGAAATCACAGCCTGCCAGTGATAATGTGAAACAAAAAACTGACAATGAAATGTGAAGTAACACTGTCTTACCTGTGTGTCATTTGAAGTTTTGTCTAATCACTTCAGATCTGTTGTCATCATCCTCATCCTCTGCCTCCTCATCTTCACTGTCCACAGGGTCCACTGCTGCCACATGGCCATCTCCAGCCTCCTCCTCCTGCAGAGTAGGCAAATGGCATCTCAAGGCAAGGTTATGCAACATGCAGCATGCCATGATTATCTGGCAGACCTTCTTGGGTGAGTAGGACAGGGATCCACCAGTCAGATGGAGGCAGCGAAACCTGGCCTTCAGGAGGCCAAATGTATGTTCAATGATCCTTCTTGTTTGCCCATGTGACTCATTGTAACGTTTCTCAGCCCTTGCCCTGGGATTCCTCACAGTGGTCAGTAGCCATGATAGGTTGGGGCAAATATCGTTGGACAACTCTTAGCCAAACTCTGTCCCTTATGGCCCACACCATTCCCATATACCAACATCCACTGGGTGGGAAGCAGGGCTCATCTATTAGCCACACACGGTGCCTCTGTAGTTGGGCCATCACATTTGGGATGCTGCTATTCCTCAGTATTAAGGCATCATGCACCGACCCAGGATACTTAGCATTGACATGGGAGATGTACTGGTCGGCCAAACATACCATCTGCACATTCATTGAGTGAAAACTTTTACGATTTCTAAAGTCCTGTTCATTTTGCCTGGGGGGGGGGGACAAATGCAATATGTGTTCCATCAATCATCCCAATTATGTTGGGGATATGTCCCATTGCATAGAAGTCAGCCTTCACCATGGGCAAATCCTCCACCTGGGGGTAAACAATGTAGCTGCACATGTGTTTAATCAGGGCACCCAACACTCTTGTCAGCACAATTGAGAACATTGGTTGTGACATTCCTACTGCAAAGCCCACTGTCACTTGGAAAGAACCAGTTGCCAAGAAATCTTAGCACTTGCACAAGACGGGGGATCCCAGTGGGGTGATGGATAGCAGATATCAGGTCAGGCTCTAATTGGGCACACAGCTCCGTGATTATGACCCTCTCAAGTCTGTAGGCTAGGATAATGTGCCTGTCCTCCATTGTTGCCAAGTCCACCAGGGGTCTGTACACGGGGGATTTCTCCATCTCCTATTCATCTGAAGAGGTTGCAATCTATGGGGCAAAAGAGTGATGAGCCGTTCATAAAATGTACATTGTAGCCACTACAGTTTAATGCATGATGTAAATGTTAAATGTATTAGTGGCATATGTCCTGTTTGTACAATTGTGATCTGTGACACATTTATTTTCCATGCACTGCCCCCCTCCCCCCTGAAATGGCAGGTGGAAGTGAGGTAATTCCACTGACGTTATGCGCCGTTGCGGGAGGCAGTCAGGATCCGCTGTGCAATGCCTCATTGGATAAAATTGGGCCCTATGGGGTTCAGCAGCCAATGGTGATGTACGCCGGCGGTGACGGTATGCACCACCGCAGACATCACCGCCATTTTGTTTCTGTTCACTCACTTGCTACCAGACCTACACTGCATGTGCTGCTGCAACTGTTCTGGAACCTACCATGGCCCGTGTGACTGGGGAAAGGGCCCCTGCCTTCACCTCGGCAGAGTTGGAGAGACTAGTGGATGGGGTCCTTCCCCTTTACGGACTGGTGTATGGGCCCCCAGACCAACAGGTGAGTACACTGTGAGCACGATGCATGGGGCATGAATGCATGGAGTGCTATGTGTGAAGGTCTCGTGTGGGGGGGGTTTGGTGGATGGGCCCTGGGCAGCATGCAGCATATATGCTGGCAACACAAAAGGATGATGGACCAAGTGCTGGACAATGCAAACACTCACCATAAGTCACAGATCTGGGTTTAATCCATTGTTCTTTTGCTCACCATGCCATCCCAGTTTGGACGCAGCCATGTGCAAATCTCTGTGACTGGGGGTTAGTGTTTGCATTGTTCAGCACTCCATCCATCATCCTTTTGTGTTGCTAAAGTTGCCCTAAGCGGGACAGATATGCCCAGACGTGAGTCCCTTGCTCACTGTGCCACTGGATTCAAGCTTGCCTGGCTGATGAAGGGTGATACCCTGAAACCGGTCCCAGGATGCTTGTTTCTGGTCCAGGGAAGACCTGGCTTGGCAGTTCAGGCTGGACTGTTTCCATGAGGAATAGGGTCAAGACTGATTTGTATATGACTGGGTCCAAACTGGGGTGGCATGGTGAGCAAAAGAACGATGGATTAAACCCAGATCTGTGACTGGGGGTGAGTAATAGCTGGGGCCATTGTTTTCACCTATGTGATATTCAATGAAGGTGAGACAGTCCCAATTGCATACAAATCACACTTATATTCAGCAGCAGAACAACGCTTTGCTCCCACAGAATAAATTTGCACTGCTGTCCAGATGGCTGTCATTAAAGAAATTGCCCAAGGAAAACACATTATTGTTGTTTCTCCTATCCCAGCCCTAGAGGCTGTTACAAAAGCCAGCGTTCCAAACGTTTCCCTCCCCCTGCACTAGTGACTAGCATTGTTACTGGTAGTGCATTACATAGGGCATAAGGCTGTTCCCTGTGTGTGAGAGTGGTATGTCTGCCAACTGTGGTGTTGTTGCAGCCATTGACTAAGGCCCATATTTATTTTTTTTGGCGCAAACCAGCACCAGCGCTAGTTTGCGCCCAAAATTTTACCTCCGGCTAACGCCATTCCTATGCGCCATGCGGGCGCCTTATTTAAGGAATGACGTTAGCCGGTACAGCGGACTGGTCAAAAAAATGACTCAAACCAGGCAGCTGCGGCGTAGGGTAAAATAGGGGTTGTGCATCAAGAAATGGTGCAAGTCAGGTCTGAGGCAAAAATCATGCCTCAAACCGGACTTCCATCATTTTTTGATGCACAACCCCCATTGAAATGACTCCTGTCTTAGCAAAGACAGGAGTCATGCCCCCTTGCCCAATGGCCATTGGAAAATCTTTGTCCGGGCCAAAGGTGAATCTTGATCCGACGTCCTTGGAGACCTCCTCAGATACGCTGTGCAGGAAGTCCAGGTCAACTTTTTACTTTCAGAATTAGTCACTTTTTTACAGCTATTTCCTTCCGACATCAGACTGTCCTCCACATCAGGTCCATTTCGAGTTGACATCGTCGAATCACCTTTCCAGGAGCCCCTGGTGTAATCCTGGAAGTCTGGGACTCTGGAGCTTTTCAGGGGGATGAACCTGCAAGTCAGGCAGGGTCGTGGTCGGCAGAAGACGGCTTGACTCTTGACAGTAGGTCGGTCCCTTCATGGAGCTTTTTTCCAACAGTTCTCCAAACCTCTCCAAACTTCGGATTCTTCCTCCAGAAGGCCTTTGAAGGTCATTTAGGAGTAAAAAGCTAATTCTAAGGTTCCAGAAGCTCTGAGTTGCTCCTTTAGGGTTAGGACTCCAACTCCCATAATGCACCTGGCTCAGCTGGTCAGTTTCTTCAGGATTTGATGCAGGGGACTCTGGGTAGCTACTTGACACCTGTAGGAAGCAGCGAATCCCTTCTTGAACCAGTTGAAGCCAGGCAAAGTCCTTCTTTTGGTGAAGAACAAGTGTGCAGCTAGTGTAGTTCCCTCAGAATACAGTGTCCAGGTGCAAGTCGGGGGTCGAGCAGGACCTCCCTTTTTCTTCTGATGTTCTTCCTTGTAGGGATCTGAGGTGTGGGTGCAGCTCTGCCATATTTATCCTTGCTCCTGGGGTGGAAAGCAGGGGGGCCTGACTGTCCAATTACAGGCAGGCTCCTTTCCCCTTTGCTGACCTCTTCCTTGAAAGTGTGGCAACAATCAATCCCAGGGAGGAACATTCTTCAAAAATCCAACATGGCTGAAACTGATTTTTGGAGGTGAGATCTGGCTGAGCCTACCCACTAGTGTGGCTAAAAATCTGAAACACAACCCTCTCCTGCCCTCTCCTAATCTAATCAAGAGGGCACCTAATTGTGTGGGATTGCAGAAAATCGGGGGAGGTACTGAGCTGCTCCAAATGTCCTTCCCTGCCTTTGAAGACCAGTTTGGCTGTTCCCCCTCATCCTGTTTCACCATATGCAGAGGCAGATCTCCTCCCCCAGGCATATCCTTTGTGTTCAGGCCAGGCCTCTTTACACCTCATCGAGGCAGCCTGGCCAGGCTGCCAGAAGGTGGCCAGTCAGAGAAGGGCACTACTGGGCTTAAGTTGGCAACTTTCAGGTAGAGTTTTAAAACTCTTTGCCTGAACTAGTTATATTAAATCCAATAATAGCAAGTTGTGGGATTTATTATTACAATCAATTTGATACCAAAATCAAGGTATTTGGCACTTATGAAAGTCCAAAAAGGACAATCCTTGATGTGTCCGATCAATTAGGGTAAAACAAAGATGTATTGTACGTCATGAGGATTTTTTATTCATCCACTGAAAGCAACAGCTAGTCCAATGACAATACAGCCATTCCAATGACAATACAGCCAACACATGTTTCGTCAATATGACTTCCTCAAGTCTATAAAATGAAAAAATAGAAAAAGAAATATATAATAATACAGTAGTAAATAATCAAAGTAATCAAAGAACTTTTGTTCCTCCAAGGAGAAATCCCAATTTGGTGCTGTAGAGAATGGTATCCAGTCGGAAAAATGGTGAAGGAGCAACACACAAAAAGGTTCCTACTCACATTATATCTTATGGGTGAACTAGGCTATATGATGCAAAGAGAAGAAATGTGTAATATCCGCATGCATCAAGGTACAGTTTCACCCATGTGCCTGTATCACCGCATCTTTAGTGAACCCAAACACATGTTGGCTCATATAGATAGAAAGTAAAAGAGAAATATCATGTCATGTGTCATGTAGTTCAATTACAAACACAAACCATGTGTTTATGTCAGCTGTGCAAAGAAATGGACTTGTGCAGACAAAACATAAAAACTAGCAACATACCCAAAGTATAGAAACTGAACCACTTGCTCGGATTCTGGCAGGTTTCCTGTATCCCAGACATACTAAGAGTCCTATGTGAGAATTATAAATGGAGTGTATAATATGCTCTTGTGCAATAAGAGATACGACCTTGATAAGCCTAGAAAAAGGAAAAGGAAAAAAAATATGTAGTCCATACCATTGAAAAATATACAGTAAAAGGAAGAAACCGAGAGCGTGACCAAAAAAGTAAGAATAAACAAAGGGAAAAACAGAGAGTATGAAACACCAAAATATTTCCCATGTTAAAAAAAGCCAGAAAGTATATGGCCCAGGAAAAAGAAAGTGCCCTGGTACATATATCTTTCTTGATAGAGGTTGGTTGTTTCAACCAACATGCCTGTACCTCAAGTGGTTGGGTGCGGTACCAGTTGGCACCCTGAGCAGGACTAATTATATTATTTGAACAATACTTTTAAATGCATATGTAAGGAGGTATAAACCATTAGCATAGCCACTATTGTTTGTGTATCACACCAGTGGAGGACTTCTTGGAGCAGATAGCATCCCCTCTTTTGTGTCCAGGCTGATGACACTCAAAACACTTGCTGGCATAAGCAAATTCCTTAAACTTTCCTGCCTTAACAGGATCATAATGCTTCCCCTGGTACCGCTTCCCCTTAGATGTGGCATTGCTCGGGGCTCCCCCACCCTGAGAAGGTTTTGGAGACTCGTGTGAGGACTCCTTGGACTTTTTTCATCTTTCCCTTGGTTCTTCCCATGAGAAGAACCATGTCCTTCCTTTCTCTGGTCACCCATAGGGGTTTCTGGTTAACTCTGGTTCTTAACCAGTGAACTGCTGCCTCCCGCAGCTCTCTGAGGTTGGTAAACTTAGAGTCAACTAGATACTGGTGGAGCGTGTCATGGGCACGATTGGTTGGAAGGTGCTCCCTCATAATCAAATTGTAATGCCCCTCAAAGGTACTTACATTTTTGCCCTGTATCTAGGCCTCTAGTGCCTTAAGTGAGATATCCACAAAATCAACCCAGGACTGGGTAGCTGTCTTCTTGAGGTCCCTAAACCTAAGCCTATATTGTCCTGGGATCAGACTAAACTTTTTAATTAAACACCTCTTTAAACTAGGGAATGAATGTGTATTCTCCCCACTTAAGGTCAGATGCTTATTCCTCTCAGAGTTGAGGACCAACTCCCATAGGATTGAACCCCAGTATTGAGGCTTAACTCTCCTTATCTGGAGGGCCCTCTCAAAGGCCCCCAGCTATTTACCTACATCATCCCCATCTACATAAGCAGGAACCATCCCCTTTGGTAGTCTGTAACAAAACCCTCCACCCAAGGACATCTCTGCTTCGCTGTTGCTGCCACCATCTCTTTTCTTTTCCCTTGCCCACTTTTTCTCTACCAGTGCCAGCTTCTCTGCCTCCAAAGATATATATGCCAGCTTGGCCTCCAGCTCTCTTTCTCTAAGGGACAAGTTCTCTCCTTCTGAAGGGTCCCCCTTTCCCCAACTAGCTTTAGTTATGGCGCTGGTAACTGTGTGCAGTGAGGCCAGGTCTTCCTATCCTCACTAAGGCTCAGATGCCCTCCCTTCCCTCAATGGTTAGAGCTGGCATCTTTCCCTGCTTCCTCCTGCCCTCAAACGTTTTCTATGCCTACTTCTTGGGCATCAGCCCAGGCTGTCAGGGATTTAACCAGAACATTTTTCCTGAGATTAGCGGCTGCAGGCAACCCCCTCTCAGGACACAACCCCCTAAGTTGGACTACCGTTGTGGGTAGGCTAGCCAGATCAAGCCCCATTGTTCCCTTGTTTTGTGTCAAAAAAACTTTTTGCAAAAATTGGAATCAATAATTTAGAAAAATCACAGAAATGCAATAATTGAAATTAATAAAAAATTAAAAATCAATTTTTTTTTTTGCTTTAAGACAATTTAAATGATTTTTAATTTGCTTTACTTAAAACTGTAGTTTGATCCTAAACACAAGTACTGGATCCCACCAATGCGCACAAAAAATGTTGGAAAGTGGATCATTGGTAAGGGCAGGTAAGGACCTACACTTAGCAATAGGCCACCAACCCCCATTAGGTTCAGTTAGGTCTCAATAAATTGACCTCAGCTCAACCCTTAGTAACTTGGCAATAAGCAACAAAGCTTAACTTAGGAGACAACGTGTGTAAAGCATTCAAGTATCACAAAACAGTAATAAAATATAACCCAGGAAACAGTTTAAAAATCCAAAACTAATTTATCACAATAGGAAATATTGATATATTTAATTTGACATCAAAATGAATCAAATCGGATAAGGGCAACTAGAGAAAATAATTTTAAAGTAATTATTGTTTAGCAGTACATAGAAACAAAAAGCCTCAATCTGGTCATCTTGTTGCACCTTGACTGGGGCAAAGTAAAGGTTTCAGGCCGATCGCTATGAAGCCCTGCTTGGCTACATCATGCGGGAGGCCTAGGTCAAAAGTTTACCTTTGGACTTAGTTGTTTTCTTGAAGATTTTCTTCAGCAGGACAAAGTCCCAAATCTGATCTGACCTCTCTGGAGCCCTCTTCGGATTCGCGTAGCAGGAGACCTCAGTAAGGGTGTTGGGACTTAGATGATTTTTCGGGACGAAAATCTTTGTCTGGGCCAAAGCTGCATCTTGATCCTACATCCCTGGAGCCCTCCTCGGATATGTTGCGCGGTAAGTCCGGTCAACCTTTTACCCTTGTACTTAGTCACTTTTATTTTTAGCTTTTTCTCTCCGACATTGGACGACCCTCCACAGCAGGGCCAATTTCGAGTCAACATAGTTGGATTGTCTTTCCAGGAGCCTCTGATAAAATCCTGGAAGTCTAGGGCTGTGGAGCTTTTCAGCGGGATGTACCTGCAAGTCAGGCCGGGTCACGGCCGACGTAAGATGGCTAGACTGTCGACAGCGGGTCGCTCCCTATATGGAACTTATTTCCAACAGTTCTCCAAACTTCTCTAAACTTTGAGATCTTCTCCCAGAAGGCCTTTGAAGGTCCTTTAGGAGTCCACAACTCACCCTAAGGTTTCAGAAGCTCTGAGTTGCTCCTTGAGGGTTAGGGCTCCAACTCCCAGAATGCACCTGACTCAAACTCCAAAATGACCACTGGACAGTGGTCAGCTGGTGAGTTTCTTCAGGGTTTGATGCAAGGAACTCTGGTTGGCTATTTTTCACCTGTAGGTAGCAGTGAATCTCTTCTTGAACCAGTTGAAGTCAGACAAAGCCCTTTTTGTGGAGAAGCCCAAGTGTGCAGCTGGTGCAGCCCTTTAGAGTGCAGTGTCCAGGTGTAGATCAGGGGTCCAGCAGAGCAGTCCTTCTTCTGATGTTCTTCCTTGTAGGGATCTGAGGTATGGGTGCAGCTCTGCCCTATTTATTCTTGCTCCTGGGGTGCAAAGCAGTGGGGGCTGACTGCCCAATCACTTTGCTGACCACTTCCTGGAAAGTGTGGCAAAAATCAATCCCAGGGAGCAACATTCTTCAAAAATTTAACATGGCTGAAACTGATTTTTGGAAGTTAGATCTGGAAGCCATCTTCCCAGGAATTTGATAAATTGCATTATTCCAGGAGTCGAGAAAAAACAAGGACTCCACTGTGAAGCATAACAACACATACAGTCATAAATATGAATGTATACGGAGCATATGTAAGAAATATTGGAAAATATGGAGATATTACACCATTAGTGACAAGGATATTCCCATCAAACTGTCAATAACATATGGAAAGGCCATATCATTACATGATTTCCTTACACATATGTATCATACCAGAGAGGCACATGGCAAGTTTGAAGATCTTTGGAGTTTTAAAAAATGTGGAAAGTGTGAACCTTGTGCTAACACCATGAATTGCATGAAATATCTGTTATCCACAGGGGAAGAGAGACTAATTGCTAACTTTATTATATGTTCAAAGGATTTCTGCGTGTGTCTTTTGATTTGCCTTTGTGAATTGAAACATTTTGGTATTACCAGCTTCCCTATAAAAACAGATCTTGTAACATCTAAGGGCCATCAAACATGTGGACTCCACATACCCTGTTGTATGACACTTTGAAATGGAATATAACTGGGATTGCAGTAAAATGCAATCATTTGGAATAACACAGTACATATTAATATCAGAGGTGTCAATTGTGTTAGAGCACTGTAACAATTGGAGTCAAGATCATCTGTTGCAAATCTTTTCTTCGGTTTCCTGTCTTTCTTCCCCTTTTCCCTGTCTGTCTTCTTTGTCCTTCTCTATCCTTTGGTTTTATTATGTGGTTGGCGATTTCTCTCTCTCTCTCTCTCTCTTTTCTTCCCTTTTCTCTGTCGCCTGTATATTGTGTGCACCTTTTTCCCCTCTAAAGGTCTTTCTCCTTTCCTGTGGGTTTTATTAATTTCTCCTTTCGCTTTTCTTAAGACTTCTGAATGCCTCTGGTGAACCTGTCTAAGTCTGTCTCTGTTCCTGGGTCTTATTTCAACCCTTCTTCTTCCTTTCTGTCTTCTTTGAGTGGATTTCATTCTTCCTTACTTCCCCTCCCCCAACCTCCAACCACATTCAGGGCCCTTTATTTGTGTTGTCCCCACTACCACACCCCTTCACTTTGTTGTGTCCCAAAAAAAGTCCCAAAAACCAAACATTCAAAAACCAAAAAATGCTATGGGTTGTTTAACCCCTCCCAACCACCCTTTTCTTTCCCTTCCTTAGAATTGGCACGCACCTGGAAAGGCCACGCTTCTCCTGAACCGTGGCTGGAATTCTCGCTGAGTGCCTCCGCGCCACTGGTGCTGTTCTGTGTCTCTCCTTGCCTTTGTCCTGCTCCTCCCTTGACAAAGATGGCTCCTTGGATCCGTTTTGGGGTGCTGCCGGTCATCGTCTTCTTCGCGGCGTTCTCAGGGTTCTCCGACTCAATTTCCTCGACTTCCGACCCCTTCTCCGTGGCTGTCCCTGGTTTTACGTCTGAAAGGGCGCGAAGCTGCTGTCTCTGCCCTTTGGCTCCCGGAAGTCCTAGAGGATTGGTCAACAGACCTTCCCCTTCCGGGTCGGGAGCAGCAGGGTCAGTCTGTGCCGCGACATCAGGCGGGTCTGTTGCAATTTGCAGCCCGTCACACATGCGTAAGATGCAAACAAAAAGATTAGGAACGGGCTGGTTTAATCATATCTAAAAAGGACTCAGCTACAGGTTCTGCTTCAATTGTAAAAAAACACTGTCTAAACTACCATTACCACTGGATTGAACAATACGAGCAGAGAACACCTTCCCAAATTTATGCTTTAAAATGGGCACTGCATTTGAAGGTATTAATTCAGGAATTAAGTCCAAAATTGTAGGATATCTAGCTCTTCCCAGATGGACCTCAGTTCCCTTAGCCAACCTATCTTCTCCATTGCTTTCGACCACCCTAATATATCACTGAGCCCAGCCTTGAAGTTCTGCAGTTCCTCAGATCTCCAGAGGGGAAACCAATAAAGTAAGGTCCTTAGGATTGCCAAATCCATTACCTGATGGTCTCCTACATCTAGTTTGAGAGGCACAAAAGGTGTGCCCTTCCTCATCCCCGAAATATTCCTCAGGAAATTATTTTCCTTAACAGTAAGAGTATTTAAATGTCTTAGGCCCCACAGCTCAGCCCCATAGAGGACTGCTCCCCTCACCTGCATTTTATATACATCTATTGCAGGGTTTACTGGGAAATACTGGGCTTTTTTTGCCATCTTACATACCGCACCCACGTAACTAATAATATGGGAGCTTTTTTGTTCTTTTTGTTATTTGAATCTGTTAATCTCATAAATATATATATATGTATATATATACTTAAAAAACAAAGGTTACGGAGAGCTATAGTTAGCCTCACATTTCACACGTACAAAACCAGTGAAATTCAGCAGTTATACTTACCTCAACTAACTATAACTTGCGCCCTGTAATGCGCTGCTCACGACCTCATATATGACATGGTCAGTGACATCACTGATGACATCACTGATAACATCTCAAATGACATCATTAATGACATTACTGATGACAGTATCCAGTGAGTGGAAGTGGTTGTATAGATGGGGAGTAGGGGTGGCTAGACAGGTGACTGGGTGTTTGTTTGCTTGTATGAGTAGATGACAGAGTGTGTTTGTGACTGGATCAGTGAGAGAGTAAATCAGTGTCTGTACATGTGCTAGGTTTTTTCAAAGGTATGTGAATGAGTCAATGACTTGATGGGAGAGTGAATGGATGTGTGATTAGCTATATGGGTTACTCACTGGATGTGTCAGTGTGTATTGGTGAGTGAATAGGTGTATGAGTTGCTGCATGGGTGAGTGAGTGGGTGTATGAGTGGTTGTATGGATAAGTTAGTAGATGTGTTAGTGACTGTATTGGTGATTGAGTGGGTGAGTCAATGACTGTATGGGTGACTAAATGAGTGCATGAGTCACTGTATACATAAGTGACAGGCTGTATCAGTAACTGCTTGGGTGAGTAAGTGGATGTGAATAGTTTTCAGTAAGTGAATTGGTGTGTTAGTGTCTGCATGGGCGACTCACTGGATGTGTCAGTGAATATACAGGGGAGTGACTGGAGGTGGTAGTTGTTGTTCAGGTAAGTTACTTTGTGTGTGTTAATATCACAGAGTGAGTGTTTCTACAGGTGTTTGAGTTGGTGTCTGAGTGGCTAGATGGGAGTGTGAATGGGTGTGTGAGTAGCTGTGTAGGTGTGTGAATAGGTGACTTAGTAAAGTATGGTGAGAGTCATTTTGTTAGTGGCTGTGTGAGTCTGTCAGTAGTCTTATGAGTGTTTGAATGAATGTGTGAGTAGTGTGTGTGGATGTACAAAAATCTTTATGGTGTATGAGTGAATTGTTGAGCTTTTTTGTGTGTGATGTCATCAGTGATGTCAGTTGAGATGTCATCAGTGATATCAGTGATTTCACTGATCATGTCATGAGTGCTGTAATATTTAAGGTCATAAGCAGTGCATTACAGGGGCGCAAATTATAGTTAGCTAATGTAACTATTACTGCTGAATGAAACTGGTTTTTGTAAGTGTGAATTGTGAGCCTAACTATAATGTCCATGTATCCCATGTTTGTTTCAGTGAAGTTCTATGTTTTTTAAATTCTATTTCCTAACTCTAACATCCCTGTGACCTTTGTTTTTTCTATGAATTTCTACAATTTTTTTTAACGTAACATAATTTTCATTACTATATGTTAATTCAACCACCACCACGCACAGTCTGCTGCCAGGTCCTGCGGCCAACCCCTTTAGCTACTTCACCCTCTCCTGTCCATATGTGAAATGTGATCCTAACTATAATGTCCCTGTAACCTTTTGTTTTTACAGTAAGTGGATATGGTATACTTAATGTAAAGTAAGCTTTTGAAGTACTTGCTAATTCAACTACCATAGGGCACTGTATGAAACAGCTGCATAAAAGATAATGCATTTTTTTCTTAATCTGGGTCCCTCATTGAGATTTTCTTTAGTACATTTTCCATCATTTAAAAAAAAACATTGATTATAATGAATATGTCACGGTCTTCTTGACTTCGCAGCGATGACCACGTGTTTTAACAAAGTGTAAAACAGATATATACACATATTTGAAATGATGTTTGGGTATAGTGGTTTACTACTGTAGTTTTTTAACTTGTGTTTGTTTCTTTAAACATTTTCAAGATTATCCACTTTTAAATAGTGTTTTGTCTGTTCATGATAATGAGTGTCATCGCAACTAGGTCGGTATCCATGAATATCATGTGACCGAGAAATAAAGAGATGTTATTGGAGGAGGACAGTGTTTTCATTCTGTTCAATAGGAAGTTCCCACCTGTTTATTGTTTGTTGAAGGTTCTAGAGAGAACTCGCTGTTTCTCTGGGATCTGATCAACTGTTTTTCTCAGAGGTGCATATTGTGTGTTTTTTGTGCTTTTCTAGATCAAGATGGCAACAGGAGGAGTTGTGCTGGACTGGTGCCAGTTGAGGGAGAAGAGCAGCAGCCTCAGTTACAGTTAGAGGATCAAAAACAGGAACCTGGAGATGGAGGCCATGACAACTCTGATGAAGATGTGCCACCATTAAAAAAGCAGAGTATTGCTTGGGAGTTTTTCATCATCCCTTCAGGTGTGTCAAAAACAGTAGCCAAGCATTTGCAATGCACATTATGTGATAAAATACTCTCAAGGGGCATTTCCAAGAAATATTTGTGCAGTACGACCAGTATGCTGAACCATTTGAAGACCTATCATAGAAGGCATCTCAAGAGGGCACAGAGGGAGAAAACTGGGGTAGGTCCCTCATCCTCCAGCCATTCAGCACCTGCTCCTGCCAAGAGTCTCTTCGGAAGTAGAGAGAAGATGTGCAGAGACTTATCCAGAACTCTGGGATATGAGTACCTACTGCTTAGACTGCAGTGCCTCTCCTACTGCTGGAGAGAAGTCTTTTGAGGCTATTTTGGATGCAGTAAGAAAGCAAACTTGCTGTTTTCTTCTCAAGCTATAGACATATTTATTGACTTTTTATGGTTGTTGTTTGAGTTTTTTGTTTCCTTTGTTGCCATTTTGCTTGTGAAAAAAAAGGTAAAACATTGTTAGAAAAAAAAAAAAATGAAATCAGTTATGGAAAGAAGAAAGCAGTGGTCCTTTTCAAAACTGCCTTTCATGGTTAAAAAAGATAAACTATAGTAATGTGTGTGTGTATATATATATATATATATATATATGTATGAAATATTCACGATTGCATGAGTAGTGTATGGGTGAATGACTAATTGCCTCAATGAATGTATGAGTGAGTACATGAGTGGATGAGTGGTGTATGGGTGATTAACTAAGTGCATTAGTGCATATATGGATCATTGAGTGCATGTATGAGTACGTTATGAAGTGAATGAGTTGTATATGTGTAACTGAATGACTGATAGAGTTGTGTATGGATGTTTGTGTGCATGTATGGGTGAGTGACTAAGCACATGAGTGGTGTATAGGTGATTGACTGAGTGCATGAGTACTTGTATGGCTGATTGAGGGAGAGCATGAGTGCTTCATTGCATTAGTGTGTGTATAGGTGAGCAACTGTCTGACTAGTGTAGGGGTCAGTGACTGAGTGCAGGAGTCCGTTTGTGGGTGATTAAATAAGTGCATGAGTGTAAGTATGTGTGAGTGAGTACATGAGTGGTGTATAGGTGATTGTCTGAGTGCATGAGAACAAGTATGGGTGACTGAGTGAGTACCTGAATGGTGTATGGGTGATGGACTTAGTGCATGACCGTATGTATGGGTGGGTGAGAGAGTGCACGTATGGGAGAGTGACTGAGTGCAATTCAATTTGTATGTGTGAGTGAGTGTATTAGTTGTGTGTGACTTATTGAGTGAGTGCATGAGTGCATGTATGAAAAAATGAGTGACTACATGAGTGCATGTATGGGTGAATTAAGGAATGCATGGGTATTTGTGAGTGAGTGTGTGAGGGATGTATGGGTGAGAGAGTGAGTGTATAGGTGCATGTATGTGTGAGTGACTGAGTGCATGAGCGGTGTATGCTTGTTTGCTGAGTGCATGAGTACTTGTACGGCTGATTGAATGAGTGCATGAGTGCATGGATGGCTGATTGAGTGAGTGCATGAGTGCATGTATAGGTGAGTGAGTGCATGAGTTTTGTATGTGTGACTGACTGAGTGCATGAGTACTTGTATGGCTGATGGAGTGAGTGCATGAGTGCATATATGGCTGATTGAGTGAGTGCATGAGTGTTTGTATGGGTGACTGAGTACATGAGTGTGTGTGTATGGGTGAGTGAGTCAGAGCATGACTGTGTGTGGGGGTAAGTGACTGAGGTCATGAGTGCATGTATGGGTGAGTGAGTAAGTGCATGTGTGCACATATGGGTGAATGAGTGAGTGCATGAGTGCATGCATGGGCAAATACGTGAGTGTATGAGGGTGTCTATGGGTGAGTGCATGACTGGTGTATGGGTGATTGACTGACTGCATGAGTGTGTATGGATGTTTAAGTGAGTGGATCAATGGTGTATGAGTGAGTGATTGAGTGTAAGAATGAAGAGTGGAAGAATGTAAGTATGGGTGAGTGTATCATTGTATTAGTGTGTGTATAGGTAGGTAAGTGTCTGAGTAGTGCATGGGTGAGTGTTTGTGTGAATTAGTCCATGTATGATTGATTGAGTGAGTGCATGAGCACATGTATTGGTCAGTGAGTGCCTGAGTGGTGTATGGTTGATTGTTTGAATGTATGAGTGCATTATGGGTGACTGAGTGAGTACATGAGTGGTGTTTGGGTAATTGACAGAGTGCATGTATGGGTGAGTGAGTGCTTGAGTGCATATATGGGTGATTGATGAGTGCATGTATGGGTGAATTATTGAGTGTATGAGTGTTGTATGTCCAACTAGATGAGTGCCCCCACTCACAAACCCACTCAGAGCCTCATGTAGCCAATCATAAACTCACTGGGGTACTCATTCAGATGCTCACAGACCTACTGAAACACTCATGCACACACTCATGGACTCAGAGACTTGTGCAACCACTCACAGATGCAGTCAGAGACTCAAGTGCCAACTGACACACCCATGGAGGTACTCGGGCAGAGATGCACAGACTCAGTCTGACTCATGCATTCACTAATTGACTCATGGACTCATCCACTCACTCACAGACCCACTCAAAGACTCATGCACCTATTCCTACACCCACTACAGTAGTCATGCAGATATTCACAGAACAACTCAGATATACATGCACATATATTTAAAACTAGTTTCTATGGATATTTAAAACAAATATGTCTATGGATGAAGAACTGTTTCCATATAATGTTGTTGAAGTGCAGCCACTATTGAAAAGAAAAATAACATAAACATATGTTAGTATCAAATCTTGAAAGTTGCACAAACATAAGAATACAGATTACATATACTGTAAGAGTCTATTACAATAATGTTAAAATACATGCTTGACTCCTTCAACATAAACAATGGTTTGTATAAAACATCATCTTTGAAGAGAAAAGGAAAACAATCAATGGTTTGTGAAAAACCTCCAAAGCTGCAATATAGAACAGTCAAATATGTGAAAATATGCATTGCACTCACCACAGTTTATTAAGTTGTGTTTTATATTCACTACAGTAATCTAAACAAGTTTATTGTAGTGTGCTTCTTCAAAAATTATATCTGGTACAATATCAGAAATTGATGCAAAGTATTCTTTACTTTTAGAATCCTTTTTGAAAACATTGTCCCTGGTAGGCCACATGATCTGTATGCTTCTGATAATCCATGTATGGAAAAATCCTGCACAGTTTTTTTTTTCTTTAAATACGATGTAGAAGGTTGGTTGGAGAAACAAATGGGGATTTTTCATTCAAATTTATTTTTTCCAAATTAGAGCTATTCCAGTTCCACAGTTTAATTAGAGATTGGTATATTAACATGTTATATACTTATTTTATGAATATTTAAAGGAGTCTTGACACATGAAGATTTTTTTAAGACATGCCCTTAATAGGCTGAATTGTGTCCTAGAAAGAGATGAACAATGTAGAAGAGATAATGTATGCAATTTCACTAGCCATATTTTTTAGAACTTTGGTTGAAGAAAGAGAAGATGTGAATTTAGTAGTTTGAATGAAAGTTTTGATTTGTATTTTAGGCTTATGGCATTGCATTCTGTCGATCCACTTTCAATTTTTAGAAATACAGTGTACTGTCCAGAGCTTATATTAAGTCCTTCATAAAAGATGACAACCAAAGTACTAAAAGTTCTTCCTAAAAGTCATATTTGTGAAGCTTTTAAGTTTGTAATGTGAGTTTTTAACTTGTAATCATCTGGTCTGCATGGTTGTAGCATCATTATAATGTATTTTCCTGTTCTTTCTAGAGACAATGTAGAGATAAGGTCTGATCTGCAGATTGGACAGGTCATATTTTGTGAGCATTTGTGTGCAACTGGTAAAAAGACGCATTTTTAGAATCCGTTAATGTTAAGTAAAGAAATCTTTCAGAACTGATCTCAGTGCTAGTTGTAAAAGAGCAGTCTTTGCAATCATGGTTTCATTTGTAAGAGAGTATAAAAAGATCATCAATATTTACTTTTTCTTGTTCTAAGAGGTCAATGACCATATTAAATTTCTGTGCATCTTGATGAGTGTTGACATGAAACATTATTGTTCCTGAACATATATCTAAAAAGTCTTGGGTTCTTGAAACAGAATGTACTGCAGTTCTATCTCTAAATGAACGTTGCAGCAACTTTTACAGTGGAGAACACATCCTTTTGTCTACTTTTTGTTTTATTTCATTTACTACGTAGAGTAAATGAAACAGTACGTTTAGAACAACGTTCACATAGTAGTTGACCCCTCAACTATTTTCGGTCTGGTAACCTACAATTTTACTGTCATTTTCTAATTTCCTTTTCTGAGCACAGCCTGTGTTCTCCTTTTGCCCTTTCTTTTTTTGAGGGTCCATAGACTGTTCTGTAATCTTCTGCTTTTGGCAGAATATCTTATCCTCATAAATGGGGTACTGGCCTAAATGAGGAACATATAGGGGGTGATTCTAACTTTGGCGGGCGGCGGAGGCCGCCCGCCAAAGTTCCCCCAACAGAAAACCGCTACGCGGTCAGAAGACCGCCGCGGTTATTCTGTGTTTCCCGCTGGGCTGGCGGGCGAACGCCAGAAGGCCGCCCGCCAGCCCAGCGGGAAACCCCTTCCCACGAGGAAGCCGGCTCCGAATGGAGCCGGCGGAGTGGGAAGGGTGCGACGGGTGCAGTAGCACCCGTCGCGATTTTCAGTGTCTGCATGGCAGACACTGAAAATCTTTTAGAGGCCCTCTTACGGGGGCCCCTGCAGTGCCCATGCCATTGGCATGGGCACTGCAGGGGCCCCCAGGGGCCCCAGGAAACCCCTCACCGCCATCCTGTTCCTGGCGGTCACGACTGCCAGGAACAGGATGGCGGTGAGGGGGTCGGAATCCCCAGGGCAGGATTCCTCAGGGCAGCGGAAAACCGGCGGGAGACCGCCGGTTTTCCGTTTCTGACCGCGGCCATACCGCCGCGGTCAGAATGCCCTTGGGAGCCCCGCCAGCCTGTTGGCGGTGCTCCCGCGGTCGTTGACCCTGGCGGTCAATGACCGCCAGGGTCAGAATAACCCCCATAATCTTTTTAACCAATTGTACTCATTTACACAGCTTACATCAGCACTCACTTTGCTCTCATCAAAGTCAATCAAAAACAAACCGGACAACATTCTAATTCTTTACAATGCTACAGATGACATTCCCTCTTTGAATATAGACATTCCAACATTAATCACAGCTGCATCTACATTTAAAACTTATTTGTGCTTTATGGATCGTTACAGCATATGCTAAATAGAGAAAACTATTGCAGTCGAATATATAGGATATATAGGTCTTTCACAAGCACAAACTGTGCAACACACTGGCAAACCTTCTTCACATTATCTATATGATCAAAATTTATAGCTAAAGATTCAACCTCATCTCTATTTGGAAAATTATTGAAATCAACAACTTTACCCATTGCACCATTTACTAAGCCTTCCTCAACATTTAAATTACATTGCAAAATAACTCGACAATTTTTAAAGATGTGTAAATGCTTTTCTAATTCTGATATCTTGGATACTGATTGTTCCAAAGAATCCAATTTTGCTTGCAGTTTATTTGTCAGTAGTATTGTGACTCCCTGATTTTCCATTTTATCAATAGCTGTAATTTCTAAAATATCTTATTTCTCCATTCGCTGTAATTTTTCATTAAAGTTGGAGCACTCTTGAAGTGTTGGCATTAAACAAACTGTAGATTTCTCTTCTTTAATGAAATTGAACATTATTTCTGGTGCTGTGGTGTTAGATGGAAAGCTTCCAAAGTATGCATCCCCCCTTTTGTCAGGACTGCCACTCTAATGTCTTTTAGTATGTCTCTGTATTCTATATCAGATGCTTGGTGCATGCTCTTCACTAATTCCTTGTATTCAATGTTTAACTAAATATTTACATGGCCTATACTTCTGAGGGAATTTCTTGTTTCTTGATGCAAAAGTATTTTGAAAACAGGTTTGCCTTTTACAAGAGTAAGTTGCAGTAGGTCACCAAATGCAATTAAATGCTTTCCTCAAAATAGTACATCATAGTTGGCTCTTAAAAGCAGATGTATCCTTGAATGTATGAAGGCTGGCATTATGTTTGATACCATGCTCACTTCATCAATGATTAGTAGCTTACTTCTTTTCAATACTCTTCATACCTCATGGCAAGCGTCACCAGATCATTTCTGATATTCTAATTTATTGTTATGTTCAACAGGTAGCATTAGCATTCGATGTAGAGTAATTAATTTAATAATAAGTGCAGCTAATCCTGTTGGTGCTGTGACTACACATGACAAATTTTAATCTGTAGTCTTCTGTACATAACTGGTGAGAACTATAATTAGAAAGTGTTTCCCAGTACCAGCTTGTCCACTGATGTAAAGTAATATTGGTTTATAGGAAGAGCACTCATATAGTTTCTTATCGCGGGGAAATCCAAGCTCTATTTTACATTTCACTTAATTATAAATTTTTCTTTGTTCATTGTTCAGTTATTCCACTAACTATTTGAAATCCACAGATTCATCTCTTATCTGTTGCATTGCAATTTCCTCCTCATTCGTAGCTATCACTGCTTCATTTTGAATTACTGGTTCTTCAAGAGGATCTTCACTTCCACGTACGGAACTTTGGCTGTTTTGTGAACTCTCCCTGGCTATCTCAGCAGTGATGGTTTCTTCCTGTTCAATCTCATCTTTCAACATCAGCAAGTATGTTGGAAACACACAACACTGACTACTTTCTTTTACAGCATTGAATGAGTCTTAATTCTTAATAACAGTCATGCAGTCCAAGTAAATCTGATTCAGCATGCCAAGGCTTAAAGAGTTACAGTAGTGCCAAATATGCAAACTCTCTTCTCTCTGAAGTTTGGCATGTACTCTTTCTGTGGTTAATTAGATTTCCTTTGTTGTGTCTCACTGAATAACCGTCACATCCAATGACTGCAAACCTTCCTTCTTCTATATTTTCATTTGCATTACTTCTATACGTATAATGCTGATAACTCCTTCTTGGGTAGTATATATCCAGCATATTAGTTTCTAGAATGGCTGTACTCTTGGGATCTAATTCTGCAAGGTACTGTATTTCTGGGAAAGACTTCAATACTCTATTCTGACTGCTTGCAAGGCCTAGGCTTACCAACACAATTCCTCTAGACTTGGGGAAAAATCTTGCAGAGCTCAACCTATCTGCACATTTGTAAGATCCAATTTCTCTGTGGGAAAGCATTTTGAAACTAAAACTATACAATTTCTTGGTAAGACTCTTTCCTGTTGAACTCTCCTCCCGGGCCTCTTTCATCTGACTTTGTTCTAAAACAAAGTCATGTACCAAGCAACAGCAATTGAGTTATATGCTACAAATTGTACATCAATATTTGCATTCTACCTCTTAAAAATAACAGAGTTGCCGTCATCTATATATTTTGAAGCTTCTGTTCTTTTCAGATTGTAAGTCGTTTTCAGTGATGTCTGTGTTAGAGTGTGCCTCACTGCTGACAAAAAGCTGTTCACTCTTTCCTCTGAGATGACAGGTTGTGGGAATCCAAAACAACATCTTGTGTAAAATATAGCTTTAGATCTATTTTTTGATATTTGCATTTACCACACCTGTGATTTTCAAATCTTAAAACTTATTGTCTTAATCCTTTGTTAGCAGTTTCTGTTCAGGTGGCAGGTTACATGCTGTTCCATGAAGGACAAGAAAGACAAATCACTGTTTGTTCCAAACTTTGGGGCATCTTTTACCCATAGCAGCATATAAATATGTGGAACACCTCTTCCTTGGTACTTTTTGTGCCAAAAGAAATCAGTCACTTCACCAGGAGGTGGATTAGTTTTGTTGCAGATTAAAGCCATCATTGCTTGAAACCTGAAGTCAAAATATCTAGAAACATTTGCTGGATTCAATGAGCAGAGTTCTCTAACTGTCTTTAGAGGGATGTCTTTTATATTTGATTTTGCTTCTTTTTAAGAAATCAAGGTCATCCCATGCATACTCAGCACAACTGAGTGTTGGAAAACAGGTAGGTGTTCCTAGGTTTCTCAACATGCATTTAAGCACTCCATAATGATAATAACAATACACATTGATTCCACGAATGTTTTCAACAAACTCCCTTACTGACAGATTCTGCATGTTCACTTCTATTTTCAGAATATGATTAACTGCCTAAGATAACTCAGACAAGTCACTCTCAAATAGCTGATGAAATATATCTGTCAAAATCTTGGGTCCTCAGAGTAAAGTCTAGTTGATCTGTACTATGCTGCT
Source organism: Pleurodeles waltl (assembly GCF_031143425.1). Taxonomy (NCBI): domain Eukaryota; kingdom Metazoa; phylum Chordata; class Amphibia; order Caudata; family Salamandridae; genus Pleurodeles; species Pleurodeles waltl. The sequence goes on from NC_090439.1 coordinate 283,120,654, forward strand.
GGTATTTGTATAGCCCATTAATCATATCTACCACCTACTAGGAAACAGTTGTGGAGAACAGCGAGCATCTAAGGTTTTCTCCCACACACTTAAGGAAGCATCTTTTGCTTTTTTCATCTGAAAGAGATCAATAGCATCACCAATAGCCTCTTTGGAATGTACAGGATGAATATTGTAGTGTTCATAACTTTCTTCTAATCTTGTTCGATCTATCATTTCAATTTGACCTCTTGATGAAAGTGTGACATCCTCCATTTGTGTAATATCTTGAGATCATCCACATTGCTATAGTAAATATTATTTTGTACCAGATATAGGCCCTCATTACAAAAAACCGCCAACAGGCCGGCAGTAAAAAAATTGAATTATGACCATGGTGGAAACCGCCAACATAGACAGCCACTTTAACACTCCGACCGCCACGGCAGTACAAACAAACAGCATGGCGGTCACCTCCAACAGACAGGCGGAAAACAATGTACCGACCACACTATTATGACAGGCCAATCCGCCACCTTTCCCGGGGCGGATTCAACGTGAACAAAAACACGGTGGAAACAGGACTTGGAAGGGGAAACACTCACTTCTACACAACCCACGAGGAACCAGGGCGACATAGAGCCTGAACTCCAAATACTCTCTGCGATAGTCTTCCTGCTCCTCTACCAGGAGCACGACCAACGTCAGCGACGACCACGGTGAGTACTGCACCTACAACACAGGGGAAGGGGAGAGTGAAAAGAGAGTGACACACACATGCAACACGCAACACCCACACCCCCACCCACAACAACACACACACCAATATATGCTGAAACATTACATTTACACCCCCAACCCCCCCCCGGAAGAACGCAAGGACAAAAGGAAATGATTGTAACCGTTGTAATCAATAAACATCCATTAGTCCAAAATGTATATACACTATAAACAAATATGTACACCAAGAATTCAAGTCCAGGTACTGCACCTATATAGTCCGTGGACCACTGGGCCCAAAATGCATGGGCAAGGCCCACACAAGATACCCGATCGAAACAGAGAGAACACTGCTGGGGCATCAGATCGAAATAAAACAGGCACTTCAGGGGGAAGGGAAGGGGGGGGCACCTCAGCCGGATGAGTGCACAACACCAGCTCCACGAGGGGGCTCCATGCCCATTGATGTATCCTGGGGAGTGCAAAGCCACAGTCTCTCAAGTCTCTCCAGTGGGTGGTTTGCCCACTGCTGCATCCTGGGGAGTGCAAAGCCACAGTCTCTCAAGTCTCTCCAGTGGGTGGTTTGCCCACTGCTTAATCTTGGGGAGTGCAAAGCCACAGTCTCTCAAGTCTCTCCAGTGGGTGGTTTGCCCACTGCTTTATCCTGGGGAGTGCAAAGCCACATTCTCTCAAATCTCTCCAGTGGGTGGGTTGCCCACTGCTGCATCCTGGAGAGTGCAAAGCCACAGTCTCTCAAGTGGAGAAAAGTCTCCACTGGTTCTGGAGGGGGCATTGTTCCCAGAGTGCTTCATCCTGCCAAGGACTGAGGTAGTGGATGTGAATCTCCACTGGTTCTGGAGGGGGCTTTGTGCCCAGAGTGCTTCATCCTACCAAGGACAGAGTTAGTGGATGTGAATCTCCACTGGTTCTGGAGGGGGCTTTGTGCCCAGAGTGCTTCATCATGCCAAGGACTCAGGTAGTGGATGAGATTCTCCACTGGTTCTGGAGGGGGCATTGTGCCCACAGTGCTTCATCCTGCCAAGGACTGAGGTAGTGGATGCCTTTCTCTACTGGTTCTGGAGGGGGCTTTGTGCCCAGAGTGCTTCCTCTTGCCAAGGACTGAGGTAGTGGATGTGAATCTCCACTGGTTCTGGAGGGGGCTTTGTGCCCAGAGTGGAGAGTGCAAAGCCACAGTCTCTCAAGTGGAGAACAGTCTCCACTGGTTCTGGAGGGGGTATTGTTCCCAGAGTGCTTCATCCTGCCAAGGACTCAGGTAGTGGATGAGATTCTCCACTGGTTCTGGAGGGGGCATTGTGCCCACAGTGCTTCATCCTTCCTCGGACTGAGGTAGTGGATGTGACAGTCCACTGACGGTGAGGCAACATGGAAGCTGCCCAGGCCCATGGAACTGACTACCAGCCACATACGGATGACCACTGGGGATGGCAGCCATGTCTGCAGTGGTGTCACTGCGGCGGTCATTGTGGAAGCGGGGCTGGTGGCGGCCTCACTGACTGCGGTGCTGGTGGCTGGCTCACTGACTGCTGTGCTGGTGGCTGGCTCACTGACTGCCGTGCTGGTGGCTGGCTCACTGACCGTGGTGTTGGCGGCAGTGTCAGTAGCGGCGGTGCTGGTGGCGGGCTCACTGACCGCGGTGCTGGCGGCGGTGTCAGTAGCGGCGGTGCTGGTGGCGGGCTCACTGACTGTGGTGCTGCTGAAGGGCAGGTGCTGGTGAAGGGCTTAGTATCTGGGCTGCTGGCGGCGGTGTCTGTGGCGGCGGTGCATGTGGCGGTGCCGGTGGCAGTCTTGTCCGCCGTGCAGGTTGCCTTTTGACTTGCCTTTCTTCTTCAGGCCCTTTCCCACCTTGGATGGTGGCGCAGATGTCTTGCCATTCCCCACAATTGTCTTTCCTGAGCCCTTGGTGGCAGGTGTTTTGGCCTTCTCCCTCCTTTTTCTGTTTTGGAGGTGGGGGAATGTCCTTGGCCTCGCTCCTTGGGACACTGGCATCCCTGTTGCTTGGCGCACTCCAAAATCCAGGTATTGCTGGCACCACTGTGCCAGGTGATGTGGTGGCTGAGGTGTTGGGTTGGGACCTGGAAAGGCGGGCCCTAGGGGACAGACGGGAGGCGAGATGTAGGGAAGAGGTCAAGTTTTAAGAGCAAAAGTTTTTTAGACACACTGGGACGCATAGCTGGAGGGTGTTTGGGTGTGGAGGAAGAGGTAGTGGTTGTAGGAGGTGTTCGTTTGCTGACTTTGGGTGAAGGTGCATGGGCTGGAGGCTGTCGTGAGGTGGATAGCTGTTGGGTGGGTGTGTGACTGCGTTTGTGCACTTTGGGAGGAGGGCTCACAGACCTGGTAGAGGACACAGGGTATGTGTGAATGGTAGTGGGGGTGGTGAGTGCACGTGAGCGGTGTGTGGTGATGGGCGTGCTGGTGATGAAGGTAGTAGCTGAAGATGTAGTGCATGCAGGTGTCAGTGGAGATGTGACAGGGAGGGAGGAGGGAGACGTGGAGGAGGGGGACACAGTGGAGGCAGTGGATGTTGGTATGTGTGCATGGGTATGATGCTTGTGTGTTTGCTTGTGGGATGTGTGGTGCTTATGTTTGCCAGAGCCACCATTGTGTGTTGAGGTGTGTGCCTGCTGGTCTGATGGTGTGCTTGGGATAGGCTGAAGTACTGCGGATTGGGTCTGGGTGGAGGATGTTGGAGTGGGGAGGCTGGACACAGGGACAATGGCTGCCATCAGTGCAGAGGCCAGAACCTGAAATGCTCGCTGTTTGGCTGCCTGGCCAGAATGAATACCCTCCAGGTATGCATTTGTCTGTTGCAACTGCCTCTCTACACCCTGGATGGCATTCAGAATGGTAGACTGCCAACAGTGAGGGATCTCAGGAGGTCAATAGCCTCCTCACTGAGGGCAGCAGGGCTGACTGGGGCAGGGCCTGAGGTGCCGGGGCGAAGGAGATGCCCACCCTCCTGAGCGGCCACGGAACACACGCTGAGGGGCTGCTGGGAGGGCAGTGCTGGTGGGGGGCTGTACCTCTAGATGCGGTGGGCACAGAGGAGCCCACCACCACAAGGGAGCTCCCATCAGAGAAAGACTCAGGGGGTCATTCTGACCCAGCGGGAACCGCCATTTGACCGCTCTGCAGTCAAAAGACCGCTGGTGGCATTCCGACCTTCCCGCTGGGCCAGCGGGAAGGGGGCCTGCAACATTGAAGCCGGCTCCGAATGGAGCCAGCGGTGTTGCAGGTGTGCGACGGGTGCAGTTGCACCCATCGCGCTTTTCACTGTCTGCTAGGCAGACAGTGAAAAGCAGGCTGGGGCCCTGTTAGGGGGTCCCTGCACTGCCCATGCCAGTGGCATGGGCAGTGCAGGAGCCCCTAGGGGCCCCAGGACACCCGTTCCCGCCAGCCTCTTCCTGACGGTGTAAACCGCCAGAAACAGGCTGGCAGGAAGGGGGTCAGAATCCCCTGGGCAGCGCTGCCCTGGCGGATTTGCCCAGCCGGGGGAAATCCGGCGGACCTGGTTTTCTGACTGCGACTTTACCGCCGCGGTCAGAATGGGCAGGGAAGCACCGCCAGCCTGTTGGTGGTGCTTCCTCCATTCGCGGCCCTGGAGGTCTTTGACCGCCAGGGTCGGAATGACCCCCTCAGTGTTGCTGGTCTCAGCTCCTGCCCCCCCCGTGGAGCTCCCCTCGCCCTCCGTCCCACTGGTGAATTCAGAATCCGTTGTCTGGCCCTCCAGGGCCATGTGGGATACAGCTCCCTCCTGCTCCGGTGGCACAGCTCCTCCGCCCGATGATGCTAATGCACACAAGAACAGGGAGACCACAAAAAGTGGGGGGAAGAAAGAAGAAAGACATGTTCAGTGCATACAATACCGCTACCGTCAGTAGAAACGACAGACGCAGCAGCCCTCTGCACTACGCCATTCACTTAGAGATCCCGAAATAATCACAGGGACATGGGGTACATGGCCTATGCCCAATTGCTGCACACAAGGAAGTCACAGGAGCTTGACTAGGTGTAGATGGCTCTTACCACTGGTGGGGATGGGGTGCCACTTAGCCTGCCTCACAAAGGGTCCTTGCCTACAGAGCTTGCCCTAGCCTAGGGAAACCCACTGCCCACCTCCCCCACCCAGACACCTCCAATGCGCGCAGAGTCAGCTGAATGAGAGTGTACTCACCCCCTTGTGGTTGCTGTGATACGCTCAAGCGCCCATCCAACTCCGGATACGCCACCGCCAAGATCCGGAACATCATGGGGGTCATGGTGCGACGGGCACCCCTCCCACATTGAGAGGCCATCCCCAGCTGGGCCTCTGCCATCTTCTTGCTCTAGCGGTGAATGTCCTCCCATCTTTTACGGCAGTGGGAGCTCCATCTGTGTTGGACCCGCGGGTCCGGACGTCCTTGGCGATGGCACGCCAAATATCCTTCTTCTGGTGGGTGCTGACCTAGAGGAATTGTACAGGGGAAAATGTAAAATTTTTACTGTCCGGACTGTCACAGTCATTGTCCCATGTTCCCACCCTTGCCTGATGCACATACACTCACTGTCCAATCATGCAGGCCTCATCCCCCCCATATCTTCCATCCACACCACTCCAAACAGGCATTGGCCATACAGCATGCTCACAATGCATTCACCTGTTTGTCTGGAGGACCGTAGAGTAGCGTGTACTGGGGGAGGACCCCATCCACTAGTTTATCCAGCTCCTCCGATGTGAAGGCAGGGGCCCTTTCCCCAGACACATGAGCCATTGTCGCTTCCAGACTGAGGTCACAGCAGCACCTGCAGTGTAGGTCCTCTCCTGTCGAAGATCAGGTATTGAGTGAACAGAGAGAAAATGGCGACAACGTCTGCGGCGGTGCGTACCGTCACCGCCAGCGTACATCGTCATTGGCTCCTGGAACTCATAGGGCCCAATGCTAACCAATGCAGGATTGCGCACCGGTCTTCGACCGCCTACCGTAACAGTGTACAATGCCAGCGCAGTTAACTCATATCCCCTTGTCCCACATTACAGGTCAGGCAGCCGCCATTTCAGGGGGTCCACTAGTGCTGGCGGAGGTGGTGGGCAGTTCATCATCCAGGCTAGTGTCAGGGGCCCCTTGTTGTGCCAGAGTGTCCCTCCAGGAGTTCACAAGGTCTTTAAGCACCCCTACAATGGTGCCCAGGGTGGTATTGATGGACTTGAGTTCCTCCCTCAACCCCAAATACTGTTCCTCCTGCAGCCGCTGTGTCTCCTGAAACTTGGCCTGTACCGTTGCCATCGTCCCCTCCCATGATGTTGGAGAGGGCCTCGTGGAGAGTGAGTTCCCTGGGCCTGTCCTCCCCCTGTCGCACAGCAGACCTCCCAGTTTGCCGGTTTTCCTGGGCCTCTGTCCCCTGAACCGTGTGCCCACTGCCACTGCCCCCAGGTCCCTGTTGTTGTTGGGGTGGTGGGTTAGCCTGGGTTCTCTGTAGTGGTGGACACACTGCTGATTGACGTGTCCTGGGGACAGAGGTATGGGCCCACGGGGTGGGTGCTGTGCTGGTATTTCCTGAGGGGGAGGCTCTGTGGTGTCCTGTGACTGTGTCAGGGGAACCGACTGTCCCGAGGCCCACGATGGTCCAGGCTGGTCATCTGGATCCAGTTGGACAGAGCTGCTGTCATCACTGTGAGCCTCTTCTGTGGGGGGGCTGGATATGTCTGGAACCTCCTGACGGTGATGTTGGGTAAGGAGCCTGCAGGGGTGTAAAGGCATGATTATTGCATCTGTGTGTGCCATGGTGTGCAATGGGTGGGTGACCCTGTACCCCAGTGCTTACATTCATGTGTAGGACCTTGTGTGATAATTGTTTTGGGGTCTGTGTGGGTATGTGTAGTGGACATGCTTTGGTGATGGGTGTCAATGCTTTGTTGTTGCATGCAGGGCTTGGTGTTGGGATGTGTGGTTTGTGATAATAGGACATATGTGAGGAGTTGGAGTGATGGGGGTGAGGGCAAGGGTGGGGGTATGTGTTGGCATGCAGGTAGGGTGGGGGATATGGTAGTTAAAGATTTGACTTACCAGAGTCCATTACTCCAGCTACTCCAGCGAGGCCCTCAGGATGCAGTATAGCCAAGACCTGCTCCTCCTGTGTTGTTAGTTGTGGGGGAGGAGGAGGGGGTCCGCTGCCAGTTCTCTGAACTGCAATGTGGTGTCTTGAGACCACGGAATGCACCCTCCCCCATAGGTCTTTCCACCTCTTCCTGATGTCATCCCGTGTTCTTGGATGCTGCCTCACTGCGTTGCACCTGTCCACGATTCTGCGCCATAGCTCCATCTTCCTAGCAATGGAGGTGTGCTGCACCTGTGATCCGAATAGCTGTGGCTCTACCCGGATGATTTCCTCCACCATGACCCTGAGCTCCTCCTCAGAAAACCTGGGGTGTCTTTGCGGTGCCATGGAGTGGTGTGGGTGATGTGTGAGGTGGTGTCTGTTGTGATGTGTGGGTTGATGTTTTGGGGTGTGTGGTGTTTTGTGCGTGGATGTGTATGAGTGATGGTGTTGTGTGCCTCTGTATGCTGGTGTGGACTTTGCTTTTCTGTCTCTCTGCTTCTTCCAAATTTTTCGTTGTAAGGGTTTGTGGGTAATGTGGGTTTGTGTTTTATATTGTATTGGGTGTGTGGGAGTGGTGTGTGTATTTCGAATTGTCCAATGTGGTTGTGTTTTGTAAATGTGTGTGTATTTTGAGCGCAGCAGTGTGTACCGCCAATGGTTTACCGCAGTTGAAAGACCGCCACATGGATTCTTGGGTTGTGATAGTGTGGGCGTATTCCTGTTGGCGTGACGGTGGAGGTTTTGTTATCGCCAGTTTATCACTGACCTTTGGTGTGGTGGACTTGTGTGGGTGTCTGGATTTTGGTGGATTCCGAGCTGTGGGTCGTAATAGCTGTAGCGGAATTCCGCGGCTGCGGCGGTGTGTTGGCGATCTTCTGCACGGCGGTAAGTGGGATTTACTGCCAATGTTGTAATGAGGGCCATAATGTTGCTTTCTTTACTTTACTAACATCTACTAATACTTGCCATATCTTTTTACTCTTGGTTAGGACATCATTTACTAGAATTGCAAATCCTTCTTCCAATTCATTTTGCACCCCTACAGTTACAATATTCAGCTTGAAATCTAGTGGTAAGTACACAACTCTACCTTTAAAACCTTTCTGGAGCTCAGTTGGAGGTAACTTTTCTATCTTTGGATCCATATGGATCATAGTTTCAAATAGATGTACACATTGCATAAATATAGACTCAAAAACAATCAAATCTTGAAGCTCCTGTGGAATTGAAACCAGGTCTAATTTGTTAAACACTGCTCTAGCTGGCATTTTATTGTCCTCTAATGTATTATAACAATACTAACAGTATAGTTTGACATGTGAAACAATGGAGTTCTTCTACAAACAAATAAGCTGCAAATTCGTGCCACTTATCTCTATTATCTTCTTCAGTTTTTTAAGACACAGTAACATAATGAGTTTGAATTGTGTAGTAAGTGCATATACGGCATATCTAAATACAGTCTTTTTTTCTGAACAGACTGTTTTAAACTTTCTAATCTCTTCAATAAAGTTGTCAACAGTAATAAGAGTGTCTTGTTCTGCTACACCTGCAGATATGAAGTCTTCTCATGTTCTAACCTCCTCTTCAGGACAAAAAAATTAAATTGTACATCATCCCAAACCTTCTGTACCTCTGCCATTGCACCATGCAAAAGAGCTATATTCATTTGTTCCATACATAGTGCAAGAGTCTTCCCATGGTAAAGCCTTCTAACTAAAGTTTGCATTTGAGAGTAATGTACTGCTAACATTCTAAAATGATGAAAGGTGCTTTGGCACAATTTTGTGATAGACATGCTAGTGAATGTCCCTTTAGGTTTGTATGTTTCCTTAATTTGCATGAATCAAATCCTTGCAAAATTAAAATGTTCTGTTCAAGACTTTTGCATGAAAGATATGTAGAAAATTCCTCAGAATGTCAATTGATTGTTGTCGAACAGTACAAATACTGCTACAGCTTCACTTACAGTGTCCTGTCTACGCCTTCGCTGTACCTCTTCAGCTATTACTTCCTCTACATTTCTAGGCACCACTACCTCTTTTTTAATAGGAGAAACATCTTTAACCTCATAATATCATCCAAAATCATCCACTGCATGCACCAATGTGTTCTCTTGTAAATTGCTTTCTTCATTAGAGAAAGGCTCAGTACTAGAAATATGCCTTGATTCACCACTGAAAATGTGCAAATATTGTCTAATCTCTTTTTTTTACATTTGCTCCTCATCACTATTTTATCTAGTGTTTTCATTCTGTTTGGAATCAGAACAAACAGTTTCTTTTTCAGAGTAAAGGCCTTATCAACCACACCCCCAGCACATTCCTTTTGAGCGACAGTTTCTCTCCTTCTTTTATACTTCTTCAGATGTCTCTTTAGGTTC